>NW_022196298.1:647195-1384518 GCF_008641045.1 Pistacia vera
GTTGATTCATTAACCAAGGTGTTAAACTTGTTAATTACTATATAAATGTTGATAACATGTGTTTTGAGTTTTTGATGTACTTGGTTAGTGGGATTTTTCTTCAATTTATTATGTGATATCCTTTGGATTTGTAATAAAAATGATAGATTTGTGGATCAATGACATTATGAGAAATGATATGTTATTGTTATTATATAATGTCACATGGGCACGTAAGATATGTTACATTGTGACCTGTTGAATTAAAGGTTGATGACCTCATTGTTTTTATGAGTTGTTTACTTGTTTTCCTGTATGGAAATGTATTATTGTAACTTTGGATGCATACGGTTCTGCTTCCATGATAAGTGGTTGTGAAAGTTTAATATAAACATTTGAGGATTGTTGTAGAGTACACTAGTATTGATTTTATGTTGGTTGATCCCCTAACTAGAGGACTAAGACCTGTTGTTTTAAATGTCAAGTATAGAACATGGGCGTTTTAGGGTCTTTTGATATTTTGGGTTAGAGGGAGTTTGACAAATTTTTGTTGACTTTATGCCATTTTATTTTGATCATGATCATTGATTTTTGTATACTTGTATATATACATATACATATACATATACGTAGAGGTGGGTAGGGATTGGACCCAATCGGGCTCGGGTTTAGGCCCGGTTGGGACCAGTCTTTCATGGGCCTGGGATCGGTCTCAAGCCCATGAAAAATTTCAAGGCCCGAACAGGTCCCTAGGATCGGTTCTAGGCCCATAGGACTGGTCCTGGGACCGGTCCCATGGGCCTAAACAATTTTTTTACCCCCCCTTAATTTTTTTTTTTTTATCTATTTAGACTTAATCAAAATAATTTAGGGGGTTTTTGTAATTTTTTAGGGGTAATTTGTAAATTTTTTAATTAATTAGTAAATAAATAATTAAATATAAATGAATGATTAAATGTTAATGAATAATGACATAATTCTTAATTGGTTGTAAATTTAGGGTGTTTTTAACTTAAACTTTTAAAAGGAGGTAATAATAATTTAATTTTAACATAAATATAATATTCACACAATCGCACTTCACAAATAATCAATTAAATAAATTTGATTTTATTAAATTATTAATTTACATTGTCAACAATATTTACATCCTCCAAATCTGTGTTTCTGAAGAGGTTGAGTAGTTTGGGATCTTCAAGGTTCTGCTGATCTCTTCTGTCTGTATGAGTCCAATCCTGTAAACATGTTATGACTTCAACCATCTCATTGGTTAAAAAACATCTTCTCTCTTCAACAGTGCAACCACTAATTGAAATGTTGACTCAGATGCAATTGTCGAAACTGTCACAGATAAAATGTCACGTGCCATTTGGGCTACCATAGGGAATTGACTTGCATTGTGGTTCCACCATTGAAGTACATTCATCTCACATTTCTCCTTCGTGGTCATGTAAGACATGTCCATTTGTAGGTATCGATGCAGCTCATTTGGTCCAAGTTGTCTATACAAGCTGCTACTTCCACCACCATCACTATGCATTCGACAGACCTCCAGATGCTTGTTACTTGCCATCCGTGATTTTCATCAGGGTCTTGTTACTCGCCTCTACTGGCGTTGGACGCTCCAGTGTGCCTAGTCTAATACAAAGAAAAAAGGCTATCCAATTTTCTGTTAAAGTTTATTAAATAAGAACTATAGTCATATTGTAAATTATGACCTATCTTAGCAATCGTAAAATTAAATACGCTTAATATAAATCTAGGATCTACAATAAGACCTTATCCATATAAGAATGAAATATCAACCAATATATCTGGTATTTTTTTTTTTCCATTGGAACAACAATGTCGGACAAATCTTCATTATATCTATGTAGCAAAAGTTGTAGAAATTCAAAGTAAAATATTTAATGCTACATTAGTTGTAGGACAATAAATACCATTTAATATATTAGTGGAATCCTAAAAAACTTTAAGAAACGAAAAAACATTTCACAAACCGTCCAATTGGATTCGTTGACGACTTCCTCCGGATAGGTCTTCTGGTTGACGAACTCTGTAATTTGTTTTGTGGTTGGTATAACTTTTTCCAACATCAGGTACGTGGAGTTCTAACGAATAGGCATGTCCGTACGTAACTTCTTTGGTTCAATCGGCGGATGCTCTTGGTGACAATATTTGCAGAACTCAATTAATCTTGAATTGCTACCGGCGATGAATCCGATAGCCATGCGCACCCTTTCAATCCTCGAATGTATAGCTTTTAAACTTGCTTTAACAATCAAATTGATGATGTGGCAAGCACATCTTTGGTGAATTTTTTTCCTTCACTAAGCGGATCCAATCTCTTTTCAAACAAATAAATAGCTGAGGTGTTAGCAACTGCATTATTAAGAGTTATCATTATCATTGTTAAAGCCATGACCTCCTAATTAGTTTACTTAAAAGTTAAAAGTATATTTGCCACAGTTAATTAGGGACATGATAACCTGAATCATGTCCCTAATTAACTGCGGCAAATATAATTTTAACTTTTAAGTAAACTAATTAGGAGGCCAACTGTGGCTTTTAGGTTATCATGTCCCTAATTAACTGCGGCAAATATACTTTTAACTTTTAAGTAAACTAATTAGGAGGCCAACTGTGGCTTTTATTATTTATTGTTGCAGGATAATTGTGATAATTGCTTCCCTAAAGGTATACAAGTTCAATACTAGTGAAACATATGTAATTTTGTTGACGGCACGAAATTCAAAGTATGGGTGTTAAATTTTTATTTATTTGATATTAATTTTTTGTTAGTTTGAGATTTAGGAGTTGTTTATCTGAACTTATAAATTAGTAAAACTAGTTTATAAACTCTAAAATTAAACTGATCTGTTTGTTTATAACTTTTTTTGATTTATAAGCAAAAAAAAATAAGCTAAGAGAAGATACTCTTCTTTTTTTTATTTTTTTTTACTTATAAACTAGTTTGATCAAGTATATTACTATATTATCTTTATTTAATTTTAAAATTTCATTTTATAATTTATTATTTAATAAAATAATGTAGTATTATTTTTAATCATTTTAATAAAAAAATATATTTATAAATAATATTTTATCAAACGCGTCAAACTTATCAGTTACTTATAAATACTTTAATTAAACATGTAACTGTTAAATTTCAAATGTTTATACACTAGTGTTTATAATTTAATTTCATAAGCTTAGACAAACACCCCTTATTGTTAATTTGATTTTATTGGTTAATTTATAATTAATGATGAAAAAGGGAGATTATATAAAGATGTATTATTTTAATGATTATTAATAAGGTGTAAGATCGACATTTCAAGAGTCAAAATCAGTCAAATTCTAATTTGATAGACAGGGCATAATAGATTTTTTTTTTCTTGATTCAAGAGTTAATAGATTTGTTATGTTGTCTTGATTTGGGGGTAAATGATGGATTTATGAAATGTCTTAGGGTAATTTGATTCAATCGTAAACTTACCCGAAAGCCGGCTTTTCCCAAAAGGTTAGGCTGGATAATTTATTTCTCTATTTTTAAATTATAAATTATACATATTTTTAAAGATGATTTAAATTTATGAAAGATTACATAATCTTAATAACTAATTTAATTCTTTAATTTATCAAACACTTTTCCTTTCTTCTTTGTTTTTTAATCTCTTTTGTTCTATTTTTTTTTTGTAAATTCTTGAATTAAAAAAAAATATCTATCTTCTTACAATCATAGAATAAGGGTTTTTTAAAAAACAGCCAAAAATCGGGGGAGCTATACAAAATTGACCAGAATCCAAGCCTTATACCCATATAACCACCAAATGCCATTTTTCCGAAAATGCCTCAATATGAAAGCAAAACATTCTTCCATTTTCTCTCATGAGCCATTTTGGATTTGAATTACCAATCAGTATTAACAATTGATTTGTTAACTAATGTTTTGGATTGACTTTGAATGATTTTTGGCTGATTTGTGGTTGTTAGAAGGAAACCCCCAACAACACTTGGAAGGGCGTTTGCCTTCAATCAGGAGTAAAAAGATTAGTCTTGACTCTTTATCAGCTGACTTAGTATATGTTAATAGGGTTTATGTTAAATGTTAGGGTTTAGGTTTTTTTTATTTTAATTGAAATGTTTATTTAATGTGGGTATTGTTATGCATTTTGATGTTCTCATGATTGTATTTGCTGTGGGTGTTGGTTGAATGATGGATCTTGAAGTTTGGAGGTTAAGAAGATCAGCACCACTTGCGTGAGGTTTCACTCCAACTGAAAACAGGGCACTTTCACTAGTGTGAATGCTCGCTAGGCTAAAAGTCATGCAAGTTGGGTGTTTTTGAGTTTTATTTATTGTGTTTATATGTTTATTATCACAATATTTCTATACATTTTATGTAGAAAGCAACGCCAAGCAAGAATGGACATTGACCAACCTGTAAGACAAGAGCCAATAATACATGATTTACTAGTTTCCAAAACATTTCAAAGCAACTGTAACGATTCCAAGTGATACATATGCAATGTAATAGCCACTTTCTACTCAAATACTCATAATGAAATACATATAAATGATATAAAGAAATTGGGCCCAAAATTTTTCTTTTTATAAATATATATATATTTATATATATTCTTATAACATATACATTTTTACACAAAACTAAATGTGTACAAAAGTCATCAAAACATAATAGACAGGGCAACGCTTCTCCTCGAGCGTCGACATCCATCCGACCGTGTCCTTACCTAGATCCTGCAAAACATAGGAAAACAACGGGGTGAGCATTAAAATAATGCTCAGTAAGCAAATCTCTACTCATCTATCCCGTAACCTCTCTCTCTAATTCTTCTTACAACTTCTCATTCAATTCTTTGGTGCTTCTCTCTTTCTTAGAACTCTTCCATATAACTCTGTAATAAGTCACGGCCCCATCTTAACGGGGGCCACGGCGGGACTCGCTCCCACTCTACGTGACCTCTACTCATCTAGCCGATCGGACTCGGTTATGCATGGATTCGGAACCCTTGGGCCGTGAGATATAATCTCTTCTATCGGGTACTCGGGTATAGCCTCATCCACATGCACTCTCACGGGCTACACCACTTCTCTATCTCATACTCATGCGCTCTCAATGCCGCGGGCATGCGGGAATACTCTACCCATTACTCACGGGTTCCCCATCGCACAACCTACTTTATTTTCTTCTCTACTATATCTCAAACTACTTCTTGAGGTATAAAACAAATGTGTATAGATAGCTCATGCTCACTAATGCACTTATGAAATGCCAAATACAAGATTTCCTCAAAACAGTCATTCTGCATAGGTCACACTAAAAAGGCAATAACTTGCGTTATACACTCGGATTGCTACGTTTTTGGTCACGTTTTAAAGCTTAGAACCAGGGCATAACTTCTATGTTTTGATCTCAGCCCAGTTCAATCCGTAAGATGCCCAAAAATTACGAAAGTTACGGTAGTGATAGGGCAGATTCACCTAGGATTTCATCAAGCAAAACATGTGCATAAAAACACTCTACTAAAATTACTACTATACTTCATTCTAGCCATCCAAAATGGGGGAAAACTCCCTCATATACTCATAATCCCTGCCAAGAAAAGCACTTCCAAATAGGTTCACACAACATCTCTCAAACTTCATCTCAAATTCCACTTCTCATCACATATTAAAAACACTTCTCATAATAATATTCATCTCAACTCAATTCTCAACAACATAACATACTATACAAGCATACATCTCTATCAATCTCTACATCTTACTCAAAACTTAGCAAACTCAAGTTGGTAGGATTTACTTACCTTGTGGAAAGGTGACTTTTAGCACTTTTCCTTTCTTTGTGTCTTGTCTTCTCTCTACAACTCAAAACAACAACAAGAACAATAACAAACCAAATAAGACTTCACTATAACTATAAGAAAATCACATCTAAAGCATGAATCCTTACCTTAGGATGCTTTAGATGAAATCTCTACTCAAAATTACTCAAAAGCCTCTTAAACCCTGGAAATCTTGGAAGATTGGATGGAGAAATTGAGAGAAATTAGGCAAATGGAAGAGGCGGTGGCAATGATCAATAAAAGATTTCTCTACACTTTAACTCTTTTTAGCTCATATTATAAGCATCCTTTCCATTTTGCCCTGCTTCCTTAGAAATTCCATCTATATCCTTTGATTCTTACAACTACACCCCCATTCAAACACAATCTCTACTAAATTTCTTACATTTTACTCCCCACTTTTCCTACTACTTAGGGGTAGAATGGTCATTGTTGCCCAAAAGAAGAATTCTCTAGAAAACTCAAGAAACTTTTATTAGGCTCGTCACCGCGGCGAAGAACTTTCCGTCGCCCCGGTGTGAAACAGGGCAGAACCTACCCGTGGGTGCATCTCCTCCTCGCTGCGGCAAAGCTTCTCTTCGCCCCGGCGAAGATTGGATTTTCAAACCACCAAATTAAAACATTTCAAGACAACCAATCAACCAACTCAATTGAAACTGAAACAGTAAACTTTTAACTAATACAACAAATCTTAAATACGTACCTCAAGTGGGATATACATGCAATGCATGAAATCCAATGGACTGAATGACAAGCAAAAAGAAATGTTCAAGGACACGTGTTTCAGGATTTTCTTGGACTGGGATGTTAGTAAACGGTCCCGTATGTAGCAGCGAAACAAAAATTATATTAACAGGATCGTTACATGAGCCAAGATCAAGGGTAGATTTACAATTTATATTAAATAAATCTGCATAAATATTCAACATGAGTTAAGAGAAACAAACGCACGTTTGGAGGCTCCACCACGATTGTCTTTGAACGTTTTGCTACCGATCCAAGTGAGGATCAAACCACGTAGTCCACACGAAGACAATCTCAAAAGAACAAAAGAGGGATTTGCTAGATCCTCTTGGCTTCAAGATTAAGAAGAAAGTAAAATCAAGTAAAATCAATTGAATTGATTTTTAGGCCAAACCTTTCTGCCGTGGGAGTGTATAATTAGGGGCTGTGTGTTTTATTTTTCGAAGGGAAAAAATCTCTTATTAAATTAACACACTTTTCTTTTATAGTAAAAAACAATTTGCCCTAATCCCATACGGAAAGGCTGGGCTTCAATCCAAACGCCCATGTTGCCAAACATCCCAATTTGATTTATTTTAATTTCCATCATTATCTCAATTAAAATCAATTAATTATATATTTAAATATATTAACATTTAACAATAATGATAATATATTTAAATATGTGCAAAACACACATTTAAGCATAATTTCACTTATTAATTTTTCTAACAAATTAAATAAAGGCTACGACCTCAGCAAATTTATTGCACTGTGAAATTACAAAATACCATTTGCGTAAAAGACGAAAACGCCATTTTTTTTCTTGGATCAAATTATCTTCTATGTGTGTGACCCATAGGCTCTTCATCATATCGGCAGTGTATAGTATCGTGATTAACACCAATTAATCGCTCACTAATACACAGACCAAGATTGGTCTAGCAAGGCATCATGGCCAACGATAGATTCGGATTCAGCAAAGTAGCTACCTGTCAACGATATGGTTACCGTGCAATTCGATCCTTCATCATAGTGTATCTCGACGAGACGAAGGCATAGAAAATAGTGTCAACCTTCGGTTACTCCGATATATTATTCAGTTTTTGGACCAAGACCCATATTATAAAGGATAGAGCAACAACTCAATCCCACTGTGGCCACGTTTAGTGTCATTGCCATATACTGAATTGCGCCGTGAGATAACTTTCTCCCATACCGGGAGTGATGAATCCTCTGTCAATCCACCATAGTCTGATACACTCCTTGATGCAGCCAATCACCACCGTATTGACAGCTCTGAAAAGAACTGCGTGGCTAGTGTCAAACACACCAATCGGGCACAAGGCTCTCCACGGTTGATTCACGTCTAAGGATCACATGCACCACCATTCGTTAGAGGATTTGTTCCATAGACACTGGGGTTACCATCCATATGGAATCCTCTGGTGGGTCAGTCCAGTGAACTTGCTGTGGTGTAACCGCCTACAACAAGCACCCATGTGTTGCACCAGGTTGTCACCAAACAACCTTGACAAGTGAGATCAGTCACTGCCTTTCGACAGGGTCGTTCAACACTATGATAGCCTTACCGTATTATCTGTGCCCTTACTTCAGAATAATACTGGGGCTACGGACGTTTCTAGAATGGCCACCATATGTGCTCATAGGGTTCTCACTATCAAGATTTGAAATACTTGATACCCTCGTCACGGTTCTACCATTCTAAGGAAATATATCAAAATATATTGCAATAATAATGATTTACGCGATATAGAATAAAATGCCTTTTCTTGATTAATGAACATTATTACAAAGAGTCAATTCTACAATAATTGATTGGCTCTAGGGCATCTGCTCTAACATGGGATACCTCTTGATTCTTCGGATTATTTACACATTCAACACTACTACGAGAGATTAAGAAAGGGGAACCTAAAGTGAGTTTTGGTTCCATATCAACGGTTTGCACGTCAAGTTTAGTTGATACAAGTTCGCATTGGTTTCTAGGCTGATATTTAATCACCACATAGACATAAAAAAATATATTCCATCAATGCGCTATAAAACCCTAATATGACAAATACTCCTACAGAGGTGGGGGGTGGGGGGGAATGGGGGAATAGGAGTTTAAAAATTTAATGCGGAATAAACAAAACTGCAAATACCCAAATGATATGAACACTAGAGATTATAATGAATGGGCAATAAATGAAGTTTTTTAATGAACAAATATGCTATAAATAATAAATATGACTTATATGCATGAGACAAGTATAAGCATTCAATAAGAAAAAAAATATGAGAGATAGGGAAGAGAAATGCTCAGTGATTTATATGTTTGATGCCATATCCAGAAGCTTCCTACGTCCACTTCCTCAAGGCAACCTTCTTGAAGTTTGACTAGAATCAGATTTCGCCTTTACACTAGTTTTCATAGGATTTTGCCTTTACAATAGTTTGATAGGATTTCACCTCTAGATTTACAGAATTTCACCCAAAGATTAATAACAAAGTTTTTGGTGAATGATTGCCTCTAAGATAGGCTTATACACACAATAAAGTTTCAAGGTACTCTCTAAATTCAAGAATAAGTACAAATGGGAGTTATGATTTGGATTTTTGAGCTATAGGTGGTATGTGAGAATGTTCTTGATGAATTGTCACTTCTATCTCTCTTGTCTCTACTTCTTTGAGCAATAAATCGTTGAATTTATATCTCAGTTAAACCTTTGAAAAAATAGAGCCATTATTGCATTTAATGTACTCTTGCAAACCTACAGAATTCAGAGGAATGTGCATTCCACCATCGTAAACGGTTGTTCCTGGCACCAACAAACACTTTTTTGTCAACTTCAAAGTCTTGGAATGGTCGTTCCCTTTATTGAAAGAGATGCTTCCCTATCGCGAACGGACTTTCCACCATCGTGAATGGTCGTTCGACTTTGATGCTTCAGATTCTAGAATTTTTAGAACCATGAATGACTTCTTGGAACGATGTCGTTCTTTTAAGGAACCTTCTTCAATAAATTTTGGAACGGGTGTTTGTCAAGGTCGTTAGGGTCTAACAATTGTATTCCAAAACTTTATTTTTAGCTCATAACTTCGAACCCTAAATCTTGACTTTGATTGGAACATGCGTTCTACCATGTGGAACGAGAGTTCATTCTCTGATCACACACTTGAGTCAAGATTCCAGAGGCATGAATGGCGATTGAAACAGTGTCGTTTAGTATGAACGAGCTTGATGGTGGTCATTTTGTTTTTGGATGTGTGCTTCAGTCTTTTACTTAAGTCTTTAGATATGCTTGGAACAAGTGTTCAATTTGGTTGTTCGGTTTAGAACGGCTTGAAAATCTTTAGCACAAACTTGGCAGAGCCATGAACGGGCATGAGGAATGATGTTATTCTAGCTTGAACGGACTTCTGGGAATTTTATCAAGGAAGGAACGGACGTTCCATTTAGAATAAATCTACAATTTTTCCAGGTTTATGACATAAGTCATACTTTGCATTTTTATTAGAATCCAACCAATCTTTTGATTAGTTTTGGCATATCAAAAAACATGAGGGCTCAACATGTGCGTCACATGATATGGGAGGTGTATTTCCCTAGAAAGAAATTAGTGGTGTATGGTAACCTTAGAAAGGTCTTTAAGAAGACCAATTGGAATAACCTTGATGAGGACACAATCAAAATGGAGGTACTGTTTTATCTGCATGCCGATTTAATTGGAGCAAACAACAGAAAGTGTGGAATATTTGTCTTTGTCAAACTTATGAGTTGTGTGTGCACAATAGTTATGTGTGCACATTGGTTGCCAATCTTATGATTTGGCTTGTTTCCTTTGTTGTGTGTGTGCGCATCAGTTCTGCGTGCACATTGGTTGCCAGACTTGTGTCTTGGCTTGATTCATTTCGAGTGTGTGTGCACAACATTTTGTGCTTACACTCTCGCTTCAGATATTTGTAACCCAACATGAGTTGCATGTCTAATAAAATGAAAATGATATTGTTTATCTTTGTCTCCAACTTTTTAGGACCTTGTACATGTGTCATATTATCCTTAAGTGGTCCTAGGGAATAAAGTTTCTTTTCCTAATTTGTTTTGTGGTCAAAACCAAAAGAAGCAATACTTTCCTTATTTGGACAAACATGGGTCATCCCTTTGTTGGCTAATGTGGCACTAATGTGTTGAGCAAGAAACCTTACACTATATATATCATCTCATCTTGCGTCTTTGAATATAACCTTTTTGATCTTTTGTTTTCATTATACTCTGAAATTTCTTAGAGTATTCTTTCTCTTAAGGTTCAAAGGTTCATTTCCATTGTGTGCCAAAACCTCACCATATCAATCATTGATTTAATGGCTCTTGGAACGTGGTTCCTTTGTTGATGCTGGTATGTGGCGTTAGTGCTTGAAGCTTGGTGGTTCACAAGCTGTTCTAGGGTGTGTTCCTAGCATGAAAAAGGTCCAAGGAGTTGCTGCATGTTAACAATTCAGAGTGTGGTGGTAAGTGTAAAGTTGAACAGGGAGTTCTTTTTACTGTATTTTAGATCAACTTTGAACTATATCTTGTAATGTGTTTTTAACTTAGTGGATTGCTTTGATCTAGACAAGGTCCCAGGATGTATGCTAAAAGTGGATTTGAGCCGAACCATGTATATGGTTGTGTTCTTTATTTTTGCACTTTTGTTTGATGTGGTTAAATTGAAAATTTATTAATTAGCTTGGTATTACTTCCGCTGCACTTAAAATGGGTAACCATACACTAAAGTGAGTTAACCAACAACTTACTCTCCCATCAGAAAGGTCGTTAAGTAAGAGGTTACAGAGTTAGTCAGCTACCTGTCATTATTTAACAAATATCCTTGCGGGATTGAAGTTTGGAAACTTATGTTTGAGTCATTGTGAAAAGTGGTCCCCAACGGATACGAGCAGAACCTGATATAGAAGAAGCAAAAGATTATTGAGTATATCTTGTATTTTCTAATGCGGTTCCTATTGCCATTCCAGATGAGTTTTTGTTTATATAAGAATTTAAACAATTATTTACATATGCCATTAGAAGAAATCATTATTTTTGAGTTGGTTTCATGCAGTTTTAGATATGAGGTTTTGCTGTTTGTTGTGTTAGCATCTGTCTATTTGCATCATGAGTTTCTTTACTGAAGGAGGGTTTGCTCATAGACCACCTCTGTTAGAAGGACCTCACTATTATACCTGGAGACCTAGGATGCGTGCTTTTCGTAAGTCTATAGAAAAAAAGTTTGGTCCACAGTTGTGAATGATTGGACAACCTTTGTTGTTGTTGAAAATGAGGTGTCTAGACCCAAACCAGTTGCTGCCTGGATTGCTAATGAGTTAACTCTTGCAAATTATAACTCTAAAGCCATTCATGCTCTTTTTAATGCTATTAATGTAAATCAAATGAAAGTCATAGCTAATTGTGAGCTTGCCAAGGATGCTTGGGATAGGCTTCAGGTCAAGAATGAGGGAACTAGTGCCGTTAAAGGCCAGGTCAAGAATGAAGACTTGTCACTAATTTTGAAAATCTAAACATGGATGATGATGAGACTATAACTGATTTTTATGGTAGAGTTTGTGATATTTCTAATGAATGTTTTGCTTTGAGATGAATGTATATTAATGCTGAACTTGTTAGGAAGGTTTTTTGCTCTTTACCCTGAAGGTTTATGTTAAAGGTCACCACCATTAAAGAATGCCGAGATGTGGATGCCATGGACATTGATGAACTCGTTGGCTCTTTCCAAACCTATGAGCTGAATCTGAAACATTGGGATAAACAAAAACTGAGCAAGGGTTTGACTCTCAAACATGAGGTTGATTCTGACCCTTTTGATGATTGTGATTTCAGTTCATTGGATGATGAAAATTGTGCTTTACTCACAAATTTTTTTGCTAAGTTTCTTAAGAAAAACATGAAAAAGCCTCATGATAATGGTTATGTCCGAAAACCTTTTATGAAAAAGTCTTATGACCATCAAACCCCTGGTACCTTTACAAAGAGATTTTCAAAAGATAAAGAAAAGAAAAATAAAGTTATCAAGTGTTTTGAACGTGAGGGCTTTGGCCATATAAAATCTGAGTGTGCTAACACATTGAAAAAAAAAAGAAAGGTAAGGCCATGGTTGCCTTTGAG
Source organism: Pistacia vera (assembly GCF_008641045.1). NCBI lineage: Eukaryota > Viridiplantae > Streptophyta > Magnoliopsida > Sapindales > Anacardiaceae > Pistacia > Pistacia vera. Next base: position 659,937 of record NW_022196298.1, read on the forward strand.
TGAGAGTGAGCATGATGAGAGTGAGCATGATGATTCGGGTGATGATGAGAATGTTCTAGCCTTCATCGTGAACCAAGAAGATGGTAAGAGTGAGGTTTCAGATGACATTATTGATATTTATGCTAAGCAACAAGAGGCATATGATAAAATGTATGACCAATCGCTAAAGGCTGTGAAAAATTTGCAATCTCTTGGTATTGAGAATGCTACTTCGTTGAAGCAAAAGAAAGCCTTGTCTGAAAAGATTGTTGTTCTTACTGCTAAACTAATTGAGGCTAAGGCCATCATTGATAAGTTGAATGCAGGTTCTCTTAAAATTGAAAAAGTCCTTGGTCAAGGGAAATCCTTCGAAGATTGGTACGGTTTAGGCTTTAGTCCTTGTGCTAGCACATCGAAAGTTGGTGCAAGCATGCTTGTGAAGGCCACCGAAACTCTTGTTGAAGGTACTATTGTGAGACAGGCTATGAAAGTATCAAAATTCATTCCTATTTGCCATTTTTGTAATAGGAAAGGTCACATCAGACCCAAATGCTTCAGGTTTATTGCTTATTTGAAGAAAGTTCTTAAAAACCATAGTTTTGTTGCTAATATAAATCATAATGCTAACAATGGTTTTTCTTCCAAAAGAATTTGGAAACCTAAAGCTGATGTGAACTGTTTTGTGTCTTATACCTCTTTGCTTGCATTTCAAAATGATCTTTGGTATCTAGACAGTGATTGTTCAAGGCATATGATAGGTAATAAATCTCTCTTGACTGAACTTGAATCGGTTGATAGTGGACATGTCATTTATGGATATGGAAAGAAAGGTAAAATTCTTGGCAAAGGGTCAATTGTGCTTCCTAATTTTCCTGTTTTGAAAGATGTCTTACTTGTTGATGGTTTGAAAGCTAGTATTAGTCAAATTTGTCACAAAAAATTTGTGGTTCAATTCTCAAAGGACAAGTGTCGAATTTTGAATGGTAAAGGTGTTTCTTTACTTGAGGGAAAAATGTCAAATGACAATTGTTACTTGCTTTCCAACTATGTGTCATGTTTCAGCTCAAAAACAGATTCCACAAACTTGTGGCGTTAGAAAATTGGTCACATGAACCTTAAGGACTTGGTAAGACTTTTAAAAAAGGAAGTGGTTAAAGAACTACCAATACTTGAACCTCCAAAAGGTAATGTGTGTGGTCCATTTCAACAAGGTAAGCAAATCCGGATATCTTATAAAGTTTTATCTAATCTCAATACCTCATATGTTTTGGAAGTGCTCCTGATAATCCTAGGATTATATTGGTTTATCTATGCTTTTTGGGCTGGATTTTGGATACTTCTTCTTAAATTTGTGCCTAAATTGCAACTTAATTTCATATATTTTACGTTTCAGGCCAAAACGTACAGTTAGAGCAAAACTGAGCGGAATTGTGTTTTTGGACCCAAAATCAAGCGAATTTCAGAAATAGGGAAAATTCTGATTTGAATTGGAAGCACTATGAAGCTTGTTCATATTGGGGATCACTAAGATTGAAGATTCAAGCAAAAAAGCAAGCAGAAGGCAGTTTCATAATTTCGGAAAAGTTCGCCGCAACGAAGTTTATTCTTTGCCGCGGCAAAAACTGCAAATTTTTAGTTTATTGAAACTGTGTGTTTTAATTTTATTGGATGAGTCTTAAGGTTTTAGGGTTGACTATTTAAGTGAGACTTGTTCACTTTTAAAGGGGTTCGACATTGTTTGGAGGAAAAGGAGAGAAATTGAAGATTGGAAGCCTTTGGGTTCATCAAATAGGGAAGATTTTATTCTTTTTCCGTTTTTCTAGCATGTTGAACTCTGTTTTTACAGTTTTTCTTAGGATTTGCTTTATTTTTAGTATGAACTAACTCACTTTTGGGTTAGGGTTTTGATGTAATTGGGATTTTAATGTCTAATCTATAAATTGATGTTGCTTTCACATTCTATTACTTGGATTATGTATTTATTCTTGTTTTAATTGCAATTTAATTGTTGAGCATGATGAGACTGAGAAGTGATTCATGTATTAGCTTCTTAGAGTAAATACCATTGATTGATTGAACGTTAGAGATAGGTTCGGAGATCCATGAAATGAATTTAGGATTCGACTTATCTTAATGGACTTGGAACTATTAACCTTCAATTTGTAGGGTGCGGAAGCTTAGTAGGATAAGTAGCAGAATATAGCTTGTGAAGGTGTATTCTGCAGATTAGGGTGTCTGATTTATAATCCTTGCATGTGAACTTAGAAGCAACAGAAATCGAGGACTAAACTAAAAAATCCTAGTGAAGTCAAAACCCTAATCGCTTTGTCTTGAATTGATTTTGCCTTCATTAGTTAGATTTTAAATTACGTTGTTGATTTTGTTTTAACTTCAGCTTAATTGTCTCCCGCAAATCCAATCATTTTACGTTTACTCCAACTTGATACAAATTAGGAAAATTAGTACTTGACACGCAATCCTCGTGGGAACGATACTTTACTCATCATTCTATTACTTGTTGCGACTAGTGCACTTGCTACACATTGCATGTTGTAAAAATAACGCATCAAGTTTTTCGCTCCACCGCCGAGATTGATTTTGTGTTTTCCTTGTGCCTATTTCGCTTTAGGGGGCTGGTTCACAGGCACAACCTTTGTAACTTCATGGTATACTCATGGATTGGCCAGTTCCTATTTGGAAGGCTGCAACTTCTTAACCGCCGAAGTTTCGACTCCTGCTAATAGTTTAGCACATTCTTTATTGTTACTATGGGGACCTGAAGCACAAGGAGATTTTATTCGTTGGTGTCAATTGAATTTTTCTGGTTTTAGTTAGATTGGAGTTTAATTTTAGTTTTAATTGTTTTCTAGTTTAATTTTGCTGTTTCTTTTCTGTTCGCTTGTGATCTCACTCTCTCTTTCTGTCTGTGTAGTTTATGCGAAGAGCTAGATGTCATCCAGTGGTTCCTATTGATCTAGAGATTGAAAGAATCGCAAGAAGACTTAACAGAGACAGAAGAGAACGAGAGGCGATAGTCATTGAGATGGCTAAAAATAGAACGTTGAGGGAATTCTCAGTGCCTTCGGTTGATGGTAGTGGTCCAAGTATAACTAGGCCACCGGTGCAAGCCAACAACTTTGAAATAAAGTCGGCAATCATCCAAATGATCCAACAGTCAGTACAATTTAGGGGAGATCCATAGGAAGATCCAAATTCATACATTGCGAACTTCTTAGAGATTTGCGACACATTCAAGGCAAATGGAGTGTCGGATGATGCCATCAGGTTTAGACTGTTTCCATTCTCATTAAGAGATAATGCATAGGGATGGTTAATAGCACTAAAAGCAGGAACAATCACCACCTAGAATGAATTGGCACAAAGGTTCCTGACTAAATATTTCCCACCAGCGAAATCTGCAAGGATGAGAAACGACATCACATCATTTTTGCGGGAAGAGAATGAGTCACTTTATGAAGCTTGGGAAAGATATAAGGAACTACTGAGAAAGTGTCCACACCATGGTTTGCCGGTTTGGATGCAAGTCCAAACTTTCTATAATGGGTTGATGATAAATGTGCAAATAATAGTGGATGCAGCATCTTGAGGAGCATTGCCGAACAAGACACCTGAAGAAGCTTATGAGTTACTTGAAGTCCTGGCAAGTAACAACTATCAGAGATCCAATGAGAGAATGCATCTGAAGAAGTCTATAGCTATTCATGAAATTGATGCTTACACAGCCATTTCAGCCCAACTTACAGCACTTCAGAAGCAATAAGGACGTATGTAGGTAAATTCTATTCAAACACCTCAAATGACATATGATTTTTGTGCAGGTAACCATACGAATAATGAATGCCAAGTGGGGAAAACCTTTGCTTTAGCTTCATCTTCATCAGAAAAAGTCAACTATTTGGTAGGGAATCAGAGACAACAGAACAATCCTTTCTCCAACACGTACAATCTTGGTTGGAGAAATCATCCAAATCTATGTTGAGGCAATCAGAATAATCAATGGAACCAAAGAAATGCGCCAAACAATCAAGTTGGGGTGAATCATCAACCAGGGGATCAAAGATTGTCAAAATTGGAGGATATGTTCGGGAAGTTAATGCAAGAGACCATAGGTTTCATGAGTGAGATGAGGGCAAATTTCAGAAACCAAGGGGTGTCCATTCGAAACTTGGAGGTACAAATGGGGCAAATAGCCAAAAAGTTGAATGAGCGACCACAAGATTCCCTACCAAGTAACACAGTGACAAATCTACGAGAACAAGCAAATGCAATAACTTTACGAATTGGAACAGTTTTGGAAGGGGCTGAATAAAAAGGGAAGGATGAGAACCCACCAAGTAAAGCGAAGGAAGAATCCGATGAAGAATTCGAGGAAGAAGTCATGGTTGAAGAGAAGCTAACGAGCAACAGAGATTAAGAACTAAAGAGGGAAGAGAGGCCAAAGCAAAAGAAAGAAAAATTGTCATTTATTGAGATATCACCGGAGTTGGCACATCATACCCCTCTTGTTCCTTTTCCTCAGAGGCTCAGAAAGAAAAATTAGGATAAGCAGTTCACGAAATTCCTTGAGGTATTTAAAAAACTACATATTAACATTCTTTTTGCAGATGCCTTGCAGAAAATGCTGAGCTACACAAAATTCCTTAAGGAAATTCTATCAAACAAAAGGAAGTTGGAAGAGGAGGAAACAGTGATGCTTACAGAGGAGTGTAGTGCCATTCTACAGAAGAAACTGCCACCAAAACTCAAGGATCCAGGGAATTTCACTATCCCTTGTGTTATAGGAGATATTACATTTGATAGAGTGTTATGTGATCTAGGAGCAAGCATTAATCTAATGCCTTTTTCTGTTTTCAAGAGACTAGGGATTGCTGAAGTGAAGCCTACAACCATATCTTTGCAGCTTGCAGATAGATCCATCAAGCATCCAAGGGGCATAGTTAAAGATTTACTGGTTAAGGTGGACAAAGTCATCTTTCTTGCAGACTTTGTCGTGTTGGATATGGAAAAGGACAAGAAAATGACTCTCATCTTGGGATGACCGTTTCTTGCCACCGAAAGAGCCTTAATTGATGTACAAGAAGGGTAATTGCTCTTAAGGGTCCAAGATGAAATGGTGACATTCAATGTCTTTTAGGCCAAGAAATTTCCGTCAGAGTCAGATTCATGCTTTAGTGTAGACTTGGTGGATAAACTTGTAGCAGATGCTATCGAAGAAAACACCCCTCAACTACCTTTAGAAGCTTGCATTGCCCAATAAAAAACAACTGAGATAGATGAGCCGACGAAGAATGAGTGTGCTAGGCTTTTGAAGGCACTTCAACCGATAAACACAAGCCAAGATCAAGAATTTGAAGATTTTGACATAGAAAAAGAAAAGGAAAAGGCAAGAACGGAAGAACCTCCAAAACTTGAACTGAAGTCTTTACCATCTCACCTTAAATATGTATATCTTGGTGAATCGGAATCCTTTCCAGTGATCATCAATGCAAAGCTGAGTAAATTGGAGGAAGAGAGGTTGATTAGGGTATTAAGAGAGCATAGATCAGCCATTGGATAGACCACATCGGACATTAAATGCATCTCTCCATCTTTTTGTATGCACAAGATACTCATGGAAGATGATGTCAAGCCTAGGGTGCAACCACAACGGAGATTGAATCCTTCTATGAAGGAAGTAGTGAGAAAGGAAGTGGTGAAACTTTTAGATGCAAACATCATCTACCCTATTTCAGATAGTCCTTGGGTGAGCCCGGTGCAAGTGGTTCCAAAGAAAAGAGGTATCACGGTAATAAAGAATGACAACAATGAATTGATACCAACTAGGACAGTCACGGGTTGGAGGGTGTGCATCGACTATAGAAAACTGAATGAAGCAACAAGGAAGGATCATTTTCCACTTCCTTTCATCGATCAAATGTTGGAAAGACTTGCAGGGCATGCTTATTATTGTTTCTTGGATGGCTTTCAGGCTATAATTAGATTGCCATTGCTATTGAAGATTAAGAGAAGATGACATTCACTTGTTCTTATGATACCTTTGCTTACAGAAGGATGCCTTTTAGGTTGTGTAATGCACCGACCACATTCTAGCGATGCATGATGTCAATTTTTGGTGACATGGTGGAGCGGTTCATAGAAGTCTTCATGGATGACTTCTCTATTTTGTGTTCTTCTTTTGATAATTGCCTGTCTAACCTTTCATTTGTTTTGCAGCGATGTCAAGATACAAATTTGGTGCTCAACTGGGAGAAGTGTCACTTCATGGTTCTAGAAGGAATAGTACTCGGTCACTGAATTTCAAAGGATGGCATTGAAGTGGATCGAGCCAAAACGAAAGTGATTGAGAAGCTGCCACCACCTACAAACGTCAAGGCAATCCGGAGTTTCCTGGGGCATGCGGGGTTCTATAGATGGTTTATAAAGGATTTCTCCAAAATTTCTAAATCCCTTTGCAATTTATTGATTAAGGATGCCTCTTTTGATTTTGATGATGAATGCATGCATGCTTTTCAAATTCCTAAGAAATTATTAGTGTCTACACCCATTATTGTAGTTCCCAATTGGGAACTCCCCTTTGAATTGATGTGTGATGCTAGTGATTTTGCATTAGGAGTAATTTTAGGACAAAGGAAGAACAAAGTTTTGCATGTAATTCAGTATGCTAGCAAGACACTAACTGATGTACACTTGAATTATACCACTATTGAAAAAGAGCTGTAAGCCGTTGTTTTTGCATTTAACAAATTTCACTCTTATTTGCTAGGTGCTAAGGTGATTGTCTACTCGGACCACTTAGCACTCAAGCATCTGTTGGCAAAGCAAGAGGCAAAACAAAGGCTAATAAGATGGATCCTACTATTGCAAAAGTTTGAATTGGAGATCCGAGACAAAAAAGGGTCAGAAAATGTGGTGGCAGATCATCTATCAAAGATTGAACAACCAGCACAAGGAAGTGATGAGGAAACTCAAATCAAGGAGACATTTCCGGATGAGCAATTGATGAGAGTTGAAGAAGCACATTGGTATGCAGATATTGCAAATTACTTATCATTAAGAGTACTTTCAAGTGGCATGACTTTCCAGCAAAAGAAGAAATTCTTCTTTGACTTGAAATTTTATTTTTGGGAAGAGCCATTTTTGTATAAGCACTGTGTAGATCAGATGATACAAAGGTGTGTCCCTGAAGAGGAAATGGAAAGTATTCTAAGGCATTGCCATGAGAAGGAAGTCGGTGGTCACTTTGAAGGGACTAGAACAGCAGCCAAGGTCCTTCAATCTGGATTTTATTGGCCAATTCTATTCAAGGATGCTTTCCGGGTGGTTCAAGAATTTGAACAATGTCAACGGAGTGGAAATATTTCAAGGAGAGACGAGATGCCATTGAGTAACATTTTAGTCATTGAACCTTTCGACGTTTGGGGGATAAACTTCATGGGCCCTTTTCCTTATTCATACGGGAATTTGTACATCTTGGTGGCTATTGACTATGTGTCAAAATGGGTGGAAGCAGTGGCATTACCATCCAATGATGCCAAAGTGGTGGTTAACTTTATGAGGAAGAACATTTTCTCAAGATTTGGAGTACCATGGGCAATCATCAACGATGGTGGAACTCATTTTTGCAATAGGCAATTTGATGCTCTCCTGCGAAAATACGGAGTAACCCATAGAGTTGCTACACCATACCACCCTTAGACTAGTGGGCAAGTAGAGCTTTCAAACAAGGAGCTTAAAAGAATTCTTGAAAAGACGATTAATGCATCTAGGAAGGACTGGTCACGAAAGTTAGATGATGCATTATGGGCATACCATACTGCATTTAAGACTCCAATTGGTATGTCCCCATTCCGTTTGGTGTATAGGAAGGCATGTCACTTGTCGGTGGAACTTGAACATAAGACATATTGGGCAGTTAAGCAGCTAAACATGGATTTACAAGCTCTTGGGGAAGAAAGAATGCTGAAATCGAATGAACTTGATGAGTTTCATCATGAAGCTTATGAAAATGCTCGAATTCACAAAGAAAAGGCCAAGATGTGGCATGACAAACATATAAGGAAGAAAAACTTTGAAGTGGCCAAAAAGTATTGCTTTACAATTCTAGACTTAGGTCTTTCCTGAAAAACTTAAGTCTAGATGGTCCGAACCCTTCATAGTTACCCAAGTCTACCCATATAGAGCTGTTGAGATCTCCCATGAGGAAAAGGGTACATTTAAGGTGAATGGGCAGTGCTTGAAGCCATACATTGATGGGGCGTTGAGTTGCAAGTAACTGCCCATCAGACTCGACATTCCAGAATGAGATTCCTAGAGAAACTCGAGCTTTCGATTATAAACAAGCGCTTCTTGGGAGGCAACCCAAACATTCTGATTTTTAGTGTTTTTAAATTGTTTTTATGATTAATTGACTTAGGAAATAGCTTAATTTCATTTTCCTGTTGTGTTTTAGGTGATTGATTGAAAATCAGAGTGAAGTAAAAAAAATTTTCCCAGACTTCGCCACGGCGAAGTTTACAATTTGCCGCAGCAATAAACTCACTGCCAGATTCGTATTTTGAGTTCTCAAGTTTCGCCGTGGCAAAGAATGGATTTCACCACAGCGATAAACTCTCGATGATCAAAGTTTTAAAATTTTCTAGATTTCGCCGCGGTGTAATTTCTAATTCGCCGCGGCGAAGTCCAAATTCTATATAAACTCGTATCACTCTCGCATTTTTTCACAAGCAAGCAAAAAGACTCCAAGAACTAAACACTTCCACATTCAATCCAGATCGTTTCTAGTAAACATTCTTCCCACTACTCCACTCCTTAACCCTTATAAACACTAAATCATCTCAATTTTTCAAGGATTGTGCAAGAATTTGTGGAAACCATAGGTTGACTAAAATTTGGGGATATTTCAATTTGGGCAGAAATTGGCAAATTCGAAGGTGAATTCGAGGTCGGCAAGGTACGAATTGGTGTATCTAGCTTTGATATTCAATCAATTTCTATTTATACTTGCTTTATATTTAAGAATTGATTGAAGTGCTTGAGTTTGAATTATTGCGAATTGTGAGGTGAATTTGGGTTGAAAATTGTGGAGTTTGAGTCGTGTGGTTTAGGAAGTGTGGGTTGATAATTTCGAAGTTGATTGATTGCGTTTGGAAAATTGGTGATTTTGGGGTGTAAGTGTCAATTTTGAAAACTTAGGGTGAAGTGAAGAAGTGATTTTGGGTTGTAGAAATTGTGCATTAGTGTTGAATTTTCAAATTGAATCGCTGAGTTTGGGGGTAGATTTTAGTGAACATTATTGAAAAACGAAATGCCACTCAAAGTTGTTCCCAAAGGTAAGGGTAAACAGGTAGATAATAGATTTGTGAATGAGAAGGCTAGGCAGTGTTATGAAGTAGCAATTCAAAGAAAAGACAAAGGTTTTATTGTTGAGAGAGGATTGACCACTGTCAATGCAAACGCATGGAGTGAAGGGAGAGGTTGGGAAATCTTTCTGCGTGAATCGAAGCATTTAGCCATAGAGCCAATTGTAAGAGAGTTTTATGCCAACTTTTTTGAGTGTGAGCCCGGGCATGTATATGTGAGGGGTATTAAGGCACTGTTTAGTGCAAAAATCATTAATGAATTCTACCAAATTGATCCAACTGACCGTGATGAGTATGTAGAATTCAAAGCTAAGGAGATTAACTATGATGAGATTCTTACTATTATTGCAAAGCCAGGAACCTCTTGGGAAATTTTGAAAAAGGGAAGTAGAAGCATAAAAGGGACTAATTTGATCCCCACGGATAGAATTTGGCAATACTTTGTTTGTGCGAGGATGGTTCCAGAAACACACTACAGTTTAGTGGCTTTTGAGCGAGCACTCTTACTTTATGCCATTGCCACTGGAAAGAAGATGGATGTGGGGAATATCATAATGGAGAATATAAGGCATGCAGCCAAACCAGGGAGAGCGAGCTTTGCCTTCCCACATCTCATCATTGAGATTTGCATTAAAGCTGGAGTCAAGAAGGCAGATGATGAACCATTTCTTCATCCTACCCCAATCCTCGACCAAGCCTATTATTTCAAGCTCCTAAAGCGTCCTACTAGTGGAGGAACCAGCTCCAGCTTGAAAAGACCAAGAACCACAACAACTGCCATAACACCTATTTCAACATCCACGACAAAGGAGCTGTTGCAACAAATCTTGGAAAAAGTGAATAGAATGGAACAACGCCAAGATTGGATGGCAGGTCAGATCCGAATGTTGTACGAGATGCAATACAACTGTTGCACCAATCTAGGCATTGATGTATCAAATTTCCAATGGCAAGATTGGCAAGAGGAGGGAGAAGATGATGCCATGGAAGAAGATGATGACGTCGAAGAGGAAGAGAAAGATGATGAATGAAGCTTGAAACACTTTTATTTGTAGTTTCTGTTTTCATTTCTTTTTGTTTTGTAAATTGGAACCGATTTTTCTTTTGTTAGATCGTTAATTTTTGTTGTTTAGATTTTCTGGTTTAGTTTGATAAGGTTGAGATCAGGTTGTAATTTTTTCGTATTAATCAGTGAAGATTTTTAATACAGTGGGCACCATAGATTTTCAATTGTTTTATAGATGATGATGATGAGGCAGCCAAGGAACGGATGTCAGGATGTTGAACGAAAATGAGCCTTCACGGATTAATCAGGGGAGTATCTCGTACCCTTTACTTCTGTTTTTCTATTCTTGAGATGTGCATGATGTGACATTGGGGACAATGTCATTTTAAGTTTGGGGGTAGGAAAATTTGAAAATTTTTATGTTTAGTTTGTTTATGTGTTTCTTCTTATTTTAAGTTCGTTGATTGTTATTTGTTTAGTATGTGGTGTGTTTTGTGTTGTGGTTGCCAATGATGAATTGCATAAGTCTATGATGAGAATAGGATTATTGAGATTTTATTTATGCAAAATGTTAAGCATTGCTTCAAGTTTAGGTTGGTTGATTAACTTTTCTCTTCTAGAGGTTTGTTAAGTGGTTCAACTACCATTTTCATTCTTTCGGCATGCTTAGAAACATTTTATGTGGTTAGGTGAAGTCTTGATAATGTTGGTAGACTCTAGAACCTAGATGAGAAGTGCTTGAGGCGAAATTCTAGGAATAGACATTATTGAGGAAATGATTTAGGCATTTTTCGGAACGTTTGAGCCTATTCAGCCGACCATGCATAAATTTTTCCATAGTCACCCGTTTGAGCCTTATGAGATTATCACTGCCTTATTCTTCTTGTGCAACCAACAATGCCCAAACCTTTCACCCTAAACATGTTTCATACCCGTTAGGAAAATTTCAGACTTCGTGTATTGTATAAAAGAGTTGAGAGGCGTGTGAAGAAGTGTGAAGAACTCTGTTTATAATTGTCACTAAAATTGCTGATTTCCTTATGCATTTCTAGCACAAAAATAAGAAATGCATAAGTTTGGGGGTTGTGGAAAAAAAAAAAAAAAAGAGGTTGTTGAAGTTTGTTTGGATAATGAAATGAATATGGTGTGGATTTTGCTCTTTGTGTTTACATGAGAAAACAGAGCTCTCTTACTTTATTTTTCTTATCCTTTCTTTCGAGCCACTCACCCAAGCCTAACGTTACAAGCCAACAAAGACCTTTTGATCCTTAGTGATGTCTAGTCCTTATTAGTGGCGAGTAGTTTGATACTTAGGCTTATGGAGTCTACCACCATTTGATAAACTTCAAATTTCTGCATAAAATAATCCGAGAAATTGGAAAGTGGATTGAAGTGGGGATTACCTACTTAAGGGGCCGATAGAGAAAGATAGTCAATCAACTTATAACTTCTTGGAGTGTTAAGCATTTTCTCGTAATAATGTTTCAACAATTTTTGAGATTTGCATTAATTCTAGGCATTTCTTTGTGTTTGATTTTGATTCTAAATTTTCCTTCGTCATTTTCAATTTGTTGTCATTTTCTATTTGTTAATTGTTCTTCTTTAGTCGAATTTTGTGCCTGATGCTCAAGGACGAGCACACCTTAAGTTTGGGGGTATTTGATAATCCTAGGATTATACTGTTTTATCTATGCTTTTTGGCTGGATTTTGGATACTTCTTCTTAAATTTGTGCCTGAATTGCAACTTAATTTCATATATTTTATGTTTTAGGCCAAAACGTGCAGTTAGAGCAAAACTGAGCGGAATTGAGTTTCTGGACCCAGAATCAAGCGAATTTCAAAAATCTGGAAAATTCTGATTTGAATTGGAAGCACTATGAAGCTTGTTCCCATTGAGGATCACTAAGATTGAAGATTCAAGAAAAGAAGCAAGTAGAGGGCAGTTTAGTAATTTTAGAAAAGTTAACTGCAAATTTTCAGTTTATTAAAACTGTGCGTTTTAATTGTATTGGTTGAGTCTTAGGGTTTTAGGGTCGACTATTTAAGTGGGACTTGTTCACTTTTAAAGGGGTTCGACATTGTTTGGAGGAAAAGGAGAGAAATTGAAGATTGGAAGCCTTTGGGTTCATCAAATAGGGAAGATTTTATTCTTTTTCCCTTTTTCCAGCATGTTGAACTCTGTTTTTACAGTTCTTCTTAGGATTTGCTTTATTTTTAGTATGAACTAACTCACTTTTGGGTTAGGGTTTTGATGTAATTGGGATTTTAATGTCTAAACTATAAATTGATGTTGCTTTCACATTCTATTGCTTGGATTATGTATTTATTCTTGTTTTAATTGCAATTTAATTGTTGAGCATGATGAGACTAAGAAATGATTCATGTATTAGCTTTTTAGAGTAAATACCATTGATTGATTGAACGCTAGAGATAGGTTCGGAGATCCATGAAATGAATTTAGGATTCGACTTAGCTTAATGGACTTGGAACTATTAACCTTCAATTTGTAGGGTGCGGAAGCTTAGTAGGGATAAGTAGCAGAATATAGCCTGAGAAGGTATATTCTGCAGATTAGGGTGTCTGATTTATAATCCTTGCTTGTGAACTTAGAAGCAACAGAAATCGTGGACTAAACCAAAAAATCCTAGTGAAGTCAAAACCCTAATCGCTTTGTCTTGAATTTATATTTTCTTGTGTTAGGAAACAATCCATATACGCAGCGGAAAACAAACATAATACAAGGATCATTCCCATAGAGCCAAGATCAAAGGTATAATTTTACAGTTTATATTAAAGTAGAAATATGCAGAAAAATTAATCATGAGTTTAGAAAACATATGCACGTTTGGAGGTTCCTCCAAATTTGTCAATGAACGTTTTTGCTACCGACCCAAGTGTAGGATCGAACTCACGTAGTCCACACAAAGATAATCACAAAGAACTAGGGAGGGATTTTCTAGATCCTCCTTAGCTTTAAGATTAAAGAAGAAAAATCAAATGAATTGATTTTGGGCAAAATGGAATATTGCCATGGGAGAGTATTTGGGGTTGCTGTGTTTGTGCTTTTTCAAAGAAAAATAAACTAATGAAAATCTCTCACATTTTACAAATAACATTTTTCTTTTATAGTAATTTTAATGCCCTATTCTCATATGGAATAGGCTTGGGCTCCAACCCAAACACCCCATGTTACCAAACACTCCTAATTAGATATTTTATTTTTATTTCATCATTATCTCAATTAAAATTAAAATTAATATATATATATATATATATAATGATTTAATTAAATATATGCGAACACATATTTAAACGTAATTTCACTTATTGTATTTTTCGAAGAAAGTAATAAAGCACGACCTCACAAATGAAATTCACGCACTAAACCCTCCCCAAAATCGCCCTTGTCACAGAAAAAACGAAAACCACCCGCCGGCGCCTATCTTAAGGAGCGGCGAGGGGCGACCCGGACTCCCGCCTCATCAGACGGTAGTGTATAGGAACCCGATGAACCACCACTGAATCTCTCACGGGTGCGGCGGGTGGCCACAACCAATGAGGGGCCCCAGAGAAGCATCATGCCAGCCGAGAGTGCGAGGCCAAAAGGACGACGGTCAACATATGGGACCTACAATTTCAATCCTTTTTTCATCATCCTGATCCCCCGAGACAAAGTGATAAAAAAGGGCACCCGGCTTACTCGCGAGAGGAGGTAGGCAGGTTCTAACGAATACCTGTAGTATAACACGAATAAGCAACAACGCCTCCCAGTTGCACAGTGGTATCAGTGTCCAGATATAAGGGGCACAAAACCGGAAGAACTCTCCCCCTAAAAACCCAAGGGAGATCCGCGGTCGAGCCCACCAGAGCGAGACACGCGTATCAGCCAAGCAGCACGCGAGAGAATAAAGAGAACGCGGTAGGCGAGGGTCAACCGCACAAGCGGAGCCAAAGGCGGGGCGTGTGAGCCTCAAGCGGAGGAGCACAGGGACCACGGGGGCGGCTGTGGGCCATAGACAGGCTGCGGGCGCAGCCAGAGAAACCGGGGGGGGGGCAGGCCAGAACTGGGGGGGGGGGCGGGAGATCCTCCTACACAGCACCCGGGGGTGCAACCAGGGCGGCCAAACAACCTGGTACAACGAATCAGCACGGCCATGCGACAGGGGCGGGCAACACGATAGACACCTGACAGGATCTGGGCCGTGTACGCAATAATACTAGGCTATGGGACGTTTCTAAATGGCCCCCACCCCCCCCCCATATGTGCTCATACGGGTTCGTCATACAAATTGAAACACTTATACCCCGTCACGGTCACCCTTCTAAGACAAATCATACATATGCAATAAGTAATGATGTATTATAGAATAAAATGCCTTTTATTGATTGATACCAGATACAAAATTCAAGTTATACAAAATTGATTGGCTCTAGGGCAGCTACTCTAACACTTGAGATTGCCTTCAAGTGAATTTAAATATGTTGATGTGTTTAGAACGTCAGCTTAATTGGCTCTGCCAAATCCAATCATTTATTTACCCAACTTAATACAAAGGAAGTGAGTACTGACACCAATCGCGGGATCGATACTGGCACCTCACCTTCTATTACGTGGACTAGTGCACGTGCACACATTCGCAGAAAAACACGCATCAGCTCATAGGACTAAGGGTGCCGACAAAGCGAGAGTTTAGGAGGGAAGAGGTAGTGTGGGTTTGTTGGTTGAGGATATTTCCAAGGTATGCTTGGATCAAATCCTGCGTGAAAATTCTCAATGCTTTCAAAAGCTAAAAGGTGGCTATGAGAAAGAGCTAAGGCTACAAAAGGTGAGAATTAGAGGGACCATGGAAAGAATGGCGAGCATTTGGCCAATTGGGGAATGTTGGCAGGGCATGATTCCAGCAGCCCAAAAACACCTCACAAAAGATGCTAGAAAGGAAAAAGAGTGCTTCAAGAAATGCTGAGGGTGATGCTTATGCCAAAAAGCTCCTACAAGACTTTGGGCTCATCACAACACGGCGGGTTATATCCACAAAGTACCTCATAAAGGTGCCCTTCAAACTCCCTATGAGCTATAGAAAGGTAAAAACCTGCTCTCACTTCATTTTTGGATCCAATGCTACTTTTGAATGATAGAGGAATTTAAGTAAGTTGATTTAGGAGTGATGGAAGTTGTCATTGGTATTCTTCCAATCCACTGCATTCAGTTTAATATCGGTTGTAAAAAAGTTTAGAATCCTTACATGTTTTTAGTGATTATCAGATTTTTCAAGAAGCACAAAAGTAACAGCGACAACACCGTGTGCCCAACAAAAGGTGGGGAACCCTATTAAATCACTTGAACCTAAGCGCACAAAGTGTGCACAATCGGGGCTACAACAACAGATCTACTCAGCAAGATTGATCCATAGATCATCATTGCAAATGAAGGGATAGAGCTTGTTGTGATCTTTGATGAAAGTATTCAAGGAGAACCAAAGAAGAAAAGATCCAAATAGGTAATGGTTACAAGAAGGAAGACAAAAGAAATAACCATCTGTTTATATGCCTCTACAGAGCCAAGAAGGAAAAACACATTGGGAGATGAAAATTAGATTGAGGTCAGGCGGAAATTAGAACAATTTGAAAGGAAGAGGGATGACACTTGTGCCGAGACGGGAAGGATCAACAAGGTACCAAATGGATTAAAAAAAATAAAACAAGTAATTTGGTATGGGCAGGAACAAAGCGGTTGTTGCCCAAGGGAAACTCAAGTGGAGGGAAGTGGACTTTATGAAACTTTTGCCCTTGTTGCAGGACTGAATCACTGCTCTGTTGCGCTGTTTCCTACTGCCTCAAATAAAGGTCCAAAGAGGAGTCAAAACACCTCGGAAGGAAGCTCACTGAGAAGTGATATGAACACCCAATGGCTTCAAGACCACCTACAAACTATGACATGGGTTAGTTGAAAAAGCACGGTATGTGTTAAACAAGCCCGATTCCCATGAAGGGCTGGGGCCCCAACCCAAACACCCTTGTGGGTCAGAACAACTCCGTAGATATTTAATTTATTCACATATACGCAGATTAAAAATCAATTATAGGGACGCATACATTAACCATAGGAGGAGGATTTAAAAGAGAAGGGCAGTAACACAGTAGTAACGACATTAAGTTAGGTTAAGGTGTTCTAACAAATGAAGAAAGCTACACCTCAGCAAAGGTATTGCACTTGAAATTACAACAATCCCCTTTCACCCAAAAAACAGAAAAGCCCGGGTTCTAGCTTCTGGCGCGTTACATACGCGTAGTGTGGACCCATAACCTCCTCACCATACCCGCAGTGCATAGTGATCCGATTAACACCAATTAATCGCTCCTTAAGGTATCATACCAAATGGCCCCCTAGCAAGGGCACAGCCACCAGAGAGGCGGATGCAACCAATAGCGACGGCAACGGATAGGGTGAACCGGCAAGTCGAGCCGGTCAGCATCAGGACCACCGCGGACGAAGGCAGAGAAATAGGGGCAAACGCCTGATCTCAGAGTAAGGAGGTCATTTCTGACCATACCTAGAGGAGTCGGTGGGTCTTAGAGACAACAACGCACGCCACGTGTCCACAGTTTATGTCATTCCGGAGCCGAACTGCGGCGGGAGAGACGGCGGCGCGCGGACCCAGGAGGTAGAAGACTCCCCTGCAGCGACCAGAGCGATTGAGACACTCCGTATGGGCACCAAGGACCACGGAGTGACAGACGCTGAAGAGAACGGCGTAGGCTAAGGGCAAACACGAAACACCAATCGGGCAGAAGGCCCGGGGCGACGCAAGCTAAGGCGCAACCTCACCCCACAGAGGGTCGTAAGGATTGTGTCCGGAGTACCCGGGGTTACCATCCATTGAATCGCGGTGGGTCAGCCAGGAACGGGGCGGAAAAGCGCCGACACACAACACCCATTTTGCAGTCCAGGGGTGCCAAACAACCTTGGACATGAAGTCAGTCACGACCGGGTACAGGGCTTGGAAACTGTATATAGCGTTGACTGTATGAGCGATCCCGGCGTCAAAAGAAGACGGGGGCTAGGACGTTCTAAATGGCCCCAGTGGGCGCATGAGGTCTCACTACAGATGGGGAAACCGTGATAAACCCGCGCACGGCGAACAGGCGAGAAGACCATAGTCCGACATAGGCAGACCATAAGATGGAACCGATATCGGAACAAAGGCCGGGGAAGGGGGAAGAACAGTATTACAAAAGGCCAGGCGACCATAGGATGGGCGCGAGGGCAAGTCGCGACAGTCTCCCACTTTACGAGACCAATCAGCAGGTTATGTAATACCAAAGATCGCAAGCCGGGCAGCGGCGCGACACAAGGGGCCGGGGTGCAGGAGCGTCGAAGTGGCGCAGGAGCCCGGTACGAGCGCTGCGAGTGCCGCCAAACGATCGCCGCTAGGAGATGAAAGCGCGGGGAGGGGCCGAACGGCGGAGGAGAACAGGGGCCCGGCGGACAATGGCGCCAGGTTGCACCAGAGGGGCGAGAGATCAACAATCAGAACCACACCAAGGGCGGAAATACCTTCGGAAGCCAACTGCCTTCTTGGGCATGGGGGAGCAAGGGGCAAGAGCCACGCGATGGGAATCCGCGACAAGGCTGGGCGGGGCGCTCTTCCACGCTTCAACCCCGTGGAACAAAATACAAACCTTAATGGGGAGCGAGAAGCATCGGTGCCGGGGGGGGAAACAGGCAATCCTGATCCGCTGACAGGCTATCTGCCGCCAGAAACCAAGAACAGAAGCTGAGCCGCGGCAGGGACGGAAAATATGCCCCGTTGACACCACCTGATGCGCACCGAGCGCCAATGGATCCGCGACAAGGCGCAAAGCAGCATACCAGCAAGCCGGCGACAATACCTGGCAAGAGAGCTGCGAGGATGCAAGGGGGGCGGATCAATGATCCCGGGCATTCCGAGCGCTCCGCGGTGTGTGTTAACACAAGCCGGAAGAGATAACACACCATGGACGTCAGAAAAGCCGTCGGGAGGCGGCCGAGAAGCGGGGCAGGACCGGCAAGAACGCACGCGCGAGGCCAACAACGACGTGGGCGAGCCGATAGAGGGGGAAGAGACAAGATGTAGACTGCGCTCCTCATCCGGCAGGAAGAAGCAAGGGATAACCAAGCGGGACCACGCCAGGGCGTAGCGGTCCCGGCAAAGATGATTGCATACAACACGAGGAACGACACACTCCCCCCGCATTGGCGTGAAACACAGGCGAAGCGGCGGTCGTGAGAAAACCAATGGCCGTGGACGGGGCATCCAAAACAATGTGCTACGCCGTGAAGCGGCTGGGGCCGTAAAGAGCGCCTGCAACGGGCATACCTTAGGAGCTGGACGAGACAAAACACCAGAGCCATCAGGGTGGGCAGAGACACAGCCGGCCTCAAGTGGGCCAGTCAGAACATTTGGGACAGCCATGTGCCAACTCAGAGCATAGAGCAGCAAGGCACACATCCGAGGAGTGTAAGCCATGAACCCAAAAGGGGCGGTAGAGGCAACGCCGTGGAATGGTTGTACCCGGTGGGGCAAACGCAGCGGCGGGAGAAGAGGCACGGGGGCCAGCCAGGGGCCGGCGGCGGAAGACCCAGTGACCCCGAGGGGGGACCCCCGGGAGGGGCACCAAACCACACGGGGGGGGCGGTACAGGGAGGCCCGCGCAGGGCAGGGGGCAACCTGGAACGAAGCTACGCCAGAGACATCTGGTAGAGTGCGGCGTGGGGTGCAGCCGCCGTGGAACAGGACGCATGGAGGGAGCACGAGAGGAACCAAGCGCGCAGGCGCAGGCGGACCTCGCCCAAGCGACTACCTGGGGTTCCCGGAGGGGGCACTTGTGGGCCACAAGGGGAGGAAACCAACCATCCGCAGATGCAACCACGTGCCGGGGCACAGCCCCCCAGCCCGCCGGCGGCAGGAGCGGGGGGGCTAAACTGCAGCGGGCTGGACGGTGCCCCCACGAGACGGCTTAAAAATTTCCGTGGCGAGAAAGACACCAAGCGACAAACAAAAGGGGCCGCCGGCTAGGGGAAAAAAGACCGGGGGTCTCCGGGGGGAGTACCCGACAAATTACATTGACACAATGGTGGCCGACTTGGGTCGAAGGAAAGAGTCTTAACGCAGAACGGGTGCCAGCCCGAAGCCGGAAGAAACAGAGGGGGGCTGGGTGCCCACGCCAGCGCATATGGAGCCTGAGCGACAACGGGGGGCCAACACAGTCCAAATTGAGGCCAGGCTCGAGCATAACCCCAAAAGAGTCCGTAAAAGCACGAAAACTCGCAGCCGAACCAGGCCGAGGGCCGGGGCCCCGGTCGCAGCCAGGGGTGGTGGGGGAAAAGAGGGTAGTGGGATATTAGGGCCCACATGGCCGGCAGCGTCGAAAACCCGAGCTGTAAGGGCACCCGCATCAGCGGACCAGGGAGCGTTAAGACGGGGGCCTAACAGCGGGGAGGGCATGCCGAAAGGCCGGGAAGGTATCAAGGCGGGAATGGCGCCTGATAAGGGAGAACAAGCCAGAGCTTACTACACAGGAAAAGGGATAAGGCGAAGAGCCCCGGGGCGCAAACGGGTAGGGACCACAACTCCTATTAGGAGGAGGCCTACGAGGCGCAGACCTTTCGCGGGGCAGGAAAGAGACGGGGGCAGCGGCCGACAGGCAGGACGCCCAGACCTCAAAGACCAAAGGCAAAAGGTCCAAACTCAGCACTGGAAGGGGCAAGGCAGGCTGAGTAACACACAAGCGCCAGGCCGGGGAATATATTGGGTTTGGGACCGCGAGGGTGGACGTGCGTGGGCAAGGGGAAAATCTTAGGGGGAAATCAAAACCAAGAAGCCAGGATAGAACCTGCAAGGCCAAAGAAAGACCAGCAAACGAAAGACAACAAGCCATGAGAGAGCGCAAAAGCTACCCTATAGGAGCCAACAGAGACGAAAGAGATTGGAAAATAAAGACGGGATACCAGGAGGGAGTTCCAATACACGAAGCCCGTAGGCAAAGAAAACATAAGTCCACAGCCAGCACCACACAGTAGGCGTCAGTCCAACTCGAGGTCCACCGCCCCTGGCGAGCACTATGACTCAGCCCGAGTCGCCACCATCAGTACAAATGTGGAGTACCATACATCTGGTCAAGACCTAAGATGTGGAAGGAGAAAATTAATCTATGCCAGCATATAAACCGAAGTTCTGACCCTAGACTTTGTCTGCCTTGGAGGAGAAAGCTTGCAGGGGTTCCGCACTGGCCAGGCTTGCCACAAAAGACAGCGACACATTCCCTTCCCTAGCCACCTCAGGCCCAAGACACCATCGCGGAGGGCTGGACTTGGCTTGGGCTGGGCGAGGCGTGGGGATTGGGTTTGGCCTGGTCCTGTCCCGGCCGTTGTTAAGTGTGCGTTGCTTTGACGGACAACACCAAAAAACAGGCTGGACTTGCAAGCCACTCTGCATCCCGGCTGCGAGAAGTGCGCCGGCCATCGTGCATGATTGAAATGCATTGATGAACGAGCTAGAGCAGGCAAGGATTGCAGAATTGAAATCCATTGTAATTGCTCATCCAAGCCACATCCCAAAGTCCAAGCCTCTAGTGCCGAGCTCTTGAGCACCAGAGACCAAACGGGGCACCCCTTAGCAGACGACTCCAAAGGCTGTCAGCACCTGTACCCATGCGAGCATTGTTCAAAGAGCTGCCGAGGGAGTAGAAAAATGGAAGAAGCATCCATACTCATGCTGCTTTTGCAGCTAGGGTGGCACGGGCTAACCCATCAGACCAGGCACAGCACAGACCTAAACCCAACCTCCTGAGTGGCATCAAAGAGGCTCAGCCATGGAGGCTGTTCAAGGATAACAACTCGAGAAGAAAGCCAAGAAACCATAAGAGAATGGCCCATCCCAACCGTGTTCTCCGCATGAGGTCGCGGTTCATAATGCTCATTTGGTGAACTACAATTCAGAAAAGATAAAGCCATTAAAAGTTCATTATTATTTATATAGTCTTTTATTAACACGTGCTCCCACATTTTACTCAGCCAATAGCCCTCACTATTACTCGAGAAAGCCCGTTGGCTTTCTTATGGACCGAGATCCCATCTTGCCCATTCAAACCTTCGCTTTGGCGAACAAGCTAAAATGAGTGGATTAGGTAACTAACAAACTTAATTCACACCAATTGATAGCTCCCACTATCAACCTCAATGTGAAAGCCAACAAGCCAATCACACATCCAATGGCTCACCACCATGTCCTCAATGTTAGTGTAGTACGTAAGTGGACACTACATGTCACCACGTACACATTATATGTTACTACTTTACTATGCCTTATGATGCTTTATCAACTTCTTCGCTGTGCGAACAAGAAAAAACCGTCATTTTAACCCCATCACCATTAAGGAAAACTCCAATGATTTAAACCTCCCACTGGTAGAGTGTACCCTCGCATTGGGGAAAAGGTTTCGACACGAACAGTGTGTTTATTAAAACCATGGTGATGGAAGGCTTACATGACTTATATACTTTAATTGAGGGTGTTTGTTTATGTCTCATCAGATTAATCTTTGTTAGATGACATTGTTGGGCATGTTATTCAACATTCAACCTTACATGCACTAAGCAAAAATTTAAACGTGCTGGTACATCCCCACTAAACATTTCCGTCCTCGAGCCTAGAGGAATCGGTGGGTCACCTAGGGTCCTGTAATAAAACTCGAGTCTTCAAGTATGATCCTCTTCCTTGATCTGTCTTCAAGTACGTTACAAAAGCCATTCTAAATTTATTATAAAATTAATCTAAAACTTATTTACATCAACAAATTAGAAACCTCGATTTACATTCGAGGGAATAAATGAGAAAAAATGTGCATCGAGAAGAGTAGCAGGCACGCAGCCCCTATTTAAAATATTACAACCTACACCCACAATAAAAACATTCACCCTTAGGTCTAAAGCTCATGTACCGGGCACCATGCAATATACAAACAAGTACATATCATATATTTCAAAAACAATCAATTTTTGAATTGGGTGGGTTATTTATTAATTACCCTCTTAAATGTGCAGAATGATTATTGGCTTTATAGGTTCTTAAAAACTACAGATTAGTCCCTTCGCGGAAAAATACAGAATTTGGGAAAGCTACAGACTTTGCCGCGGTGAAAATTTCCAGAGAGCACTTCGCCGTGGCGAGACCTGGAAATCCCCAAATCGTATAGTTCACGTTTTTTAGCAGTTTTTTGTGTAATATCATGAATCCAAATCAAATCTAATGCACATACGTTCAACCAGGATATCAACCAACCAATATAACATCCATCAATACATTATTAAACCATTTTATCATTTGAATCATTCAATCAACAGTAGATTTACAAATTTTGCAGATTTAACAAAAACTAGGGTTTTCATGGCAGTTTCATCAAGGCAACATGTTATCAACAAACACATGTAATCAACCATTCATAAAAACTGTAAAATCTAGTACCCTAGGCTCTGATACCATTGTTAGGAAACGACCTGGTTGGGCAGCGGAAAACAAAATTTTTTACAACCATGGATCATTCCTTAAAGCCCAAAATCAGGGCACAGAAATTACAGTTTATTTTTTACATCAAGAATCTGCAGAAAAAGTAAATCTAAGTTTAGATTCATACCCATGTTGGAGGCTCCACCAATATTGTCTCTGAACGTGTTTGCTATCGATCCAAGTGTAGGATCGAACTGTAGAAGTCCACACGAAGACAATCACAAGGAACCTAGGAGGGATTTGCTAGATCCTCTTTGGCCTTAAGAAATAAAGAAGAAAAACAATGATTTTGGCACAAACCAAAGTTGGTGTGGGAGAGAGAATGGGTTGTGTTGTGTTTTTTTAATCAAAAAGGCAAAATAAAATAATAATCAAAACTCACAAACACTATTCCTTTTATAGGCAAACCAAGTTGCCCTATTCCCATATGGAATGGGCTTGAGCTCCAACCCAAACACCATTTGTTGCCAAACACTCCGAATTAGATATTTTAATTTATTTCATCATTATCTCAATTAAAAAATCAATTAATATTTAATTAACATTTAACAATAATGATGATTTAATTAAATATAGGCGAACACATATTTAAACGTAATTTTACCATGCCTTATACTAAATTGCGTCGTGAGATAACTTCTCTCGTACCCAGGAGTGATGAATCCTCTGTCATACTACCATAGTCTTGATACACTCCTTGATGTAACCAATTACCACTGTTATGACAGCTCTGAATAGAACTGCGTTAGGCTAGTGTCAAACTACACCAATCGGTGCATAAGGCCTTGGACTAAGTCTAAGGTCACATGCACCACCATCGTTAGAGGATTTGTTCTATAGACACTGGGGTTACCATCCATATGGAATCCTCTGGTGGGTCAGTCCAGTGAACTTGTTGCGGTATATCTGCCTACAGCAAGACCCATGTGTTGCACCGTTGTTCAAACAACCTGACAAGTGAGATCAGTCACTACCTTTTGACAGGGTCGTTAACTTATGATAGCGTACGTTATCTATGCCCTTACTTCAGAATAATACTGGGGGATGGACGTTTCTAGAAGGCCACCATTTGTGCTCATAGGGTTCTCACTATCAAGATTTGAAACACTTGTACCCTCGTCACGGTTCTACCATTCTAAGGACATATATCAATACAATTGCAACCATATGATTTACGCGATATAGAATAAAATGCCTTTTATTGGTTAATGAACATTATCAAAGAGTCAATTCTACAATAATTGATTGGCTCTAGGGCATCTCTAACAATCTCCCACTTGTACTATAGCCAATCATTCATGTATTTAATACCAAATGATCTCAAGTGCCTTCTGCTTCTGCTACGACAGAGGCTTTTTTCAGTGGATCTGCGAGATTGTCGTCAGTATGCACTTTACAATCTGCATGTCTTTCCTCTCAACTATCTCTCTGATGAGATGGAATCGTCTGGGTATGTGTCTAGACTTCTGATGAGACCATGGTTCCCTGGCTTGAGCAATTGCTCCATTGTTGTCACAATAGGTGTCTATAGGATCAACAATCATAGAACCACACCAAGTTTAGTAATGAACTTCTTAATCCGACTGCTTCTTGGTTGCATTTGACAATGCATATACTCAGCCTCTATTGTAGAGTCCGCTACAATGCTTTGCTTGGAGCTCTTCCAGCTCATTGCACCGCCGTTGAGACAAAATACAAACCTTGATTGTGATCGATAAATCTTGTCCGTTTGGAAACTAGCATCGCTGTATCCTCTTACAGTGAGCTCATCTTCCCCTCCATAAACCAAGAACATATCTTAGTCCTCTTCAGGTACTTAAGAATATTCTTGACAGCCATCCAGTGATGCTCACCTAGATCCAATTGATATCTGCTACAAGTGCTCAAAGTACATGAGACATCAATCCGAGTACATAGCATGGCATACATGATGATTCAATTGCTGATGCATATGGGATCTCTTCATCCTATCTCTCTCATCTTGTGTTTGGACACAATTCCTTAGAGAGATAAACACCATGTGACATCAGAAGAAATCCCTTCTTGGATTCTTCCATATTGAATCTTTTCAGTCCTTGTCAATAACGCACTCTGACTTAGGCCAAGCAACCTACGTGATCTATCACGATAGATTTTTATACCAAGGATGTAGGCTGCTTCTCCTAAGTCCTTCATGGAGAAGCACTTGGATAACCAAGTCTTTACCGACTGCAAGTTCGGTATCATTCCTGATAGAAGTATGTGATTGACATACAACACTAGGAATGCTACTACACTCCCACTCTTTTTTGTAAACACAGGGCTGATCTTCGTTCTTAATAAAACCGAATTCTTTTACGGTTTCATCAAACGAAATGTTAGTCCTTGAAGCTTGCTTGAGTCCTTAAATGGATCTCTGCAACTTGCATACTTATTAGTTGACTATCAAAACGAAACCATAGGTTGTGTCATATACACATCCTCCTCAAGGTTCCATTCAGGAAAGCGTTTTGACATCCATTTGCCAATCTCATAGTCATGATATGCAGCAATTGCAAGCATCATCCGGATGGATTAATCATGGCAACCGGCGAAAAGGTTTCTTTATAGTCAATGCCATGAATTTGTTTGTAACCTTTGGCAACCAGTCGTGCTTTATAAGTATGCACGTTGCCATCCATGTTGTCTTCTTCTTGAAGACCCATTTACACCCTATGGTTTTACCCCTTTAGGTGGTTTCACAGAGACCACACTTGGTTCTGGTACATGGAGTCCATCTCAGATTTCATGGTTTCAAGCCATTTAACTGAATCTGAATCCGTATAGCATCTTTATAGGTTGGTTCATCGTCTTGGTAGACTAGTACGTCATTAGTGGTCACGAGATAACCATATCTCTCAGGCTCATGGCGTACTCTCCCAGATCTACGTAGCTCTTGTGTTACCTGAGGTGGTTCACTTTGTTCCACAAGTTGTGGAGTAACCTCCTCATGATGGTCAACCACTTCCTGTGGCACATCATCCGTCTTCGTCTAGTATATCTTGTGGTTCTAGAACTTCATCGAGTTCTACTTTTCTCCCCACTAGTACTTCTTAGAAATATTCCTTTTCTAGGAAGACACCAGATCGAGCAACAAAAATTTTGCGCTCTCTGAGTGGTAGAAATAGTATCCTTTGGTTCCTTTGGATACCCTACAAATATACATTTACAAGATTTTGGGCCTAGCTTGTTCGAAGTCAATTTCTTAACATAAGCTTCGCAACCCTAAATCCTTAGATAAGACGAGTTGGGCTTTTGCCACTCCATAGCTCATATGGAGTCTTATCTACAGATTTGATGGCACACGATTCAAAATGTGAGTCGCAGTCTCTAGGGCATAACCCCAGAACGATGCAGGTAAATCACTAAAACTCATCATGGACCTAACCATGTCAAGTAAGGTCCTGTTCCTCCTTTCTGACACTCCATGTGTTGGGGTGTAAGGAGGGGTAGTTGTGATATTATCCCACCTTCTCAGGTATTCTGAAACCCTGAGCTTAAGTATTCACCTCACGATCTGACCGAAGAGCTTATACTTTTGCCTAACATCTTTTGTACTTCATTCCTAAATTCCTTGAATTTATCAAGGCTTTAGATTTATGCCTTATAAGGTAGACATAGCCATATCTACTGAAATCATAGTAAATGTGATGAAGTATGAATATCCGCCTTTGGCTTCAACTGTTAGTGGACCACATACATCATTATGATGAGGCCTAATAGCTCAGTAGCCCTTCACTTTGTCAGTGAAAGGAGACTTTATCTGCCTAACAGGCATGACTCGCATCCTCAAATGACTCAAAGTCAAAAGGGTCCAAAACTCCATCACTTTGAAGTTTTGCAATGCGAGTTATTAACATGACACAATCTACAGTGCCAGAGATATATTTGGTTTTGACCGCTATGTTTAGCTTTCTGGTTTCAATGTTTAGAATATCTTTATTGTTTAAATCAAGAACATATAATCCATTATTAAACCTTGCAATTCAAATAGAATACCATTCAAACTAAAGGAACAATCCATTAGATATCTCAAAATGATACCCTATATTATCCAAAGCAGATACTGAAATAATATTTCTAGAATAGAAGGTACGTGATAACAGTTATGAGTTCCATAACAAGCCCGTAGGCAAAGATAAACAGTAAGTCCCTACAGCCAATGCAGCCACATGTGCTCCATTTCCAACTCGTAGGTCCACCTCTCCTTGGCGAGCACTCTACTCAGCCTTAGTCCCCATCAGTACAAATGTGAGTACCATATCCTGTGTCAATGACCTAAGATGTTGAAGGAGAAATTAATCTCAATCAATAAATACCTGAAGTCGTAGCCTCTGACTTCTTCTTGCTTGTGAGGAAAGCCTTGCAGTGTTTCCTCCACGTGGCCAGGCTTGCCACAAAAGAAGCAGACTACCTTGCCCTTCCCTATGCCACTCTCAGGCCCAAGAGCACCTGTCATTTGGGCTTGAGCTTGGGCTTGGGCTTGGGCTTGGGTTGGGATTGGGTTTGGCCTTGGCCTTACCCTGCCGTTTTTTTCGTTTGCTTTACGGGCAACAACCCAAAAAACAGGCTTGGACTTTTTCAAGTCCTACTCTGCAATCCTCGGCATGTTCAGAAGTTCTCTCCATCGTGTCATATTGAAATTCATTATGAACGGAGCATAGAGTCAGGCAAGGATTGCAGAATTAAATCCATTTGTAATTCTGCATCCAAGCCACATCCCAAAGTCCAAGCCTCTCTAGTGCTCGACATCCTTGAGCACATGAGGACCAACTTGGGCACCCTTAGTCAGACGACTCCCAAACAGTGCTTTCGACACCTTGTACCTCTCATGTCGAGCATTTGTTTCAAATAGCTTTGAGGTGTAGAATAATGGAAGAAGCATCCATATTCTCATGCTGCTTTTGCAGCATAGGTGTCATCGATGCTAACACAAGCATTGAACGCTATCAGCATCATCAAGGAACTTTTGATAAGTATCCTTAACTTCCTGAGTGGCATCAAGATCAGGCTCAGCCATGTATGGCTTTCAAGGATATACAATTTCTTTTCTGATTTAAGTATAATCCGAAGATTCGATACCAGTATGAGAAATTGGATCCATCCAACCTGTTTTCTTTCTCGATTATCGGTCGCAGGTTCATAATGTCATTTTGGTGAACTACAATTGCAGAAAAGATAAAGCCATTATAAAGTTCATTATTATTAATATAGTCTTTTATTAAACGATGCTCCCACTATTTTACTAAGCCAATAGCCCTCACTATTAACTCGAGAAAGCCCGTTGGCTTTCTTAGTGGACCGAGATCCCATCTTCCCATTTCAAACCTTCGCTTTGGCGAACAAGCTAAATGAGTTGATTAGGTAAGCTAACAAACTTAATTCACACCAATTGATAGCTCCACTATCAACCTCAAATGTGAAAAAGCCAACAAGCCAATCACAAATCCAATGGCCAACCATTGTCCTCCAAGTGTGATCTTAGTATCAGTAGAGTGGACACTACATGTCACACGACACATTATATGGTACTACTTTACTATGCCTATGATGCGTTTATCAATCTTCGCTTTGGCGAACAAGAAAAAACCGTCATTTTAAGTCGACCCATCACCATTAAGGAAAACTCAATGAATTTAAACCTCCCACTGGTAGAAGTGTACCCTTCGCATTGGTGAACAAGGTTTCGACGAACATGGTTTGATTAAACCATGGTGATGGAAGGCTTACATGACTTAATATACTTTAATTGAGGGTTTGTTGTTTAATGTCTCATCAGATTATTATCTTTGTTAGAATGACATTGTTTGGCATGTTATTCAACATTCAACCTTAGCATGCATTCTAAGCAAAAATTTAAACGTGTCTGGTACATGGCCAACTAAAACCGATTCCTCGAGCCTAGAGGAATCGGGGGTCACCTAGGGTCCTGTAATAAAAACTCGAGTCTTCAAGTATGATCGTTCTTCCTGATACTGTCTTCAGTACGTTACACAGCATCATTCTAAATTATAAAATTAATCTAAAACTAATTTACATCAACAATTTAGAAACCTCGATTTACATTCGAGGGGAATAAGATGAGAAAAGATGTGCATCGAGAAGAGGAGTGAAGGCAGGACACGCAGGCCCTATTTATAAATATTACAACCATACTACCAAAATAATTTAAAACATTCACCCTTAGGTCTAAAGCTCATGTACCGGCACCATGCAATATACAACAAGTACATATCGATAGATTTCAGCAATAATAATGATTTATGTGATATAGAATAAAATGCCTTTTATTGATTAATGAACATTATTACAAAGAGTCAATTATACAATAATTGATTGGCTCTAGGGCATCTACTCTAACATCTTGAATTGATTTTGCCTTCATTAGTTAGATTTTAAATTATGTTTTTGATTTTGTTTTAACTTCAGCTTAATTGTCTCTCGCAAATCCAATCATTTTATGTTTACTCCAACTTGATACAAATTAGGAAAGTTAGTACTTGACACGCAATCCTCGTGGGAATGATACTTTACTCATCATTCTATTACTTGTTGCGACTAGTGCACTTGCTACACATTGCATGTTGTAAAAACACGCATCAGCTCCATATGGATCTAATGGGTCCTATGCAAAGCGAGAGTTTAGGAGGTAAGAGGTATGTGTTTGTTTGTGTTGATGATTTTCCAAGGTATGCTTGGATCAAATTCTTGCGTGAGAAATCTGATTCTTTCAATGCATTTCAAAATTAGCTAAAAGGTTGCTTATTGAGAAGAGTTCTAAGGCTACAAAGATTGTGAGAATTAGGAGTGACCATGGAAAGGAATTTGAGAATGCAGTTTTGCCAATTTTTGTGAATTGTAGGGCATATTCCATGAATTCTCAGCACCAAAAACACCTCAACAAAATGATGTTCTAGAAAGGAAAAATAGAGTGCTTCAAGAAATGGCTAGGGTGATGCTTAATGCCAAAAAGCTTCCTACAAGACTTTGGGCTGAAACTATCAACACGGCGTGTTATATTTCCAACAAAGTTTACCTCATAAAAGGTGCCCTTCAAACTCCCTATGAGCTATAGAAAGGTAAGAAACCTGATCTCTCTTACTTTCATGTGTTTGGATGCAAATGCTACATTTTGAATGATAGAGAGAATTTAAGTAAGTTTGATTTTAGGAGTGATGAAGAAGTTGTCATTGGATATTCTTCCAATAGCCATGCATTCAGAATTTATAACATGCGTTTTGAAAAAGGTTTAGAATCCATTAATATTGTGTTTAGTGATGTAGAAGATTTTTCAGAATATTCACAAGAATGTGAAATTCAAGACATGACTACTTCTCGTGTGCCCACACAAAATGGTGTGAACACTATTAAATCACTTGAACCTAAGGCTTCATCAAATGTGTTGTCACCCAATTCTGGTGCTACAACAACTAGATCTACTCCATGCAAAGATTTATCCATAGATTCATCATTGCAAATGAAGGGATAGAGCTTGTTGTTGATCTCTTTGATGAAAGTATTCAAAGGAGAAACCAAAGAAGAAAAGATCCAAATGAGGTAATGGTTACAAGAAGGAGAAGACAAAATGAAATTAACCATCTTTGTTATATGCCTCTTACAGAGCCAAAGAATGAAAAACAATCATTGGGAGATGAAAATTAGATTGAGGTCATGCATGAAGAATTAGAACAATTTGAAAGGAATGATGTATGGACACTTGTGCCGAGACTTGAAGGAATCAACACAATAGGTACCAAATGGATTTAAAAAAAATAAAACTAATGAATTTGGTAATGTTGTCAGGAACAAAGCAAGGTTTGTTGCCCAAGGGTAAACTCAAGTGGAGGGAATTGACTTTGATGAAACTTTTGCCCTTGTTGCATGACTTGAATCAATCTGCTTGTTGCTTGCTGTTGCCTACTGCCTCAAAATAAAATTGTTCCAAATGGATGTCAAAAGCACCTTCTTGAATGGAATGCTCACTGAAGAAGTGTATATTGAACAACCAATTGGCTTTCAAGACCCCTACAAACTTGATCATGTGTTTAGATTGAAGAAAGCACTTTATGGTTTGAAACAAGCCCTATTCCCATATGGAATGGGCTTGGGCTCCAACCCAAACACCCTTTGTTGCCAAACACTCCGAATTAGATATTTTAATTTATTTCATCATTATCTCAATTAAAAAATCAATTAATATTTAATTAACATTTAACAATAATGATGATTTAATTAAATATAGGCGAACACACATTTAACCGTAATTTCACTTATTTAATTTTTTAACAAATTAAATAAAAGGCTACGACCTCAGCAAATTTAATTGCACTGTGAAATTACCAAAATACCCCTTCGCCTAAAAAGACGAAAACGCCCTTCTTTCTTCTTGGCTCTTAAATTATCTTCTATGTGTGTGACCCATAGGCTCCTCATCATACCGGTAGTGTATAGTATCGCGATTAACACCAATTAATCGTCTCACTAATACACAGACCAAGATTGGCCCCTAGCAAGGCATCATGGCCACCCGATAGATTCGGATTCAGCAAAGTAGCTACCTGTCAACGATATGGTTACCGTACAATACGATCCTTTCATCATACGTTATCTCGACGAGACGAAGGCATAGAAATAGTGTCAACCTT
Organism: Pistacia vera; assembly: GCF_008641045.1. Taxonomy (NCBI): domain Eukaryota; kingdom Viridiplantae; phylum Streptophyta; class Magnoliopsida; order Sapindales; family Anacardiaceae; genus Pistacia; species Pistacia vera. Next base: position 691,511 of record NW_022196298.1, read on the forward strand.
CGGTTACTCTCGATATTATATATTCAGTTTCTGGACCAATGACCTGTATTATAATCTGGATAGAGCAACAACTCAATCCCACTGTGGCCACAGTTTTAGTGTCATTGCCATGTACTGAATTACGCCGTGAGATAACTTCTCCCGCACCCGGGAGTGATGAATCCTCTGTCAATCCACCATCGTCTTGATACACTTCTTGATGCAGCCAATCACCACCGTATTGACAGCTTTGAATAAAACTGCGTTAGGCTAGTGTCAAACTGCACCAATCGGTGCACAAGGCGCTCCGGTGATCTCAAGTCTAAGGATCACATGCAGCACCATTCGTTAGAGGATTTGTTCCATAGACACTTGGGTTACCATCCATATGAAATCCTCTGGTGGGTCAGTCCAGTGAACTTGCTGCGGTATATCTGCCTACAGCAAGCACCCATGTGTTACACCAGGTTGTCTCCAAACAACCTTGACAAGTGAGATCAGTCACTGCCTTTTGACAGGGTCGTTCAACACTATAATAGCATTACCGTATTATCTGTGCCCTTACTTCAGAATAATACTGGGGCTACGGACGTTTCTAGAATGGCCACCATTTGTGCTCATAGGGTTCTCACTATCAAGATTTGAAACACTTGATACCCTCGTCATGGTTTTACCATTCTAAGTACATATATCAATACATATTGCAATAATAATGATTTACGCAATATATAATAAAATCCTTTTATTGATTAATGAACATTATTACAAAGAGTCAATTCTACAATAATTAATTGGCTCTAGGGCATCTACTCTAACAGACAACTTTCCTTCTTGAGCATGGCAATGAACGAGGTAATGCTGACAAAACCCTCTTTATCAAGCGTGCTAACAATGAAATCTTGTGTGCACAGATTTATGTTGATGATATTGTGTTTGGTTCTACATCTCATTTACATGCACTTGAATTCATTAGTTTGATGAAAATTGAGTTTGAGATGAGTATGGTAGGTGAGTTGAATATGTTTCTTGGACTTCAAATTAAACATTTGGAAAATGGCATGTTTTTTCCCAACCAAAGTATGCTAGAAACATGTTAAAAAGATTTTGTCTAGAGAATGCAAGGCATGCTAGAACCCCTACATCCCTTAAGTTGTCCAAAGATGGACATGGTAAAAAGGTTGACAATAAGATGTACCGAAGCATGATAGAAAGGCTTATTTACTTAACTGCAAGCCGACTTGATATTTTTTTTAGTGTTGGTGTTTGTGCTAGATTTCAAGCAAATCCTTCTAAGTTGCACCTGAATGCAGTGAAAAGAATTATGAAATATCTTTCAAGTACTTGTGATTTTGGTATTTGGTACTCATTTGATTCTAACAATTGCTTGGTTGTATATAGTGATGTGGATTGGGCAGAAAGTTTGGATGATCAAAAGAGCACTTTGGGTGGATGTTTCTACCTTGGAAACAATCTTGTCACATGGTACAACAAGAAGCAAAATGCAATCTCCCTATCCACTATCGACGCTGAGTACATTGCTACAGGGAGTTGTTGCACTCAAATCATATGGTTAAAGCAAACGTTGTTTGATTATGTTGTTGATCAAGATTGTGTGACAATATTTTGTGATAACATCTCTGAGAATCCAGCCTAGCATTCTCGGACTAAGCATATTGACATAAGCATCATTTCATTAGAGAGTTAGTTGAGGAGAACATCATTGCACTTGCTTATGTGAACACAAAATCCCAATTGGCTGATTTATTTACAAAATCACTTGACTATGATACTTTTTTTTTCTTGAGGAAGTCCATTGGACCACTTCAACTTGAATGGTTTTTCATTTCTATTAATGAATAAAGCATGAACATGTTACTTTTATTTTCGTTTGTCAAGTTCTTTGATCTGTGCTAGCACTCTAATTGTCATTCATTTTCTCTTATCTATGTGCTAACTCTGGTTTGCTGTGTCCACTGAGAGTCTCTCTATAACATGACCTTATCTCATCATGAGTTGTTTGTCAATTCTTGTCACCATTATGAAAGAGCTACCTTAACTGAAGTGTGAAAGTTATTTTGAGTAATTTTTTGTTGTAGAGACCCCTGTATTTTGGAAAATCTACAATTAAGAGAACTACCTTCTTGCAAGTGTGAAAGCTACATTTTGGTTATGTTTTTGAGAGTTTATTGTCCCTTGTTCAATGTGAAAAGAAATTCATCAAATCTTTATTCTCTATGCTGAAAAAGAAAAATGAAAAATATTGTAGGGCATGAGGGAAGGGAGAGTTTCTCTTGCAAAAAATCAATTGACCAATGTGTCATTTAACCCACTTAAAGACAATATCACACACTTAGACAAACTTATGTGACTTTATTTCTCTTGTGTGTGATTGAGGAAGTGTTGTTTTGATTGCATTATCTTGACAACTTATGAGAAATTGTGCCTTTTAAGATTGAAAATTTGATCTATTAGGATGTTTTGCACAAATTGACCATCTTGACCTTCAAAAATTCATGTGAAGCATTTTATCATTTTAATTTTTATGCCTTTGAAATTTTTTAATAAAGTCTAGTCTTTTGAAAATTTTTGATGTTCTTTCGGGATGCTGTGTGCTCACATGATTGCCTGTGTACACTCACCTAGGATAGAGTTCTATTTTTGGTATAACTCTCTTTAGGGCTTCAGAATCACTGCCTACCATAAATGATTTCCCTAATCTTTTTCGCGTCAGTCTTCATTTTCTAAACCCTATTGAGTCGCTTGTGTTCTCTGTTCTTCACGATTTTTCTCTCAAATCTTCATTGATTTTTGTTTTTTTTTGTTTTTCTCTCATGGATTCAAGGAAGAAAGCAATTGAAAACCTGAAGAGAAAAGCAATGGAAGAATCTCTGGAAAAGGGATTTCTGGCATTGAAGAAGGCCAAACTACGCAGTCAAACTCAGGCGAAAGATCCTACTCCTCCAACGTTGATTTTGATTCTAAAGAGGAATATCAAGAGGAAGAGTCAAACGCTCAACCACCCCTAATTCATCCCCTGTTTCTAGTGATCACTAAGACTCCGTGCGCTCACCAGATGAGTCTGTCCCTACCTCACTTGAAAAGTCACTAGAAAAATCCGCTTTGACATCTGATAGCGCCTCAAACAACACTCCCATTGCCACTCTCAAATCTTGCAAGGCTACTCCTGCGAAAGTTACTTCATCAAAGCCCCTGACTATAGTAGAGATGGCGAAGAAGAAAAGGAAGGCAATCATGGAAGAGGCTCCGACTAGTAAAATCTCTTCTTTTGTTTTGTCTGCCATCGAAGTTAGATTCAAAGCCACATTGTCAAAAAGACAATTGTGAGCGAGGCAAATATTAGGTTAGATGATTTTGATGAGTTTCATGCCATGATGAAGAAACGAAAATGGCTTAACATTGTCTCGGGTTTGACTACACCCATTCAAACTCTTGTTCAAGAGTTTTATGCCAATTTTGGCCTTGATAATGCTGAACCAAACTCTGATGTGCACAATGACAGTAATTATGTTAGAGGTCATTAGGTTTTTTCAATGAAGAGGTAGTTAGGGATGCTTTAGGTTTGAAAAAGGTTAAGAAAATTTTGGTTTGACCAGTTTTGAATTAGACCAAATAGTTAAGGTTATAATTGGTGGTTCAATTGCTATATGACCAAGAAGTGGAGTTCTTTAGCCTAGTGCACTCACACCTCTTTACCGACTCTTGTTTAAGATTTCATTTACAAATTGGTCTCCCTCAATGCACAATTCCACTATTAGACCAGAAAGAGTACAACTTCTATATGGGATTGCACAAGGGAGGAAAATAAACTTAGCCGCATTGAATTTCACAAGTGTTAGAGTGGCTGCCCAATTCACACATTCTCTCTAGATTTTGCCATTTCCTTCCCTCATTTACAAGATCATCTCCACGTACAAACCCAAATTTTATGAAGTGGAGCCCTTGCTGAAAATAAAGACTATCACAAAGAAGTCTTTTCGACAACCATCAAGGAACATCCTATCCACCTCCTCGGGTAAACACATAAGAATTACTCTTTTTGTTGTTGTGTAGGACTCCATGGAGAATGTTCTTCAATATGTGAAGGAAATTCATCTTTCCTTCAGTGCTCGACTGGACAAAATAGAGTCTAAAATGAAGAAGAAGAAACATGCTTCCCCTGTTCAGATTGAACTTGCTACTGATCAAAATAGGGTCCCTTCTGTTTCTCCTGTTGTCTCTATTGTACCTTCTAAGACCTCTGTTCCTGCAGTTTCTGCTGAAGATCCTATTACTGTCATTTAAGAAGAAGCTACTCATGAAGATGAAGATCAACCTGAAGATGTAGCTGATCAAGAAAAGGTACAACATTTTGAAGAAGATGATGTTTCTCATGTGTGCACTGAAGGTGTCCCTTCTCCTCCTGTCAAAGAGAAAACCCCTCTAGTACAAGATGAATCCTCTTATAAAGTTGTTGACACCTCATTTGTTGCTGTTCCAAATGTTCAAGTGGAGGACTCTCATGTCACCATCACTGCCCCTTCCAAGAAAAGAGTCAAGAGGAAAGCTAATCACACATCGGTACCCTCTCGAAAGTCTTCAAGACTTATAAACAAAAAGGGGAGTAAGCATTATAAGGGAGAGAAGTTTTAAATTTTTTTTATTTTATTTTTTTATTGCTAAACTATGAACTATTTTGATGTTATCTCTCCATGAGGGAGTTTGTTATTTTTTTTTTTTTTTTTGCTGTTGTTTTTTATTATGTTTTCTATAGAACTTTTTAGTTATTTTACCTTAGATGTTTTATTGGCTAGCCTTGTGTTCATACTTGTGTTGCTTTTGGTTCTTTTGTTTGTATGTTTGTTTCTTGCAAATCTACAGGTTTGATTGGTTAATTGAAACAAGTTTGCACTTGATCTCTTTTATTATGTTCTTTGTTCATAAGTTTGACAAACAGGGAGAATGTGGAATATTCATATCTGTCAAACTTATGAGTTGTGTGTGCATAACTGTTATGTGTGTACACTGGTTGCCAATCTTATGATTTGGCTTGTTTCCTTTGTTGTGTGTGCGCATTAGTTTTGCGTGCACACTGGTTGCCAGACTTGTGTCTTGGCTTGTTTCGTTTTGAGTGTGTGTGCACAATAGTTTGTGCTTACACTCTTGCTTCAAATATTTGCAACCTAGCACGAGTTGCATGTCTGATAAAGTGAAAAAGATATTGTTTATCTTTGTCTCTAACTTTGTAGGACCTTTTACATGTGTCATATTATCCTTAAGAGGTCCTAGAATAAAGTTTCTTTTCTTGATTTGTTTTGTGGTCCAAACCAAAAGAAGCAATACTTTCCTTATTTGGACAAACATGGGGGGTTGGCTAACATGGCACTAATGTGTTGAGGAAGAAACCTTTCACTATATATATCATCTCATCTTGTGTCTTTGAATATAACCTTTTTGATCTTTTGTTTTCATTGTACTCTGAAATTTCTTGGAGTATTCTTTCTCTTCAGGTTTAAAGGTTCATTTCCATTGTGTGCCAAAACCTCACCATATCATTCATTGATTTGATGGCTCTTGGAATGTGGTTCCTTTGCTGATGCTGGTATGTGGTGTTAGTGCTTGAAGCTTGGTGGTTTAGAAGCTGTTCTCGGGTGTGTTCCCGGTGTGAAGAAGGTCCAAGGAGTTGCTATACATTAAGGATTTAGAGTGTGATGCTAAGTGTAAAGTTGAACAGGGAGTTCTTTTTACTGTATTTTAGATCAATTTTGAACTATATCTTGTAATGTGTTTTTAACTTAATGGATTGCTTCGATCTGGACAAGGTCCCATGGATGTAGGCAAAAAGTAGATTTTAGCCAAACCATATATATGGCCATGTTCTTTACTTTCCACATTTGTGTTTGATGTGGTTAAATTGGAAATTTATTAATCAACTTGGTATTACTTTTGTTGCACTTAAAATGGGTAACCATACACTAACGTGAGTTAACCAACAACTTATTCTCCTATCAGAAAGGTCGTTACGTAAGAGGTTATGGAGTTAGTCAGCTACCTGTCATTATTTAACAAATATCCTTGGGGGATTGAAGTTTGGAAACTTATTTTTGAGTCATTGTGAAAAGTGGTCCCCAACGGATACGAGCAGAACCTGATACGGAAGAAGCAAAAGATTATTGAGTGTATCCCGTATTTTCTGATGAGGTTCCTATTGCCATTCCAGATGAGTTTTTGTTTATATAAGAATTTAAACGATTATTTACATATGCCATTAGAAGAAATCATTATTTTTGAGTTGGTTTCATGCAGTTTTAGATATATGAGGTTCTGACTAATCTTAGCTCGTTAGTGGAGCGGAAGGGAAAAACGAACGCACCGATCATAATCAATCGGAAAACCAGAAACATCCCGATATGGGCAGGTGCAGTTGAGTTATTAAATGGTGACATTGTGAGTATATACTTCTATATCATACACAATGGACAATACATATGCAATCTATCATTTTAGTTTGATTATTTTCGAACTTCGACGGCGAAGGTTTAGGATTAGCACGGAGATTTGTTAGAGTACCTCAGGACTTCTGATCTTGGATCTGATGCTCTCGCATATGCTATTTTTGGTAAGGCAGACCTTGAGGATGATTTTCATCCATATGTTCCAATTCTAAGCCCCACGTGTCAAGTGATGCCAACACATTCTTTATTGAGGCAGTGAGGCATGTTGTTAATCAAATGTTGGCAATATATATATGAGTAGAAGTACCAGAACATGATATCATGGATACAGACTCAATTTGATTACGAGGTATTGAGTCAAATTGATACGAGGTTGAGTTCTTTATTCAAGGCTGTCACTCGACTACAATAAGAGTGTGATAAGGAATTTGTAATTTGCCATAAAATAATCTTCTACATAATTTATATAAATTGAGACTATTCAAGATCTAATTTGAGCATTAAAACATGATGATAGGATTGATGTAGAGTTTGATATATCACATGACGATCTAAATTTACATCAGATATAGAGGATGCATAAAAGACCCCAACCAAGAATCAAGTAAATAATCAATTGACTTGACTTATGATAAATGCTTAAATGTTACTCATATAAAAGTCTAATGTTTTAGATTGTCTATGCAGCCTTAGGTTATACATGTCGGTACGGGGGCTACAGATAATAGTGAGACAGTATTGCCATCATAGATTTGCACATGACGTGGCCGGGTCATCATGAAAAAGCCACTCTACAGGAGTAACTTTATTGACCCATTGAAGGCAAGGCATAAAAAATGCAAGAGGATCCTTAGCCCTTCGGATATAGATGCCACCCACTTGATGGATCCAAAAATGCGTGAAACGTTCTTCAATGTGTATAATCAGGCTGCAAGTGAGGGTAAGAGGGATGTTCTCATTGCTGGGGTCATGAATAAGAGATACTTCCTTGAGAAGCCCAACTGCTAGGGAATGGTTGACTGCTAATCTAAGTTTAAATTGTTTTTCACAATCATATGAAAGTATCATATGCTTTCACTCTGTTTAAGGTACTATTATACGATCATAGCATATGGACTTATACCATAGATTACTGAGATGTCAATAGTACATATACCGAAGCACATGTTCCCAAAAACGGACTTCCGTGGACTCCAATTTCATCTCATGGCTTTCCAATGCCATATAGGATAGGGATAATCAAGGGCAGTGACGGATCTAGGATTTTTGCTGAAGGAGGGCCTTCGCGACTCCACCATTGTTTGCCAAACAATTAGTAAAAACTTTAAAAAATCACCAAACCTTAAGTAAAGAAAATAATACAATATCAAAAATCTAAAAGAAAAGAATGCAATAACACAATACTTTCCTACTTGCACAAATCTATGAGAAGCAAAATTTTGAGTAAACCTTGAGCAAAACCTTTTTTTTTTTTTTAATTTTTTTAATTTATTTTTGGCTTCCAAATATTATAATATAAATTTTTATGATTTTAATCAGACATAGCCTAAGCTAAAGTTAACTAACTTAAATCAAGTCAACGTTGCATTGACTTTTAATATGAATTAATAAAAAAATGGGGAATTTTCTTGGTATAAACATAGATAGTAACTCAAATTTTTTTAATAATTTTAAGCAGCTAAATGATGACGTTTGAAATGTAGGAAAGTGGTGGCAAAAGGGTGAAGAATAAGTCCTTTAAAATATAGTTAAAGTTTTAATTTGAGAAAGTAGGTTCATTCACAAAACACAAAATAAACTCACAAGATGCACGTCTTTTTCCCTCAAATTAGAATAAAAAACCTCTTAAAAAACAAGCATGATTCAACCCTAAAACAAACTGAATTGAAATGAGTAATACACACACCTAAAACTAATAAAACAGAAAACAGAGTTAATTGTGATACTTTAAGTAGTGAAAACTTCAACAATTTTAGTCTTCAAAAGTTTTAAGAGCGAATAGCAGGAGAAAGAGAATGAGAGAATGAGAGAGTAAAGAATTTTGAGAATAAAATCATAAAAAAACAAGTGGACTCATGAAGAAAAAGAGTTGAGAGAGTTTTAAACTTTTAATATGATGTGGGCTTGAAATATATATATCAATAGGAAGTTTTTTTGTGGGCTTAGATATATGGATATATGTACAATAATTCTCATTTTTTAAAAATCTAAGGGTGGGTTTGGGTATATATATTAATAGAAATTTTTTGTGGACATATTTATTAGTAATTTTATTTAAAAATATGAGGGGGCTGGATCTGCCCCTGATCAAGTGGACCAGTTTGTGTGGCCACTATTGTATTAGTAGTTTATTAGTGGGTCATTATTAGTTCACAACTTCATGCCTTGGAGTTTAGTTGATAAGGTGACCGTACCCTAGTAAATTAATTTTTGTTTATAGTATTGTATTTGCTGACATGAATATGCATGGTCTAAGATTAATATACCTATCAATTTGGACTGCCAACAGTGAATTTATAGTGAGATGGATTTAATTGGTTGGACGCTCATTGTATATGAATCTTTGTTCATGTACATCGACGACCCCTCCATATTCATAGAAAGGATGCAACCTTATGTTGTGGGCATTCCAAAGACGTTAGGACAGTTGACTTGTTAGACAGATTCTAGACGCCCTTGTTAGGTACGGTCGTTGTCCCTTGTGAGATATCCAAAGACAAGCCATTAGTTCCTTACAGAATGACCCCATTCCTCAAGCTGTTACACATTATGCCAAATCTGAGCAAAACTCCAAGCAAGTTGTTCCATAAGGAAAGACCCTGTTCCTCAAGCTCGTTCATCATTTTGTCCAAAATGAGAATTTGAAGCGGAAAAGTGAGCATTTGAAGATTTGAAGCATAACACCTATTTCACATTAAAGAATGTACATTTCTCTGTCCTTCAAGCTGTTCCAGGCAAGAACGACATCATTTCTTTGAGCGTCCATCATTTTGCGAAGTTTGGGACAAATTGAAGATTCAAGATAGGAACATCTATTCCGAGGGAAGGAACACCCGTTTCAAGAGAAGGAATGCCCACACTTCAAGTCTTCAACCCGTTCCCAATAGTAATGACACCGTTCCACTACTCGTTACACATTATGAAAAAATTGCACAATTTGGTGATCAAGGATGGAACACCTGTTCAAGGAGAAAGAACACCTATTCCTAGGCAATGAACGCTATCATCAAGAATGGAATGCTCCTTACCAGATGTAAAATTCAAATCTTATGACCGTTGGAGTTAGGAACGCTTGTCCCTATGTCAGGAATGCCCGTTCCTTTGTATTCTACAGCAAAATTTGAAATTTGTAGCGTTCCCCAATGGCTCAATCAGACTCCAAATCAATTTATGGTATATGAAAACAAAGTCTGAGGAAGAGAACATGAAGATCAAGCACAAAAAAAACAAGCCGTCAATTTTTGCAAGATCAAAATCACTCTTTTGAGCTTAACTTCTATATTCTTTCATCACTCACTCTCTTAGGTCCTCATTTAATATTTTTTAGAGAGTTCATTTGTAAAACATTTGTGCATCAGCCTAGTTGAGAGGCAAACACCCACACAAACATTTTTCATTCATCTTCATTTGGCAAGATCTTGTAAAGCTAGTGGAGTTGGCAAGATCTTGTAAAACTATAGGTGGAACCCTATAAACCTATTATATATTGGTGAAATCTGAGTCTAGTGGAGCTGGAGGATGTCGCCTTGTGGAAGTAGACGTAAGAGGCTCTTGATCACAGCTTCAAACCACTATAGACTCTCCGAGCATCTATCTTCCCTACTCTTTTACTTTTCTTGGACTTATGTTGTTTATATTTGATATTGTGTATTGATTTACTTGGATCCTAAATTTAATTCCGCAATTAAGGTTAATTACTCCATTCACCCCCCTTTAGGAGTATTTGCCATATAGGGTTTTACAATTAGTATCAAAGCTTGAGCTCTTATATAGAAAAATCAAACCGATTTTAGAGTGTAAAGATCTAGATATGGCTAGCACCATCAACACCCTTTTTAGTGAAAAACATTACACCACTAGACCACCATTGTTTGTGGTGTTAACTACACAATGAGAAAATTAGGATGAGACTTCACACTTAGGTACATTGATTATAGTTTGTGGAAAATAGTAGAGAAAATGATATTTCCAAAAGAATCTTGTAAAAAACTTGCTTAAGAGGAAGAAGAAATATGATCGATGATGAAAAGAAACGAGTATGAATGATAAAGCTTTTAATATCTTAATTTGTGCCCTTGATGCTACAGAGTTCAACAAAGCTTTAGTTTGTGATTCAGCAAAAGAAGTCTAGGAATTCTACAGACAACACATGAAGGAACAAGTAAAGTAAAGTAAAGAAGTCGAAGATTGAAATACTCTTTAGAGATTATGAGTTATTTGAAATGAAGAACAGAGAAAACATTATCGAGATTTACAAGTGATCTCAGATTTAGTAAATGATCTCAAAGGATTGGGAAGAAGTTTGAAACCATCGACTTGTGAAAAAAAATTTTAAGATCATTGCTGGAGAGTTGGGCCAGAAGGTTACAGAAATTGAGAATCAAAGGATCTATCAAAGATGCAAATGGATGAATTAATCAAAGTCTTCTAACCTTTCAAATAAGGAGAAAACCAAAAGCGGAGAAGAACAAACCGAAACGGAGAAATTGCTCTTAAACTAGCCAAAGAAGAGGAAGAAGATGACTCTTCATTAGATGAAGAAGAAGTCAACACCTCTTGCAAGGAAGTTCACAAAATTCTTTAAGGAATAGAAAAATAGAGAGGAGGAACTCTCAAAAGTTTAAATAAGAGATGATGAAAACAAAAAAGTCAGAAAATAATTTGTCATGCATGCAAGAACCATCAGAAATATGAGACAAGATTGTCTACAATTTAAACGGAAAAGGAAGGACAGAGGACAAATGATACAGAAGAAAGTTCTGTTTAAAACATGGAGTGGAAGCAATGACTCAGGTGATGGCGCGATTGGAGGAGAACAAGTATATTTATATCTTATGGCCATGAGGATGAATTAGATAATGAGGTAACTGAATTTGAGTCTTATTCTTGATTGTAAACAAAATGCATTTGATTTATTAATGGAAAAATATGAGCATGTCTCTACTAAAAATTGGGTCTCAGAGAAATAATTATTTACCTAAAAAGTGAACATGAAAAACTCTTGAGTGCCATGGAGGACTCAAGAAATTTTTGATTTGATAAGAACTTGAGATTTTAAAAGCATCTTAAAACGTTCAAGAGGAACATAATAAAATCAAGAATGAACTTGTTGATTGTAAAGAGATATTAAATAAAGTTTACTATAGGAAGCAAACGACTAGATGAGACACTATGGCTTCACAAAAATGTGCTTTAGACAAAGAGGTTTTGTTATAATAAACTCTCCAATGAAAAGCAATTCAACATTCTTTTAAATCTATAATAACTAAAAAATATTGCATAAAAAATGCGCATACAATAAAATCTTGGACACACACACACATATATCTTATTAGGAAGGACATACCATTGTTGTAAAAAGGGTATGGATTCCTAAAGGAACGTTGAAAACTAACTCCCTGGATCCAAGACAATTTGGGTACCAAAAGCAAATAAAAATTTTTATTTTGCAGGGTTATCTTGAGAGAAGAAAGCAGAAGACAAACAGGGTATCTTGATAGTGATGCTCAAGACATATGACAAGCGATAAGATCTTGTTCACCACTCTCAAGCCAAAGATGGAGGAAATGTCAGCTTTGGTGATAATTCAATGAGAAGAGTCATTGACATTGGATCTATTGGTAACAAGCTCTAACCATTAACAGTGTTGCTTGTTAAGGGATTGCAATACAATTTGTTTGAATTTAGTCAATTGTGTATAAAGGTGACAATTATTTTTCAATCCATGTGTTGTGAAGTAGTTGACTTTGATACTAATAGTACAGTATAGGCTCTAGGCATTCAAATGTGCATATTGTTGTTTGTGAGATATTGCATCGAAAGACCTATGTCTTTTATACAAAAGAAGAGAATTGGTTGTGGCATAGAAGATTAGGTGGTCATGCAAGCATGGATGTATTAGAAAACTTTCAAAAAAAATTTGGTAAATGGTTGCCCAAATGTTTTTCAAAAAGGATCACATTATGATGTATGCGCAAAGGGCAAACACACCCAGTTTCTTTTAAACCTAAAAATGTAATTCCAACTTCTAGACCATTACAATTGTTACATATGGAATTGTGCGGTCCTTGCACAGAAACCAGTCTAGAAGGAAAACAATATTTTGTAGTTGTTGATGATTACTCCAGTTACATGGGTGTATTTCTTGCACATAAAAATGATGCGTTCAAATCATTTTTACATCTCATTAGAAAATCGAAAAACCAGTAGGTCATGCAATTACATGCATTAGAAATGATCATGGCAAGGAATTTGAACACAAAACTTTGAACTTATTGCAATGATCATGGAGTTGAACACAACTTTTCTACCACTAGGGCTCCTCAACAAATTGAGTTGTTGAGGAGAAATAGGTCTTAATAGGAATGGCTAGGAGAATGTTATGTGAAAATGATTTGCCTAAAGTATTTTAAGCTGAAGCTAGCAATAATGCATGCTAATCATTAATAAAGCTATGATAAGATCTATCCTTAAGAAAACTCCATATGACTATTCAAAGGGAGAAACCAAATATTGCATATTTCATCTATTTGGCTGTAAATGTTTTGTGCTAATAATGGTAAGGACAATGTTGGAAAATTTGATGCCAAATCAGATGAAGTAATTTTCATTATTATTCTTCATTTTTAAGCATATAAAATCTTCAACAAAAGAAAATTCTTAGTTGAAGAGTCATATTTGATATTTGATGAATTTTCTTCTAGAACATAGAAACTAATTCAAAATAGATAGAGGAATGTGAAGGACTTTGAGATTAATGATGAAGCATTACCCTCTAGCGTCAATCAAGAAGAAGGCCATCAAGAAAAGGTAATGTAGAAAACGTACAATTATGGAGCCTTAAGAACCAGCAAGGGAGCCCTGCAGCCCAAGAGAAGAAATGAAGTGAAGGATGTGAAAAATTAGAATCCTCCAAGGAGTAAGAACAAGAGCTTCATTGAGGAACACATGTCAAGTTATGGCCTTCTGTCTCAAGTAGAACCAAAGCGAGTAGATGAACATTAATTGATGAAAGCTGGATTCGTAATGCAAGAGGAATTAAATCAATTTGAGAGGAATTGTAATGACTTCTTTCTAATAGTAATTTTATAACAATATACTATGAAAAAATATATAATTAGATATAAAAATAGTTGGGCCCAAATTTCTTTACATAAAATATAATTCTTTACATATATCAAAATAACAAGTACAAAAACTTAGCAACGGTGGATAGTAATGCCAATTCTTTCCGCTTGTCGACGTCCTTTCGACCGCTGTTCACCTATTCTTGCAAAAACATGGAAAAACACGGGTGAACATAAAAATGCTCAGTAAGTAAATCCCTTAACTTTTCTTCTTCTTTGATTCTTTCCTTACTTAATTCTTTCTTTTTCTTTCTTTGTTTCTAATTCACTGTTCTTTTCTTTTGTTTCTAATTCTCTCTATTTCTTTCTTTCTTTCAGTTCTTTCTTTCTTACTCTTCTATTCTTTCTCTCTTGCTACTCTTCTATTCTTTCTAGCCATAATAAAATTCACGGGAATATGCATAAATGAAATGCATATGTAATAATGCCTAAAATGCATTTTATTCTTCTTTCTATTTCTTTTCTTGTTTCTTTCTTTTCTTTTTTTCTTTGCTGTTCAAGCTTTCTCATTCTTTCTCTTTATCTTTTTCTTTTCTTATTCTCTTTTTTATTCTTTGCCGATCAGACTCGGTTGATGTATGGATTCGGAACCTTGGCGTATAAGTGAGTACAGTCCTCATCTACATGCACTCTTGTGGACCGTACAATTTCTTTCTTCTTAGGCCACTAAATTAAGGTGACGTGCATGTAGGAATTCTTATTGGTACAACCTCATCCACATACACTCTTACGGGTTGTACATTCTTCTCTTCTTATGCCACTAATTAAGGTGACGTGTATGTGGAATTTCTTCTTAACACTCACGGTTCCCCATCACACAACCATTCTTTCTCTGCTTCAACACTTTTTCTTTCTTTAATTCTTTAGTTATTTTTCTTTTCTTTATTCTTAGAATGTTTTATTCTTTCTCTTTCTTTATTCTTATTTCTTTCTTAAGTTTCTACACATACACAATTATTGCATATGGATGGCTCATGCTTAAAATTTCTTACTTAAATGCACTTTGAAATGCACATATGCAATGTTGCATAAAATTAAGGTTTTTACAACTCATACTTCTCTTAGGCATTTCATCAAACAATACTTGTGCATAACAAACCCTAATGTAATTATCATTCTATTTGTTTCTTAACCATCCAAATTGAGAGAAAACTCTCTTGTCAATCACCATACCTACACGGCAAAATACTACCAAAAGTTTCTCCAATTCTTCTAATTTTAACCCATCATCAAACCATCACGTACACTCCTCATATTCAAGTATATCTAACAACAAGCATAACTAATCATCCATCTCATCCTAATTTCTCAATAATCATAACATATGCATATTTAAATGAAATCTCTACTCACTTGGTTTTCTTAAACTTTAACTTAAATTGGATTTTTGAGTGGAATTTACTTACCTTATGCTTGAGTAGTCTCTCCTAAGCTCTCTACTCTTGTTGGATTGAAATCTTCTCTTAACCCTAAGCATAAACTTCATAAGAACTCAACTTTTACACAAATAAATCATAGATAAAGAGCAAGAATCCTTACCTTTTGAAGCCTAAAATCAAAACCCTATGAAAAACCACTCAAAAGCCCTCAAAATCCTTGGAGGATTGAATGAAAATTTGAGAGAAAATGGAGGAGTGTGGCGGTGGAATGAAGAAAATCAATAATGCTATGCTTACTCACAAACTTACTAACCACCTTACTCACCTTTATTAAAATTAAATATAGTACCCGTACTATGCTTTATATTTACAAAGGTTAGTAAGTTCATGAGTAAGCATAGCATTATTGGAAGAAAATAAGGGTTTCAAATCCTTAACACTTTAGTTTATAAACACACTTTCCCATTTTGCCCTTACTCTTTCTTAGAAATTCTATCTATCTCCCTTAGTCAATTACCATAATGCCCTCATTTTTAATGCATTCTCTATGAAATTCTATCTCTTTTCACTCTCCACTTTTTCAACTAATTTTGAGTGAAAAGACAATTTTACCCTTAATGCAAGTTTAAGGCATTTTCTTCATATTCTCTTAAAATCACTTTAACAAAAATTAACTAAGGGCTATAAAAACATAAATTAAATCATGTATCTCCATGTTGGGCATTACAGGAATAAAGTATGACAAGTACTTGTGTCTAGACCAAGCGCTCCTCTAGTTATTGGCATTAAATGGGCATTTTGAAACAAAATGGATGAAATAGGTATTGTGGTAAGAAATAAGGCTAGTTAGTTGCACAAACTTATTTATTCTTAGGAGGAAGGAATTGATTTTGATGAAACATATACCACTGTAGCTTGATTAGAGGCTAGTAGAATGTTACTTGCTTATGCATGTCAGTTAAATTTTAAAAATTTTCAAATGAATGTCAAAAGCACATTTTTAAATGGTTTTATTCAAGAAGAAGTTTATGTTGGACAACTACCTGGTTTTGAAAATCCAGAATTTCTAGAACATGTGTTCAAACTCTCAAAAGCACATTATGGTTTAAAACAAGCTCCTAGAGCTTAGTATGAATGACTAGATAGTTTTCTTGCTCAAAACGATTTTATAAAAGGAAAGGTGGATACAACCATGTTTACAAAACAACATAAGCATAAGCAAGTTACTCTCAACTCCAAAACGAATTAAATACCTTATTTACCCCAATTCCAGTAAAAAAATAAAATAAAAAAATAAATACAATTTACTTTTAATTTTTATAAAAAAATACAATAAACCTATGTACTTAAGGGGGTTTTGTGAAATATCTATACACTTAGGGGGTTTGGATACTTTTACATAGAGGAAATTACAAAAACCTAACGGATTCTATTACCAAACGGTTAAGAGGGGAGGTCTTAGAGAATTTTGGAAATTTGAGGGGAGGTTAAAGATACTATTATAAACTTGTGGGTCATTGAGAAAAACACAAACCTCAGGGGAGCTGAGGGACAGTAAGCCAATATAGGAATCATATATATTTGCTTCATAGGAAAAGAAGAAGAATGAGAGAGAGAGAAAAAGAACAGAATATGGGCTTTGAGAGACAACTACGAATGAATAAGAAATTATATATATATGCTACATTGATATCACTCTTTTACACAACTGTGGAAACTCCGTCATCTCCCTCCCACACACAAGCGAAAACACATATTCTTAATCTAGATCCTTTTAAGTCTAAAAACAAGAAATTATAGAGAAGAGAAAATATTTATTCATATATTATATATTTTTTTAAACTTTCTTTTGCTTTTATTATTAATGTTGTGGAATTAAAAAGTACTTGGCTGATTCAGAAGGAAAGAGATTTTTTTTGATAAAATCATTCTCTTTCAAATGAACTTTTTGAAGGTGATCACTTCTAATGAAAAATGTTTTGTTAACTTGTTAAAATATTAAATTAAATATTAGTAATACAATTTTTAATAACCATACGACAAGTTATGTTAGAAGTTGAATTTGTTCTTCATTGCTAAGTTGCTAGGCTATTATAATATATATGTGGTTGGACAAAATCCAATTCTAAGCTAATTTTTGGGAATAAGTTCTACACAAACCCATTTATCATGACATTAGAGCTACATGTTTGTAGGTAATAAATCATTGATGCACCCTAGCCCTACATTCTATGTGTGAGGGAAGGTGTTTGAAGTTGAACTTGTTTCACATCGTCAAGCAAGGATGCACCCTAGCCTTACACCCTAAGTGTGAAGGAGAATGTTAGAAGTTGAATTTGTCTCAAGTCGTCAAGCAGAGTGTTAGATGTTGAATTTGTGGTTGGATACCCTCATCATTTGAGTTAGCTTTTGGGAGTGAGTTTTACCCAAGTCCATTTATCAAAGAATGATATTAAAAGTTGAATTTGTCTCACATCACCCAACAGGGTGTTAGAAGTTAAATTTGTAGTTGAACACCCTTCTTTTTTGAATTAGATATGGGGAGTGAATTCTACTAGATAAATTAAGATAAAAGAGGTAATCTGATCCCCTATAAATAACAACTATAACTTTCTTAGTATTTTTTATCTGAAGATGCACTATTAGTACTTGATTCACTTTCAAAAGTGTACAACTCCGGGGCCATTTGCTTAGCAGTAATAAAACATTATTCCAATAATATATCCTTTAATCCGGACATCACCTTGTTTGGTTGTTAAGTTATAAAAGATTCCGGTAATCTTCCAATATCAATAGTGATTACTATAGGTGATATTGAGGTAATTTGATTACCGAAAAAGTTGGCATTTTAAGAGTATTGGGGTAATCCAATTTTTGTTCCCATTTTAATTAACATTTTGGATACAAATGCCTTCGTATGTCTATCAAATAACAATTAGCCTAACTTTATAAAATGACTTCTGTAACCTCCTACATTTGAGAATTTAGCTAAAACTGCCTAACCACAATAAAAAATTTAAAATTTAACAAAATACCCCCACCATAAAAAATGACTGCAGGTCATCGTCAGAACGGTGCATGACTGTTCTGATCTGGCCGGTCGTGCGTGTTTTTGTGGCCAGATCCACAACTGTTTCCAGCCAGATTGGCACAAAGTCGGCTAGATTCGGATTCTCAAATGTAGGGGGTTAAAAATATTAATCAAAATAATAAAACAATAATAATAATAATTTGTATAATAATATTTAAAAAGAAGGGCAATTCAATAAAAGGCTCACCTAGGATTCTTTTATTCTCTTAAACCAAACATATTAATTATTTATACCCACCAATCTAACTAAATACATATAATATAACATTTCCTTAATCTTCAAGTTAATTTATTTCATTAGTAATTTTCTCTTTTTAGTAATACAATATTTTCTGAACCAAACACCCTTTAAAGTAATTTAATTATCTGAAGAGTGAAATTGCAATTGTGAGCTCAAATATTGAATTTTTGTATCGCCGAAAAGATGCACCTAATTTTGAATCCTCAATACATGTAATTGTAGTTAATATAATACTATTTTTTATTGAATAAGACAAAGTCAGTTGCATATTGCTAGCCTCTGTCTCTGTCTCTGTCTCTCTCTCTCTGTCTCTCTCTCTCTCTCTCTATATATATATATATAACTTCTATGATTAATTTAATAAAAGATTATTTTAAATTTACTAATCTTAAATATATATATATATAACAATGGTATAGTCTTTGAAATTAATCACGGACTTCATAGTTATTGGATTTCAACAACTTGGGCTCGTCAGTATGTGATCTTGTGATCCTAAATTAGTTTCACCTTATCTATATGTATAGATTATACATGATAACTTGGCAGCACTATGTCAACTTACTGATTTTATGAATAAAATGGAAAATAGAATCACCTTTTAAAATTATAACAATATCCTTTTTTTCTCCCTAGATCTCCAACGTGCACTCATGTTTCTTTAAGCACATAGTAATTGACTAAATGGCACTCCCTTTTGGATTTTATAATACATGAAACCATGCTCACTACGCGTACATCCTTTGAATCTGTACTGTACACGTCATACTGGACCCATTCGGTGTGTCCTTTTGAGAAAACGGATGGTCATTATTGAAGCTGAGATTAACTCATGTGCATTGAGGTGTGCACGTCATAGTTTAATATTATCCAATAATTGTTAATTTGTTCCCCCTCAGTATATATATCCACCGGCTGTCCCTTCAAGTCCAATCACTGCTTGCTAACTTAGTAGAGAAAATGGGAACGAAGTTCTCAGTTCTTCTTTTGCTCTTCATTCTTTTTCCACTTGCTTTAGCCCAATTAAAGGTTGGTTTTTACAACTCTACTTGTCCAAGAGCTGAATCAATCATTGGCCAAATAGTCGCTAAGCGATTCAATACAACTGCTTCAGTAACGGCTGCCCTCCTTCGCATGCATTTTCACGATTGCTTTGTTAGAGTAAGTCATTAATTATGTCTCAAAACACTGGAATATCCTTCACAATTATCTACTGGCTCTATTTATGTATTCCCTATATATGATTGCTTAGGACTAAATTTATTCACTTCTTTTAGAAAGTATTAAAAAAATATATATAAAAAATGATCAAGAATACCTTAAAAATATCAAACAGTCTCTTCTAAAATACTTTTAATGAAGCAGATGAATCTGAAAAAAATGAATGAGTTAATACTAAAAGATCTGAAGGGAAAAATGAAACAAACCCTTTATCTATTTGCATGTATTTGTACTAATCCTGAGCAGCCTCCGGTCACAACTTATGGTTCTGCAAAATGCATATTGGATCCTTTTTTAGCTAATTTACACTTATGTGTTTCCTTTTTTAGGGTTGCGACGCATCAATTCTTATAGACTCAACTAATACAACGCAATCAGAGAAAGACGCAGGTGCCAACCAGACTGTCCGAGAATTCGAGCTCATTGACGAGGCCAAGGTCGCCCTAGAGAAGGAATGTCCTTCAACCGTCTCATGCGCAGATATCATAACTCTCGCAACTCGCGATGCAGTGGCTCTTTCCAAAGGACCATTTTACGCCGTTCCTACAGGAAGGCGCGACGGTCTTGTATCAAATCCTGATGAAGTTTTCTTACCAGGCCCAACTATAAGTGTTTCTGATGCAATCAATGTTTTTGCTGCCAAAAAATTAACTGTAAATAATATGGTAGCCCTTTTGGGAGGCCATACTGTTGGTGTTGCTCATTGTAGCTTTTTCGAAGATCGCCTTTCCAATTTTCAGGGAACTAATGCTCCTGATCCAACGATGGACCCTGCTTTGGTTGCCGAGCTCAAGAGGATTTGCAGCGGTAACAATGACCCGACTGCATTTTTGGACCAAGGCACACCCTTTGTTTTAGATAATCAATTCTACAATCAGACCCTTTTCAAGAGAGGAGTTATGCAGATTGACCAGCGACTTGCTTCGGATAAATCTACTTCTGGAATTGTTTCTGGTTTTGCATCAAATAATGCTGCATTTAGGTTGAGATTTGCAGAGGCTATGGTTAAAATGGGGAGCATCGAAGTTCTTGTTGGAAATAATGGACAAATTAGGCAAAATTGTCGAGTTGTCAACCAGGGCAAACCACTAAGTTCAGGAAATCTGGGACAAGGGAAGCCGAAGAAACCAGTCGATCAGCCCAAACCCAAGAAACAAAAATCGAAGACTAAAAGGCAGAAGCCCAAGTCTAAAAAGAATCCAAAAAATGGGAAAAAGTAAAACGAACCAGGGCATTTTAAATATTTTTGGCAAGGTCTAATGAGATTTAAGAAGTTATTGTGGTTTTATTTTTAGAATGAAAATTATTAATATGGTGTTAAGCAATTTGTTTATTTATTTTGTGCTCTAGTTGGAATTGATTTATTAGTGCATTTTCGTTGAATATATGACCTGGAGTCTGTCTTTTCTTCGTTGTTCTCTTTTGTTCTCTCTCTACAAAGTGAAATTCCTTTCTCTCACTATTTCCCATCTTCTTTCAATCTCTTTAACAGTGGAACTTTACCTATAATAAAAAATTAAAACGTTTAATAAAGAAATTTTCTTATGTAATAAGAAAAATGTTACTTTTTGATTTAACTCATAAACAAAAAAATTATCTACTTAGATAGGATCAGGTTTCTTCATACTACCAGCCCCTTTAATTGCCGTTCTTTGATAAACAACATTTTCTAAGTCACATTAATCTCGTATATATTATGTTTCTCTCATGTAAACTAATCTCATATATTATGTCGGGATAGAGGGATTTAACTTTTTGATTCTATTTATAAGTCGTTCATCTTTATTGTTGATACATAAATCTACACCAACCAAAGTGATCTGATCAACCTTAGCGGGATCGGAACTTGTGTGTATGTGATTACGGATAATAAGCTATGAGCAAGTAATGAATGCAATAAAGTAAATAGCAAAGAGATTTTTAAAGTGGTTCGGCAAGGTAAACTCTTGAGCCTACGTCTATTGTTCTTATATTTGCTTTGAGAGCTTATAGTAAGAGTTCTATGAAAAATTTCTAACCCCTTTTTCATCATTTGAGGGGATTTATATACAATGTTTGTACAAAGAAAAGAGTGAAAATAAAGGGATTACAATTGATTTGACATGCAACTCCGATATTCTCGCGATTGGGCGCTGTGATTGCACAAAGATGGCTGTTAATCTAATCATTCCCATAATATTTGGGATTTGAAGTTATTTGGGAATCGATTGAGTAATCATTCGGATTGTTGGCGACTAGCTTGTGTTGGGTCGAGCTATATGTTGACGAGCTATATGGCGATAAACATATGCTAGGTCGGACAACCGGTAGAGTCAGACTGATTTTGGGTCGAGCTAATTCCTTGCAACTCACCAAGCTTGGTGGAAAAATCACAAATAACATTTGCCCCCTAGTGTTCGATGCTCGTTTTCGAGCTTCGAAGACTATCACTTGATTTGATACCGAGCTCGGTGTTGTTAGTATGTCACCGAATGCAGGCTCAATCGAGCTCCAAGGGGCGGCCTTATGCCCGGTCGACGTACTTTACACTTGAATCTTCTATCTTCCGTGATACTTGATAAACTCAGAATATGAAAAGTTAGGACAATTATGTAAATTCCATGCAGTCATGTCGCATTAAATGCGGCAGCCTTTGGCAGACATGTTTCGTCACACGAGGGCGACTACAACTGTCCACGTGCGGAGTTGAGGCGATGTGTGGCTACAGTTATCATTATAATAATCTGACGGTTTGTCGCCTCTCACGGATGGATGACACGTGGCCACGTCTAAGGACTGAGATTGCTCGATGAATAAAGGGTCGAAATTCACTGTAGATCGACGGTCACGATTGAACCTCGCCCTTTCATCTCCCATGCAAGTCACTATAAAAGTTGGTGAAGTCCTCAATGACTCATTCAATCTACAAAAATCTTTTAACGTCTTTGCTCACTCTGTTGATGCTTCATTGTCATCATGACGCTCTTTCCGACGAGTTTTTACACTTCTCTTGTTCCGGTAAGGTTTCTTTTCCCTCTCTTTATCTGCTTTTCTAATTTTAGCTTCAAAGGGTGGCAATTCTTGTGGCCACATTGAGTGTTCTAGGGCTTTAGTAGCATTTTTGGTGTGTCTCCGACGGTCTTGGGTTTAAGGAGGGTTTATCATGGTGGTCGTCAAAACCCTGGGTAGGTCGCGCGCGTTTGTCGTGTGGCACGAGCTATCTTGGGTGCTTGAACTACAAGCAAGTGTGAATTGGTCGCCGAGTTTTTCGAGCTCTAACACATGTTCACTTCTGTTTCAGGTTTCTAGAAACGAGCTATAATTATGTCTTCTTCCAATAGTCACACAATTGATTGCATGTTTAACTCATCTGCGGGCTCAACAGTCCTTGGGGATATAACCCCCGAGGTCTCTAAGGAAGTTATCACGCGAAGCTCGGACCCCAACGCGATGGGCTCTTCCGATTGTTCTTCAATTCAGTTGGCTCAATCCAAGCGGTCTCAAGTTCACAGGCTGCAAAGGGAACCACAATCCTCGATTACCATCAGGAATTTGGAGTGCATAAGAGAGGTTTATGCATCGTAGATTAATTTGATGGTTCCGAGGGACTCTTCTCAGAGGAATCCCCTGCTTGGGTGGGTGGCGATCTCTAAGACTCTCTTGAGATGCGAGGTATCTATTCCCTCTCATTATTTTACCGACAACGTTCTGAGGCGGTTTGACATCGTTCCCCTCCAGCTGTCTACAAATTCGTATGTCATTATCATTGGTCTGTACATAGTGTACATGCTTGCTAAATTGGGCGAGCCATCCGTCGAGGAGCTCGTCCATCTGTATAGGCTCAAGAAAGGGCAAGACTAGACGTACTACTTTTCCAAGGCGAGGATGGTACATTTCAACGGGTTGGTTGGTGTCCCGAAGAAGGTCTCGCATTGGGAATCCTAATTTTTCTTCTATGAAGCTTGGGAGACCTTCATTTTCACTTTGGAAGCAAGTAAGACTTCGATTTCCCATGTGTATGAGGATCCCTTTCGAGCTTTGTGTTCTAGCTAACTGAGTTGCTTTGTTTTGTAGTTAACATCGAGCAGAACTATCTCCCTACCGCAAGCTTGTAGAGGCTTTAGCATTTTAATGACCTTCCCGATAGACAGCGTAAAATTAATGAGATCATCATGCTTCCTCACTTGAGGGCATACGACTTATGTTAAGGCGACACCAAGTTTCTTACCATTCTTGAAAAAGGTTAAGTTATTGTTTACTCGCGCTTAGTTCTCCTGCGCAGATAGGTCACTCACCATTTGCTTCTCTTTTTTGCAGAAATGTAGGTCGAAAAACCAAAAGGCTTTAAGAAGAAAGTGGCAACTTCGGTGGCTGCTAAGAAGACATCAGTTGCTTTGGCGATGAAGCAGCCCGCTGACATTACCGACGTGAAGCGCGGTGGGGGCGAGCTTGGGGATGGCTCAAGTGCGAAGAAGCCCACGATTGCCTCGAAGGCAGTTGGTGGGAGAAATGCCCCCGAGCTTTAAAAAGGGTTGGTAAAAAAGACACCTGAGTTGACCGGAGGCTTGGGGAAACAAAAGGCACCCAAACAGCATGACGGCTTAAGTAAGAAGAAATCGATCGAGCCTCTAGGGGGCTCGGGTAAGCAAAAGGTGGTCAAGTAGTAGGGTGGCTCAGGCAAGGAGGTCGCCGGGCAAGTTGGCTACCTAAAGAAATCAGTGGCCAAGAATTTGGCCATCACTATCTTGATCTTGGGCTCTACCCCTAGAGTCACGGGGAGGTCGATCATCCCTTTAGGAACTAGGCTATCCCTAGTAAATTCATAGAGTGGCGAAGGGCATGCCCTTAGGTCTCTCTCTGTGAAACTCATTCCTCGGAGAGCTCCTAAGAAAATCATGTTCGCCGCACTCCCATTATCTACCATTACCCTCAGCACTCTAGCATTGCCAATTCTGGCTGTTATTACGATCGCGTCATGATTGTGGTGAGGGGATTCTTCGCATTTCTTGACTGTGAATCCTATTACCTCGTTTTCTTGCCTAGGCCGCTCGGGCGGCTTCCATTCACAACTCATTATCTAGGGGACCGAATCTATTTTGGCCTCACGAGCACGCCTTAAGTTGTTTGCTATGTTGGGCCCCCTATAGATCATACCTACCAGGACCTCATTGTTGGCATTTGCCAAGGCTTGTTGGACCTGGTTTTGGACCTGATTGTTTTGCTCACTAGCTCCGTCACGAGCTGATGCCTCCTTGATGAATTCCTTTAGGTGGCCCATTCGTATCAGGTCTTCGATGGCATATATTAAAGCCCGACACTCGTTGGTGTTATGCCTATTGTCTTGGTTGTATCAGCAATATTTTTATTGATCTTTTCTACTTGGAGCCCCCCTCATCCTTTCTGGAGATGGCAATCTTTTTGCCTTACGGAAGACTTCATAGATTTGAGCTATGTCTCGCATAAGGGGGGTATATTCTGCATACCGTGGGAAGGGTTGCTTGTCCCCAAGGTTATATGTTCTTTGTCTTTTTTGGGACTTGTTGCAGTCCTTATCATTGCGGTTTTGGCCCCCACACTTGTCTGATGGGCAATCTTGTCGCCTGTTCGGGGCTCCTCACGTCGAGCTTCTAGCCAATGCTGCCAGCGAGCTTTCTACTCCATGGTGTTTTGCAGCCATTTCATAAAACTTGGCCAGGCTCACGTGATCTTTATTTTGAAGCTCTTTCCATAGCTCTGTGTTCGGCCTGATGCTTGCAATCAGCAAAATTTGGATGGACTCTTCGGGCGTATCTACAACCTTTGCTTGCTTGTTCTAGAACCTCGTTAAATAAAAGGTCAGTGTTTCGTCTCTCTCCTGACGAATGTTGCTCAAGTAGCTGAGCGGCTTTGCGAACTGTCTCCTCACTTGAAACTACTGGAAGTATAACGAGGATAACTGTTGCCAAGAATTAATGGAGTTCACCTTAAGTCTCTTATACCACCTCTTGGCATCTTCTACCAATGTGACCGCGAAGCAGCGACATTTCGCTAGGTCACAGACTTGATGTAGCTCCATCAGGTCATTAAAATTGTCAAGGTGGTCTCTAGGGTCTCCTCTCCCATCGAACTTACTTTCTGGCACCCTGAATCCCTATGGAAGTGGGGCTTGGGAAACCTCCTCCATGAAGGGGAACTCCCCATTTCTTCCACCATGCCATTTTGGCGGGCCCTTAGATCGTCAAACATTTTTTGCATGCGATCCAAATCTTTATTGTGGTTGCCTTAGCTGGCTCTGTTCAGCCTTATTTCGAGCAAGTGTGTTCGCAAGTCTGTGGCTTGCGAAGCCTGGTGTGCTGTCGTAGGCAACCAAGATTAAAAACCTTCATAACCTAACTACTGAACTGTAAATAGGGTAAGCAAGGGTCGATCCCACGAAGAGTGTCTAGCCGAATTTTTGATGATGTGAATAAGGCTGGGGGGTTTTGAGTAAAATAGAAAACAATCTTAGCCAAAAACAAAAACAAAAACAATTCAATTCGAAATCAATTAATATAACGAAACTTGGTCTCCGTTAACATCCACCATCAGAATCTTACAACTGATCATTGATGCAAAAGTAGATCAATTCTTACTTTGAATATTCACCGTTGGAACTATTTTCCTATCTCTTCTTAATTGTAATTAATTAGGAAACAAACGATCTTAATTAATCTTACCATTAAACAACCCTAAACAAGCACTAAAGATTTAATCTAATGGCAGCCTTAAGAATTAGAGAGATCGATGAAGCTAAACAACACAAACTCAAGCGGTTGTATTTAATTTAGTCGAGTGTTCCTCTTAAGATTACTAATTCTTGACGCAGCAAATTAATAACCCTAATTGCTTCACAAGTTAGAGGGATCAAACAATTACGAATTTGATATCTAACTTAGCAGTAGATTGTAACAAATAATAACCTAGTAGGCCTCCTAGCAATTAAATGAAACAATCATGAAAATAAGCATAGAAGAACATCCAATACTCAAAGCATAAAATTGAACACTGAAATAAAAATTATTGATTCCAAGGCCTCCGTTTCCTTCGACCAAGTTAAAAAATTAGCCTCTCATGGCCATCACGAAAATTCCCAAGGAAAAGTTACAGAGAAGACCAGAGAGAGGTGTGTGTCCCCCAAACCTAATCTGATCCCTCTTTTAAAAATATCTAAATTCTAATTCTAATTCTACCCAATCTCCTCAAAATATTCTAATATCCTAAAGTAACATTTATCCTAATCTGATTAATTGGAAATAAAATAATAAAGTCCTAAAATAAAATAGGAAAGTGGTGTTTTCCAGCTGTAATTTGCGTGCAACAGGTCTTCAAAACTTCTTGTAATAATCTGCCTATTTGAATTGCATGACAAGGCGGAATGTTCCAGAACGTCGGCAATGCAGGTGCGTCAACTTCAAGCTCGATTACAACCTTGATGCAGCGAGTATCTCTCCAAACTCAAAACATGAAAGTTGTAGATCTCTTTCTTAGCGTTCCACAGAATTTTGAATCATCTCAATCGGAGCTCGGATGAGAGAGTTATGCCCAGATTACGAAACAATGTCGAAACTGTCCGAATTCACTTAATTAGTTCCGTTTTGCAATTAACGCTTCCATTTGCATCCTAAATCAAAATAGAATAATAATGAGTATATTTAGGCAGCAAATAAGTATAAAATACTAGACATTAAGGGGGGTAAATATGACATTTTGCATTCTCATCAAAGCCCCTCCGTTATGCACATTGATGCGTGAAGTTGAGTCATGATAGCTAGGTTGATAAGTGTTATCATGCTCATCGGTGCGTTGCTCATGATATCGGTTATAACCGAAACGTTGGTTATTGCTAGACAGGCACACGTGACTCGCCTTGCGAGCTTTCAAGGATCGAGCTTGTTTTGGGCGTGGGTTGAGATTGGCACGCTGATGCTGGGGATATTATTGAGCATCTCAAGGGTGACCGTTGCCTTCACCTTCACCCAGTGGTTGCTTCCTTAGCCGCCTTCCAAAGTTAGTTTGCTCGTGGGACTCACGCTCGTGAGCAGAGTGTAGTTTGTGATGTCTGAGTTATTGGTCGCCTCTTGGCTCTGATGAACCAGACTAGCCACCTGCTAAATTCATATATGTTGGGGAGGCACCAGTGAAGCATGGCTGGTCGAGGTTTTGGGCAATTGGTTGCTGATTTCTCAGCTCAACCATGTTTTGTTGCACTACTTATGCAACCATTGTTCTAATCATCTCTACCAGTTGATCATTTTTAGGGTTCGACGTCCCTACCCCCTAGTTATTTGTGACGTGCTGAGTTGGCGGCACATGTGGTCGACGTCCAACGACATCCTGTTACACCTCTGAATGAGCGGTTTCCATATTTTTGTGGTTTCCAATGGTGGTCTTCGATCTGGTATGCACCATTGTGAGCCTGGATTGAGTAGGTTTCTATGGCTGTTCATTGAAATTTTTGAGACATATGCGGGGCCCTTCCTTCTAGCACCAAAATGTTGATACAAAAATCTGCACCAACCAGAGTGATCCGATCAACCTTGGCGGGATCGAAATTGGTGTGTACGTGATTACGGATAATCAGCTATGAACAAGTAATGAATGCAATAAAGTAAATAGCAAAGAGATTTTTAAAGTGGTTCGGTGAGGTAAACTCTTGAGCCTATGTCCACTATTCTTGTATTTGTTGTGAAAGCTTACAATAAGAGTTCTATGGAACATTTCTCACCCCTTTCTCATCATTTGAAGGGGTTTATATACAATGTTTGTACAAAGGAAAGAACGAAAATAAAGGGATTACAATTGGTTTGAAATGCAACTCCAGTATTCTCATGATTGGGCACTGTGACTGCGCAGAGATGACATTAATCTAATCATTCCTGTAATATCTGGGATCTGAAGTTATCTGGGAATTGATTGAATGATCATTCGGATTGTTTGCGACTAGCTTGTGTTGGGTCGAGCTATATGTCGACAAGTTTATGCTGGGTCAAACAACCGGTAAAGTCAGACTAATCTAGGTCGAGCTAATACCTCGCAACTCACCGAGCTTGGTGGAAAAATCACACACAACATTTATATATCCCCATTGTTTTTATGTCAAAGCATCAAGTGTCTAGCCACCCCATTACCCATTTCAAATTATTTAAATAAAATTGTTTTTAATTTGGAAAGTAAAGTGTAATTTTTTTTTAGAAATGGCGTGATTATAATATAAAGCATATACTTCATCTAATTACTTCTTTCTTCTCCTTATCACAAGGTTCACCTCTTACCAATTGTTAGAATTGAGAGGGAAAGCGAGGCAATTGAAGAGAGCTGGAGTATGCTCAAGAGATATCCTTGAGAGGGCAAGAGAGATAACTTAAAGGGTCAGATCTAAGTATGCCTGAAAGATATCTGAGGGGAATTCAATTTAATTATATTGAACTCTATTGAATTGTATGAATTATAAGTGAATACATTGCCTATTTATACAAAAAAAATGTAACAACAAATACTTGAAATATAATCTAGTCATAAAACCATAATCACATAAAATCATGAAAGTGAAAGGAAACTAACTATTGACATTCAAAGGAAATATCAACATTCCATAAAATGAAAGGAAACATCATAATTTGTACCTTTAGGTCTTCTAACAGTCCAAGAATCTAGGTGATCTCACACGTGATTTTTGCCATGGCTCTATATTCAGCCTCTACTGATGAAAGTGAGATTGTTGACTGCTTTTTTGTTTTCCAAGAGATGAGAGATCCTTTTAACACAAAAACTGGTGAGTGATTTTCTCGTTGTAAGACATGTTCCCCAATCTAAGTCATAGTAAGCTGTAAACTCCAAACTCTTATCTCGAGGCAAGAGAAGTCTAAGTCCAAGACACCTTTTCAAGTATTTTATAACTTTTACTATTGCATCCACGTGGGACTATTTTGGTTTGTGCATGAATTGATTGAAAATGTGTACTGCATAGCTTATATCTGGTCATGTCATTGTCAGATAGATCAGATGACCCACAAGTCTTTCGTAATGTGAAGGATCCTTAAGAAGTGGATCTGTCTCTAAGGATGATATCCTTTTATCATATTCTGGAGTAGTAAGTTTGTTGTTTTTTTTCAATAGGAATGGCACTTGATTTACAACCTGACAATCCAAAATCTGAT
Source organism: Pistacia vera (assembly GCF_008641045.1). Classification (NCBI taxonomy): domain Eukaryota; kingdom Viridiplantae; phylum Streptophyta; class Magnoliopsida; order Sapindales; family Anacardiaceae; genus Pistacia; species Pistacia vera. Next base: position 721,374 of record NW_022196298.1, read on the forward strand.
ATGAGCTCCAAAACATATTTTCGTTGACTAAGAGATATTCTAGTTGGAGATCTTGCAATTTCTATTCCTAGAAAATATTTTGGTTGTCCTAATTCTTTAATACGAAAATGACTGTTGAGATGCTCTTTTAAAGTCTTGATGACCCCTTCATCATTTCCTGTAATTAGGATATCATTGATATAAATGACTAGAGCAATGACGGATTTACCTCGATGCCAAGAGAAAAATGCATAATCATGCTTGGACTGAATAAAACCTATGCTTGTGAGTGCCTCGATGAATTTTTCATTCCATTGGTGAGATGCTTGTTTTAGGCCATATAAAGATTTTTGTAGACACCGTATTCTCCCCTTGTCTATGAATCCCCAATGGTAAATTCATGTAAATATCCTCATGAAGGTCTCCATGTAAAAAAGGCACTATGAACATCCATCTGGTGTAAGGACCAGTCTTGAGTGGAAGCAACTGAAAGTAGAGCTCGAATAGTGACATGCTTGGCAATAGGAGAAAAGGTCTCCTGATAATCAAACCCCTCACGTTGTGTGAAGCCCTTAGGAACCAGATGGGCTTTGTAGCGTTCAATTGAACCATTAGCACAATATTTGATCTTGTACACCCACTTGCATCCAATTGGTTTCCGTTGAGTAGGACAAGTCACTATATTCTAGGTATGACTTTGTGCAAGTGCATTAAGTTCATCAGCTTGATGCCAATGAGACTATCAGACAGCTTTAGAGTAACTGGGAGGTTCTCAATCAGTAGATATTTGATTCATACAAACATAATATGTTATCCATATAGATGGTCGAGTAGGACGAGAGGACTGTTTTTGGGGAACCGGCTTTATAGGCATATCAAGGGACCTTGTAGGAGATGTAGATGAGGTTTCATCAGACTCAAAAGATTTTGTTGGAATTGTATCAAAATGAGGATCAACAATGATTGGTGGAGGACCAGAGTTTGTTGGTAGTGTACTGGTGTCGATGACAGGTAGCATGATAAATTGAGAGGTTGATAAATAATCATCTAGAAAATTAGGCAAATGCTGAGAGAGTAAACTTCGGTCTTCACTAATGTCTTTAAAGGGAAAGTTGTCTTCAGGAAAGATAACGTCTAAAGAAACAAAGAAACTGTTCTCAACTGGATCATACAAATGATAGCCCTTATGGAGTATGGGATAACCCATAAAAATACATCGAGTGGCTTGAAGGCCAAACTTGTAATGTGGACCAACAACAAGAGAGTAACAAAGGCAGCAAAAACAAGAAGGTGGCTAATGGTAGGTGGTTTCCCAAATAAAATGTCATAGGGTGTCTTGCCATTTAGCACTTGGTTTGGCATGCGATTAATCAGATAAGTAGCTATGACCACACACTCACCCCCAAAACCTACATGTATATTGATTTGGTATTTAAAGGCATGAGCTACTTCTATCAGGTGATGGTATTTTTGTTCTACTACACCATTTTCTTGTGGAGTATAGACATAAGAACTCTCGTGGAGAATTTAAAGAGATGAACAGTGAAAATTAAAGAAATCTCGAGCATTGTCAGTTCGAACATGTTGAATTGATGAGTGAAATTGAGTTTTTACCATGGACAATTTTTTTTTTTTTTTTTTTGGATATAGATAAGTGTTTGAGTTTTGGATTGTATGAGGAAGACCAACGTCACATGAGAGAAATCATCTACAATGGTGAGGAAAAATCTGGATCCATCATGATTAAGGGTGTGATAAGGATCCCAAATGTCAAGGTGGATCAAGGCAAATGGATATGCAGTAGTGGTAGTGCTATTTGGAAAAGTAGTAAGTGACTGTTTTGCATGAGGAAAAATTGGACACCGAGGTTGAGGAATTGAGGCATTTTGACTGAATCTTTGATGGAAAATAAAGGAATTTTTATTAATATTTGTATTGCAATGAGAAGTTTTATTTGTAAGACAAGAAGGTGACATATGAAATTCCTTAAAAACAAATATCAGTTGTTTAGTAGTACAAATCATGATGGACCTTACCCAAACCCATTAGTTTCCCAATTGTAGGGACTTGAAATTCACACCAAGTAGGAAGGAATTTTAATATGCAATTTTTATCTATTGATAAGAGCTTGAAAATACGCATGTACTTAGTGGTTTATAAGAATTACTTATGGGAAATTTGGTTTAATTTATTTAATCTATGTTTTGAGTGTCTTTTATGGGATCACAGGTATGTTTTGAGTGTTTTCAGGTTATAAGTTCTTAAAGATGACATTCAGATGAATATTATATTGAGGATGGAATGTGGGACAACAAGAATCAAATGGTTCGTGATTCGGAACTGAAACGAAGAAGTTATAGCGATTTGAAGTTAAAGTGAAAATCTTGGAAAACGTTCCAGTTTGAACATGTGTTAGTAATTTGACAATAACTTGAGCTCTAGATTTTGGATTGAGACTATTCTTAGACCGTTGGAAATCTTATTCAAACGGCTACAATTCTTATCTTTACCACTTGGCCAGATTCAAGCGTTATCATGCTCAAAAATCACCTCTTTTCAAGATTGCAAGTTTTGGGGTAGAATCAACTATGTCTAGGCACAGTGCTGTGGCACAACTGCGAATCTGGAATTTTCTACATTAAAGTTATGACATGTGTTTCCTGTTTTAAGAGTTCTAAAATGATTAGGATAGTGGCAATCATAATCCTAAAACCCTAGGAGTATAAATATAAGTCTTTAGCTGATATTTGGGGGAGATTAGAAAAGAGAGAAGTTTAGCCGCTCTTTGGAGATTGCAAATTCTTGCAATTTTGGGTCACCAACTGGAGAAGTTTTTCTGTTCTTTCTTATACTCATTTTTATGAATACAATGGTTGCTTTTTTTATTTTATTGAAAGGATGAAATAATTTTATTTTATGGGGCTAAGATGTAGCCCAATTTTATGAATATGCATTGAATGATTTGTTGCTAATTTTTATTAAGTTTTGTTCTAAGTTTTATTATTGCACTTAAAGCTTTCAATTCTCAAGGGCCCTAGAGTTGAATGATTTTATGGGTTAGGTTGAGATCCAGAGATGAAACCTAATTAGTCTAAGGCAATAAAACCATAGATTGAGTGAACGCTAGAGATAGGTTACCACAATCTGTGAGGCTCTGGTAAATTCCATAGAACTTAATGATCTCCAATTGCTTAAATCTGATTAGAGATAATTCAGGTTAGTAATTAGGAGTTAATTTGTTAATTGTTCGAGAGAAAGTTAGCGAAATATTAGGGAGTTTGGCCTTTAGAATAAGCTTAATTGGGTTAACAATAATTGTCAATGCATAGGATTGAATTGGTGTGAAATCTATGTCCTAGGTTTAGTCATATTAATTTCCTACCAAAGTATTAATAAAATTCCATTTTTTGTTGGTTTCTAGTTTGTTTTAATTTTCATTGAATCATTCTAAAAATCTGATTAATCAAATAGCAATAAGATTGGTTAGTTTACTTGAGCTTTATTACTTGCATGATTCCGTACACTTGCGGATTTCACAACAATTTTTTGGCTACGTTTCCGGGGAATTTTTTTTTTTTTTTTATCAATATTAATACGAGCTATTTAGTTGATAATTTGATTTGTTTTATTTTTGTTTTTTTAAATTTTATTTTGTAGTTGGTTTTTAGATCCTGGAGAGTTTACGTTCTAAGGGTGCTGATCTTGATCCTTACGATTATGAAATCGAGAGAACAATAAGGGAGTTGGGAAAAGTAAGGAGGCAAGCTAGCACAAAAGAATCTAATTCAATGGCTGATTCGACAACAGGAGATAATCATGGAAATAATGAGGAGGAAGTCCATGGGAATGATGTAGAAAAGGGTAATGTGGCTGGTGGAGCAGTGGTTATCTGAAGAACGTTGAAAGACTACTCTAGTCCTACTATTAAAGGGTGTTATTCTAGAATTAGGAGACCACTAGTTCAAGCAAATAATTTCGAGATAAAGCTAGCCATCATTCATATGATCCAACATTCGGTACAATTTGCAAGGTTGCCTAGCGATGATCCTAATTTGCATATTGCAAATTTTCTGGAGCTATGTGACACATTCAAACACAATAAAGTATCCGACGATGCAATTAGGCTAAGGCTTTTCCCATTCTCTCTTCGGGATAAAGCTACGGCATGGTTAATTTCTCTACCGCCCGGAAGCATCAGTACTTGGAATGAGTTAGTCCAAGCGTTCCTTGTGAAATATTTCTCACTAGTAAAATCGGCCAAGATGAGGAGTGACATCAGAAATTTTTTCTAGCAAGATATGGAGTCACTTTATGAAGCTTGGGAGAGATATAAGGATCTTTTACGGAGGTGTCCTCACCATGGGTTACCAATATGGTTGCAAGTGCAAACATTTTACAATGGGTTAATGCCAAATATACAAGCCATGGTAGATGTTGCAAGTGGGGGAGCCTTGAATAACAAAATATCGGAGGAAGCCTATAACCTGATTGAAGTGATGGCAAACAATAACTACATGAGGCCTTTGGAGATAAATTCAATAAGGAAATCAACAGAAGTGCACAAAGTTGATGGCTACATCGCGTTGGCTGTTCAACTTTCAGCCATCCAAAAGCAATTGGGAGTTTCTCTAAAGGTAAATGCTATTGAATCGTCTTCTCTAACTTGTGAACTTTGTGCAAGAAATCATTTGTACAAGGACTGTCAAGAAAGGAATCCATTTGCTCAACCAAAACAAGCTAAATATGTCAACAATTTTCAACGAGGGCAAGGGAATTCGTATTCTAGCACATACACTCCAGCATGGCGAAATCATCCAAACTTTTCGTGGAGTAACAACAATGAGCACAAACCACCATCGAGCTTCCAACCTGAAGAGAAGAAATATAATATGGAAAGTGTGCTCACCAAATTCATGGAGGAGTCGGGCAAAAGATTTGACAAGAATGAAGCTCAACTTTAAAAGTATGAAGTTTTGTTGCAAAATCAATCTGCTTCCATAAGAAATCTTGAAACTCAAATTGGGCAAATTCATAATATCTTAGCACGAAGAGTTCAAGGAACATTGCCACGATTTATGTTGCTTCTAAGTTCACATGCAAGGATTATAAATCGGACACCCTAATCTGCAGAATATACCTTCTCAGGCTATATTCTGCTACTTATCCCTACTAAGCTTCCACACCCTACAAATTGAAGGTTAATAGTTCCAAGTCCATTAAGCTAAGTGGAATCCTAAATTGATTTCATGGATCTCCTAACCTATCTCTAGCGTTCAATCAATCAATGGTATTTACTCTAAGAAGCTAATACATGAATCACTTCTCAGTCTCATATCCAAGCAATAGAATGTGAAAGCAACATCAATTTTAGATTAGACATTAAAATCCCAATTACATCAAAACCCTAACCCAAAAGGGAGTTAGTTCATACTAAAAATAAAGCAAATCCTAAGAAAAACTATAAAAATAGAGTTCAACATGCTGGAAAAACAGAAAAAGAATAAAATCCTCCCTATTTGATGAACCCAAAGGCTTCCAATCTTCAATTTCTCTCATTTTCCTCCAAACAATGTCGAACCCCTTTAAAAATGAACAAGTCCCACTTAAATAGTCGACCCTAAAACCCTAAGACTCATCCAATACAATTAAAATGCACAGTTTTAATAAACTGAAAATTTGCAGTTTTTGCCGCGACGAAATTGAGTTGGATTTTATTGAACTATCTGACCTGAGACTTTCTCACTGCGGCAAACTTTTCTGAACTTTTCTGAAATTATGAAACTGCCCTCCACTTGCTTCTTTGCTTGAATCTTCAATCTTAGAGATCCCCAATAGGAACAAGCTTCATAGTGCTTCCAATTCAAATCAGAATTTTCCCGATTTCTGAAATTCGCTTGATTCTGGGTTCGGAAACTCAATTCCGCTTAGTTTTGCTCTAACTGCACGTTTTGGCCTAAAACGTAAAATATATGAAATTAAGTTGGAATGCAGGCACAAATTTAAGAAGAAGTATCCAAAATCCAGCCAAAAAGCATAGATAAAACAGTATAATCCTAGGATTATCACAAGTCTTTACCAACTACAAGTTCGTTATATCATTCTCGATCAGAATTATGTCATCGACATACAACACTAGGAATGCCACTGCGCTCCTACTCACTTTCTTGTAAACACAAGGCTCATCTTCGTTCTTGATAAAACCAAATTCTTTTACAGCTTCATCAAAAATGAATATTCCAACTCCTTGAAGCTTGCTTGAGTCCATAAATGGACCTTTGCAACTTGCATACCTTCTCCGCTTGCCCATCAAGAACGAAACCATCGGGTGGTGTCATATACACATCCTCTTCAAGGTTTCCATTCAGGAAAGTTGTTTTGACATCTATTTGCCAAATTTCATAGTCATGATATGCAGCAATCACAAGCATAATATGGATGGACTTAATCATGGCAATCGGCGAAAAGATTTCTTCAAAGTCAATACCATGAATTTGTTTGAAACCTTTGGCAACTAGTCATGCCTTATAAATATGCACCTTGCCATCCATGTCAATCTTCTTCTTGAAGACCTATTTGCACCCTACGGGTTTTACCCCTTCAAGTGGTTCCACTAGAGACCATACTTGGTTCCGGTACATGGAGTCCATCTCTGATTTCATGGCTTCGAGTCATTTAATAGAATCTGGATCCGATATAATGTCTTTGTAAGTTCTGGGTTCATCATCTTAGTAGACTAGTACGTCACCATGTTGAGTCATGAGATAACCGTATCTCTCTGGCTCATGGCGTACTCTCCCGGATCTATGTAGCTCCTATGCTACTTGAGGTGGTTCACTTTGATCCACGGATTGTGGAGTGACCTCCTTTTGATGTTTAACCATCTTTTGTGGCACATCTTCCCATCCTTGGTCTAATGTACCTTGTGGTTCCAGAACTTCATTGAGTTCTACCTTTCTCCCATTAGTACTTCTTAGGAAAAATTTCTTTTCTAAGAAGACACCAGTACAAGTGACAAAAATTTTACGCTCTTCTAGGTGGTAGAAATAGTACCCTTTGGTTTCCCTAGGATACCCCACAAAAATGCATTTCTCAGATTTTGGGCCCAACTTGTTCGAAGTCAATTTCTTGACATAAGCTTCACAGCCCCAAATCCTTAGATAAGACAAGTTGGGCTTTTGCCCACTCCATAGTTCATATAGAGTCTTATCTATGGACTTTGACGGTAAACGGTTCAATACATGAGTCGTAGTCTCCAAGGCATAACCCCAAAATGATACAAATAGATCACTAAAACTTATCATGGACCTAACCATGTCAAGTAAGGTCATATTCCTCCTTTCAGACACTTCATTGTGCTGGGGTGTATACGGAGGGGTGAGTTGTAATACTATCCCACATTCCTTCAAGTATTTAGAAAACCTTGAGCTTAAGTATTCACCTCCGCAATCCGACCGAAGAGCCTTAATACTTTTGCCCAACATATTCTATACTTCATTCTTGAATTCGTTGAACTTATCAAAGGCTTCAGATTTATGTCTCATAAGGTAGACATAACTATATCTACTAAAATTATCAGTAAATATGATGAAGTAGGAATATCCGCCTCTGGCTTCAACTGTTAGTAGACCATATACATCACTATGGATGATGCCCAACAGTTCAATAGCCCTTTCACTTTGTCCTATGAAAGGTGACTTGGTCATCTTGCCTAAAAGGCATGACTCGCATACCCCAAATGACTGGAAGTCAAAAGGGTCCAAAACTCCATCCCTTTGAAGTTTTGCAATGGGGGTTTGATTAACATGGCCCAATCTTCAATACTAGAGGTATGCATGGTTTTGATCACCATGTTTAGCTTTCTTAGTTTCAATGTTGAGAATATCCTTATTGGTTAAATCAAGAACATATAATCCGTTATATAACCTTGCAATTCCAAATAGAATACCATTCAAACTAAAGGACAACAATCTATTAGAAATTTCAAAACGATATCCTATATTATCCAAAGCGGATACTGAAATAATGTTTCTAGAAATCGCAGGTACAAAATAACAGTCTTTGAGTTCTAATAATAAGCCCGTAGGCAAAGACAAACAATAAGTCCTTATAGCTAATGCAACCACATGTGCTCCATTTCCAACTTGTAGGTCCTCTTCTCCCTTGGCGAGCAATCTGCTCTGCCTTAGTCTCTACACATCAGTACAAATATGAGTACCACATCCCGTGTCAATGACCCAAGATGTTGAAAGAGAGAAGTTAATCTCAATCATATAGATACTTGAAGTCGAAGCATCTAACTTCTTCTTGTTCGCGAGGAAAGCCTTGCAGTATTTCCTCCAGCGGCCAGACTTGCCACAATAGAAGCATACTACCTTTCCTAACGCCACCCTCAAGCTTGAGAGCATCATGTCCTTTGGGCTTGGGCTTGGGCTTGGGCTTGGGATTGGCCTTAGCCTTTTCCTTGGCCTTACCTTTTCCTTTACTGGTAGTAACCAGTAAAACAGGCTTGGACTTTTTCATGTCCCGCTCTACAGTCCTTAGCATGTTCAGACGCTTTGACGGAGGTTTCATCATGGTGTTCATATTGAAGTTCATTATGAACGATGAAAAAGTATTATGTAAGAATTGCAGAATTAAATCCACTTGTAATTCTGCATCTAACCCAAATCCCAAAGACTTAAGCCTCTCTATGTACCCAATCATCTTGAGCACATAAGGACCAACTTGGGCTCCCTCAGTCTTGCAACTTCTAAACAACGTACTTGACACTTTATATCTCTCATGTCAAGCATTTCCTTCGAAAAGCTCCTTGAGATTCAGAATTATGGCAGTAGTGTCTATATTCTCATGCTGCTTTTGCATCTTAGGTGTCATCGATGCTAACATAAGGCATTGAACAGTATCAGCATCGTCAAGGAACCTTTGGTAGGTTTCCTTTACTTCTTGAGTGGCATCAGGGTCAGGCTTAGCCAAATAAGGCTTGTCATGGATATATAATTTCTTTTCGGACTTCAGTATAATCTGAAGATTTCGATACCAATCTAAGAAATTAGATCCATCCAGCCTGTTTTCTTTCTCGATTATCGATCGTAGGTTGATATTGCTTATTTTAAATGGATCTACAATACAAAAAATTAAAGTTATTATCATGTTTATTTTTATTATTTAATAAGGCCTCTTATTAAAAAATCGCTCCCACTATTTTCCTCAAGCCTATAGCCCCACTATTAACTCAGTAAAGCCCGTTGGCTTTCCTAGTGGACTGAGATCCCATTCAGCCCATTTCAAACCTTCGCTTTGGCAAACAAGCCAAAATGGGTTGATTAGGTAGGCCAACAAACTTAATCCACACTAGTTGATAGCTCTCATTACCAACCTCAAATGTGAAGCAAGCTAACAAGCCAATCACACAATCTAACAGCCTAGCCATCATCCTCAAGTGTGATTCCTAGTATCAGTAGAGTGGACACTACATGTCACTACGTACACATAACGAGTGTACTTCTCTACTATGCCTATGACGTGTTTATCAACCTTCGCTTTGGCGAACAAGCAAAACTATCATTTTATGTCGACCGATCACCATTAAGGAAAACTGTAATGAATTTTAATCTCTCACTAGTAGAAGTGTACCCTTTGCTTTGGTGAACAAGGTTCCGACGAATAGTGGTTTGAGTAAAACCATGGTGATGGAAGGCATACATGATTTAATATACTTAAGTTGAGGGTTTTTATTTAATGTCTCACCAGATTATTATCTTTGCTAGAATGTCATTGTTTGGCATGTTATTGAACATTCAACCTTAGCATGCATTCTAAAAAAAAAAAAAAAAAAACGTGCTAGTACATGGCCCACTAAAACTGATTTCCTCGAGCCTAGAGAATCGGTGGGTCAACCTAGGGGTTTAAAAGTAAATATTGGGTCTTCAAGTTATTCCTCTTCATAGCTCATTTGTTTCTTCTTCACGATCATTACAAAGTATTTTTATAATAAAAAACCTATTCTAATTTACATCGATAAAATATAAACCTCGCGTTACATACGAGGGGAGTGAGATGAGAAGAAGAAATACATGAAGATATAAGAGAGAGAGGCAGGACACGCATGTCCTATTTCTTTATAAAATTACAAGCAAACCCAAAATTACAAAAACATACCAAAGGTCTAAGGCTCATGTACCGGGCACCATGTAATTTCAAACAAGAACATTGCATACATCCAAAATTAACATTTTGAATTTGGGTGGGTGGAATTATTAAATTATCCCTCTTATATGTGCAAAATTATTATTGGCTTTATAGGTTCATACACACACGGTTGCTGCAGCGAAGTTTTATTTGCCGCGGCAAATGCCATAAACTTCTAGAAAACACAAAACGTTCCAGAGAGATTCATGTTGTGGCGAAGTTTTATTTCGCCACAGCTAGATCTACTTTTCTGGCAGTTCACTACGGCGAAGGTTTATTTCACCGCAGCCAAATTCACTTTTTACATCTTGCTGCAACGAAGTGTTATTTCATCGTGGCTAACGCCACAAATCAGTGAATCACACAATAAACTTTTTTGTAGTTTTTTCACATAATGATATGGATCCAAATCAAATCGAATGCACAAGTATTTGACTAGGACATCAACCAACCAATAAGTCACTCATCAACACATCATTAGTCAATTGATCAGTTAAACCAATCAATACACAAAATCCACCAAATTCATGAAAACATATTATGCAAAAACATGTTATCAAACATAATGATTAAACAAAATAATCTGGTACCCAAGGCTCTGATACCACTGTAAGCATGTGATCGGGTTTACACAGCGGAAAAACACAGTTTTAAAACAAATAAAAACCGATCATATGCTTTAATCCCAAATCTAGGTACAAATTATAATGTTTACAAGTTTTACATTACAACAATATGATAAATCCATACAAGGATTCAGAATGCTTACACACGTTTGGAGGCTCCTCCGAATATCTCTGATTACGCTCACAAACACTGTTCATCGACACTGCTCACGTCATTCTTCGCTAATCGATCCAAAGTAGGATCGCACTCACGGAAATCTACATGAAGACAATCCTCAGAACCCTTGATTATTTTGCTAGAACAATCAAAGGGCTTCAAGAATCAAGAAAGAAGAAAAAGAAAATTTTTCCTTTTCACTTAAGAGTGAAACATGAGAGAGAGAGTAAAAAGGGTGGCTAGGGTTTTTAATTTTATTGAATGAATGAATTAACCTTTTGTTTTAATTTTCAGCTTATATAGTGCAACAATTAAAACCCTATTCCACTTAGGAATAACCATGGGCTCCAACCCTAGTTCACCCTTGCAACCAAACACCCCCTTTATGGTATTTTAATTAATTAATTATTATCATAATTAAAATCAATTAATATATAATACTGTATTAACATTTAATTAATAATAATAATTATTTAAATATATACATAAATATATTTAAATATAATCTCACTAATTTAATTTTAATATTAAAATTAAATATAAGTAACAACCTCAGCAAATTTAATTGAACCGTGAGATTACCAAAATACCCTTTCGTCCTAAAAGACGAAAATTCATTCTCACAAATCGATTCTTAAATTATCTTCTAAGTGTGTGACCCGTAGGCTCCTCATCATTTCAGTAGTGTGTAGTATAGCGATTAACACCAATTAATCGTCTCACTACACACATACCAAGATTGGCCCCTAGCAAGGCATCATGCCCACCTAATAGATTCGGATTCAGCGAAATTGTAGCCTGTCAACGGTATGGTTACTGTGCAATCCAATCCTTTCATCATCTGTTATCTCATCGGGATTGAGGTACAGAAATTGTATCAACCTTAGATATCCTCGACATATTTGTATTCAGTTAATGGACCAATGACCGGAATAATAAATTGGATTGAGCATCAACTCAATCCCACTGTGGCCACAGATTTAGTGTCATTGCCATTTACTGAATTACCCAGTGAGATAACTTCTCTCGTACCCAGGAGTGATGAATCATTTGTCGATCCACCATATTCTCGATACAGTTCTCAATGTAGCCAATCACTACCGTATTGATAGCTCTGAATAGAACTATGTTGGGCTAGTGTCAAACTACACCAATTGGTGCACAAGGAGCTCCAGTGATCTCAAGTCTAAGGATCACATGCACCACCATCCGTTAGAGGATTTATTCCATAGACACTGGGGTTATCATCCATATGGAATCCTTTGGTGGGTCTGTCCAGTGAACTTGCCTCTAGCAAGCACCTATGCGTTGTACCAGGTTGTCAGCAAACAACCTTGACAAGTGAGATTAGTCACTGCATTTCCACAAGGTCGTTTAACGCTATGATAGCCTTATCGTATTATCTGTGTCCATGGTCAGAATAATACTAGGGCTACAGACGTTTCTAGAATGGCCACCATATGTGATCATAGGGTTCTCATTATCAAGATTTGAAACACTTGATACCCTCATCACGGTTCTGCCATCCTAAGGACATATATCATTACATATAACTATGATTTACACAATATAGAAGAAGATTCCTTTTATTGATAAATAAACATTTATTAAAGAGTCAATGTTACAATAATTGATTGGCTCTAGGGCACCTACTCTAACATTATATACACTCGGTAAGCCTTAATTTTTATTTTAACCTACTATATCTTACCTTGATGATGAAGCCTAAAACACTTTCCGATCCATCTTATTGTGAGAGACTTAATTTGGTGCATGTTACCTTAGAAGAAAAACTCATAAAAAGAAGTGTGGTAGAAGAAAATAAATGTATTTTTTGGACCACAACCTGAGTATGGGCAATGAGATAGGTTAGGGGTTGTGAAAAAAATGATAGTAGAAGCAAGGTGGGGTAGACGATTGTTTTTATAAGTTATTATCTTCCTATGAAAGAAAAGAAAAAGCAAAAGAAAAGAAATAAAAAAAAAAAAAAAAACAAAAAGAAAACGAAAAAGATCAAAAAATAGGAAGAAGTAGCTAGTAAGAAGAAAATGGAATGAGGTTTACATTATATGAGGGTTAGTACTAATGTTGGAAAGAATAGTTCAATCAATGCGAAAGGGAAGTGGGTGCATGAATAGAGAAGCAAGAAGGGGATTGTTCACAATCATATAGGGAAAAAGATTAAGTCTCTTACACTTGCAAAATGCCTTTCCGTTCTTTCATAACGTTACAACCATCATAAAGACCTAATGATCCAAGCTAGTGTTTGGATTCTACATTAGTGGAAACTGGTTTGAAAAGTAAGCCTATGAAGTTTGATTGTACGATTTTATTGTTCCTTTTTATGAGAAAAACTCTTGAGAGATCAAATTTCTTTGCCTATGAATGTTATGCATAAAATTATCTGAGTTTTTGGATAAATAGTTTGTGGTTGATTTTATTAGAGGGTCTATAACAAAAGTTTAATTGATATTTGCTTATTCTTTATATTTACGTGACGTTAATTATTTGATTTATGCATGTAGACACAATTTTTGAGACAATTATCGCTATTGATCCTAAAATTTTTGTCTGAGTTTGAAAGTTTTAAACCCTTATCATGTTGATTAAAACTTATGCAGAATTAAGATTACTTGTTTACGTTGTGCTTGATGAGTTGCTAAACTAATGATTAAACATATAAACCATCCACAACATAAAATAAAGCACACAACTCAATTTTACATGGTTCGGGAACATGCCTACATCCATGGGACCAAGTCTAGAAGAAGCTAATCCACTATGAAATAATTATGTGTTCAATTACAAAGACAAGAATAAGTATCAGTTGTAAAAACTCCCTGTTTGGACAACGCTTCAATCTTCGCTCTTCGGTTGAACCTCAAACCTTCATAATCTAGCTTCTCCTCCACAGGACCACCAGGTCGCACTTGAGCTCCTCTCAAGTTTCAACAATGATGAATTACTTCGGCAGCAGCAACTTGAACACGACCAGATCTCAACATGGAACAACGTTCCAGAATCAACTCATGCAATAAGAGATAAAACACGGTAAATTTAAAGCCTACCAAAGCATATCGAAAACCTACAAAAACTAAACAACCTCAAAGAAAATATTCAGAGAATAATGGAGGTAAATAATATGGCTTCCTTCAAAAAAGTCACAATAATAAAAGGATTATTTATACTTGAGTGACTTTGAAAGGATAAACAAGAAACCAAACCTACTTTGGAAAGGATTCTTAAGATCCTAGACTCCTTTATAGGAAAGAATTCTTTAATCTATAATCTCCTTATAAGAAAAGAATTCTTAAAATCATAATCTTCTTTTAGGAAAAGGATTCTTGAAATCATAATTAAATAAAATCTTTTCCAACTCACATAACATATAATGTCCACAAAAAATATTTCCATAACAGGAAATATAATCATATTTAATTAAGGTAGGTGCGATATGCATGAATATTAAAATAAAATATGCCAGATGTGTTGTGATCACTGCGATTTAGTTGTGAACACCTTTAAAGTGAAACTAAATAGATTGTGCACCAATCCAAATGAATAAGTTGACAAAACCAAAATACTTACAAAGTTTTTAGTTTTGAGTCTAGGTTAGGTTTAGTTTGCATGTTTGCGGGCATCATTGCTGGAAACCCTCACAAGACTACAACTTGTCCAACTAGGGCCACCTAGGGGTTTAAAGGCTTATTGTATACACTAAATGCAACCGTGTCAATCTGCGGAAGTGATTTAGGATAGTTTAGATATAGGTTTTATTTTGTTTTTAATTTTCAAGCTAAAAGACTTTTTTTGTCACTTAACTTGCTAGGGACTAGCAAGAAGCTGGTTGGGGATTGTGATAAGAGCTTGAAAATACGCGTGTACTTAGTGGTTTATGAGAATTACTTATGGGAAATTAGGTTTACAAATTTATTCAATCTAACTTAATTATTTCATAAATGTCTTTTATGGGATCACATGTATGTTTTCAGTGTTTTCAGGTTATAAGTTCTTAAAGATGACATTCAAATGAAGATTATATCAACGATAGAATGTGGGATGACGAGAATCATACGATTCGTGATTCGGAGCTGAAATGAAGAAGTTATTGCGATTTGAAGTTGAAGTGAAAATCCTAGAAAACGCTCCAGTTTTGAACACGCGTCAGTAATTTGACAATAACTTAGGTCACCAATTAGAGAAGTTTTTCTATTCTTTCTTATACTCATGTTTATGAATACAATGGTTGCTTTTGTTATTGAAAGTATGAATTAATTTTATTTTCTAGGGCTAAGATGTAGCCCAATTTTATGAATATGCATTGAATTATTTGTTGCTAATTTTTATTAAGTTTTGTTCTAAGTTTTATTATTGCGCTTAAAGCTTTCAATTCTCAAGGGCCCTAGCGTTGAATGATTTTATGGGTTAGGTTGAGATCGAGAGATGAAACCTAATTAGTCTAAGGTAATAAAACCATAGATTGAGCGAACGCTAGAGACAGGTTACCGCAATCTGTGAGGCTTTGGTAAATTCCATAGAACTTAATGATTTCCAATTGCTTAAATC
The DNA here is from genome assembly GCF_008641045.1 of Pistacia vera. Taxonomy (NCBI): domain Eukaryota; kingdom Viridiplantae; phylum Streptophyta; class Magnoliopsida; order Sapindales; family Anacardiaceae; genus Pistacia; species Pistacia vera. The sequence goes on from NW_022196298.1 coordinate 736,890, forward strand.
TGATTAGAGATAATTCGGGTTAGTAATTAGGAGTTAATTTGTTAATTGTTCAAGAGAAAGTTAGCGAAATGTTAGGGAGTTTGACCTTTAGAATAAGCTTAATTGGGTTAACGATAATTGTCAATGCATAGGATTAAATTGGTGTGAAAAAAATGCCTTGGCTTTAGTCATATTGATTTCCTACCAAAGTATTAATAAAATTACGTTTTTTTTTTTTTGTTTTTTTTGTTTGTCTCTACTTTGTTTTATTTTTCATTGAATCATTTTGAAAATCTGATTAATCAAATAGCAATAACATCAGTTAGTGTGGTACTTGGTAGCAGTAATTCTTTTGGGATTCAACACTTGTTACTCGAGCTTTATTACTTGCAAGATTTCATACACTTACGGATTTCACAACATCTGTGAAAATTTTGGATAAGGTAATAAGATAAAAGTGAAAATCAGGAACAAACATAACATTTAAAAGCACTAAGTTTTTGTTAGGTAGCTAGTGCAATATTTCTGTTTGGCATACGTACGGAGGTAGACAGCTTAGTGGGCATATGACTATGGGACAAATATTTGGGATTGCAAATAATGTCGTCACTAGCCCCTGAATGAATTATCCAAATATCATCTTTAATAAAATTTTGATAGCAAGATGTACTACATAGGATGTCGTATTTGCTTGTGGGATATGATTAAACATTTGGAATAGCTTATTGTATTGTTCACTGCTGATCATAGTTGCTGAGATTTTTTGTTTAACTAATCTGAGTACCTATATGTTTTGCAGGTAAAGACAAAACTTGGTTATGCACCAAGATAGTAGTAAGTGTTTAAAATGATTCAATATGCACTAGGAAAAATCCCAGAAAACACTAAAGGGGTCACAAATGGTCCCACTTAAAACCCAGCTTCCTTAGACATTTATCATCTTGTTGATAGAATTTTCTTAGACATGTATATAACCATATAAATAGCTACTCATTGTCCTAAACTTGGAGGCTCTGATACAATGTCAGAGTAGAGAGGAGAGACAATTGAAGAGAGCAGGAGTATGCCTAAGAGAAATCTTTGAGAGGGCAAGAGAGACAACTGAAAGGGTTAGAGTATGTCCGAGGGCTATCTGAGAGGAAGTCAATTTAATTGTATTGAGTTGTATGAATTGTAAATGAATACATTGCCTATTTATACAAAAAATGTAACAGCAAATAATGGAAATACAATCTGGTCATAAAACCATAAACACACAAAATCAAGAAAATGAAAGGAAACAAAATATTGACATTCAAAAGAAATACAACATTCCATAAAATAAAAGAAAGCGGAATACTGACATTCAAAGGAAATATAAACATTCCATAATGATCTTCGTCACCAATCTCATCAATGAACGATTAACAATATGATCTATTATTATTTTTTGCATATCCATAGAAATTTACAATGGGCGTGAATTTGTTACATGTCAGTTGTGGGAGTGAGACATGTGTCCCTTGCAAGGCCAAGTCTTAAAGTGGTTACCACTTCCTCCATCTCTAATGCAAACCAAGTTTTAAGGGGAGGAATCACTTCCAGTATGTAATAGTTATTGTTTATCTAGAGTTATATGGATGGTTATAGAGGAGAGGTAGTGGGGAGTCATGTGTTGAATGAGTCAGGTATGTAGGTTGAACTATGAATGAGATCTATGAAAATTATCTCAAACATCTACCTTGTGTAGGGAGGTCAGGCTTCCTCAGTTAAGCCACTCATCTTAATCTTAATCTTTTTATTTTGCTAATATTTCCTATCTCGTTATAAGGAGAAAGAAAGGTTCCATTTCTTATACCAGGTTGGTATGAGAGCCTGGGAATGGAGCAGAGGGTGGAACAGTTAGAAGGGGAGGTATGCTCTCTCAATGAAGGGCAGCAACATATTTTGATCAAATTGAAGGGCTAACAGCAGTTGTTGGCAAAGATTGGGGAGATATTTGAGTGCATGAATTCACACCCTTCAATCCATGGCATGGGTGATATGGGTGAGAACTCACAAGTTCTTACTTAGAACTTGGGACTGCAAAGAACTCCCTTGAGTAATTCTAATGTAAGATCCATGACTTCACAATAGACATTTCACCCTAGATTGGTCAAGCTTGATTTTCCTTACTATAACGGGGAAGAAGACACAACTAGTTGGACATGTCATGTAGACCAGTTTTTTTAGTTCCATCGAACCTCGGAGGAGGAGAAGGTTGCGCTAGCATCTTTACACCTTGAAGGAGAGGCTCAATTATGATACAAGTTGTACAAGCAAAGCTGACATGTTAGCTGCATGACTAGCTACTCTCTCAAATGCTATTGGGTTAGCTAGATTATTTGAAGCCAAGAATCTATCACAAAGATGATTCTTACCTCCAACTGAACCATAAAAGTTGACATCATTCAATAAAGAATTTCAAAACACTAGAGCAACGTTACCCGTTAGACAAATGACAACTAGTGAATTCAGGAGAGGGGAGCTAAAAGACTTTGTTATAATTGCAATGAACGTTTCGTTCCAAGCCATCGATGCAAGAAGCTTTTCTTGATTGAGGATGTGACATTGGGGAAGGGGAGGAGGTAGTGTCGGATACAGCAGCCAATGGAGTTGAGGAAATTGATGGAGTACTTGAGATTTCCCTACATGCAATGTGGGGCGAAGGCTCCAAAGACAAGAGGGTCATAGGAAGGTTGGGACAGTGATTTGTTACGATCCTGGTCGACTCAAGAAGCACCCACAACTTCTTAAGCTTAAAATTAGCTAAAAAGTTGGGGTCAATCCTACTATTTAGCAACCTTTTGAGGTTATTGTCACTTTTGGGGAGAGGATGGCGAGTCTAGGCATGTGTACCAATGGAAATTAAATGTGGAAGGAGTTTCAATTATTGCATACTTTTTACTCTTATATTTAGGTGGTTATGTGATAGTACTCAGTGCTCATTGGTTGCAAACTTTGGTTCTATTACATAGGATTTTGCTAACCTTATTATGAGTATGAAGTGGTAGGTAAGGAAGTGGAACTCAAAGAGTAACGACTAGAATGGATACGGTGATAAGTGACCCACTCGTGAAGCAAGGTGAAGTAAGCAAGGATTCTTATTACATCTATGCTCTATCTCACCTACCATATGCACAATAAAGGGGCCCACTCAAAGCATTTGCAACATCTCTTAGACTAATTCAAAAGAGTGTTTGATGAACCCAAGGACTACCTCCAATTCGGCCACATGATCACGAATTCCTCTTAAGAGTGATGCCCAACCCGTTTGTGCCAAGGCTTATCGCCACCTATTTAGAAAAAAGAGATCTGACGAATAATGGGAATATGTTATCATCTGGCATCCTAAACAGAGCAACAATCCCTATTTGTCCCAGTAATATTGGTAAGAAAAACACAACAATTCCTGGCATATGTGTGGGATTATAAGCGTTGAAACAAATACCATCATGCATAAATTTACAATTCCTCTATTGAGGAATATTGGGCGAACTTCATAGGGCACGACTCTTTACAAAGCTGGATCTTTGTTTTAGGTTACCATCAAATTAGAGTTGTACCTGAAGATACCGAGAAAACAACATTTAGAACTCACACAACCATTACGAGTTCTTGGTAATAGGCCTCACAATGGCCCCATCCACATTCCAAGCATGATGAATCGATATTCAGAGAACCCTTAAGAAAATTCATTTTGTTTTCTTGACAATATCTTGATTTATAGCATCACCTGGGAAGACAATCTGAAGCATCAGAAATGGCCTTACATATCCTAGAGAATATAAGTTGTCGTGAAATAGGAGAAGTGTTAGTTCGAGTAGACTAGTGTTCACTACTTAGGTCATATTATTTCTACTGATGGAGTAGCTGTGGATTTAGGAAAGTGATAGCCATGACAAGCTAGCCAAAGCCCAGAGATTAGGCCATGTATGGGTTCCTTGGATGACTGGTTATTACCGAAAATTCATTAAAAACTACGAGATATGTAACGCCCCACTGAGGTACGTAGTTATTGTTTTCTTTTGCTCTTATCTGAGTTGGTTTTTGGTAATATAGTTTGGTTGACTTTTGATTGAGTGTTATGTTGAATACTTGCCTGAAATTGGTTGAAAATAGAAGAAGTTCAGTATTCCATGCTTCGCGGGGCGAAGAATATTTTTCGCCGCGGCGAAGAGGTGTTGAAGCCACGGGGAAGCTGCTGGTAGTTTCGCGCGGCGACAGAAGCTTCCTCGCCGCGGCGACATGCCGACCAAATTGTTCGTTAGTTTATAATTTTCTTCCCTAGGGGCAATTTGACCATCTACCCCAATTAGTAGGAAAAGTGGGGAGTAAATTGAAAGGATTTTTCATGGAGAATATGTTACTATGGGGGTGTGTTTGTAATAAATCAAAGAATATAGATAGATTCCCAAAGAAGTAAGGGCAAAATGGGAATGCTTGTGTATAAATTCATTAAAAGGAATTAAGACATTGCAAACCTTCATTCTTATTCTCTAACGCCACTCTCCTCTTTGCTTCCTTCAAATTCTCTTTCTTGATCAACGAGTTTAAAGGGCTTTTGGAGTGATTTGGGGTAGAAAATCAACCTAAGGCATCCTAAGGTAAGGATTCTGCTTTGGGTGTGAAGCTTTGTGAGTTTAGTATATATTGAATATTGAGGGTTTTTGTCTTTTGTTTAAGAGTAAAGAAAAAGTCAAGCAAACCAAGTGAAAGGAAGAGTTAGTGAAATCTCTCCATAACAGGTAAGTAAACCCCAACCCAAGTTGAGATTTGGGAGTTTTCTTGATTAGGGTTTTGATAGCACTATGTTGTATGTTATATACATGTTATTGCCATGTTATTGAGGTTAAATTTAGGTTTCCAGTGCTTTGTGGTTGTTTATACATTGCAAATAAAGAAGTGACATGTGGGTTGGAAAGGTAGTTTGAGATTGAATTAAAGGATATTGAGAAATCCTTGTTGGAAGTGTCTTTCTTTGGCAGGAATTGTGGCTATGTGAGGGGATTTCTCCCTATTTTGGATGGTTAGAGAAAGATTTAGAATTATTGTTATAGGAGAGTTATTATGCACTTGAGTTGTTTGATGAAATGCCTAATAGAGGTTTGAGTATGAGTAGTGAACCTTAATTCTTGCAAAATTGCATGTTGGCATTTCATAAGTGCATTAGTGGAGATGAACCATCCATAAGCAATTGTGCATTGAGAAGTGACCTAAGAATGAGTAGGAAACTTTGTGTATGCACTGCTCTATGAGTAGAGATCTTTGTGGATGCAACTACTCAAGGGTAGAGAGAATGAGAAGTGCTAGAATAGAGTGATGAGAAGAGTATTAGAGATGGGTGGATACTTGTGATCATCACCCGACAGTTATGAGAATCGGGTTGAGCTTTGTGATCACCACCCGAATAGCCATTGAAATGGGTTGATGCTTCGTGATCATCACCCGAGGGTAATAGAAGCGGGTGGATGCTTTGGACCATCACCCGGGTTATTAGAAAAAGGGTTGATGCTTTGTGATCAACACCCGATATTATTAGAGTGGGTTGATGCTTGTGATCATCACCGACAATGATTAGGAAGGGTTAATGGTAGGTGATCGTTACCCGAAAGTAATGAGGAACGGGTAGGTGCTATGTGGTCTCCACCGATAGGTACAAAAACCGGGTAAGTGCTTGTGATCCCACTCGGTAGTCACTAAGAACGGGTTAGTGCTGTGTGAATTCCACCCGATAGTCAGAAGAGTGACATGGTGCTGTGTGAACGCCATCCGGCCGTACCTCGGTAAGATGAGGCCATGACGTCTAGTAAGAAACAACAAGAAAGTGTGAGGAAAGAATTAGAGTAATACATACGGGGATAGACAGATAGAGGGTTTTACTTACTGAGCTTCATTTTGTGCTTACCCCGTTATTTTCCTTTGTGGATGCAGGATCTAGGTGATGATGCAGTCGGAGGGGCGTCGGCAAGCGAGGAGCAATAGTACACTGTTTCCCCCGTTTGTCTTTTAAAATGCATTTTTGTAAAAGACGTATGACTTATAATGAAAAGAAAGTTTTTGGGCCCAATTTTCTATTGTATTATGCATGCATTTATTAGTTTACCGTAGTGTGTTACATTTTTGTATAGAGCAAAGATTTGGGATCGAACAATGTACTATTCTCATCGCACGACGTCCTATAACCGACTGTGTGAGTTAATTTCCCTTACAGTAATTGTTTCTCGAGTTCATTGTGTGATTATTTTGTAGATGAGGCGTAGTTATCGAAATGTGGTAAGGGTGTGGTGAATGAAGGAGAACCTTCTAACCCACTGAGTTACGCCCCCTCCCTTGGATGAAGATGAATTCGGGGAATTATACAGCAAGTCATGGGCAGAAACCTAGGGGAGAGTTGAAACCCCCGTACAAGTACTGTAGTTATGATGTCGAAAGAGGACAACCGGTACATCCCTAGTACAGAGCAGAGTTGAACCGATTTACGGTCTTTCCAGTCAACATCAACCCTCAGAGTTAAAGGTACTACAGACCCGGTAATAGCATAAGAGTGGCTTGGGTCCGTAGAGCGAGCCAGGGTTTATTTCCCATGTCAGACTGGGAGAAGATCCGGTATGTGAGTTTCTTGTTTCGGGGTGATGCCTGAATTTGGTGGGAATTAAAGGAAGAAACTCATGATGTGACAGTAATGACTTGGGAAGAGTTCAGGCAAGAGTTGAGGGAGTATAGAACAAAGGAACAAGTTCATGAGAAAGTTCAAGAATTTATCAGTTTACAGCAAGGGACTAGTGCCGTAAAGAAGTACTGGTGAAATTCAATTCTCTTGCAAAGTTTGCACCCGGAATAGTTAGTACTCTGACCTTGAGAAGGGATAAGTTTGTGCAGGGTTGAAACCGGAGATAGCCGGATATAAGACAAGTTCCAACCTTTCTCGAAATTATATGTGAGGCTTTGAGGGCGGCAATGAAGGCGAAAATTTTGAGAATAAAATCTTCCCCATAGGATCCTCGACAGGAGGACCAAATAAGCCACCCTCACCCCCTAGGAGAGAAACATGAGGGTGTAAAAGGAAAAGACATGAAGAATAGAAGAAGAAGTTTTAGTATAGACAAAATAGAAAAGAGTGGAAGAATAAGCGCCCGGACGGAAGGGTTCCTCTTTGCCCTAAATGTGGGAAGAATCACCCAAGAGAATGTGTGAGGGACCAGAGAGTGTGTTATAGGTGCCGACAGCCAGGGCACATGATGAGAGATTGGAAAGTCTCTTCACACAACATCAGAGTTCAGGAGGTACTGCGAATGCCAGAGTGTATGTGGCATAGGGGGGAAGCAGAGGCCAGGCCATCAGCCATATTGGTCAGTTATTATTTCATTCAGTTCCCTTATATGCTTTAATTGATTCAGGCGCCACTCTCATTTATATCTTAGGGATGATTGAGAGATTAGGTTTGAAACCTATTAGAGTGACTCAACCCATTAGATAGAGTTACCCGATGGGGTTAGTGTTCTGAATCAAGAGATTTTGTTAAGAGAGTCCTTGGTGACAGGGTAGAGAGTTGACAGTTGACTGATAGTTTTTGATAATGCCGACTTTGATGTGATATTGGGCAGGATTTCCTAGGGAGATATGGAGTAGAGATTGACTGTCAAAAAAAGAAGGCGAGATTTAATTCGATAGTGGAGATAAGTTTAGTTTTGGAGAGGGCCATTAGTGAGCATGTGATTAGTAGTGTGAAAGCTAGAAGATGTTGAGAAAGGGGTGTTTGGGATATATTGCCCAGTAGTGCAGAGTGGTGATGTTCCACAGCTAGAGATTCAGAGGGTGCCAGTAGTTCGAGACTTTTTAGATGTGTTTTCGGAAGAGGTTATCGGGTTTGCCTCCAGAGAGGGAGGTAGAATTTGTATCGAACTAGCACCAGGGACAGCACCATATCTAAAGCCCCTTATCGAATGGCCCCAACTGAGCTTCAAGAATATTAAGAAGCAACTGCAGGAGCTTTTAGATAAAGGCTTTATCCGGCCGAGTCATTCTCTTTGGGGAGCTCCAATCTTGTTCGTGAAAAAGAAGGAGGATCACTAAGGATGTGTATTGATATAGGGAGTTGAAAAAAGTTACAGTGAAGAATAAGTACCCGCTACCCCGGATAGATGACATTTTGATCAGTTGAAGGAGCACAGGTGTTCTCCAAAATTGATTTGAGGTCCGGGTATCATCAGGTAGAGTGGTTGAGCAAGATGTGGCTAAAACTGCCTTTCGTACAAGATATGGGCATTACGAATTTGTAGTGATGCCTTTTGGCGACTAATGCCCTAGCAGTTTTTATGGACTTGATGAACAGGGTATTCCATGAGTATTTGGATCAGTTTATTGTTGTCTTCACTTGACGACATCTGATTTACTCAAAGTCAAGAGAAGAAACATGAGAAACACTTGAAGTATTGCAATGGCTGAGAGAAAAGAAGTTGTGTGCTAAATTTTCTAAGTGTGAGTTTTGGCTTAATCAAGTGATATTCCTAGGTCATACCGTGTCGAAGGAAGGAATTCGGTAGATCCGAATAAAGTGCAGGCAATCCTGGAATGGCAGAAGCGCGAACAGTGAAAGAAATCAGGAGTTTCTTAGGTTTAGCAGGTTACTATCGGCGATTTGTGCGGATTCGCTCAATTGGCTAAACCATTGACAACTCTTACCTAAACGAAAACTCTTTTTGTCTGGTTAGCAGCATGGAAGAAAGCTTCCAAGAGTTGAAGAAGAGGTTAACAACAACTCCTGTATAGTGTTACATAGGAGGGTGTAGATTATAACATTTTACAGACGCCTCTCTGCAGGGACTTGGGCCGTGCTGATGTAGTTAGGTAGGGTTATAGTATGCTTCTCGTCATTGAAAGAGTACGAGACCAGATACCTACGCATGAATTAGAATTAGCAGCCGTGGTCTTTGCCTTAAAGATTTGGAGGCATTACCTTATGGTGTGAAGAGTAAATCTACACCGATCATAAGAGTTAAAGTACTCTTCACTCAAAAGGAGTTGAATATGAGGCATAGAAGGTGGTTAGAACTGGTTAAGGTTATGATTGTGAGATCAGTATCAACCGGGAAAAGCCAATGTAGTAGCCGATGCCTTGAGTAGAAAAGCCTATTTATTCTGGCTTACCAAGCAGAAGGAGTTAATAGAAGAATTGTCTAAAGAACAAATTGAAGTGGTTCCGGGAAGAATTGCCAGTCTAGAGGTACAGTTTTCTTTACTAAAGGAATCAGAGAAAAGCAAGTGGCCGATGAGTGGTGTCAGAAAGTAGTTCAGCAAGTGCTTGAGGGCAAGACATCCGAGTTCTTTGTGAGAGATGGTGTCCTCTATTTTAATCATCGGTTATGCATCCCTCCGAATGAGAAGTTGAAACAGAAAATTCTTATGGAGACTATGACACACCGTACACGCTCATCTGGGAGCAACCAAGATGTAAAGAAAGGCATTGGTGGTCAGGTATGAAGAAAGACATTGCAGAGTTGTGGCTAAATGTCTAACGTGTCAGCAAGGTGAAAGCGGAACACAACGGCCGTCAGGGTTGCTTAACCATTGAGTATTCCAGAGTGGAAAGGGAGAGCATTTCAATGGATTTTATCATGGGTCTCCCCAGAGTACAGAAAGGTGTATGTCTATGGGTGATTGTGGATAGATTACAAATCAGCCCATTTCCTCCGTAAAAGAGAGCACCAATTCATATCAGTTGGCTTAGATACCTCTAGGAGATAGTCAAATTGCATGGTGTGCCTAAGACTATAGTGTCAGATAGAGATTCCAGATTTGTCTCAGCTTCTGGACGAGTTCAGGGGAGTTTGGGTACCGTTTAGCATTCAGTACTGCCTATCATCCTCAAACGGATGGCCAAACCGAGAGAACGAATCGGGTGCTCGAGGATATGTTGAGAGCCTGTTGCATGGATTATAGAGTATCTTGGCATGAGATGCTACCCTTAGTGGAATTTGCACAACAATAGTTCCAGTTACAATTAGAATGGCGTCTTACGAGGCTCTTATGGTAGACGGTGTAGGTCTCCGAATCCATTGGATGAAGTAGGCGAAAATGATGAGTTGAGTACCGCTCTTGGGCCAGAGATGACTCAGAAACTAGTAGAAGATGTGAAGTTAATCGAAATAGAATGAAACAAGCCCAGATCGACAGAAGAGTTATGCCGACTTGAAGAGGAAAGAGGTAGAATTCCAAGTGGGCGACAAGTGTTTTTGAAAGTTCCCTTACAAGCGAGTAATGTGCTTCGGAAGCAAAGGGAAGTTAGCACCGAGATATGTAGTCCATTTGAGGTCTTGCAACTAGTGGGAAAGGTGGCCTACAGATTGGCACTACCCTAGCATGGACAGGGTGCATGAGTCTTCCATGTCTCGATGCTATGGAATAGTAAGTGATCCCTCCACATCCTAAGTGTAGAGGACGTTGAAGTAACGAGAACTAGTATATGAAGACGTCCAGTTCAGATTTTAGTCGAAGGGTTAAAGACCTTCGGAACAAGAGTGTTCCGCTAGTGAAGATCCTTTGGAGGAATCATAAAGTGGAAGAAGCCACTTGGGAGAGTAGAACAGGACATGCAAAATCGTTCCCAGAGTTATTGTATGAATTTCGGGGACGAAATTCTTTTAAGGGGGGAAGAATTGTAACGCCTCACTTGAGGTACGTAGTTATTGTTTCTTCTTTTGCTTTTATGAGTTGGTTTCTTGGTAATATTGTTGGTTGACCTTTGATTGAGTGTTATGTTGAATACTTGCCCTGAAATTGGTTGAAAGTAGAAGAAGTTCAGTATTCATGCTTCGCCGAAGGTGTGTGAGCCACGGGGAAGCTGCTGGACAGTTCCGCGACGACAGAAGCTTCCTCGCGCGGCGACGTGCCGACCAAATTGTTTGTTAAGTTTTAGATATTTTCTTCCCTAGGGGCAATTTGACCATTCTACCCCTAATTAGGAGGAAAAGTGGGGAGTAAATTGAAAGGATTTTTCATGGAGATATGTTGCTCTGGGGGTGTGCTTGTAATGAATCAAAGAATATAGATATATTCCCAAAGAAGAGTAAGGGCAAAATGGGAATGCTTGTGTAAAATTTCATTAAAAGGAATTAAGACATTGCAAACCCTTCATTCTCTTCTCCAACGCCACTCTCCTCTTTGCTTCCCTCAAATTCTCTTTCTTTTGATCAAGGAGTTTTAAAGGCTTTTGGAGTGATTGGGGTAGAAAATCAACCTAAGGCATCCTAAGGTAAGGATCTTGCTTTGGTTGTGAAGCTTTGTGAGTTTTAGTATTATTGAATATTGAGGGTTTTTGTCTTTTGTTTAAGAGTAGAGAAAAAGTCAAGCAAACCAAGTGAAAGGAAGAGTTAGTGAAATCTCTCTATAACAAGGTAAGTAAACCCCAACCCAAGTTGAGATTTGGGAATTTTCTTGATTAGGGTTTGATAGCACTTATGTATGTATGTTATATACATGTTATTGCCATGTTATTGAGGCTTAAATAGAGATTCCAGTGCTTTGTGGTTGTTTATACATTGCAATATAAGAAGTGACATGTGGGTTGGAAAGGTAGTTTGAGATTGAATTAAAGGATATTGAGAAATCCTTTTTGGAAGTGCTTTCTTTGGCAGGAATTGTGGCTATGTGAGGGATTTCTCCCTATTTTGGATGGTTAGAGAAAGATTAGAATTATTGTATAGGAGAGTTTATTATGCACTTGAGTTGTTTGATGAAATGCCTAATAGAGGTTTGAGTATGAGTAGTGAACCTAATTCTTGCAACATTGCATGTGGCATTTCATAGTGCATTAGTGGAGATGAACCATCCATAAGCATTAATTGTGATTGAGAAGTGACCTAAGAATGAGTAGGAAACTTTGTGTATGCACTTGCTCTATGAGTAGAGATCTTTGTGGATGCAACTACTCTAAGGGTAGGAGAGAATGAGAAGTGCTAGAATAGAGTGAATGAGAAGAGTATTAGAGATGGGTGGATACTTTGTGATCATCACCCGACAGTTATGAGAATGGGTGATGCTTTGTGATCACCACCGAATAGACTTAGAAATGGGTTGATGCTTTGTGATCATCACACCGCCATGGGATAGAAGGGGTGGATGCTTTGTGACATCACCCGGTTAGTTATTAGAAAAAGGGTTGAGCTTTGTGATCATACCTGTATTTATTAGAAGTGGGTGTTGATGCTTTGTGATCATCACCCGGACAGTGATTAGGAACGGGTTAATGCTAGGTGATCGTTACCCGAAAGTAATGAGGAACGGGTAGGTGCTATGTGGTCTCCACCCGATAGTTACAAAAACCGGGTAGGTGCTTTGTGATCCCCACTCGGTAGTCACTAAGAACGGGTTAGTGCTGTGTGAATTCCACCCGATAGTCATGAAGAGTGACATGGTGCTGTGTGAACGCCATCCGGCCGTACCTCCGGTAAGATGAGGCCATGACGTCTAGTAAGAAACAACAGAAAGTGTGAGGAAAGAATTAAGAGTAATACATACGGGGATAGACAGATAGAGGGTTTTACTTACTGAGCTTCATTTTGTGCTTACCCCGTTATTTTCCTTTGTGGATGCAGGATCTAGGTGATGATGCAGTCGGAGGGGCGTCGGCAAGCGAGGAGCAATAGCTACACTGTTTCCCCTGTTTTGTCTTTTAAAATGGCATTTTTGTAAAAGACGTATAACTTATAATGAAGAGAAAGTTTTTGGGTCCAATTTTCTATTGTTATTATGCATGCATTGTATTAGTTTACAGTAGTTGTTACAAGATAGTTGGTCCACTTACGAAGATGCTTAAGAAGAATAACTTTAATTGGACTTCGACAATAGATGAGGCTTTTACCCAACTCAAGGATCCATGACACGCGCTCCAGTACTCCTGGCATTGCTGGACTTCTCTTCACAATTTATAGTTAAGAGTAATGCATGTGGGTTGGGTATAAGTGTCATGCTGTTATAAAAAAGGTCGATTGCTTTCCTTAGTCATGTGTTAAAGGGGAAAAACCTACTCCTCTCTATGTATGAAAAAGAAATTTTGGCAATGGTGGTTGCAATTCAAAAATGGCATTCTTACTTAATTGGTCGTCAATTTGTAGTCAGGTTTGATCAAAGAAGCTTGAAATATTTGTGGGAGCAAAGAATAACAACTTCAGCTCAGCAAAGATGGTTATTTAAATTGATGCACTACGATTTCATAATTGAATACAGAAAAGGGAAAGAGAATGTGGTGACATATGCATTGTCAAGGAGAGAGGAAATGGGAGAGGAAATAGGTGGGAAAAAGGGGAATTGACAACAACCAACTTGCTGCTTTATCTCTAACTTTACCATACTGGACAATGACTATCAAAGAGGAGGTGGTATCCAACATTGAGATGTAACAACTCCTCCAAAAGATCAGGGAAGGTGAAGCCATGGGACCATGGGAAGTAAAGATGTGGTGATTTTTTTTAAGGAGATAATTTTTCTCTTTAATAGTTCTCCTCTTATTCCTACCATAATTAATCAATTCCATAGCAGCACTCATGAAGGCTTTGAAAAAACTTACCATCGAGTAAGGGTGGTGTTTTATTGGAAGGGGATGCGGAAATTAATTCTTGAAGAAAATGTTAAATGCGACATCTGTTAACGCCATAAGGTTGAATTATAGGCTCCTGTGGGTTTGTTGCAACCACTTCCAATTCTCGAACAGATTTGAGAAGATATCTCTATGGATTTCATGGAAGGACTCCTAAGAAAATCAATTATATTGGTGGTGGTGGATCGACTCTCTAAGTATGCTCACTTCCTCTCATTGGCACATCCTTATACTTTTGCAGGAGTGGCACAACTATTTTTTGATCAAATTTTATAGCTAAATGGGATGTCTAAGTCTATAGTGTACGATTGCTACCCTACCTTCACTAGCAATTTCTGGAAGGAACTTTTTCAACTTAATGGAACCCGTTTTAATTTTGGCTCTATGTACCACCCACAAACTAATGGCCAAAGTGAGGTGGTTAATTGTACAATGGAGATGTACCTCAAGTGTTTTACTAGTTCATACCCAAAGGAGTGGGGAAAATGGTTGGCATGGGCTGAGTATTGCTATAATACCAACTGGCATTCTGTCCTTAAAGCAACTCCATTTGATGTGGTTTATGGTCAACCGCCACCTTCATTACTGACATATGTTTTAGGTACAGCCAAGGTAGAAGTCGTGGAGAAACAGTTGTTGGAAAGAGACACCAAAGTCAAGGAGTTGCGTCATACTCTCATGGAAGCGCAAAATAGAATGAAGCGCATCTATGAAAAAAGCCAGAGAGAGAGAGAGAGAGTTAAATGTATAGGAGAAACTGAGTTTATGTTAAGCTGCACCCATATTGCCAAACGTCTCTTGCATTGAGGAAGGTACAAAAACTAGCTCCAAGATATTTTGGTCCCTATGAAATTCTCTAGCGCATTGGGAATGTGGCTTACAAGTTAGCATTGTTAGAGCATTCTAGAATTCATCCTACATTTCATGTCTCCCTCCTTAAATAGCATATGGGAGAATGACATCAAATTCTAGATGAATTGCCGATGGTACAAGAAGATGAAACCCTTTACCCTTTTCCATAGGCCATACTAGACCACCGTACTTACAAATGGCAAGCTCAAGTACTTGTGCATTGGCAAGGGCTCTCTCCAATCGAGGCTACGTGGGAAAACATGGAAGCCATGAAGTTTAAGTTCCCTGATCTTGGTCTTGAGGACAAGACCACACTCAAGGAGGGAGGAACATGTTACATGTTCAGTTGTGGGGGTGAGCCATGAATCCTTTGCAAGGCCAAGTCTTAAGGTGGTTACCACTTCGTCCATCTCACATGCAAATTAAGTTTCAAGGGAAGGAATCACTTCAACTATGTAGTAGTCAGTTATTGTTTATCTACAGTCAGTTATTGCTGTTATTTTACTTTTGTTGTTGCTCTTATTTTACTTTTAGAAAAGGAAGCATTATATGGGCGGTTATAGGGAAAGGTAGTGGGGAGTTATGTGTTAAATGAGTCAGCTATGTAGTAAGTTAAATAGAGGTTGAACTATGAATGTGATATATGAAAATTATCCCAAATATCTACCTTGGGTATAGAGGTCAGGCTTCCTCAATTAAGCCACTCATCTTAAACTTCATCTTCTTATTTTGCTAATATCTCCTACCTCACTGTAGGGAAAAAGAAAGGTTCTATTTCTTACATACTAGAATTCTCTCAATTTATGTCTTATTTTGTTAAACTGAAGGGGTTGGCAGGACAATTCTTTTCAAAAATAATACAGCTATTATTTAGTCCCATGCACAGAAAATGAAGACAAACCCAGAAGAAAAGAAAAAATTAGTGCTCTTCACCCTTTTAATACAGTCCAATCCCCTTAACCAACATACCCAAGGTCGCTTGTTTAATGGTCATCAACTTGCTTATTGTGTTTCCCACGCTTGTTGAGTTTTAAGTTGAAACAAAATTAGACACTCGTCTGAGCATAATTCAGTTATTTGGTAATTGTTAATGCAAAGTTAGAAAATGCAGCAAAGTAAGGAAAAAAAATTAAATTCTCTGAATTTTTCTCTTAATTCTAGTGTAACTATGTAAACAATCAATCAGATACTGCTTGAGCAATTTACTCTACTTTTATTTTTTATTTCTTTGAACTGATTGATTGGTAAATAAAAAAAGGAGAAAAAAACTACTAATGTGTTTTTCTTTGTTTTGTTTTCTTAAAGATAGAAGCCTTTATATATATTGTGAACCAACGATAAAACTCTATTAAACTAGTATCGGGAGTTAACTATAGGATTATATAAGAGATTGAATTAGGTAGAAGAAGTACTCTAATTAATTTGCAACAAGACTCTAATCAACAACAACTTGATCCTATTTTGTTGAAAAATATTTTGTATTTAATTTAGTCAATTCCTAGTTTTTAGGAAGTCATCTTTTAATGGCTATAGTGGAGTGATGGTTTTAGTGGAGTTTGTGGTAGTTTTTCAATTACTGATGTGTAATTTTCTTTTTTAAATGGAAGGGTAAAATGGTCAATTTACATGTATTTCGAGATGTGGCCATTATAAAGTGTAAGGGGTGATGTCATTGAAGAGAAATGAGGGTAGAATGGTCATAAAATTGATTGATATGGTTAAATGGCGTAAACGGTTACCAAAGGTATAATGGTCTTTTCATACAAATCCACATGTAATAAGTATCCATAAAAGTGCACCAAGGGTAAGTTAGTTATTTACCTAATGGGATTTCTTAATTGTTAAGTGTTTTAAAGAAGTCAAATGGCATTAAATGAGTGCTAATCTTTATGTTGTGGTGGAAATGACCAAAACGCCCTTATATGAAAAATTTATGCCAAATGACCCTTATATCTAACTTTTATTGACCAATGACATTAGAGCAACAATGGAATAAATATTTACAAGGTTTAAAGAGAGAGGAGTCGGCCTATTACACCCCAAACATATCATCTTTTCTTCATCTCTCAAATCCACCATAAAAGCCACTAATCCAAGCATTTTATTCTCAAATTTTCATAGGATTTCAAGTTGATTTTCAAAGGAGATCACCATCCACACTTAAAGAACTTCAATTTCACAGTTTAAGGTGAGCTTCAAAACCCTAGTTGTTCTGATCTTTTAGTTAAAAGAGAAATTCACAAGTGATTATGTGTATAAGGTAGAAAGGGTGAACCTTTGGAGCTAAGGAGGAGTGTCTTTGTGCTTTGAATACTAAGGTAAGGAAAAAAATCTCCCTTATGACTACAATTTATGACACATAGGGTTTATGGAACTTACATTTATTTATGTTAATATGAGTGTGATGCCATGTTTTGGTCATGGATTGTTTAAATGGGTGTGTTGATTGGTGTATGTGTGCATATGAAAAAAAAAAAAAAAAACAATTTTTCTGAGAAAAAGTTCTGATTGAAACCTGGTTCATGACATCGGGATTAGCTTCCAGAGGAAGCCACCTCTTCGCTACAGGAGACTCATCTACGGCTGCCATTTCGCTTTCTTAAAAGTTTTGGAATACAACGGTGATCGGAAAACGCTTCGTACTCTTCTGATTCTTTCTTTACTTTATATATAGTTTTCGACTTCCGTGTGGGGTTGAACTACTTCAAAGTTTAAGGCACAGTGAAATATAATAATGAGGCATTCCGCCTTCCTCCTTTTCTATTTGGGCTTTATGTCCCTGGATTAGGGCCCATGGAACTGATGGGCTTGTGAAAGTCATTAAACTATTCATGAGTCTCTTTTATAGACAAATACTGTAAAATCTCTCTATAGTAACACTTTATATAGAAATAAACTCTATATGGTCATAAAAAATTCTAGTCCCAATTTGGGATAATTATAAATAATAATAAACTCCACATTGTAATAAGTTATAATTTTTCTAATTCTCGTCTTAAAGAAAGTTGTCTGCACATAGTAATAATTATATGTATATTACCAAAAAATATATGTTATGTTACATTAAAGGTTTAAGATAAAATAAAACATTTATCTAAAGTTGTTTGGGATAATAATTTATATTTTAGAGTTGTTATCACATATTTTAACTTGCTAGTATGTAATAACTTGCTAGCATGGACACTTTCTTGTTGAAGCCAAAATATTTTTGGGTGCGTTTGACTCCCTATTTCTGCCCATATTCCCAATCCTATTCTCCAAATATTGTTTGGCACATTATTCTAGAAATATTACTATATTTTTTAATTACTTTTAGACCCTTTAAGTTTATTAATTTCATAAATTACCCTAGAAAAAAAAAGTTTAAAAATTAACAAAAACACCCCCATCAACCCATACTTGCCAGATTCTGGCAATCACCGTCGGTGGTAGCTAGAATCTGTACAACGGCCTACACTACGACCAAAACTGGCTGATAGTTCACCGATCTGGCCTTTTTCGACCAAATCCACCATGGATATGGTCGAAAAAGGCCAGATCTGGCCGTAACGACGGCCGTATGATGGCCAAAGATGGACTTCTTTGGCCTTTTCCTGCCGTCGACGGCCACATCTGGCCGTAGATCTGGCATTTTCTGGCCAGATCTGTGGTGGATCTGACCAGAAAAGGTCATAGCGACGCGTTACGACGCAGATCCGACCGGTCTGTGTTGTAACCCAATTTTTTAGCCAGATTCCAGCGGTGGTGGTCGGAATCTGACACTGCGGGTGGTGGGGGTGTTTTTGTCATTTTATATGTTGGGGTGTTTAATTAAATTAGCAAACCTAGGGGTTTTTTTTATAAATTTTTAAATTTTATCTCATAATACTCCCCTATTTAACTACCCAATATTATTCCCAAAATCTTATCCAAAATAATAAACCTAACGCACCCTTTAGCTTCTCAAGCATGTTTAAAGTTTCATGGCACAAAACTTTTTGTATTTTCGTACTATCATCCTTAGGATTATTTTCTTTATCTTCTTGTCTAATTGTAGCAATGATTTTTTCTTTGGTTAAAGCATACACGATTTGTTGCTCATTTGGATGATCGAGAAAGACATCAATATCCATTCGATTAGTGTAGTAAAATTGTCGAATCTGATCACTCAATTTTACAATAACTCTTTTATTTTCCTCGTCCACTTCATTTGTAACTTGTAATTCATCGAAATCGGGGGTCCTAATTTTGCAATGCTTAAAACCATTGGCAATTATCTGTGGCTTATCAATTTACTATGCATCAACTGTATTTATAGTTCCATCAATGACACTTATCTTTGCTAGTTCCAAGACACTGTCTTCTATCGATTTCAAAAGTAGGCAATTGAAGGGCTGAATTGAAATCCTAATAATACTAAAATATGAATTGAAATCCTAATATTGTACTACTAAAACATGAATTAAAAAATAAGAAATCAAAACTATAATTTTTGTAACTACACCTCCATTAAGTTAGAACCTCCTTATAGTTGGTCCTACCATTATAACTATAGAGAAGTTTTACTATAATTCTTTTCCCATAGAAGGTTTAAATGTTCTTTGCATAGCCAAATTAATTTGCACTAATCATGCAATCATTGAAATAATAAAGTAAAGTTTCGGATAAGAAAACTAATAAAAAAGTAAAGAACAAGGTATATTTTTCAAAGTTATAGTCTCTAGTCTACCCTGTATTTGCTTCCTTCACTTCATCTTTTGGCCACTTGGTTGGTAAAAGTCTAGTTACCAAGATGAAGATCTAGCTAAGAAGTTGGAGTTTGTAAGAAGCGAATGTGAGTATAAAAAATGGTCGTTTAGAAATAAGATAAAATATAATTAATTTAAGAGTGTATTTATCTTTATAAATCCCATTTCTAAGTTTATTCCTTAATTTTTTTTTTTTTTTAAATATAGCTAAACTTTTAGATAAATCTCGTCTGTTTACAAAATTATTCATAATTTATATTTTCATTATTCATGGTATATTTTCTCAATTCTTATTTTAGATATACTCTTTGTCTTTATTTAACATATCAATCAAACATTTAATATGTTGTACACACTGTTAAGCTTCAATTATTTCATATGACATCTATTTTCTTAAAATAAATAACAAACTTATAAATTCTGGAAAAGTGCAAATTAAATTGAAAGTTGGAAATGATAAAAAAAAAAGGATAATTATTGTATGGGCCAAAAATCGTGACGGGCCTTATCAGGCCCAAACACAAAACAAACTATGCATGGCCCAATGCCATGGTCCAACTGTGGTTGGGCTTACGCTAGGATCCACTCTGCAAGTCGGTCCATTCCAAGAATCGAGTTACTTAACAACATGGATCATCGTTCGACCAAGGTCACTCCACGAGTGGGCCTTGTTACAAGCCCACTTGGGCTCCAACCCATCGACCTATGGCCGCTCCAAAGGACCTAGAGTCCCATCAACATCCTAATTCATCTACGAATTCTACCTTTATCCAAATCCATCTAAGGTTTGCACTTATATCCTAATTCATCCAAGATCTCTTACATGAATTATGACTCATTCTCCCACGAAGGCAAGTAAATCAAGACCTTCCTATTTACTCAAACTTCGTCATTATAAACTTAGAGTTCTACTATGACTTAAGCCCCTTGAGCTGCCTATATAAACAGAGGCCTAACCTCTCATTGCGCATTCAATTTCAATATCACATACTTGCTCCCAAAGTTTTTGCTCCTAAGAACCACCATTTTCCTTGCCATGGTTATAGTCTCCAATGAGATTCCAATAACCTTTTCCCTCTTAGCCCTCACTAAATTGCCTTTCAACCTCATTAACTTGAGCATTAGAGTGCCTACGGCAGACACCACACCGATGCTCCCCTTGAGCTTTACACTTACTTCTTTATGTGTGTAGGTCAAGAAGATTGTTAGTGGCCTCAACCTCACACGATTCGTCCCTTTCGTAACCGTAGGTTTTTACCATCTACAGTTTGGCACACACCGTGGGGCCTCTAACAATCATCAATCCGTAAACGATTTAGTTCACAAAGACTCTCGTCATGGTTGGAACCACAAAAACTGCTTCACCAGACCTTGTGGCACATATCACGACCCTCACTACCCTAATGCAAGAACACACTGATAGGGTCACAACAGTGGAAGCCCACCATCCAACCTAAAAACTAGGCCCTTCGAGAAAGAGTCAAGGAAGCTTAGTCTTTCGACCTAACCCCAAACCAAGTGCCCAAAAATAGATTATGTGTAAATCCCGTGTTATTATTCCGATGCCCTAAGGTATGAAATTTACCTTTCAAGTAATTTTTTTTTTTTAATGGAAGGGTAAAATGGTCAATTTACATGTATTTCGAGATGTGGCCATTGTAAAGTGTAAGGGGTGATGTCATTGAAGAGAAATAAGGGTAGAATGGTCATAAAGTTCATTGATATGGTTCAATGGTGTAAACGGTAACCAAGGGTATAATGGTCTTTTCATACAAATCCATATGTAATAAGTATCCATAAAAGTGTACCAAGGGTAAGTTAGTCATTTGCCTAATGGGATTTCTTAATTGTTAAGTGTTTTAAAGAAGTCAAATGGCATTAAATGAGTGCTAATCTTTATGTTGTGGTGGAAATAACCAAAACGCCCTTATATGAAAAATTTATGCCAAATGACCCTTATATCTAACTTTTATTGACCAATCACATTAAAGCAACAATGGAATAAATATTTAAAAGGTTTAAAGAGAGAGGAGTCCGCCTTGTACACCCCAAACATATCATCTTCTTCTTCATCTCTCAAATCCACCATAAAACCCACTAATCCAAGCATTTTATTCTCAAATTTTCATAGGATTTCAAGTTGATTTTCAAAGGAGATCACCATCCACACTTAAAGAACTTCAATTTCAGAGTTTAAGGTGAGTTTCAAAACCCTAGTTGTTCTGATCTTTTAGGTAAAAGAGAAATTCGTAAGTGATTATGTGTATAAGGTAGAAAGGGTGAACCTTTGGAGCTAAGGAGGAGTGTCTTTGTGCTTTGAATACTAAGGTAAGGAAAAAAATCTCCCTTATGACTACAATTGATAAACACTAGGGTTTATGAAACTTATATTATTTATGTTAATATGAGTGTGATGCTATGTTTTGGTTATGGATTGTTTAAATGGTGTGTTGATTGGTGTATGTGTGCATATGGAGGATGATTATGCCAATTAAGAGATTTGTAGTTAGACGATGTTTTGGCACTTTGGTTCTGTAAAAAGGGAGTTTTTTATGGCCTTTTATATTAGAATGATATGGCAAATGATATGAATGTGCACAATGAAGGTGACATGGTTAAAATGAATGGAATTCGGATTTGGCTTTTAAGAATTATACTATACATGCTCACTGAATCAGTCATAACTGAAGTTATAGAGTTGATTGAGTTGATTCTTGAAGTGTTAAAAATTTGAGAAATATACCTAAAAAACTTTTATGTTTTAGCCAAGAACCAATTCGAATTGGAAGATAAGGTAAAAATTGCTTGAAAAGTGATGAACTATATGGCATCCAACTTCTTAATGGAAATTCCCATTTGTTTCTAATTCTAATAAACCCCTGAATAATCTTACTACTGAAATTCCTTTTTTATATGAGAAATTGAATGAATTAAGTTAAGAAGTAGTAGGAGAATTGTATGATTGGCATGGGAGATATTAGTCCATATGTTTGCATTCATAATGGTAATGCATTAGGTATTTAGTTGACTTATGAAAAATTTATAAAATGTTAAAGAATGAATTCCATGAGTCTCTTGAGGTATAAACCAAGACAGGGAATGGAATTCTTATGGAAACCATGAGTCTTTGAGGTGACGACCAAGAAACAAGGTAATGGTTCAAATGAATCCGATCGGATAACAAAGACTAATGAAACCATCAAGTAAAAGACAAAAGAAATAAGCATGCCATGTACATGAATATTTCATAAGTCATTATGTTCTACGTTATAGTATGTATGGTTATGTTATGACTTATGTTTATGAGAAAAGCCAAAGTGTATGATATGTTTTTGAACTTGCTATGTCAAAGAATGAAGGTCATGTTTGTAGGTAGGTAAGGTCCTAAGTAATATACTTGTATAATGAACCTTAATAGTTTTAAATGGCCATATTCCTTACTGAGCGATTAGCGCTCACCCACGAAATGTTTTAAAATGTTTTGCAGGTAAGGATTAAGGCATGAAGCTGGGAGAGGATTCCGAGGGACGCTATGAGCATGAAGGGATGTTTTAATAATGACTATTGATGATTTTGCTAAATTTAGTGTAGGTGTATAAGTATGTCCTATTCATAATTGTAGTAAATATGTCCATATTCTATAATGGAGTAAATATGTTGTATTAATAAAGGAAATCAAATTGCTAGTAAATTTTGTAAAAGTGTGTATGTTCTAGTAAGTATTACTATGGATTTCATAATTTACTCCAAGAAAGGAAACTATATTTATACAATGAACTTATTTTAGTTTAGAAATTAAATTAATAAATATAAATATACATATATATGTTTTTAAACTACAAGTTTATTCTTTAAATAGGATTTTAAAATAAACTTCTTTCCTAGGCGTGCGTTTTCTAGGTTCTCAATGGCCAATGGATACTTAGGAAATACCCGGCTAGGGAGGGATTTCACATTATGTATCCCAATAAACCCCATGCATCCTCTCATGACCCCCCGACCTAAGATCCACAACTCCAAACCCTCAGTCATCCCATCTTTAGTCAACTTTAAACAATGACTCGGCTCTAGCCATAACCAACCTTATTGATTCAACTGTGCAAACTCGACCCTTGTTAACCAAACATCTGTATACTACTGATCTACTCGCTCAGATAGCGTCAACCCAACCACTCTAAGCAACCGTAACCTTCAACCTTCCCATCCCTCAAAACATGGCTAGCCTACATTCCCACGTAGCACCACTCTGCTCGGCTCATCCCCATATGTCGATTGGCATCCCAAATACCCCAATGACCATACATGTTGGCCAAAACACCCGTTCGGTCACACTCAACTCGGCTTATCCCAATGGGATGAGTGGCTACCCTAATCCTCATGTAACACTCCGTGTTAGACAAAACCCCTATTCTATCCCACTTAGCTTAGCTCATCCTAGTTTGCTGAGTGGCATCCAAAACTCTCAATCAATCTTCAATGCAAACTTGTTGTCCATTGCCACACCTTTTGAGTAAGCAATGGCTAAGAGGTTGGCTAACATGGAGGCCATAATGAGACATATTCCCAGAGTCCCAACCCCTATCAAGAAAAGTCTACCCCAAAGCTATGTCAACTCACTCTTTGTTGATTCCATAGCCCTCGCCAAGATGCCTAGCAAATTCACCTTTCCAAGCATGAAAGCTTTCGATGGTACGACTGACTCGAATGATCACATACCTTCCTACAAACAGAGGATGTTTGTCACCTCTATTCCTCAACACCTAAGAGAGGCATGCATGTGCAAAAGTTTTAGCTCCAACCTCTTTGGACTTACCCTCCAGTAGTACACCAACCTCCCCCATAATATCATAACCTCCTTCGCTCAATTGACTAACACCTTCATTGAGCAATTTGCTAGTAGAAAGAAACTAGAAAAGTTGTCTGGGACCTCTATAGGATCTACCAACATTGCAGAGAGCTATTCCAAGAGTATGTGGGCCGATTCAATAAAGAAAAGATCTACATATCATACTGCAACCAGGAGACAGCTATCAACATCTTTAGAAAGGGACTCCTCCCTAATGGCAAGCTTTATAAGGATCTCACCAAACTCGGTTGCAACACCATGGAGGACACATTAGCCCAAGCCATCACTTAGATAAGATGGGAGGAGAATGTTGTGAATAGAATCAGACACACCTCCAATGATGACTGTCATTCTAAACGGAATGATCAACGATATGATTCTCGCCTATATGAACCCTACGTCACACCTCTACCATGTGGTTCGAATAGAGGCAATAGGAGATTGTATGATCGTCAGTTGACTCAACCTGCCAACCGAGTGTCAAGCTTAAGTCAACCCAAGCTTCCAAAGTACAACTTCAATGTCAAGTCGGCCCAAGTTGTTGCCATCATGAAGGGGATAAGAAACATAGTGAAGTGGCCGACCAAACTTAATCTTGGGAAAGAAAGATACCTCCAATTGGTATGAGTTCCATGACAATCATGACCATTACACTGCCGACTGTATCACTTTTCGGCTTGAGGTTGCAGCATTACTAAAGAGAGGACATCCGAGACCTTTTGATCGACAAGGGTAAAAACACCATCAACCAACGAACCACCCAAGATACCACCCCTCTCGAAAAACCCATATCAAAAGACACCTACCATATAATCTTCGGTGGCTGTGAGATAAGTGGTATTAGTTACTCCTTCGTCAATCTTCATACTAGGCCTGAGCCAACCCAAATGCCCAGATATCCCATCCACCCTCGCAAGTACCAACCAACCAAACCATCAGCTTTGATGACAATAAAACCATGACCCTAGCCAACCCTCACCATGAAGCTTTCGTCATCTCTCTCCAAATAGTGAACATTCTTGTTAAAAAGATATTTGTAGATGGCGGATCCTCAGCCAACATCTTGTTCTTGGAAGCCGCTAAGGCAATGGGTATAGATGAGTCAAGTATCAATCGATACCCTACCATTCTCATTGGGTTTAGCTCTAAGCAAAAGTACTCCATCAGTGAAATCATCCTTCCAATCTATGTAAGGGGAGTCAACCTCTAAACAACCCTTCTAGTCCTTGACAATCCTTTACCCTACAACGTCATACTTGGTTGCCCTTGAATCCACAATATGCGAGTCGTCCCATCCATCTTCCATCAAACCATTCGATTTCCTACCAAGTAGGGAGTTAAAGAAATTAAAAGTGATCAAAAGGCTAAAAGTGACTGCTACAAGAACACCTTCAAAGCTAAAGCCAAAGCCAAAGCCCAAGCCCAAGCATTGTAGCAACTATAGTCTCACTCGGCCAATCAAGCCGAGCCAGACCAACCAGCCAGCCATGAAAAAGTTGGATGAGGTTCAAATCTATCTGGATCATCCTGACAGAAAGACCCAAATTGGTTTTTGGTTAAGACTTGAGATACGAGATTGACTCATCGACTTCCTCAAGCAGAACCATAATTGCTTCGCATGGTCCACTTGGACATGACAAGGATCAACTTTGAGTAATCATCCATCATTTGCAAGTTGAACCTGACCATCCCCCAATTGATAACCCAATATTTGTCCTAGTATTTTGTTATGTTTTTAGTTGTTATTTGTGGGTTTTGCCTTAACAATAAGTGGTTTTTAAAATTTTGAAGGTACATGAGCTTTTGGAATGCATTTGGAAGAAATCATGCAAAATGGGTCGAGAATCAGAGTTGAAATGAGGAAGTTATGGTCCTTTGAAGATGAGATTCGAATTTTGGAATTTTCTTGAATTGTGAACTTGCTTCAGTATTTTGATCATAACTTGAGTCGTGGAATCAAAATTGGATGATTCTTGTGGCGTTGGAAAGCTGATTCAAAGAGCTACAATTCTTATGCTGATGACTTTGTTGAATTCTGAAGATATTGGGTGCGTTGGAGGATGATCTCCGCATTGACCATTTTAGCTGTCACGATGAGCGTGTTTTTGGGAATTCAAACGTGAAGAAAATTGACAATTGCTGCAGCAACCATTTTTGTAGCTACAATGAGCGTCCAGTACCCTTAAGTGCATGAATTTTTGTTAGTTTAACCCAATTTATTATTTTGTTTTATTCACAATCATACCCTTAAAAACCCTAGGCTATAAATGCATACTTTTAACACAAGAGACCAAACTTATGTGGATTTTTGGATGCTCTTTTACGTTTTTGAGAGTGTCTTTACTGTGTAAAAATTGTGAGTTTTTAACAAGGGAGAGAAGGAAGAGGATCAATCTACTTCAATTCCTAAGTGATTTCTTTTCAGTTACATCTTATTTTGCAATATGATTAGTTTTTCATTCATTGAATTCACTGGATTGAGTTTGATTATGAGCAACTAAATATATTGTGGGAGTTTAGTTTGACTATCATGATTTTATTGGGTATTTGGTGATCTATTTTATGAAAGTTTAGATTGTTTCTTGTTTAATGGTTCTTCATGATCTCAATTATAATTTGTTGATTGGCTGACTACTTTTTATAATTAAAATTGAGAATTAGGGTTCTAGATATCATCTTGCCTTAATTAAGCTCTATTAAACAAGAGTTCAAATTGAATACATGATCATTGTTTTGATTTGGATGGTTGTGTAATTTTATTGTGCAGATTACGATTAGTTAACAACTTGATCATTGAAGTTAATTAGTTAATTATAAACAGAGAATAAACATGATCATTGGAATTCCCTATGGCTTAGTGGAAAAATCAACAATCAGAACTTAGGATTTAATTGTTTTATTTGCCAAATATTCCAATACATGATTGAGAAGTTAGTTAAATCCCCACTATCACTCATTGATTTAGTTCACATTCAACAGATTGCATTCGTTAATTTTAATTAATTTAAAGTTTTATTTTAGATTAATCTCATCAATCTTTTGGTTAGAGTGTTTAAGATTTAATTAATTGTTTAATTTAGTTGTTAAAGAAAATAAATTAAGAATTTAGACCACTGTAATTCTATGAGAGATCGACCTTGGGAGTATACTTATCGCTATCTATTAGTGATTTGTGCACTTGCGAGTATTAAATTTGCACATCAAGTTTTTGACGCTGTTGCTGGGGAATTGGCGTTTAAATTGTATATTTGTTTTTGTGTTTTGTTTGAATTTTGTTCTTTGTTTTTATTTTAGGTATATACAAGGTCGAAGATCCTTAGGAGGAAACCTTTCACAAAAAATTGATAATATTCATAGGATAAGGGAGAATTTGCAAAAGTTAGTTCAAGAACATTTCGAGGATATCTTTGAAGAAGAGCCATTACATTTCAAGGAAGAAAAGGAAAGCCTTGAAGAAAAGAATAGTATGGAGTCAGTAGGGAACCAAAGGATGATGAAGGAATATGCAAGGCCAATCATTGGGATTGCTACATCTTGCATACAATTGGGGGAAGCAGCAAGGAATTATGAGCTGAAAAGTATCCATTATAGTATGTTGCTTTCCTTCTACAGAGTTCCTAATGAAGACCCTTTGACGTTCATAAGAGATTTTTGTACTACTGTGCAAACTTTTCCATTGCAAAGACTTAATGAGGATCAATTGAGGATGAGATGTTTTCCCTACATCTTGAAGGATAGAGCTAAAGCTTGGTTTATGACTCTTCAACTTGGTTCATTGACTACATGGGAGGCGGTTTATAATAAGTTCATGGGTAAATTTTACTCTTTTCAAAAGACCGTTGGCTTGAGGACCAAGATTGCGACGTTTTCTCAAATGGAAGGAAAGCCTTTTCATGAGGCTTGGGACAAATTTAAGTTGCTTCTCATCCAATGTCCTCACCATCATTACTTGCTTCAATTACAAAATCAGTTTTTCTATGATGGATTGACACAACAATGTCAATATATGGTGGACAATGCCGCTAGTGGACCAATGGGCGAGAAAACTGCTACAGATATAGTTGAGTTATACGAGATGTTGGGTGTCAATTCCCAACAAAATAGTGTGAGAGTAAGAAGAGTTGGAGTACATGAATTAAGCTCTAACAATGAGATGGCTAAGTAGAAAAGGAGGAAGTTTGCTACTGAGCTAAATCGAGTCATCAATGAGGAAGTGGAAAAGTTACTAAGTAATGGGTTAGTCTGTGAGGTGCACTACCCTGACTGGCTTGCTAATGTGGTGGCAGTCCGCAAGAAGAATGGGAAGTGGCGAGTCTGCATAGACTTCACCAACTTGAACAAAGTATACCTTAAAGACTTTTTCCCTCTCCCTCACATTGATATGTTGGTCGAAGCCACCGTCAGCCATGAGTTGCTCAACTTTATGGATGTCTTCTTAGGCTACAACCATATCCTCATGCATCCGACGATTAGGAGAAGATGACTTTTATCACTAAAAGAGGCATTTACTACTACAAAGTGATGCCATTCGACCTCAAGAATACCAATGCCACTTATTAGCAGCTCGTCAACAAAATGTTCGTTGAGCAATTGGGGTACACCATGGAAGTATACATTGACAACATGTTGGTTAAGTCCCTCATAGCTAATCAACAACTTGATCATCTTAGTCAAGCCTTCATAGTCTTAAGGAAGTATAATATGAAGCTAAACCCAACAAAGTGCTCATTCGGTGTCTTCTCTGGTAAGTTTTTTGGGTACATGGTATTTGAGCGCAACATAAAAGCCAACCCAAATCAGATTTAAGCAATATTGAATATCCCTCCACCTTCATGCATCAAAGATGTCCAACGCCTTGCTGGAAGAGTGGTCGCATTGAGCTGATTCATCTCCAAGTTTATTGACAAGTGTTGATACTTCTTCGCCACCCTAAGAAAGTCTAAGAAGTTCAAATGAACTTTAGCCTACAAAGAAGCCTTACAACAGTTGAAATAGTACCTTCCATCACCTACACTTCTCTCCAAACCTTTACTCAGGAAAAGACCTTTCACCTACTTAATCGTTTCAGAAACAACCGTCTCAATTGTCATTGTCCGGGAAGACAATGGGAAACAACTGCTGGTCTATTATGTGAGTAAGTCCTTGCTCAATGCCAATACTTGATACAACCAATTAGAGAAGCTGGTACTTGCCCTTATTAATGCCTCTAGGAAGTTTAGGCCTTACTTCTAATGCCACTCCATAGTCGTCCTTACCACTTCCCCATTGAAAAAGATATTCCACTAACCAAAGCTCTCGGGTCAGCTCATCCAATGGATAGTTGAACTAAGAAAATATGATGTATCTTTCCAGCCACGCACCGTCATCAAGTCTCAAGTATTAGCTGACTTCATTGTCGACTTAACACCTAACATTTCAATTTAGGAAAAGGAGTTACTATGTCTAACAAACGTGGCACCTTCAAAATTGACTCTCTCGGTTGATAACTCAAGTAATGTACATGGAAGTGGGTTGGGACTCATTCTAACCTCACCAAAAGGAGTCATCATTCAGCAAACCATTCGATGCAATTTCAAAACCATGAACAATGAGACTGAGTACGAAACTTTGATAGCCGATCTCTCACTTGCTAAAGAGATAGGGGTAACAAAAATAGAAGTCAAGTCTGACTCCCAACTCGTGGTAAACCAACTCCAAGGCTCTTACCAAGCTCGATACTCCAAGATGACATCTTACCTTAACTTGGTTAAAGAACTTCAATCGGCCTTTGAAGAGTTCTTCATCACTTAGATTCCAAGAACCGAGAACACTTATACTGATGCATTAGCTAACCTTGGCTCGACTCTACAAGCATCCTTATCAACATCCATCCCACTAGTATATCTCTAGTGGCTAGTCGAATGGATAGAGGATCCTCATCCGAGGCAGCACCCATCAACTTAGTCGACTCATGGATGACACATATCCTTTGATACTTAGAGAATGGTAAACTATCCTCTAATAAAAACAAAGCACGCCAACTCAGAGCCAAGGTAACTAGGTTCACCATCCATGAAGGTCAACTCTTTAAGAAATCCTTCTCCAGTCCATACCTCAAATGCATCACCCTGAAGAAGCAAAGTATATGCTCGCTGAACTCCATGAAAAGTAAGTGTGTGAACCATGTTAAGGGATGTAACCTTACCCACTAAGTGATAACTGTTGGCTACTATTGGCCACCATGCAGTCTCACTCAGCCACCCATATAAAAAAGTGTGACAGTTGTCAAAAGCTTGCTCAAGTATCATACCTTCTGCCTGAGCGACTCAACTCCTTCCTCACTCTTTCGTCATTCATAAAGTGGGGAATAGATATCATTGGAAAACTTCCAATCGCACCTGGGCAACGAGTCTACATGCTCGCAGTCACTGACTATTTCACCAAGTGGATTAAAGTAGAGGCATTCACCCAAGCCAGAGACTGAGAGGTGAAAGGTTTCAAATGACAGAATGTCATATGCCGGTTTGGCATACCAAAAGAGATTGTCATAAATAATGGCTCCCAATTCATGAGCTCTGGTTATCGAGACTTCTATAAGATGTGGGAAATTAAAATAAGCTTTTCAACCTTGTGCTACCCCCAAGCAAATAGCCAAGTCGAATCATCCAACAAGGTTGTCATGTAGACTATGAAGAAGCACATTTAGAAAGCTAAAAGTGCATGGTCGGATGAGCTACCTGGAGTTCTATGGTCCTATCGATTCACCGCCCAATCCTCAACTGATGAGACACCTTTTTCCTTAGCCTATGGTTCAGAGGCAGTCATCCCAACTGAAGTGTCAGTCCCATCAATAAGACTACAATGGCTTGATGAAGAGACCAAAAATCAAAACATCTACCATAGCCTTGGCACTGTTGATGAGCTTCAAGACCAATATCTCATCTGAAATGTCATCTACCAGCAACGAGTCACTCGACAATACAATTGTAACGTCTAAGTCAGAATATTCAAAGTTGGTGATTGGGTCATTCGCAAAGTATTCCAAAACACCAAAGAGATAAACATTGGCAAACTCAACCCTACCTAGAAATGACCTTACAAGATCACCAAAGTAGTGGAAAAAAAAGCTTACAAGTTGTAATCTCCTAAAGGCAAAGACATCAACAATAGTTAGAATGCCATCCATCTTAAGCACTATCACTTCTGATAGGGCTAGGCTCGGCTTATCCTAATAATTATTGATAATAGGGACAAGTGAGCCTATCCACT
Organism: Pistacia vera; assembly: GCF_008641045.1. Classification (NCBI taxonomy): domain Eukaryota; kingdom Viridiplantae; phylum Streptophyta; class Magnoliopsida; order Sapindales; family Anacardiaceae; genus Pistacia; species Pistacia vera. The sequence goes on from NW_022196298.1 coordinate 768,157, forward strand.
CCCCTTTCACTTTCAGACGACTTAGCTTGACTCTACCTCAGGGCAAACTTATGTTTAGTTTTCATTCAATAAAAGTTAAGAGTATTATTTAGCAAATATACTTAATCTCCGCAAGTCCATAAATGCCTGATGCGTGTTTCCTACAACATGCAATATGTAGCAAGTATACTAATCGTACAAGTAATATAATGATGAGTGGGTATCGTTCCCACGAGGATTGTTAGCTAAGCACTAAGTATTCTACCGTTTTCTAGTTGAAGCAACCGAAATCTTTGGATTGATGGGAGCTATTTCTAATTAAACTGAACAATAAATTTTAAACTAAAGTTAACTACGAATGCAAGATGAAAATCACGGATAGTAATCAATTCAAGTAAAATGGGTAAGGTTTTGACTTCATTCAGATTTTATGGGTTAAACCTAAAAATTACACTACATTCACATTCATATGCATTGGTTGTAAATCGAACTCACTAAGGTGTTAAACATACCTTCTCAGGCTATGTTTTCCTATTTTTCCTTTTTAACCTTCCGCACCCAACAAATTGAAAGTTAACAATTCCAAACTCATTAAGCAAAAGAATCCTACAATGATTTCATTAATTCTTGAATCTATCTCTAGCATCCAATACTATAATGGTGATTACCTAAGAAGCCTAACATGAATCATTTCTCAATCTCATCATGTTTATCACATAAAACATTTAAAACTCAGAGTAAACACACAATCAAAGCATAGTCATATGAACATAACATGATCAATAACTTAACCCATTAGAAATCCGAATTACAATCAAAACCCTAACCCAAAATGGGTTAGTTCATAGCTAAATTAACGCTGCAAATAAGAAAAACGATAATAGCCAAGTTCAACATAATGAAAAGTAAGAGAGAGGACAAGAGATCTCCCCAAATGATGAATCCCTTTGTTCAAAATCCAATCTTCCCCCTTCTAATCGTTAAATCTCTCCAAGCTTAATCAAAAATAATGCAAAAGTGGCTAACCCTACTTCCTAGACCCCCTGGGCAAAAAGGTTAAGTGTTTCTTTTATACCTCGCCCCAAATTTCTCAAAAAAACTCGCACAAAGTAAAACTGTGCGTTTTACAAAACTGGAAATTACGAATGTCGTCGCGGCGAAGAAGAAATCTCGCCGCGGCGAAGAAGAAATCTCGCCGCGGCGAAGAAAGAAGCAGATTTGTTCATGTCTGGCGTACTTCGCCGCGGCGAAGGACAAGTCTTCGCCACGTCGAAGCTTCTTGAAAAGTTTTGAAATTACAGAACTGCCACTCTGCTTGCATCTTCGCTTGATTCTTCGATTCTTAGTGCTTTTCCTTTGGAACAAGCCTCATCGTGCTTTATCTTGCTTCAGAACTCACTTAACTTCTGAGATCCGCTAACTTCTGATTCACAAATAACCAATTTTGTCCTCATTTGCTCAAAAATGCCCATTCTAACCTGAAACACGAAATGTAAAGAATTAAGCAACAATTCAAATCAAAATGCACTAGAAAGTACCTGAAATCCGAATAAAAAGTCTAATGAAAACTGTATAATCCACGGATTATCAACGCCCCAAGGGTTACAAGGGTCAAACCCTTCACACATCGACAATGAAATAAAACATCACACATCAAATGAAAGAGTGGGAACATGAAAAATATCCACAATTGATAAAGGAACCTCAAATGGCTAAGTCAAGATACATAGTATAAAAGTGCTCAATACCTCAAAAATACAACTCTAAGAAATAAAGCTAAGTACAAAATAAAAGATCAAGGAGCAACACACTCTAAGTCATTACGAGTTGACTCATCCCGAATTGGTGCATCGATCTCCAGACCATCTCTTGCAGCATCATCACCATCGATCAGGTCAATGAGAATACCCACAATATCCTCAACAAACTCAAACAGCTAATCTTCATGCTTCTCAACTCAGTCTCCATCACCAGCCTCTTCCTCCATCTCTAGCCGCCCATTCTCCTCATTAGGCTTCCACTCGAAGGATTTGCCCGCTTTGAACTCCATCATTAACTCTACAGGGCTCTTGAGGATGGTGTAGACTACAAACATATCGATTCAATTCTTAAGCGATGCACTCTCTTCCTTCCCCGCTTTGAGCTTAGCCTTTGTATCTTCCAGCTTAGCCACCACCTCTTTTAACTTGGCCCTCCTTTCTTTCTCTTTCTCTTTCTCTTGGGCCTTTGCAAACTACTTGCAGAGAGTAGTGTTGGTGTTGTGCAAATCCCAATTTCGGGTTCTCCTAGGCGGAGATAGTCAGCTTGAAAAACAAACTACTCAATAAAGCCTACACAGGGAATATTCAGTTAGGACAAATCAACAATTAGTATAGATATGAGAAAATAAGAATAAAAGATGAAATTTACCTAAAGAGCCCGTGAGACACTCCAGTCAGTCGACGAGAACACACCTATCTTACTGAGCCAACGTTGATCCTTAGGAAGTAGCGGTGAGTCAGTTATGCCCCCCCATAGTAGTCGCATCAGAGTAGACCAAAGTTGATGCTAGGATAGTAATGGTTAGCATCTCACTCTCCTCATCCATAAGAACTACCTTTGATAATTCTGTTAGAGTAGGTGCCCTAGAGCCAATCAAATATTATAGATTTGACTCTTTGCAAATGTTCATTAATTAATAAAGGGCATTTTATTCTATATCGTGTAAATCATATTGATATGTATTGATGTATGTCTTTAGGACGGTAGAATTGTGACGAGGGTAGCAAGTATTTCAAATCTTGATAGTGAAAACTCTATGATCACATATGGTCGTTATTCTAAAAATGTCTATAGCCCTAGTATTATTCTGACCAAGGAAACAAATAATACGGTAAGGCTATCATAGTGTTAAACGACCCTGTTAAAAGGCAGTGACTGATCTCACTTGTCAAGATTGTTTGTCGACAACCTAGTACAACACATGGGTGCTTACGGTAGATAAGTTCATTGGACTGACCCACTAGAGGATTTCATATAGATGGTAACCCCAATGTCTGTAAAATAAATCCTCTAACGAATGGTGGTGCATGTGATCCTTAGACTTGAGATCACCGAAGTGTCTTGTGCACTGATTAGTATAGTTTGACACTAGCCTAACATAGTTCTATTTAGAGCTATCAATACGGTATTGATTGGCTACATCGAGGAGTGTATCAAGACTATAGTGGATCAACAGAGGATTCATCACTCCCAGATACGGGATAAGTTATCTCACGGTGTGATTCAGTATATGGCAATGACACTAAAACTATGGCCACAGTGGGATTGAGTTGTTGCCCAATCCAATTATTATTCCAGTCATTGGTCCAGTACCTAAATACAAAGATATCGAAAATAACTAAGGTTGACACTATTTCTGTACCTCAATCTTGATGAGATAACAGATGATTAAATGATTTGATTGCACGGTAATCATATCGTTGATAGGTAGCTGTTTTGCTAAATCCAAATCTACAGGGTGGCCATGATGTCTTGCTAGGGGCTAATCTTGGTCTGTGTGTGGTGAGACGATTGATTGGTGTCAATCGCAATAATACTCACTGCTGATATGATAAGTAGTCTATGGGTCACACACTTAGAAGACAGTTTAAGGATGATAAATTTTGGAAGGGCATATTCGTCTTTTAGACAAATGGGCATATTGGTAATTTTGCTGTGTAATTAAATTTACTGAGGTTGTAGCCTATATCCAATTTTATTATTGGAGTAATTTAGCAAAATTACAAATTTAATTATTAGAGTTAATATTAATATTTATATTAATATTTAACTAAATAATTAAATAGGAACTAACATGCGATTCCACCTAAGTTTAGGTTGTTGCTAAATTGTGGAGATGGAATGGAAATTTGCTTCATTATTAAATGAAGCAAAATTAGGCCTTCTGCAAGTGACAACTCTCTTGAGGTTAGGGGGTTTAGAAAAGACTTACCATATAACAAGTGGTTGAAGTACCGAACCATTAACACATGTCACACATGCTTCAAGGGAGGAATTGGGGTACCTTTTCGTATCTCCTCTACACTCGCCCAAAGGTGACTTCCTTGAAGACTCAACTCAGACAACAATAGCCTCTAAGCGCGTTCGTCTTTTGGGATTGTAAGAATCTTCTTAGCCTGCATATCTATGCGATCACTACTTTGTCCGACTCAGTTATACAAAAGATCTATGTAAGACAAAATAAATGAGATTCAATCATCAAATTTTAATGTAAGGAAATATAGGGTACTCACCTATGGCCTTCCAATAGAATGGTACATCCCCAAACCCACTCGGTCCAAATACTAATTCACCATAGATGAAGAAATAAGAATCCTTCCAATTCTTGTCGCTCGACTGAGGCATGTCAGTAGGTGTAGTCGGTCATGTCTCAGCGTAATTTGGTACCGACCCTTTTCCTTATCATGTTCTTTCAGATAATATGAATAGAGTAAGTCATACAATCCATACTCCACCTTGAATCTCATACGCAAGATCTCTAACAAAAGCGTAGCCTCCATCTATTCGACATTAGTTGAGAGGTGTCAATCGTAAAGTGGTCCAAGACTTCACGGACCAGCCTAGGGATAGGCAGCCTCAACCCGTCATAGAATGGTTGTTCGTACATGCTAACCCATCCAAGAACATCTCAGTTGACCATTTCGTTAGCTCTCAGTATGCAAATGCAAATCGAGTCTGGTATCTTGTACATTTAACTTAGTCTCCACTCACCGTCCCTCACAAGTATTGATCTTGGGTTAATGGTCAGAATGTCACCACCCAACGACTCGGCTCACCCCTTGAGCTCTCACTCATTGAAGGTTTCTACCTGATGAATCATTCGACTCTTCCCCACTCCGCTCATGCTCATTTGCATCCTCTTCACTCGACTCGTCTCATCTTGGTTCCTCTTGGCCAACATGATGGGCAACATTAACCCCAAGGGTTCCCACAGGCTCCCCTTTAGGCAAAATCACGTAGGTCTCGACCTTTTCATACCCATTCCATCTGTCCATCTTCATTTGATCCAGCTCAAGGTGCGTGATTGGTAAAACACTTTGCTCCACTCGGTTTTAAGGTGGGGTACTTAGCTCCACTCAGCCTGAAGCCTTCACTCGGTTTGAGTTTCTACTTGACCCACACCACTACTGACAGAAATACTTGGAAAGTCTTTTACCTACAAATCCTTACCCATTCGGTTTAGGATAACACTTGCCACTCCTCACTCGGCTCAGCCCAAGGATTCAGAGATTTAACCTAGAGGATACCACCCTGACTCAACCATCCCAATATTTTTTTAGATGAAAATTTGATTGCAATATTTAAAATTGAAATTTCTTGATCTTCACTCCAAAATCTTTTAGATGATTCTTCTTGATCTTTTATATGTATGGAAGACTTGTTATGAGATTCCGATTCTAATTTTTTTTTTTCACATTCTTCCTCATCAAAAGTGTCTTCTACCTTTAAATTCTCCAAAGCTTTTTCATTTCAATGTTGTATGGGCTCTTTTTGGATCCCATGGAACTAAAAACACGTAAGAAAATAATAAAAAGAAAGAAGTAAAGTTTGTGATTAATATATATAGACAAGACTATTTATTGAGATAAATTTAATTTCTTCAAAATAGCTTCATAAAAAAAATAATAATAACAAAGAAAAATAAACCAACTGTTTCACTTCTCTAAATTAATTATTTTCTCAATACTTAGAATGGAGTCAAGTTCTAAAATTAAATCATTTATTAGTTTAAGTTTCTATAACAACAATTTAGATTGATAAGATTTTGGAACAATAATAGAAGTTATGATAGTTATTTAATTCATGGACATCCATCAACACTTCATAGTTCCAATAGTAATTCATGATATTGAATACTGATTACCTACTTGAATTCCAAAAACAAACATCAATTATAAGCTTTGGGACAAGAACATAAGTTATGAACAAAAATAAGTTTAATTATATATAAGAAAATTAAATTAATAAGCTTTGGAACAAGAAAAAAGTTATGATAGTATTCAATTAATTCATGGACATCAACAATATATAATTAATAATTCCATTAGGGAAGTTTGTTAATTAAAATTTAAAACCTTTTAGTTAATCACATATTTTAAATTGATTACCTATTTGAATTCCAAAAATAAAAAATTAATTATAACATAGTTTAACAAACGAGCTCCAAATTTGAAGAAAATGGACCGCCAGCTATGGACCTTAACTAAGTTCTTAGAAGTAATAGTTTAAAAATAAAAAATAAAAGACCAACTCTTTCACTTCTCATAGTTGCACAATGAATTAATTCTTTTTTCAATACTTAGAAAGAAGTAACATACAAAAGAATCACACCATTTAAAAGCCACTAAGAAATTCCAAAAAATCCAAGACCGAACCTATTCTCCAGGCAATAATATTATACTTACAAAGAAATCTTACAAAGATTTCCATATAAAGTGAGGTGGCAAAAAATGAATGGAAGAGTGAAACAAAAAGTCAAACTCATTAAATTCACTCATCCATTCATTTTTTGTCACATCACTTTGTATGAAGATCTTTGTAAAATTTCTTTATAAGTGTAGTATTACTCTTCTCCAGGATATCCTTCAAGAAAGATAAACCTATCTTCTAAAAAACTAAAACTGACCAATTTCCTTCCAAAACTCTCCAAGCGTCACCGAAATTTTACTCAAAATTGCTCCCAACTCACCAGGAAACGAAGCAAAAGATATGAGATAAAAAGTAAAGACGCAAGATAGAGGTTTATAGTGATTTAGCAGAAACCTTTAAAAGAACCTCGCTACAAAGAGAAATTTTGAAGAACAAACACTTTTTTTTTTTTTTTTTTTGGCTGTGCAGAATAAACCTTGAAGAAGTTGTTTTAGTGTTACATGTGCATCCCATCAAAAAGGGACAGATGGCAGGCTCTTAAAAGAATTTGGAAAATACAATTTTTCAAATTCCCGCCTTAATGAACGCTTGTTATCACCCTACACGTGGCACCAATCATCGATGCTACCTTCAAAAGACGTGCTAACACATGATTCTAGCATATGCATTTCCAATGAAAGAAGAGTGGATTTCGCTAAAGACTAATAAAGCTCATTCGGCCTAATCTCGAGTGTGGATGGACACAGATGACTGAAGGTGTAACCGCTAACCACTCTACATAAAGTTGGCATTTTCTTTATTCAGCATGGCTCAGCTTGCCGAATAAAGGTACCAATACGACAAGTTAGAGCCATTCGACCAAGATCAAATTGACCACCAAATAGACATCGTTTTCTTTCCACTCAACAAAGACATGCCAAGTGGGGCCAAGAGATGTCACTTCAGTTATAAAATCACATGTTCTGGTGCACCAGCTTACTCGACATGAAAAACTGAACGAAAGAACTTACCATCCGAGTAGCACCTTTATTCAGATAGTAAGTCTCACTCGGCTTGGCACCTTCATTTGGCCTTATAAGTCTCACTCAACCTAGCACCTTCATTCGACCTTGAAAATCTCACTCAGCCTAGCAACTTCATTCGGATAGTAAGTCTCGCTCGGCCTAGAACCTTCATTCAACCTTGCAAGTCTCACTAGACCAAACACCTTCACTTGGCCTGACGCCTTCACTAGACTTCTTTCGGTTTCATACTGTCATTCGGCTTACCCACGCTTTGCCTTGAATGATATTTTGTTTGGCTTGGTTGTCCAAAATCGACATGTCTCCAAAAATTGATTGAATATATTCTCCAAGATAAGTATTCCTTAACTCAAAGAGTGGGGGACAAATTGTATGGCCAAAAATCATGACGGACCTTATTAGGCACAAACACGAAACAAACTGTGCATGGCCCAATGCCTTGGTCGAATGCTGGTTAGGTCCATGCTAGGATCTACTCTACAAGTCAACCCATTCCACAAATCGGGTTACATAATAACATGGACCATTCTCCAATTAAGGCCACTCCACGAGTGGGCCTTGTTACAAGCTCATTTGGGCTTCAACCCATCGGCCCATGGTCACTCTAAAAGACCTAGAGTCCCATCAATATCCTAATTCATCTAGGGGTTCCACCTTTATCCAAATCTATCTAAGGTTTTCATCTACATCCTAATTCATCTAAGATCTTGAGTCTTACATGAATTAGGACTCCTACTCATACGAAGGCAAGTAAATCAGGATTTTCCTATTTGCTCAAATTCTACCATTATGAACATAGAGTTCTACTAGGACTCAAGCCCCTTGAACTGCCTATATAAGCAGAGGCCTAACCTCTCATTACACATTCAATCTTAATATCACCTACTTGCTCCCAAGAACCACCATTCTCCTTGCCATAGTTCTAGTCTCTAATGAGATTCCGGTAACCCTTCCCCCTTTAGACCTCACTAAATTGTCTTTCAACCTTATTGACTTGAGTGTCGAAGTGCCTACGTCAAACACTATACCAGTGTCCCCTGTGAGTTTCATGCTTACTTCTTTGTGTGTGCAGGTTAAGAAAATCGTCAGTGGCTTCAACCTCACAGGATCTGTCCCTTCCATAACCGTAGATTTTTACCATCTACAATTATAAACCCAAAGAATTTAATACATATATGGTATTAATCAAACTCGTTTCATCATGGTTTATATAATTTAGATTTATGTAAGACTGTTCAACGAGGCGAGCCACTCACGAGCCGGCTCGACTAGACTCGGCTCGAGTACGCCTCGCCTCATCTGGAATCGAGCCGGCTTAGCTCGATTCATGAGAGAGCGCGAGCCTGGCTCAGCTTGGCTCGTTAGGCTCTCGAGCCGAGCTAGGCTCGAATTATTAGGGGCGTTTTAGGGGTTTTATAAAGTATGGAGGATTAAACTAAAATTTTTAAAACAAAAGTTTGCAAAAATGACAAAGAACCCCCCGATGTTAAAATCCCTAAAACCCTTTGCTGTAAAACCAAACCAAATCAAACCATTTTAGGCAAACTATCACCGTTAGAGTTGGTGGAGAGTGCAGGGGAAACAAGGAGAAAGAAGGAAAGAAAGGAAGAGAAAATAAGAGAAACATGAGCAATTAGAGAGAGAGAGAGAGAAGAAAAGAAAGCAAATGAGTAATAAGTAACAAAATGAGAAAAGGAAGAGAATACCTTTAGAGTTGGTGGAGAGAGCAAGGGAAACAAGGAGAAAGAAAGAAAAAATAGAGAAACGGAAGCCATTGGAGAGAGAGAAAAGAAGAGAAAGCAAATGAATAATAAATTAGAGAGAGAGAAAAGAAAAGAAAGGAGAGGAGTAATAAATGAGAGAATGAGAGAGAGAGAGAGAGAGAGAGAGAGAGAAGAAGAGAAATAAAAGAGTAATAAATTAGAGAGAGAAAATTTGCTCCGAATTTAAAAAAAAAAGGTTGTATGCTTTTCACTGGCTCACGAGTCAGCTCTAACTCAGCTCATTAAACCGACTCGCGAGCCAGGCTCGAAATCCTCTCTTCTCTTCACGAGTCGAGCCAAGTCAAAAAATCAGAGGTTCAACTCGGCTCAGCTTAAACTCGAATTCTCCTCTTCTTTCACAAGCTGAGCTCATTAAGTCAAAAACTCGGCTAAAAAACAGCCCTAGATTTATAATGTAGAAAATAAAATAAAAATCTAAATTAATGGCAAAAGATTTAATCTTGATAAGTTATGCATACAATATTTTGTCTGTCTTAGTAATTTTATGAAGGATAAAATTGTAATTAAAAAGAAAATAGCAATTAGGGCTAGTAAGATAAAAAGTGCGGGCGAACAGTATCACTCTTAATTTAATTAAATTTGGGTTTACAAAGAGTTGTTATGGGGTTGAAATAATAACAATCCAGAGATTATAAATCATCATTATGTTAATTTAAAATTCTATTCTTATATGTTAAAAGTTAAAATATGAGTAAATTTTTACTCAATAATAGAGTTATTGTTCTAAACAGTATAAATTAAATGACGATTTCACGGAATGTGAAAATGTGATATAAAATGTAAAAGGGACTAAAATGAAATGATCGGAGAATAACTTGAGTTCATTGTAGTTATCTTCTTATTGGCTTTTGCATTGAATCTCAGGTGAATAACAATTCATTCACACTACATTTACAATGGAAGTCTGTTTTTTTTTTTTTATAGCACATCCCCCGCCCTTGAGCCAATGAAATTAGAGTCCGTTTGATCAGTCTTCTTCGAGTAGAGCTTATGGAAGAAGAATTTATCTGAAAACAGTTTATAAATTAAAGTTTTGATAAAATATTGGTTAGTTGTTTGGTAAAGGAAAATGTAAAAAACTCTCTCCTATTAATTTACCAAAAACTGTTTTAATATATAAGAATAGATCAAGTGAAATTTATAAAATATATAAGAATATTTTTTAAATTTCAATATTTTAAATAAACCTAAAAAGAGCTTATGGCTTTTCCCATAAGCCTTAAAATAACTTATTTATAATTTTATAGCACTTTTAAAATGAAACCAAACATCCTGAAAAAATGTCTAAAGTGTTTATAGCTTTAAATAAGCTCTTTTAGCCAATAGATAACCTAACCAAACATGCTCTTAGCTCCTTTAGGAAAGTGAATCTCCTCCACTCTATGCTTTGGGAAGTGAATTTTAGCCCCCACCAACTTGACCACTATCCTCCATAGGTAAATACACCTTTATTATATTTTTAAGAAATTTCTTCAAACCTCATTTAATACCAAAAATAGTCCTCCTTAATTAAGTTTAATTAGGGTTTTTTTAATCTGAACTCCCCTTTTCCCCCAATTTCGAACTTAATTAGAGTTTCTTTTATTATGCCACTTTTCCCAAATTTCAAACTTACTTAGAGTTGTTATTTATACCACTTTTTCCCAATTTCTTAATTAGGGTTTTTTCTTTTAATATCCCTTCTTCCAAATTTCAAATTTGAAACTTGGTTTTTTCTTCTTCGTATTTGGGTTCAGATTCATCCTTTTGTGTGATTAATTTCTATTTAGCATTATTAATATATTTTCATTAAACAAAGAATTTTTGAAATTAAAAAAAAATGTTTAAATGATTTAGGAAATTTCGAATTAGAGTTTATGTAAGATTTAAAGGCTAAGTGTATTTAGAAATTATTATGTTATTAAGGTTAAACTTGTCAATGCAAAAGTACATTTAAAATTGGGAATACTGTTAATTTAATGGGGGCTACAAGTCAATTCTCCTATGCTTTTTGTTCTTCAATTTTTAAACTCAATTCTAATGTTTGATGAAATGAATGCGGGTCCAGTCGCAAGAGATGAAGTAGGCTTGCATGAGGAAGTAGTTGGGCCCCGTCCAAAAATGAAGATTGGCAAATGCCAGGGAGTGGGTCTGGTGGAATCCACCTACTTATTAGAGTCACATGTTTGTTATTGTTCATATAAAGAATCTCATATTTAACATCTCTCTACGTCCACTTAATGAAAGTTTTGAGATTTGTAGATATAAAAATATGAAATTTCTTGGCGTCCAAATTTCAACAAAGTGGGAGAAGTGGTCTCACCTCTTTTCCCTTTCTTTCACCCTATTTCCTTCTATTTTGTCCTCAGCAGAACCCACCCTTGATTTGGATATTTAGAAATGCTATGATTAGATTGTCCTGTGCTTCATCTAAACATTACTTATAATAGATCTTTATAATTGATTGTCCTTTCACCCGTCATAGAAACTAGGTCAGCTCCACTATATACAGATTCAAAACAACCATTGCAAACATTCAGAACAAAAAGTTTTAAAATAAATTATCATTGTTATTATTATCATTTTTACTTCTGAAGCCTGTCTAAAAGGCGTCCTGATTCTGGGTACAAATTATTAACAGGAGCAATCATTGACATGCCCAACAAAACTAATTCGGAACTGGGGTATTACTTATTAGAAACACTCTTTCTATATGCCAGTATACCTAGGTTTCCGTTTCTCAGCGAATGCAGCCAATCCCTCCAACCGATCCTTCGTATCTAAGGTCTCTAGGTAGCACTCTTCTTCCAGTTGCAAAGCTGATGCCATGTCAATCTCAGGTCCCTCACTAATAGCCCTTTTCGCCATCCTAATTGCTATTGGACCCTGCAAACAATAGGTGTTGACTTGAATTTGAAAATCAGATGTCATTATTTGTCCTACAAAATAATTCAGTTCGATCTACTTTTTCATGTCAAGCATTATCCAGATAGTTTGAAGTTTCACCAATAACTCACCCCACTAAAAGAAACAAAAAGAGGATCATTAACGCAAACTCACCAGCTGCAAGTCATACAAAAATTGGTGTGCATAATATAACACACAGTTATGGTCCTTTTCTTTCCATTTTGCTTAAATAAAACATTTCGGGGTTTTCGAACATGCATAACCTAACCAACTTATAAACACATCAATCATGATAGGAAAGGTCTTCCAAATGTCCTAACTTTTTGGCTGCCAAGAGACTCTTAACAGCATTGCATTCAGATTCCACGCCACATAAATATTCCTTTACGATAATAGTAAAGACACATATTCCTACCTTCTGATTGATTTCCCGGGCAATTTCAAGTGCCTTCAACTGAGCTTGACCGGCAGGAACACAGAAATTCACAAGACCTGCACATAAAACCCTTATATTGCTATATATGATGGATACATATATGTATGTATGTATGTATGTATGTATGAATGTATGTGTCTGCTACAATCTAACTCACCAATAGACATTGCATCTCTGCCACCAACTTTACGACCAGTAAATATAAGATCTTTTGCTACTGACCTTCCAACCAATCTAGGCAGCCGCTGTGTCCCACCTGCTCTGTTAAAAGCCAGGACTATATGAGTAATCTATCACCGCAATTACTTCTTGAAAAGAAAAAGTATTCATGCAGTAATATGGCCCATCTGAAATTATTAAAATGTAATTAGAAGCCACTCTTCTAAGCTAATACTGATCTACTTACGTGCAACAAAACATTAGTGATTGCAAGCAGAACTCTTGTGAACAGAACTAATCTAAACCCTCACCAGCAAAAAAATTTAAAACAAGTTGCAATCCACAAGAGATGTTACTAAAACTTTACCAGATTTAAAACAAAATGTTGTACATACCCAGGAATTATAGCAAGTCCTGTTTCTGGCAAGCCCAATACTGCATCTTCTCCTGAGTAATTAGAAATTAAAATCCATTACAACTTTTCTTTCTTTTTTCTTTTTTGGAAAAAGAAAAATTCTCAATGAATAAATTGGAACTACCACAGACACGAAGATCACATGCTAGTGCCATTTCAAGGCCACCACCCAATGCTGCTCCTTCAATGACAGCAATGGTAGGAACAGGAAGTGCCTGTATCATGTAAATACAAGCTCAAAAGTAAGATAAAAGTCACCACAAAATGCAATGATGTAAGCACATGTTATAAAGAATATCTAACAGCAAACGAGCATAAGTATCAGCCTCCACATATGTAGTATGCTTATACAATTTTTGTACACACATGTACATGAAAACTTATATAATAGGGTAATCAGATATCAAGTCTTACCTCTAAGAACGAGAATGTGGATCGCAGTGAGTTGACAAAAAAATGAATCTCAGATGCACTCATAGCCCTGCGTTCCTAACAAACCAATAAAAGGCAGAACCGTTAAGTATTCACCATATAAGTACTGTTCCTAAGGAAAAATGCAAGCAACACAACCACAATATGAAGCCACTAACCAAGAAAATCACCAATTAAATCATGATTCTATCACTAGCCCCATGCTTCTACTCAACAATGCATGTTGACAGAAGAAAGACATATCCTCAATTTTATTACCATAACTTCAATTTCCTCTACGAAATCATGACAAAACTATATATATATATTTTTTTTTTCTGATTTATTGTTAAAACTCCCAAATTTGCATCACATAAAAATAAATAAATAAACCAGTAAAGTCTCGGTAATTAGAATTGTACTAATACTGCAAAAGAACGAGTGTGTCATACCTTCAAATCAGCACCAGCACAGAACACTTTAGGAACCGAACTGGAAATCATTACAACTTTGGCAGAAGAATCCTCACTAATAGTTTCAAATTTATGCTTTAGGCCTCTCAATAGCTCCGTTCCAATTGCATTTCTAGCTCCAGGCCTATTTAAACTAACCTCAATTATTCCTGTTAATCATAATTAGTAAGTACTACGAATTAACAACAAACACAAAGTAGTAAAAAATAAAATAAAATAAAAAAAGAAGCAGAAATTCAAGTACCAGAATCAGAGTCGGAGAGTCGCTGAAGCTTGACCAACTCAGAGGAAGCGGATTCTAAAATGAGAGTTCTACGGCTCTGGTACTGATGAAATTGGTTTAAATTTTCTTCTGAGATTAACAAGTTTACCAGTGGCTGAGAAGGTTTATGCCAACAGGCTTTGGATTTTTTCATACAATGCTGAGCCAGAGATTTTGTTAGAGTCGTTACGGTGGCCATGTTTGATCAAACTGATTTCAGCTGAGAGAAAGAAGGTGAGGGTTGGAGTTAGAAAATTTGATTACAGTGATTTGACATTATCGTAAACGTCAGTATGGGCTGGCCGTGTAAAACGGAGCGTTTTGGTTGTTAATGTAATAATAAACTTCTGCAGTCGTGCACTCTTTGTTGAAATGTTAAACCAAAGAAAATAGTAGAAGACTAGTTATGGGCTATTGGGCTTGCGTAATGTACTCTTTCGGCCCTCTATTTCCAAATGTATAATTAATACTAATCAATCTCACAGGTCACAGGTGTATAAAGTAATCCAGTAGAGGTATTTAAGTCTCCCCGTAAATTTCTTCTAAGCTTAAAGTATATATAGATACTTTAAATAATTATCAAGAAGGACATTTATTGTTTTAGCACACCTCATCTACTAAACTCTCTCTTTCTCAATACCCAAAGCCCCTTTTTTTCCAAAACTTGGTTTGAAATTCGTCAGTTGAAGTTCATGTATTTTTTTTTTTTTAAGGAAAAGATAATCCCATTAACAGGCAAAAATGATGATGGAAATTTAATTAGGAGAAAAAAATGGAGACGATGGATTAACAAATAAATTTAGAAGGAAAAATGTTAGGAGAGTGACGATTTTGAAATAATTAAATAATATTTGTAAATTAAATATTTAAAAGGATTTTAATTATTATTGAGGTTTATAAAGAGATTTAGCGGGGGCTTAAACAACATCCAATCTGAAATTAACTTCACAATTATAAACATAGATGGTGAACTTTTTTTTTTCATAGCTTGTGTGCAAGGTAAGTCACAAATGTATTAAATGATTCTAGGATGGTTTGAACTTAAGAAGTTAATAAAAAAAAAAACAAATATTCTGACAACCCCTGCCTCAAATGTTTTAACAATCATGTTTCTGGTTTTCTATGCTCTTATTCTATAAGCATCAATCCAAAAAATTAGAAAACTGAGGTGGACAAGTGGACCTACTCGGCATAGTCCCATTTGAGCCCAGTGGACCTGTTTCAGCATATCTTGGAAGACCATTTTGGCCCATCGGAGAGCAAAGAGGAATATATGCCCAAGTCACGAGACTATTATAAATAACTTTCATCATTCCCACACATTATGATTATTATTCATCTTTCTTGTATTTAATTAAAATAGAATACAAGAAATCTCTAGACGTTATATATAAATTTATTCTAAAAATTATTTCAATTTGCTCAAATTTTAGGGTGACAATAATTATAAGATTTTAGTGTCATAGGTTATTAATAAAATGAAATTAAACCTGAATTAATGTACATGTGATTCATATTACATAAGAATAAAACTATGCACCTGAAGACAAAAACATAAACAATATAAAACTTCAGATAAAATTTTAATATACACTAAAGTTCAAAATTATTAGAGTTGTTTATTATGACTTTTTAAGTAGAGTTTATGAAATTAAAACTCCTTTAAGTAAATAAAAGTAGAGTTTTTTATTAAATATTATTAATTGTTTGATTAGATAAGTTTACAAGCATTTATTAGTTTTAAAAAACATAAGAATAAAGTAATAAACACAATTGACCAGAAAAGGAACTAATGATAAAAGATAACATTATTTTCGGATCATGTAGGCCTGCAATCAAAACGAACACGAACGAACAGTCCATTCGAAACTCGTTCAATAAGTATGAAGGATTGTTCGATTTCGTGTTCGAACTAGAACGAACACAGGATGACTGTGTCATATTCGTTCGATTAACAAAAGGCCAGTTCGTGATTGGTTGAATAACTGAATTTAGGATCTGTTTGTTCAAAGTAAAATGAGCGAAATTAAACGAATCTGGACTTTTAAGGGCCAAACAACGATTCAGAAAACAGAAAAAGAAATAACTTACAGAGATCAACATGCAGCTTCCTTGAATCTGAGTTTAAGAATTAAAACTGAAATCTTCTCCTTTAGTCCTTTATACTCTGTCTCTGTTTGTTGATTATCTTATTCCGCCTAATTGTGAGTGTTGAGGTGTTGGGGCTGTCGCGTTGAGCAAACTCAAATTGCAGAAAAAATTAGGGCTGTGAACTGTGATGTGAGTGAGGCTGTCGCAATATGCAAAAGGTAAAGGTGGAATTGGATTTGGATTTGGGCCGGGTAAGGGAAACGTGGAATTGGGTTTGAACTTTGGATTTTTGTTTTAAAATTTGGGATGGGCCAAATAAGGGAAAGTGTGAAATTGGTTTACATATATATATATATAATGCGTAATTGGTATGTACAAAATTATATTCATACATATATTAATCATAAATTAAATATGTTAATATGTTATGAAATTACCAAAATTATAAGTTATCATATATTTATTATCATTACATAAATTATCATAAATATTTTAAATGTTTACATATATATTTGTATCAACACCAAAATTTATAATGGAATGAGGATCTATTGTAATATATGATCATACATATATGTGATTAATTAATTTGTATATATATATATATATATATATATAATATAATATATATATATATATATATATATATATAATGTGTAATTGTGTATATACAAAATTATTATTATATATATATTAACATAGATTATATGTTATGAAATTACCAAAATTATAGGTTACATATATTATTATTGATTACCATTAAAAAAAATTCATCCAAACTAAACCAAACATATATAAAAAAAAGAAAAAAAATGAAAAAAAATAATAAAAATTATAATAATGCATACCATGTTTTCAAACATAAAAGAACGAAAAAATCGAACAAATGTTCGCGAACGGATGGATCAGTCGAATGTATAATGTTCGTGAACATAATCGAACAAACAACCCATGTCGAACTCGATCGAACATATTATCGAACGAATATCAAACTGTTCGCGAACAGTGTCGAATAGGTATCGAATGAACATTGAGTTGTTCGTGAACTGTTTGGTTCGTTTGCCTCCCTATTCGTGCTAAGTAATGTTACGGGCTCATATTTTGAGCCGCAGTTCTCAAATTGAAAATTAATTGGCGATCGGTTGTCCCGAAAATTGAAAAATAATATTTGAGATTATTCTGTTTTATTCATTAAGAAAATATTATTTTAAATATAACATAATATTTAGAATAATATGTATTAATATTAATAAATATAATATAAATTAAATTCATTTTAAATAAAATTAAAATTAAAATACCATGATTAGAAAACTTGATTGGTAATGAAATAAATATAATCTAAATATGGAATTGTATATGACTATTCCATATTAGATTAGGGTTTTAATTGTTGCCATATTTAAGTGCAACTCTAAAAATTAAACAAATTATTCAATCAAACACAAACCCTAGCCGCGTCTCTCTCTCTTTCTCATTCTCTCCCAAAACCGTGAACACTCATGGTTGGAGAAGAGAATTTTTCAAGTGAAAAATTCTGCACTATTATCCTTGAACCAATCGGTTTGGCTAGCACATCGAGTCCTTTGGTGATCATCATCTTGTCTTCGTGTGCGATACCTATCGTTCATTCCTATCTTGGAGTGAAAGCGAATCCAAATTAGTTGAAGGAGCCTCTAATCGTTGGTATAAAACTTACAATTATGTTTAATATAATTGCCATGCATGAATGATGTAAATAAAAGTAGAGTTCGTAATAATGAGAATCAGTTAGTGCCCACACGTGTCCAAATGGGATGGAGAGTAAGTATCGATTACAGGAAGTTGAACGCAGCAACTTGAAAAGATCATTTCGCTCTCCCTTTTATAGATCAGATATTAGAGAGATTAGCTAGTCATACTCATTATTGTTTCCTTGATGGTTTTTCAGGTTACAACCAGGTTGGGATAACACCAGAGGATTAGGAGAAAATGACCTTCACATATCCATTTGGTACATTTGCTTACCGTCGAATGCCATTCGGATTGTGTAACACTCCGACAACCTTTCAGCGGTGTATGGTTAGTATATTCTCTAACTATGTAGAAAACATTATAGAGGTATTTATGGATGATTTTAGTGTCTATAGTGATTTATTTGATAAATGCTTAGATAACCTTACACTAATACTGAGGAGATGTTTAGAAACTAACGTTGTATTAAATTGGGAAAAATGTCACTTTATGGTAAAACAAGGTATAGTATTAGGGCATGTTATTTCTGCTAGAGGGATAAAGATAGATAAATCCAAGACAAATGTTATTTCTGCTTTACCTTACCCCATGAATGTGCGGGAGATTTGATATTTTCTTGGACATGCAGGTTTCTATCGTGGATTTATCAAGGATTTTTCGAAGATTGCATTGCCCTTGTGTAAGCTGTTGCAAAAGGACTTGTCATTCCAATTTGTAGTAGTGGGATTTTCAGGATTTAGGGTAAGATGAAGTGAGTATCCTAGGCAGTAACAAGCTCTACTACTCGAAATTCCCTTAATTCTGACTAATGAAACATGCTCTTCAACAATCTCTAACCATTAGACAACCTAGAACAAGCTCTCTAGATTTAATGTAATGGTTTCTTTAAGTTCCAATGAAATAGGTTAATCTAAGCAACAATCTCATAAACTTGGATTATTTAACTTAGGTTTTGTTATTCAAGTAATAAAATAGAAAGTTTATCCACAATCTTTTATTACTAATTGCTACTGCGTGATTAGGAAAAGATCGATTACGTAATACAATCCCTAATTTTAGCAATCGATATCAATTCAATCTATTTAGCAGGCTTGAAGTAAATTAAACGAATCAAATATCATATTCCATTAAAACTGAATAACATAAATCAAATCCATAGAAAGGTAAGAAATTACATTACTTTATCAATTATACCATCGATATGTGTTTAGGAATTGAAATCCCCTCGAATTGAATTGAAAAAGTCTAACCAAACATCTTAAACTGAGAACCACAAATGTTTCTGAATGAATCTCCTTGTGTGTGTTTTTCCTCTCTTTTTTAAAAACCTAATGTTCTATTTATAGCCCCTTCAAATGACCCTAAAAACGTGTGTACAACCTCTCAAAGGGTTTACAACTCAAATTCCTAAATTGTAGGCATTGAGTCCTACTCTTTCCAAAACAGGCTGAATAATTTTCTACTGGAACTTGTGAGATGATTTCAGGTCATAAGAAAACTGAATTCGGGCTTGGACTCTTCATGAAAGCTGTATCCCTAGTTATAAGCTTTCCAACGCATCTTCAATCATCTCAATTGGACTTTAACTCAAGTTATAGCCCAATTATTGATCTATGCCCAAGTTGTGACGAGATTGGATTTTCTGACTTTGATGTAAACTTTGAATACCCAAATCTACTAGGATTAAAATGCGCAGCCTAATTTAAAATGCTTAGGACGTCTACTTCAAACCTCAAGAAGGTCTCTTTCTCATTCTGGAACTCTAAGATCATCAAAGTCTCCACTGAACCTTTAGAGGTCGAATTTGCCAATGTCTGAAAACTGCACATTATGCTCAACTTTCATTCGCATGCCTCCATTCCTTTCCTAATTCACAAAATATATTAATCAGCTAAATTAATCACAAAATATATCACAAAGATTGATATAAAGGATTCAAAATATCAATTATTGAACACTTATCATGTATCATTGACCACATTCTAAATGTCCATTTGTTGACTCATCGTAATTGGTCATATTCGATAAATAGTTCATCGACCATTTATCCATATTAATGCCCTAATAACATAACTTTTATAATAACCCACACTAATACCATCATATGATATTTAATGGAGATATTTAGCATGCCTACTATGCAATGTTATTGCCCAATTAACATTACTTACATCGGGAATGCTTTGATGATTTGATATTTTGAAGATCAGTATCATCCAAACATTTCACATGCAATATTAATAATTTAAATGAAGCAATAAATCAACATGTGAAATAAGAACACTTTCTTTTATTAATAAAATATTTACCCAATATATATATATATACAAGATTTAATGTCCTGGAACGAACAACACGATTGGTTCCTAGGGCATACACTAACAAAACTCTCACTTGCACTAGAACCAATCATTGTGGTATCTAATACACATCTTCTCAAGACGATAGTCCAACTGTTTCTGTGCCATCGCTTTAGTGAGTGGGTCAGCTACATTTTTAGCTAAAGGTGTCTTCTACACTAAAATTTCTCCAGCTCCAAAGAATTCTCTCAAAATGTGATATTTATGCTGAATATGTTTTGACTTCTAGTGCGCCCTTGTTTCCTTTGCTTGTGCAGTTTCTCTAGTATTGTCACAGTACATGGTTATCAGATGAGCCATCTTTGGAACCACACCAAGTTTAATCATGAACTTACACAGCCATACAACTTCTTTTGCTACTTCTGAAGTAGTAATATACTCAGCTTCTGTAGTGGAATCGGTAGTAGTCGACTGTTTGGAACTTTTCCAACTTATTGCACCTCCATTACAAGTGAATATGAATCCAGATGTAAACTTTCTATCATCCACGTCTGATTGAAAATTAGAATTCGAGTATTCCTGAATCTTCAATTCCAAATCTCTGTAACTCTTGATTAAATCCTTAGTTCTTCTTAAGTACTTCAGGATTGTTTTAATAGAAAACTAGTGCTTCTCCCTCGGATCGGACTGATATCTGCTTGTAACACTTACAACATATGCTATATTAGGCGTAGTACATAACATAATGTACATGAGACTACCTACAGCTGAAGCATAAGGTATCCCACTCATCCGCTCGCACTCTTGGTCATCTTGGGACTCATGTCTTTCAAAAGATGAATTTTGTGACTATAGGGAAAAAAAAGATTTGGAGTCTTGCATGTCGAATCGTTTCAACATATTTTCTATATACATCCTTTGAGATAAGCCTATTAATCCTTTCTCTCTATCTCTATAGATACGAATTCCTAGGATGTAGGTTGCTTCTACTAAGTCTTTTTCATGGAGAAAGTTTTGGATAACCACATCTTAACTTCAATCATCATTCCAATGTCATTTCCCATCAATAGTTCATCATGTACATATAGTATGAGAAATATGGTTGTATGATCTTTTGTCCCTTTATAAACACAAGGTTCATTTGGATTTTTTATGAAACCAAACGATTTGATTGTTTCATCAAACCAGATATTCCAGTTTCTTGAAGCTTGTTTTAACCCATAAATGGATCTATGTAGCTTGCACACCTTATTTCTTTCAGAACTGGATACAAAACCAACAAGTTGTTGCATGTAGATATTTTTCTCAATAAATCAATTGAGGAACGTTGTTTTGATATCCATCTACCATATCTCATAATCGTAGTACGCAACTATGGCTAGCATAATTCTGGTAGATTTAATCATAACGATTGGTGAGAAGGTTTCCTCATAATCCAACCCATGTTTCTAAGTATAACCCTTTGCAACCAGTCTTGCTTTGTAGGTCTTTACCTTTTCATCTTTGCCAATCTTTCTCTTGAAGACTCATTTACATCCAATATGAACTATTCCTTCTAGAGGATCAACAAGAGTCCACCTTGATTAGCATGCATGGATTCTATCTCAGAATTCATAACTCCTTGCCATTTTCCAAAATCAATATCTAATATCACTTCTTCATAGCTTCAAGGATCATCCTCATGACTGACTTCTCCAATTATGATAGATCCAAAAATCTCTTCATGATGAAATCTATATCTTTCCCGAAGGTCGAGATACTCTAGATGGTTTACGAATCGGAACCATTGTTTTAGGTGTTAAGGTTTCCTAAGAAGGACTATCCATCTGAGTATTTTCGGTCTAAGGCTCCCAGGACTCTTCCTAGAACACAATTTTCTTCCTGCACCACTTTCCTCTAAGGACTCTTTCTCAAGGAAATGTGCATTTCTGCTAATCGAAATTCTTTGATCAATGTGGAAGTAAAAATAATATCTGAAACTATCTTTAGGATATCCAACAATCTGACATTTCTTAGATCTAACGTCCAACTTATCTGTCTTGACAGTCTTGACATAAGCTGGACAACCCCAAATTCTCATATATTTGAGACTAAGAGGTTTACCATACCAAATCTTGTATGGTGTCTTCTCAATAGATTTAGATGTACCCTATTCTGAATATGCACAGCGGTATCATGGGAAAATCCCCACAGTAATGTTGGCAAGTTTATAAAACTCACCATCAAACTACAATATCCAATAAAGTACAGTTCCTCCTTTCTGACATGCCGTTATGTTGCAGTGTATACGGAGGAGTTAACTAGGATATTTTACCATTCTTTTTCAGAAAATCTCGAAATTCCATACTCAAGTATTCATTGCCACAATCCGATCGTAAAATCTAAATACTCCATTCGATTTGTTTTTCTATTTCATTTTTAAATTCTTTGAACTTTGTAAGGATTCATATTTGTATTTCATTAAATACATATACCCATATCTAGAATAGTCATCAGTAAAGGAAATGAAGTATTGAAAACCTCCTCTGGCCATTTCATTAAATGGTCCGCATACATCCGAATGTATCAATTCCAATAATTCTTTGGATCTTTCCCCTTTACTCTTAAAGGGCGATTTAGTCATTTTTCCTTGAAGACAGGATTCACAAGTCAGATAGGATTCTTAACCCAATAAACTTAAAAGTCCATTTACTTATCTCCAATATGACGTAATCGATGATGCCAAAGTAATTTAGGAATAATTTCATTTCGAGATCTCTGATTAGTGACAGTTTTAATTATGTTATAATCATTCATTTTAAAACATACAAACCATTTGTATTAATTGCTTTGCCAACTAATTCATTTCCAAAATAAATTAGACATTCATTTTCATTAAACTATATTTTGTAACCATATTTACATGAAACAGAAAAAAAAATGATATTTCTAGTCGCTTTGGAAAAATAAAAAATATGTCTTGATGGCAACATCAAATGGCCAGTACCTATTACCTCGGCCACAACTTTTCCTCCATTTGCCATCTTCAAAATGACTTCATCTTTTGAGAACACAGAACTATTTTGTAGTGCCTGCAATGAAACACATTTATGAGATGTAGCAGCTGAATCTAATATCTAGGAATGATCATTTGAACTAACATTTAATTCAAATTCTATAACATAATAATGGAACATACCTACTCGAGCTTTCTTCAAGCTCTCGAGATATAAAGGACAATTCCTCTTCCAATGTCTATCTTTCTTACAGTGGAAACATTGCCCTTTATCTTTTGCTTTTTCGGCCTTACAGGTATCCTTCTTAAAAGGCGATTTTTGTGGTCCAACTTTTGGACCTTTCTTTTGTTTCCATTGCTTCTTCTTAGTCCTACTTGAAGAAGCTGCAGAAACATCCTCTTGCCCCTTCTCTTTTCCTCCCTACTTATAAAACTGTTGAATCTCAGTCGCCAGTTCTGTGAGGGTGTGCTCAATCCGGTTGAGATTATAATTTGTGATGAAGGCCTTGAAACTAGGTGGAAGGGTTTGCAAAATCAAATTAACTTTGAGACTATCTGGCATGACAATCCCAAACGCATCCAATTGCCCCATAATATTTATCATCTTAATGACATGATCTTCTGGGTAGATACCTTCCCTTAGTCTCATTCCGAACAGTGTCGCACACAGTTCATATTCCCTCACCCTTGGATGCTCACCATACAACTCTTGCAAAGCGAGCAATATCTCATTCAAACTCTGCATCTTTTCATGCTTACGCTAGAGCTCGGCATTCATTGAAGCTAGCATGCAGGTTCGAGCTCTAAAGTCATCCTCCTGCCACTTATCAAAAACTTCATTTTCTTGCGGTGTGGCATCAGGAGGCAGAGAAAATGAAAGGGGTGCTTCCAAGACATACCCGGCCTTTTCAGAATTGAGAATAATTCTCAAATTCCTTAACCAATCATTATAATTGGTGGTTCCAATCAACTTGTTATCACTGAGAATCCTCACAAGGAGGTTGTTGCTCATTTTCAGGGACTAAATATCACACAACTACAGAAAGAGACTGCAAAGAGAAATAAAAGTTTTATTAGTGTCTTGTAAATTTATACCCTTAATGCTAATCTTATTAGCTCCTACTATTTTATTCAAATCTCATACTCCTCGAAATGACAATTCGAAAATTTCGTTGGAATAAATTTCTAGTGGGGAATCAAATTCTTATTAAATTTAATCAAATCTCACATGATGGAAATCTTGGTCAATTAAATTTAATAAGTAGGAAACTATTTCGCTTTATATCACTATATAAGGTAAGATTCATTTCCTTGCCTCTAGTTTTGGATACCTCACATAATAGAAATCTTGGGTATAATGAAAAAAATTCTATCCAAGAACTAAAACAATCAATTCTATGTCATAAAATTAGTTTCCCACACATAATAGAAATCTTGGAATCTCTAATTTTATGATAAAGAATTAATTGATCCATAATGGAAAGCTTGGACTTAATATTTTTCCTGAGGGAGATTTTAAAGTTTAACTTTGATTAAGAAATCTTTTACACTTATCACATACACTACAACCTGATGTATCCTTATAAATATAAAACCTAGTGGGATTCAAAATCCTAATTAGGTAAACTATTCACCTAATTCTAACAATTAAGATTAAACCCTAATTAATATTTATCTATCACATAAACAAATATTAATACAACAAAAACACACCCATTATAAAATGAACATATTCATAAAATAGTAAAGGGAATGACAATAAAAATAAATAAATATATCACATATATTTACCAAATATTTATTCAAAAAAAAAAAAATATGAATAATTATCTTATGCATTGTGTAATATTTAGATAAGTATGGCCACATGTAACAATTACACATGCACATGAACAATTCATCAAATTAACATGTCATACATATAACATTTGATCAAAATCATATCTTGAAAAATTCATGACATGGCCAAATATGATGATCCAATATACATAAACCATGTGTACAATTTTCACATGACTATCAAGCAAAAATCATAAAAACAACATTTACTAATCACCATTAAATATGTCTTTTTCACATAAACAATTTATGCATGGATCACCATCATAATTTTAACATATTAAAACATGGCCAATGTCCAATAATTTCATCACCAAAAATTGTATTCACAGTACAATTGAATTTCATGTATATTTAACCCATAATATCACATATTATTACCATGGATCTTGCATTCAAAATGCACAAGGACATAATAAAAGTTGGCCAAATTCTGCCGTGCTAAAATCATAAAAAAATTTGCATCAAAATGTAGATCTAGCACATATATGTACTAACCAAGAAAAATAATTGTCCAAAATCATGAAATTGCATCTATAATTAGGGGTGAGCGGTTCCGGGTACCCTCCATTTTTCGGGAGAACCGGAACCGCATAGTGCAGGTTCCCAAAAAAAGGAACCGGAACCGGAACCGCACAGTGTAGGTTCTTCAATTCAAGGAACCGGAACCTAAAATGCAGGTTCCGGTTCCTTTCCGGGGTACCCTATAAAAAATCAATTACCCCCCTATTAGTTTAAAAATGACAAAAATACCTTAAAAGTTTACAAATACACCCCTAACAAATTTTGATTATTCATTCATTTGTGTCCAATGTAACTCATAACCTGTAATCTTTAAGCAACACTTGAATTCAATCAATTCATCACAATTCACATACAATTCAATCAAAAACCAAACACAAACAATTATTCATCACAATTAATGTTATAATTGGCCAATTGAGTATTTATATATACTAAATATAATTTAGTAAATTTAATATTATAAATTATAATGTTATAATTAATTAAGTGATCATACTACAATGTAAATTGTAATTATAATTAATTAAGTAATATACTATTTAATTATAATGTAATATTATAATTAATTAAATGTTAATCATTTAATTAAGTATTGTAATATTGTTTATAATAGAATGTTATAATTAATTATAATCATACCATAAATATAATGTAATGTTATAATTAAAATTTTAATCATTTAATTAATATTGTGTAAATTAGTAAATTATTAATGTTTATATATATGTCTAATCATTAAATAATCTTTAATATATATATATATTAATCATATGATCATACAATAATAGTTATAATGTAATATTATGAATTAAATAATCATACTAAAATCTATAATTTAATATATAATTAATTAATTTCAAATCATTTAATCATATACTAATGTTATAATGGAATTTTATAATTGATTAAGTAATCATATTATAATATATAAGGTAATGTTATAATTAATTAAAATTTTAATCGTTAATTAAGTAATGTAATAATATAGTAAATTACTAATATTTATAATGTAATGTTATAATTTATAACTAATTTTAATCATTTAACTATGTAATGCTATAATTAAGTAAGATTATAATATAATGTAATATATAATGTTATAATTTAATTGAGTAATTATTTAACTATAATGTAATGTTTAATTAATATTTATATGAAATGTTTATGGATAATGTTAAATTAATTAAATTTCTAATAATTATTAAGTATTGTGCTAATGTTTAGTAGTAATTGGTAATTACTAATGTTTAAAACATAATATTATAACTCATAATCAGTTAAGTAAATCATTTAATTATTAATGTTATAATTAATTATGTGTATCATACTATATGTAATGTTTATGAACTATAACTAGTAATCAGATTATATATTTAATGTTATATTAAATTAATTAAAATTTTAATTAAGTAATGTAATAAATAATAATGTAGTAAATTACTAATGTTTATAATATGATGTTATAATTTATAACTAATTGTAACATTTAACTATGTATACTATAATTATTAGTAATCTAATATAATATAATATATAATGTTATAATTAATTAAGTAATTATTTAATTATAATATAATATTTAATTAATTAAATTTCTAATCATTTAATTAAGTAATCATTTGTTAATAATAATGTTATAATTAATGTTTAAATATAACGCCATAATCAATTAAATAATCATCTAATTGTAATGTTATAATTAATTATGTAATCAACTTCATACTATAATGAAATAGTGAAATGTTACAATGAATTAAGTAATCATACTATAAGTCTTTAATATAATATTATAATAATTTGTTTATACTATAATATTATAATTAATTAAGTAACATTTAATTATAATGTAATTTACACAATCGACTATAAATTTATAATGTAATGTGTAATTAATTAAATTTTTAATCATTTAATTAAGTTTAAGTATTATGCTAATGTTTAGGTAGTAAATTAGTAATTACTAATATTTATAATATAATGTCAAAATCAATTAACTGGTCATTTAATTATGTAATGTATAATTAATTATATATCATACTATAATTTTGAATGTAATATTATAATTAATTAATTTTTTAATCATTTAATTAAGTTTTACTATGTTTTATAAAATGTTATAATTGACTAAGTAATTATACTATAAATCTATAATGTAATGCATATATTAATTAAATTTCATTTATTTAATTAAGTATAATCATAAATGTTATAACTTATAAGTCAATAATTAAGTAGTAATTAATTAATGTAATGCTATATTATTATACTATAAATCAATTAATTAATGTTAAAAATTATAATTAATTAAGTAATCATTTAACTATAATGTATTGTTATATTGATTAAGTATGATATTTAACTAGTAATTATTTATTAATGTTTATCAATTTATCATATATAATAAATTAATTACTAATTTATTATAGATATACTTAGAACTGATATGAAGTAAATAACTAAATATATTATTACTCAATCAAATATACTATTTTTTAAAAATAATTCTTTTAATACATTAAAATTGTAAAACACTTTTAATTGGATCTAATTCCAATTATTCACTAATTAATCAAAACTTTAATATTAATGTTTATATATTAAAGCTTTTAATATGGTGTAATTTATATGTAATAAGTATAATTATATTCGTATATTTATTTAATTAGGTTATTCTAAAAATTTAACTTTTTCTATTTTAAAATTTTTTATATGTAAAATAATAGAAACCCTCCATTATTCACATTTCACAAATATTTCATTGTAGTCCAAGTTCCAAAACAGGTTCCAAACAGGTTCCAAAACAAGTTCTAAAACAGGTTCCAAACAGGTTCCAAAACAGGTTCCAAACAGGTTCTAAAAATCGGTTCCTAACTGGGTACCCCCTACAGGTTCCAAACAGGGTACCCTTTTTACAGGTTTTGGTTCCGATTCCGGTTCCTCCATACACAAGAACTGGAACCGAAACCGCACAGTATCGGTTCCAAAAAATTGGAACCGAAACCTACCCCCACAGTACCGATTCCGTGTAGGTTCCGGTTCTACCCGCTATCCGTGCTCACCCCTATCCATAATGCAACAATTCATCATACATGTACATAACCAAACCTTAACATGAAATTCTTTGTTTCTAAAACATAAAATTTCATGCATATACATGTAATCAACCATGAACATCACACATCGAAGATCAAAAACATCAAAATTACACAATATCACATATTTGCAAAATTGCCAATTTTACCCCTTTTGTTCTTCAACAAATTTCATTCAATTTTTCAACTAAAAATTGAATATACAAGCATAGATCTATCATGAAGCTTTGATACCATTGAAAGATTTCATGCTTTTAGTAGGGGCGGAAAAAAAAAAAAAAACCAAAAACCGAACCGAATTGAAAAACCGGATTGAAATCGAATAAAAAATTAGGTTTTTTTAGGGATTCGGTTCGGTTTACAATAATAGGTAAACTGAATATTCGGTTTGGTTTCGGCTTTTTTAAAAATATAAACCGGTTAACCGGAACCGGATTGTTAAACCGATTTTTAAAAAAAAAAATTTTTTTTTTTCATTAAATCCTTTTCTCTCTTAGTATTATACCACTCCCTCTTTCTCGATTTCTTCACCTTTTTTTTCTTATTAAATGCCTTTCTCTCTTTCTTCATTTTCTCTTTTATTAAATGCCTCTCTCTCTCTCTCTCCCTTGGTCTCTTCAATCTTCATCTTTCACTTTTATTAAATACGTCTCTCTCTCCTTCTCATTTTTAAACTCTCTTTTATTAAATTCTTCTCACTCTCCCTCTCTCTGCAAATATGCATCCACCATTTCTATCTTTTTCTTCTCTGCAACTTCAGTTCCAATGTTCCATACCCCAAATAAAACTTCATCATCAAAACCATAAGCCATGTATAAGCACCATCAACCACAGTTTCACCATCTCAACCTACCACTCAACCTCCAATCCGAAAAAATCTTAGGAAACTATTGTCTCCCTTTTATTGGTCTTTAGTTTCACCATCTCAATCTGCCACTCAACCTCCAATTCGAAAAATCCTAGAAAACTACGGTCTCCCTTTTATTGGTCCGATCAAAGACCATTTGGGGTGGGTGAGTGGCAAATTATAGTAAATTTGGCCAAATTGGAAGGTTTTATTGAATTGGGCCGGTCAGACCATTTTAAAAAACCGGTTAACCGAACCGAATTTTCGATTCAGTTGCAAACCGGTTTAAGTAAAAAACCGGTTCGGTTTCGGTTTGGTTTTTTATCTAAACCGAAATCCGGTTCGGTTTAAATATAAGATAAACCGGTTCGGTTAACCAGTTTTTTCCACCCCTAGCTTTTAGGGGTAAACATGGTGAAATATGGTGTAAAATTGATATGGCATGTTATAATAAAAAATTGGGTGGAAATTATACCTTTTGAAGCTTTGCAACACTTGTAGTTTTAATTGGAGGTGAAAGATCTTCAAAAACTTGAAGAATCCTCAAAGTAAGTCCACCACAAGGTTGAAGAAGAGAGAAGAAAAAAATTTGGTTTTTGGGTGAGAAGAAAAATGCAAAAATTAGGTTAAAATGGGATTATAAGTGCATATTTATACTTGGACCTTTTTTCAATTTTTCAAATTACCATTAACCCCTTAATATAATTTCAATTCATTTACAAGTGCATAAATTAAATTAAAAATTAATTTAATCCAATTTTCTATATATTTTAGCCCAATTTTGGATTAGTCCATATATATATATAGGCACAATTATTGAATCTAATCCAATAAATATATATACTAACCCATTATTGAATCTAATCCAATAAATATATATACTAACCCATTATTGAATCTAATCCAATAAATATATATTGGCAAATTATTGAATCTAATTCAATAATGACCTTATTACCCTTGGTAAGTGCTACCTTTCCATGGATAATCATTTCTCACCAACACATTAATTCAAATGCACACATTTACATCCGAATATTGTTAACCTTTGATTGCATGATTACTTTCTCTCCTCGCGCTTGTTTTTCAGGTGTGACCACTTAGGTCCTATTTGAATTTCATGACAAGGCAAAATGTTCCAGAACGTCGGCAGTGCAAGTGTGTCAAATTCAAGCCCGATTACAACCTTGATGCAGCAAGTATCTCTCCAAACTCAAAACATGAAAGTTGTAGATATATTTCTTAGGGTTCCACAGCATTTTGAATCATCTCAATCAGAGCTCGGATGAGAGAGTTATTCCTAGATTACAAAGCGATGTCAAAACTGTCCGAATTCACCTAATTAGTTCCGTTTTGCAATTAACGCCTCCATTTGCATCCTAAATCAAAATAGAATAATAATGAGTATATTTAGGCAGCAAATAAGTATAAAATACTAGACATTAAGGGGGGTAAATATGACATTTTGCATTCTCATCATTTATCGTGACCTAGCCATGGGCCCAATATCATGTTTCGATATGTTTTGTCATAACTTTTTATGATCGAAACTCCCACTAATCATGGTAGGCATCTAGAAATGCTCCATAACCCCTAAGCCACAATGAAGTTACACTCCAATGAACCTATTTCCGATTGTACCTTCCGTGTAGTAAAATCCCTCCATTGTCAAATCCTGCTAAGAAGGGGTCATGGTATGTTGAAACCCTCAGCCTAATCTTCATTGAGATGTCAATCAATACAATGGAATGTGTCATCATGAAACTACTTTTCATATGACAATTTCAATACTCTAGATAGAGATTTCCTTTTGCCAATGTTTATTGACTCCACCCGCGTAAACCAGAAGGGTTATTTATAGGGTTTTAATTGAATAAAGTGTGGAATAATAAACAATTTTTTTTAATTCGAAACCCATTTTATCCTGGATCATTGATTGATGTTAATAACCCATTCAAAACACATATACATAAAAGCATAAAGAATCATTCTAATCAAACCTTCAATTGGAGGCTCCACCACTTTTAATTGAAGGAAAAATGCTCCCACTTCAAGAGGAGAAGTGAACACACAGAAATCCAACAAAGACAGCAAGACCCACACAATCAATTTGCTAGTTTGAGAGAGATGGTTCAAAGAAGAAAAAGAGGAGAAGATTTTCTAGGAAAATTTCTCCCTACAACTTCTATCTTGGGAGGCAAGGATGAGCTAATGGGGAAATAAGGTTAAGGCCCCTTTTTATAGGGAAACCCTAACCCTAATATTCCTTTGGCATATGCCAAGGAAAATTCCCTTTTATTTCCACTAATATCCATTATTTATAAATAAATAATTAGACTTTACTTAGTGCTCAAGACAACGTCGTTTTTGGTATTTTATTATTATTGCATTATTCATACAATAATGATTCATCATTTAAAATGCATATACACCAATATATTAACTTTTTATGACTATTTATTCTTTTAATATATATACACCAATATATATATTTGAATAAATAAGTAATCTTACAAATTAAAATTCAATATTAAAATCAGACATAGGCAACAACCTATTAGGCGATAACCTTCAACAAATTTAATTGCACTGTAAGAATTACCAAAATACCTTTCACCCCAAAATGGCGAAAATGCCCCTATTCCAAATCTTCTTTGATTTGTCTTTTAAGTGTATGACCCGTAGGCTCCATTTCTTATCAGTAGTGGGTAATATTGTAATTGACACTTAATCAATTGTCTCATTACACACAAACCCATATTGGCCTTTAGCCAAGCATCAAGGTCACTCGATAGATTCGGATTTAGCATATCAGCTACCTGTCAATGGTATGGTTACTGTGTAATCAAATCCTTTCATCATCTGTAATCTCATCAAGATTTGAGGTATAGAAATAATGTCAACTTCAAATATGCTACCTTGATATGTTAGTATTAGGTAATTTAAACTAATGACTTGACTGAACTTGAACACCAACTCAATTCCATTGTGGCTATAGTTTTGCAGCTGTTGTCATATACCAAATTACTCAGCAAGATAATTCTCTTGTAATTAATAGTGATGAATCTTATGTCAATCCACCATAACCATAGTGTACTTCTTAATGCAGCCAATCACTTTCGTACTAATAACCTTAAATAGGACTACGTTAGGCTAGTGTCAAACTACACCGATATTTACACATGGTGCTCTAGTGATCTCAAGTCTAAGGATCACATACACTACTATCCGTTAGAGGATGTATTCCATAGACATTAGGGTTACCATCTATATGGAATCATTTGGTTGGTCATGTCCATTAAGCTTACCAATTGCAAGCACCCTTGCATCACACTAAGTTGTCACCAAACAACTTTAACATGCAAGATTTGTTACTATCTTTCGATAGGGTTGTTTAACGCTATGATAGCCTTATCATATTATCTGTGCCCTTATTTTAGGATAATACTGGGGCTATGGACAATTTTTAGAATGACCATCTAATGTGATCATAGGGTTCTTACAATCAAGATTTGAAGCACTTGATACCCTCGTCATGATTCTACTATTCTAAGGACATATATTATAACATATTTGAAATACGATTTACATAATATAGTTAGACATAATATAGTTAGACATAATATAGTCAAATTGTCTTTTATTAATATCAACATGTTTTTACAAGTAACCAAATGCTACAATTTGTTCGACTTTAAGGCACCTACCCAAACAATAGTCGCGCACAAAGTCCTGAGCGTGCGGTTGTCTCTCATGTTGCGCACGTGCGACACTATCCATGCCGTGCGTGTTTGCACGTAGCACTGACCATGGCCACATGCACTTGCATGCAACCTTGTCATAATATAGTTATACATAATATAGTCAAATGCGAGCAACTATTGTTAGAGTAGGTGCCCTAGAGCCAATTAAATTGTAGCATTTGACTATTTGTAAAAAACATGTTGATATTAATAAAAGGCAATTTGACTATATTATGTCTAACTATTATGTAAATTGTATTTTAGATATGTTATAATTGTTGGACTAGGTGCCCTAGAGCCAATCAATTATTGTAGAATTAACTCTTTATAATAATGTTTATTAATCAATAAAAATGTATTTTCTACTATATCATGTAAATCATATCTGTATGTATTGATATATGTCCTTAGGATGGTAGAACTGTGACGAGGGTATCAAGTATTTCAAATCTTGATAGTGCGAACCTTATGATCACATATGGTGGCCATTCTAGAAATGTCCATAGCCCCAGTATTATTCTGACCAAGAACATAGATAATATGGTAAGGCTATCATCATATTGAACGACCTTGTCGAAAGACAGTGACTGATCTCACTTGTCAAGGTTGTTTGCCGACAACCTGGTGCAGCACATGGGTGTTTACTATAGGCAAGTTCACTGGACTAACCCATCAGAGGATTCCATATAGATGGTAACCCTAGTGTTTATGGAACAAATCCTTTAACGAATGGTGGTGCATGTGATCTTTAGACTTGAGATCACTGGAGTGCCTTGTGCACTGATTGATGTAGTTTGACATTAACCCAATGCAATTCTATTTAGAGCTGTCAATACGGTAGTGATTGACTGTATCAAGACCATGGTGGATCGACAAACGATTCATCACTCCTAGGTACAGGAGATGTTATCTCACTGTGCAATTTAGTAAATGGCAATGACACTAAATTTGTGGCCACAGTGGGATTGAGTTGTTGCTCAATCCAATTTATTTATCCAGTCATTGGTCCAGTAACTGAATACAAAGATATCGAGAGTAACTGAGGTTGAAACTATTTCTGTACCTTAGTCTCGATGAGATAACAGATGATGAAAGGATTTGATTTCACGGTAACCATATTGTTGATAGGTAGTTTTTTCGCTAAATTCGAATCTATCGGATGGCCATGATGCCGTGCTAGGGGCCAATCTTGGTATGTGTGTAGTGAGACAATTAATTGGCGTTAATCGCGATACTATTCACTGCTGATATGATGAGGAGCTTACGTGTCACACACTTATAAGATAATTTAAGAATCAGTTTGTGCGAGGGGTATTTTTGCCTTTTAGGACGAAAGGGTATTTTGGTAATCGCATAGTGCAATTAAATTTGCTGAGGTTGTTGCCTGTATTTAATTTAATATTAAAATTAAATTAGTGAAATTATATTTAAATATATGTACGCATATATTTAAATGAATTATTATTATTAATTAAATGTTAATATATTTTATATATATATTAATTGATTTTAATTATAATAATAATTAATTAAAATTTAAAATACCAAAACAAGAGTGTTTGGACACAAGGGTGGATTAGGGTTGGAGCCCATGCCTATTCCTTATAGGAATAGGATTTTCACTCATGCACTATATAAGTGCAACTTGAGTTAAAAGAATTATTCAATCATTATTGAAAGAAAAAGTGGCAACCCCTTTACACTCTCTCCCTCATGTCTTGTGCGAAGATTGAAGAGAAATTTTTCTCTTCTTGATTCTTTAAACAACTTGATTCTTGAAGCCACCACTTTGTTCTAGGAAAACAAGGGCTGGTTCTTCAGATTGTCTTCGTATGGATCACCGTTCATGCGGTTCAACTTTGAATCGGTAGCGAAGAAAAATTAGAGACACTTGAAGGAGCCTCCAAGCGTGCGTAAGATCTTTGATCCTTGAATGGATTGATATTATTTTGTGCATAATTTTTATTTAACATGTAAACTATATAATCTATACTCGGATCTTGGCATAAAAGGACTCGATTCATCCTTTTTTATTTTTGTTTTTCTGCTGCATTGGGTAGATTGATTCCTAGCAATAATATATCCTTAGAATGGTAGAATCGTTAGACATAATATAGTTAGACATAATACAGTCAAATTGCCTTTTATATCAACATTTTTTTACAAGTAGTCAAATGCTACAATTTGATTGGGCACCTACCCTAACATTATCTCCCTAAGAGCGTACTTTTGCTCTGAGTTGAAACCAATGAAGAGAGTGGACCGACAGTTGATGTTTGTTTCATCAATGCCTATGACCTTGGGTGCTTCGAGGAATAATATGTTGGTTGAGGACCCGCCATTCCACATGGATCCTCTTAACAAGGATGTTGGCGATTTAGAGAGTGACAACGAGAGCATCATGATGTGGGTTGACAAGGTTCATGGTTTTGTTGTCCACAAACTGGATAGTTTGGTTGGTCGATACTTGTGATGGTGTTTGGGATGAGTGGGCTTCAAGGTTAATTGTGGCTTGGCCATGACGCTTAGTCGAGGAGTAACTCACCTTACTTATTTCTGAGCCACCTGAGATCTTGTGACTCATTCCCTTTGGTGTAGGTTCCTTTGGTGGCGATGTGTCTCGACGATCTTTGTTGGAAAGGGTATTATTTCCTTTCTTGGTTAGGAGGTCACAAAAGTGCCCCCTAGTTAATAACTCCATGGCCTCAAGTTGAAAAGTAATGCAATTGGCAGTGGTATGGTTGTGGTCGCTATGGAACTCACACCACCTAATAGTGTCTCGCTTGGCCCCGATGTTGTCTAGTTTGGTTGGCCATTTGACAATGTTCTCATTTCTTTCATGATGGCCACTACCTTGACCGAGATACTCAGGTTGTAATCAGGAATCTTATTTTGGTTGATAAGGATAGGTGCTCTCTCGATGTCGAGCTAGCTGGCACTCGAGTGAGCACCTAGTGTCACGAATGTGACCTCTTTTTGTGGGATATGGTTTGGTAGGATAAGTATCGTAGCATTGGTCAGAGCACTGAAATCGACAATCATTAAAGGTGTTATATCGGGTCATGTGGACCTCATCCTTTTCCCACCTTATTTCTACCCATGCGCAGGCCAACATGTCTTCCATAATGGTGCAACTGAACTTGGTGAGTTCTTTGTATAGTTCACTATCGGGAAGGAGTCCTTTCTTGAAGGCATCAACCATGATCTCTTGGTTGCAGTACGGGATGAAAACTTTTTTGCAATTGAAGCATCCCACATACTCTCAAAGAGTTTTTTATGGTGTTGGCTGATTCAATAGAGGTCACCATACAACT
Organism: Pistacia vera; assembly: GCF_008641045.1. Lineage (NCBI taxonomy): Eukaryota > Viridiplantae > Streptophyta > Magnoliopsida > Sapindales > Anacardiaceae > Pistacia > Pistacia vera. The sequence continues at coordinate 804,875 of NW_022196298.1, forward strand.
TCTCTAATTTCTTGTTGTTGGCGAATTGTTCAACGAAGGTATTAGTGAGCTGGGTGAAGGATGTGATGGAGTTGTTCGGGAGGTTTGTGTACCATTGAAGGGCTAATCCCACTAGGTTAGAGACAAAGCTCTTACACATGCATATTTCACGAAGATCGCAAGGAATAACGACATCGAACATCCTCTGCTTGTAAGAGGCTATGTGATCATCCAGGTCAATGGTTCTATCATAGAGCTTCCTGTTTGGGAAGGTGAATTTTCTTGGCATCTCTATGAGGTCTATGTTGTTGACGAAGGGTGAGTTAGCAAAGCTTTGAGGTAGACTCTTCTTGAGTGGTATGGGCATGCCAAGGATACGTTGGATCATGGCTTCCATCTCAGATAATCGTTTGGCTAAGGCTTGCTCAAGGGGGGTTGCCATGAGGGTGTATAGGCTTGTGTTTTGTTAGTGGGGGAACACATTCTGGTTGATGTGGTTAGCTGAGCCGAGCGGAACCGACTAGTGGGATAGATCCACTGTCAAGTGTAAGGGATGTGTTTACTAAAAAGTGAAGGGTGTGTTTAGTTGGTATTGTTGGAGTAGGGTCGTTTGTATGAGTGATTCGATGGTTGAGAGGAGGTGATGGGTTAAGTTGACTCAGTTTGGGTTGGCTTGACTCAGTTTGAGTTGGCTCAACTCGGCTCGGTTAGGGGGGGTCATGGTAGTAGTAGTTGGAGTCGAATGGAGATGGGATTGGCTTGTGAGGGTTCCATGATCTGGGGTTGTGAACAACTATCTTAGGTGGATGGGGCGCGAGATGAGGGGGCGTGTTGCTGACCCAAGGCCTAATCAAGAGAGTAGAATTGGTTTACCTTCTACTGGAGAGCTTGGTTTTTTTTTGCAGGAATGGCAATGTTTTAATGATCCAAGGTTTTATACTTATCATTGCTTTCTTGCACAAGCACGGTGAGGGTGGTGACCGCGACAGAGGGTGTGGGGGTTTCAGTGCTTCCAATCATGATGGCTAAGCGAACAAAGCGAGAACGAATAGGGCAGATCGTTGAAAGATAGATGATTAATTGTTAGGGCCCCACGGCGGGCATCAAACTATAAACAGTAAAATCTACAGTTGATTCAGAAGGGATGAATCTTGTGAGAAGCGAGCCACTGATAATCGGATAGACCTATACAAAGAAAAAAAAAACAAATGCGAAGGCTCGGGGGACGTCTATGTGGTGTCTGTCATAGGCACTCTAACGCTCAAGTTAGCACGATTGAAGGTATTTTAGTGAGGGCTGAGAGTGGGAAAGGTTTACCATAATAATGCAGCTGAGGCAGGACTATAGTAAAGTGGTCGGACCACAACTTTATGGAGGCTAAGGGTTAAATTTAGTCGGAAGTAAGCTTTACGACGGGAGAGGCGGCGGTTCTTGGGAGCAAAAACTTTGAGAACTAAAGCTTTAGCCTATTTCTGAATCAATAAAGAGAGGCTTGACCCCTGTTTATATAGCGAGCCAAGGAGGCTTAAGTTCTAAACTTTGAGTCTTACATGGTATAAGGGTTGGGATTAGGAAGGAACTCTTGTTTCTTGCCTTTATCGGCTTAAGAGTACTAATTTATATAAGATTCTAGATCTTGAATGAATAAGGAAGTTGATAAGATTTTGATTCATATTTTGGGACGAATGTGGGCTAATGGGCTAGAGCCCATTCTAGCTTAAGCTTGTAGAAAGGCCCACCTTATGGTGCAACCCAAAACTTAAGTTAGCCCAGTTTGTAAGGTCTGATCATAGAGAGGCCCAACTCGTAAAATAGCCTAGCTCGTGGAGAGGAGTGACTCGTAGTGTGGTCCAACTTGTAGAATAGGCAGGCCCATAGAATGAACATTCTTACAAAGTGGGTTATCCCATAGGATAGTCAATCCACAAGATGAATTTAAGCATAGACCTAACTGGAGTTGGGTTAAGGCACAAGACCATACTTAGTATGTATTTCATCATTGGGCCTGACAAGGTTCAGTACGATTTTTTACCCATACAAATGTGTACATGCATCTAAATATGTCAAATTAAATTAGTTTCTATTTAAGAATGAATTATATATGGTAATTGATAATTAATAAATATTATTATCATACCATTTAAAACTAGACCCCAAAAAGAATTGGGAAAAAAAATTAGAATTTAAATCTAGAATCCAAAAAGAAAAGAAAGGATTTTTTTATATTTGACATCCATAATAAACGTGTAAATGCATCAAATTGAAAATTAAATTACGTTTTGTTTAAGAATGAATTATATATGGTAATTGTATTATAAATATTATTATCTTACCATTTAAAACTAGACTCCAGAAAGAAATGGGAAAAAAAAACAACCGAGAATTTAAATCTAGAATCTAGAAAGAAAGAGAAGGAGGTTTATACTTGCCATCCTATAAATGTGTACATGCATCAATATGTGAAATTAAATTGTTTCTATTTAAGAATGATTATATACGTAATTGATTTATATATTATTTACACATTTAAAACTAGACTCCAGAAAGAAATAGGAAAAAACAACTGGGAATTTAAATCTAGTAAATCCATAAAATAATAGAACGGAGGTTTATATTTGGCATTCATAATAAATGTGTACATGCATCTACCATGTCAAATTAAATTAGTTTCTATTTGAGAATGGATTATATATGGTAATTGATAATATAAATATTGTTATCTTACCATTTAAAACTAGACTCAAAGAAATGGGAAAAAACAACTGAGAATTTAAATCTAGAATCCAAACAAAAAAAAGGAGGTTTATATTTGGCATCCTATAAAATGTGTACATGCATCTAAACATGTCAAATTAAATTAGTTTCTTTTAAGAATGAATTATATATGGTTTATTGATAATTAATAATATTTATCTTACCATTTAAAACTAGACTACAGAAAGAAATGGGAAAAAAACAACTGAATTTAAATCTAGAATCCAAAAGAAATAGAAAGGAGGTTTATATTGGGCATCCATCATAAATATGTATTTGCATCCAAAATGTCAAATATGTTTGTGTCTATTAAAAATAAATTATATATGGTAATTATAAATAATTTTCTTACCATTTAAAGATTTTTTAAAAATTCAACTTCAGTATTACCTAAAATTATATCTAGTCTACTAATTCACATTAAATTAATTTTGTTATACAAAAAAATTTTGGATTAAAGAATGATGCTACATATACAAATTAAATATACAAACTAATGGGTTGCTACTTTTTAATTGGCATATCATTTATCTAATATTTGACATTTAATGAGTTACTTTATATAACATATTTATTTATTTTAACACGTTGAGTTTGTATGAAGAGTTTGTATAGAGTTTATACATTTAGCATTCTCTTATTGAAATGTATAAGAAAAAAAGATATATTATAGCTTTAGGTATAACTTTTTCATGAAATGCTGAAAAAAAGTGACAAGTTTTTATTTTCAATTAAGGACCTAAATAGTAATTGCTCATTTAGGGACACTATTTTTATTCAATTTATATTACAACTAATAACAAGTGTCCCTAATTTACAAAGTTCTATTTAGTGTCATAAATTGAACAAATTGAAAATAGTGTCCTTTTTGTTCCTAAATTAAACAAATTAAAACTTCCTTTTTTTAGTATTTCATGAAAGTTGTACTAAATTGATAATATCCCATTAATAATAGTAAAAGTAGTTGTGGGCTACTGGGCTTGCATCAAGTAACTCGTTGGGCCTTCTATTTCGAAATGTATAATGTAGCATTTTTTTTTTTTACTTAGAGATGAAATTAGTCTATAATTTAAAAATACATATGTTAAACTATTTTTTTTTCATAAGTGTTTTATAAAATAATTTAAAAGTATTGTGATAGAAGTATGTTTTTTTTTTTTTTTTTTTTTTTTTACTTATTTCCCTTAAATGGATCAAAAAGGTTAGGATGGTTGATGACTTGATGTTACTTTCAATATGTAAGGGGTAGTGGAAAATTAACTATTTTTTATTTTCAAACAATAGAAAAGTATCCCTTTTACTTATTTATATAATTTATTCTTAAATAGAAACTATGAATTTGAACACAATCTGATGCACGTACACAATTAATATATATAAACCCCATTATATTTCCTTTGGTTCTAAATTTAAATCCTCAGTTGTTTTTAATATCTTTCTATATTCTAGCTTAAATTCTTATATGTATTTTCCATTTCTTTATATTCTAGTTTTAATTGTTTAGTTATATATAAACTTTCATAGAGCATGTAAACATACACTGAAGGACAAATTGAAGTTCACTAACTGTGGGTTGCCAGCTATTCAGGATTAGTGGAGTGATATCCGCCCTACCATAACTGAAACCAATAGTGATCTAATTATACTAGACACTGAAAAATGAAGTTGCAAAATGTCATTCATCTTATCTTTGTGTATCTCAGAAATTTAATATCTTTTGTGCACTGATGAACTAATAAACAAGTCAAAGCTCTGGCTCTGGTTCCATTGGCAAAGGTTATAGATTACTGTATACGAATTAATCACGGTAACACCACCTGGTCTCATAATCTTACCGGGTGCTAATTATTCTAGATATGAATGGGAGTAATTTCCATTGTTTAAATATAAAATGAGATTAATCACAAGAAGATATAAATGATGAATATTATAACCACTAATCAAAAAGAAAATACAACTGAAACGAGAGTTTGAAATCTAGCTATTGTACAAGCTTCACTGCAACAAAAATGATATCAATTAACATTCTCTTCCGAGGGTTCAAGATTCAAGTCAGGAAGTGGATCTTTGTATTGTCATTGACTCCATTCGGTTTGTTCTCAACTATAAAATAAAAAGTGTCAGTGAAATGATAATGAATATGAGCATATATAAAGATTTTGGAGATGGAGAACGACCTGCATCAGCTGAGTCTGTGGCCTGTGGCGCCAAGGATTTCGGTAGTCTAACAGCGGTTGGAAACATCAGTGTGTTGGTGGAGATAATCCTTTATCAGCCATTGTTTATTGTGAAAAACTATACTTTTCCTTCCACATTGAACAAGTTCAGGTACTGATGAATCACAAGATTTTCCACTTTAGAAAGCACAGAGCCTGGAAATTAAATCACCATTACGATTTGCTCCAAGAACCATAAGAAAAGAATTAAGTGGTTTTATGTGATGCATAAAATTCTTAAGAAGAATGAGATATTTAGACGGAGTTCTATTAAATAAAACAGTAAAAATATTTTATCTTTTATCTAAAGTCTGCTTATAAATTTGTGTTTGAACGGAAAATAACTTACAGACTCCAGAGCAGTAAGTAGTTTTTGCACCATCTTTGCCCCTGTACTTTTCCGAGTTCCAACATGGCATCTCAGCTAGCTTGTTCCGTTCACTCTAAAAAATCATCAGCCCACACTCCTCAAGTTAAATGGTTATTCATTATTGAGCACTTGCAAGGCTTAATAATCAAAATGCTAGAATTATCTGAAAAAATTATTTTTAAAAAAAAAAAAAAAAAAAAAACCTTAAGGTTGCGATGGAGATGATTCATCATTGTGTTCCAAGATAGCAGTGAAAAAACGCTTAAAATTAAACCGCATTAAGTTAGACCTGAAAGACAAAATTTAGAAGAAATTAAACATTACATAGAAACATCAATTTCTTCAATTAAGAAGAAGATTGATCGTTAAGATATGTTACCCACGATTATAGATGACACTTTGGACTACATTATTTGTAGTAAACCGATCAATGGTCGGCATGAAAATTTCATCCATGACGGTCCATGCTACTGCATTTTGCAGTTGCATTCGACCATCTTGTTTAATTCATTGCCACTTGCATATGTCAATGCTTGCATCCGCCGTAGGAGATCCAAATATCCATTATCTAGTTCCTTTCTTACTCCCACCATCTCCTGAAGCTTCATTAAATCTTATAAAAAGGAAAAACAAAAGAGAGAGAGAGAGAGTTAAATTTAAGAATAACAAAGACAATATAATAACATCGTAATATTATGATTGATCATATAATAAATGGCACAAGAAAGATAATTATCAGAGGGGCAAAATCTTGAGCAAAAACATATTTGAAACTAAATGAAACCTTAACTTGCAAAACATAATCCGAGAGAACACGTATGCATAAATTCATAAAAGAAGAATTACCTCTCCACAGATGCTACTCCAATACACTTGGACGATTAAGATCTATCCCTTTTTCGAAACACATTCCCCATGATCTGTATCACAGCCACACATGTACAGCTTCAATAACAAATCAGAATTCAACATTGTTTTATTTTAAAATAAACTTAATTTGCTATGAGATGCAAATAATATTTTATCATAAGGGGAAGTCTATATTATCACGGTGATTGATATATACACTTTTTGCTATTACATGCAAACAATACGACGGATGCAAGCATGACCATATGCAGTTCTAATAATGATTTACACAATATGTTTGAATGCAACCCAAAATTGCAGTAGCTTGGTTGTCATGAACAAAATTTTATTGCCGAGCATCGATCGCTTTACTATTGTAAATATCGTTCAAGTGTCATCGACAATCATAGGTAACATTTCTTTTAAATATGTCTTTACAGTCTAACTTAAATCTTTGATATCAACAATACACACTACTAATAATACCTTGAGTTTTATGTACATGTGTGAGAAGGTAGAAATAGTTAGTTGTGTTTGGATTGTCAAAAGGACTTTTATATCATCATAGCTTATTGAATAGGTTTTTTTGCTAACAATAAAGGGTATGAATTCTTTTGCTTTTTTTTTTTTTCACAGTGCCTTAAATGACTTTTCATTATGGGTAGGTGTATTAATCTGAAATCAGAAGAGAAGAGGAGGAATATACAACATTCATTTCGCATAGTACGCAGGCAGTCAACGTGAGTGAACTACTGCTGCCAGCACCACAAATTTTGCAAACACAGTGAGGACACAGCCATCCCCTTGAGGTATTCTGCTCATTTGCCATGATGTAAAAAATTGTGAACATTCAGCTGAATATTAATTAAAAGACCATAACATGAATAAAGATTATATAATGTATCGCATTTTATCCATTTTTTAAAGACTTGCATCAGAAATGACTATAAAATAGTACATAAATGTATATAATAGGGATGTGGAGTATATGTTCTTGGGACAAGTTACCTAGTGAAGAAATAGTAGAGAGGTTCAGTGCTTCAAACAGGTAACCTTGTCCCAGGAGGTGCGTACTGATCAATCAATCTTACCTCCAAACCACAAGCTTTGGATGAAAGGTTAGGGCACCTCTCGCAGCAAATCAAGTCTCCTCCTCCGCATATCATGCAGGCATCTCTCATTTTGATCAGAAGCAATTGTTTGCGGCTGAATGAGATTGAATGCGCGCCGTGAGACTTCATCCTCTCCCTGCATGCCTTAACCAATTAGACAAGAGATAACTCTGCAATCTGACAAGATAATGTGTCATTGGCCTCTTAAGGGTACTTCTTTCTCGCGCTGATCCTCAAACTCATGCACTGTAATCACCTTGTAACAGCAACGACACAGCACACCACCCGAGTAATCTTTCCCTCTTGAAGCGCAGCATGGCGGCTTTTATCCATGTACCAAACTTCATTCTTGAATTATCTCCTTGTCAATCAACCATGACAATATGCCTTTGCCCGGAAGTACGTTCCTGCTATGTTGGAAGACTCGGCCTTGATGCAAGTTTGAGCTTCTTCTTCTCCTAGGTGGCCTTGCTTGGAGTCGGTTACTAGGCCGCCTGGATCGTCGTCCTTGTTCACCATTATTATATTTGTTCTTTGAGGGCGTCTACTTCTTCTACTAACAGCACCACCATTATTTGATCTGCTAGAGCTTCCAGTTTCAGGTGCTGTTTCCTCCATCTGAACATTACGATCGCAATTTGTAGTGGAGCGAGATGATGATGAGCTTACGTTGTTGTTTCGTGATCTTCTTTGTGGCCTGGTCCTTGTATAGTCAGGGTCAGACGTTGAGTCATAACCCTCATCTTCTGAACTGCCTGAATGATTCAAGTAAATCATAGTCTGCTTTCGAGTCCTCATCTTATAAGCCATTTCTCTGCAATTTCAACAACCCTGATCGAATCTCTTTGTCAAATGTCAATCTCTTTTCGGGCTGTAAGAGTACTGAACAAAGAATACATGGCTTACATAGAAATCAAATAAAACCCAGTTGTTAAGAATATTAATAAAATGAAAATCATTTTGATTCATTGTCCCATTTATTTCTGGTTTTTCTTTTATTTTTATTTTCAATCTGTAGTGTTCATGTGTGAAAATCGGAACTTTAGTTAAAGCTTACAGGCCAAAAACAGCACATTTATATTTCTATTGGTTTATCTGTGTTTTAATCTAATCTCTTGCAATTGCTTATTTATAAGTAGAACAAGAAATAGATTTAAACAAATCCCGCATTAATCAAACTTATTAAACAAACAAATACGGTAAATTTTCTTTTATTTTAATTCAATGTTTCTTCGATACGTAAGAAAAGAAAAATAAAATTAATTTAAGTTAACAATTTAGAAAAATAGAAGAAAAATGTGAAAAACAAAAGGTGAAATGTGAGGTCGTATGATATTTTATAAGAAAATGTTTAAAAATCAGAGAATCAATATATATATTATATATATATATGTAATTTAAAATGACCATAAATAAGTGATTTATTAATAGAATTTAAAAATAAAAAAATTATTATATTATTTTTCTAAAATCTTACTCAACTGGAGCTACTAAACTAGAGCCGAAGGAGCCACCCTTGCTCCGCTCTTCATGCATAATGCATGATCAAGTGTAATTTAACATTAAGAAAATAGTAAACTATCAAAAAATATCATTTTTTGGGTAGCTCTAAATTTTTCTACTTTGAGGTTATTATAACAAAATATAAATTAAAAAACAACTCATTACTTTAGATTGAAAAAGAAGAAATATACCTAAGTATTTTGTTGAGTCACCACTTTAGATTCTCCACGCATAAACAATATATGAATCCTATTGCCATTAGCAGTATCTGTCGGCGATTCTGATGATCCTCTTAAATAAACTAAAATGACGGAACTGTTTGGTGATATATTAGGGGAGTTTATTCGTAATCTGCGTGATAGAGAGATGCGAAGGAAAGTGAGGAAATGAAACTTAAAAGAGACTTGAATGGAGTGAGAGAGAAGGAGAAAAGCCACGAGGCAATTACGAGGTTAATTGCATGCAATCTGTTTGTTTTGTGGTTTTTGAGCTTGAAATTGTCGATAGTTATATATTTTAAATCAAAATTACATCTCATTTTTTCATGTGTAAGAAAACACTAATATTTATTTGATTTATTTTAAGTATACACATACCCCGATAAATTTAATTCATATTTAAATACAAAAAGGAAAAATTATTATGAGAATTCTACTTTATATTTAATATGAGTATTTAGATTTAGAAAATACTAGTATAATAGACATATATGACATATACTTAAAAGATGCAAAAATGTCACTAAATGGTCCATCCATAACAATAGTGAACTATTTATGCAAGTTATGTTCGATATTTATATAGTATCAAGCATGTAGAGGTGGAACGTAACAAAGTATCATATTTGGGTGCCAAAAGGTAAAGTTTGATATATAAGGGTCCGGAAAGTATACATTTTTTTTTAATAATGAAGTAAATATAATTGTATTTAAATTTTAAAAGTTTGTACAGGACCTGACTAGACTTAAGCATAGGTTAAACATTACTATGTTTCAAATCAGATCCACTTATTATATAAGCCTGTAAAATTTTCAGCTTTCACCCCAAAAAGTGATGCTAGGGGTGCAAGTCATAAAATCCAATTTTAGTCAAGGCAATTTTTGTTCAGAATTTTTGAGGGTGTAAATGGGCTTCAAACCGTAAAAACCCTTCAGGTTTAATTTAGGTGCCCTTTAGACTCAAAGGTTTAAATAAGTAACATTCTAAGTCTAAACGTTAAAGTACAATGACATTTTCATCCAAAAGGTAACTATTGTTAGCTAAATTTGTCAGATGGAGGGGTAACGTTGGAAATATGCTGAAAGTTAATCAAAATATGATTTTATAATTTCCATCTTTTATATTATTATTTTTTAATACTGTAGAATTATTTTTTCTCTTACTTGAACACTTATTATTTTAGTTTTGTTGGACATAAATATATATTTTCATAAAAAAAAATTTTAGGATTTTTTTTTTATTATATTCAATTAGTGCTTTGCTTATTTTATTTATAATAAATAGGACAAAATGGTTTTTTTGTTTTTTTGTAGGATTTTGTGTGTTTGATAACCAATTTGAGTAACAACGGTTACCTTTTGGATGAAAATATCAAATATAATGTTTAGGCTTATAATGTCAGTTCAAACCTTTCGGTCTATTTGCTTACACTAAACCTAAAGGGTGTTTATATGTTTTAATAAAGTCGGTGTAAGTGTTATTTTATTTATTTATTTATTTTAAAGGATATAGTGTGTCATTGCCCAAAGCATTTCTGAATCCTCATCCTAGTATCCTACTCCCAAGGATTGAACCCAGATGGCCAACCAAAGAAGGTGGTTGTAAACCATCAAGTTAAGCCCCTTGGGGACAAGGTGTAAGTCTTATTAACCCAAAAGGATAATCTCTAAATAATTATGAAAACAACGGAAATTACAATTTGACATACAGTCGAATTTGAGGGTGTAAGTGTTTAAAGTAGATTCACTTATTATATGCTAAATTTCAAGGACATTCAAATAAGAGGAAAAATATGATTTCGTCCCTAAGGTTCGGCCTAGGTACACTTGGATATAGTATTATGGTCATTGTCAATAAGACAAAAAAATCCTTACCTATTTGAATAGAAACTTCATCAACTAAGAGGGACCATAATTTAAAAAAAAAAAAAAAAATCAACTAGAAGTAGTAATGTTGTTAAAAAATTGTGAAATACTTTGTAACTTTATTACCTTTAATTGAATTACAAAGTAGTAGATTTTGGAGGGAAAACACTTTGGTCCTTCTATGTAGGGATCGCTCGCAACGGGCCGGAGATCTCCATCCCCTTCCCCAAAACAAAAATGAATCCCCATCCCCAACTCTATATCCGTTTAAATTAACAATAACACTACGGACACCGAAAAAGTTGTATCGAATTTTTGTACCGGTCTACGTGTAACGCGCGTCTGAATTTTTTTACCATTTTTTTCTAGTTAACGGCCGTCCATCACATTTGGACGGCCGTTCACTCACATGGACGCCCGTTCATATTATATGGACGGGCGTCCATATACAAGGGACGGGCGTCCCCATTTAAAGGACGCCTGTCCCTGATTAAAATACGATTAAAAAATTTGTAAAACATTAGGGACGACCGTCCATCCATTATGGACGGCCGTCCATTAATTTTGGACGGGCGCCCACAAATAATGGACGCCCGTCCTTCACCCAAATATGAAAAAAAAAAAAATTTATAAACATTTGGGACGACCGTCCATCTGTTATGGACGGTCGTCCAGTACGTTATGTTTGGACGGGCGTCCATTCCTGATGGACGACTGTCCATACTATTCCTTTTTTTTTTTCTTTTTTTTTTTCTTTCTAAAAACTAGCATTCTCCAGTTAGAAGGCTATTCAGGTTGAAGAACCAGAGCCACTGGTAGATCTTAATTTAGGTGCTTCTGGCCCTGCTTTTATCGGAGAGAGCTTCATGGTACCTGTTACAGTGGCCTCCAGAGACCATGACGTCTACTCTGCTGAGTTGAAGGAATAAGTGGCTCTGAAATCAGTCAGGCCGCCTTTAATTCCTATGGAGGATGAACAGAAGAAGCAAGAAGAAGGCTTCTTTGGATCCTTTGCAAAGCTTTTTGTCAACACTNCATAATAAATGTGTACATGCATCTAAATATGTGAAATTAAATTAGTTTCTATTTAAGAATGAATTATATACGGTAATTGATAATTACTAAATATTATTATCTTACCATTTAAAACTAGACTCCAGAAAGAAATAGGAAAAAAACAACTGGGAATTTAAATCTAGTAAATCCATAAATAAATAGAACGGAGGTTTATATTTGGCATTCATAATAAATGTGTACATGCATCTAACCATGTCAAATTAAATTAGTTTCTATTTGAGAATGGATTATATATGGTAATTGATAATTAATAAATATTGTTATCTTACCATTTAAAACTAGACTCAAGAAAGAAATGGGAAAAAAACAACTGAGAATTTAAATCTAGAATCCAAAAACAAAAAGAAAGGAGGTTTATATTTGGCATCCATAATAAATGTGTACATGCATCTAAACATGTCAAATTAAATTAGTTTCTATTTAAGAATGAATTATATATGGTTATTGATAATTAATAAATATTATTATCTTACCATTTAAAACTAGACTACAGAAAGAAATGGGAAAAAAACAACTGAGAATTTAAATCTAGAATCCAGAAAGAAATAGAAAGGAGGTTTATATTTGGCATCCATCATAAATATGTATTTGCATCCAAATATGTGTCAAATTATGTTTGTGTCTATTTAAAAATAAATTATATATGGTAATTAATAAATAATTTTCTTACCATTTAAAGATTTTTTAAAAATTCAACTTCAGTATTACCTAAAATTATATCTAGTCTACTAAATTCACATTATAATTAATTTTGTTATACAAAAAAATTTTGGATTAAAGAATGATGCTACATATACAAATTAAATATACAAACTAATGGGTTGCTACTTTTTAATTGGCATATCATTTATCTAATATATTGAACATTTAATGAGTTAACTTTATATATACATATATTTATTTATTTTATAACACGTTGAGTTTGTATGAAAGAGTTTGTATAAGAGTTTATACATTTAGCATTCTCTTATTGAAATGTTATAAGAAAAAAAGATATATTATAGCTTTAGGTATAACTTTTTCATGAAATGCTGAAAAAAAGTGACAAGTTTTAATTTATTCAATTAAGGACACTAAATAGTAAAGTTGCTCAATTTAGGGACACTAAATAATTTATTCAATTTATTAATTACAACTAATAACAAGTGTCCCTAAATTTAACAAAGTTACTATTTAGTGTCATAAATTGAACAAATTGAAAATAGTGTCCTTTTTGTTCCTAAATTAAACAAATTAAAACTTCCGTTTTTTAGTATTTCATGAAAAAGTTGTACCTAAATTGATAATATCCCATTAATAAATAGTAAAAGAGTAGTTGTGGGCTACTGGGCTTGCATCAAGTAACTCGTTGGGCCTTCTATTTCGAAATGTATAAATGTAGACATTTTTTTTTTTTACTTAGAGATGAAATTAAGTCTATAATTTAAAAATATACATATGTTAAACTATTTTTTTTTCATAATGTTTTTATAAAAATAATTTTAAAGTATTGTGATGACGAAGAGAAAATTATGTTTTTTTTTTTTTTTTTTTTTTTTTTACTTATTTATCCCTTAAATGGATCAAAAAGGTTAGGATGGTTGATGACTTGATGTTACTTTCAAATATGTAAGGGGTAGTAGGGAAAATTAAATATTTTTATTTCAAACAATAGAAAAGTATCCCGTTTACTTATTTATATATAATTTATTCTAATAGAAACTAATTGAATTTGACACAAATTCGGATGCACGTACACAATTAATATATATAAACCCCATTTATATTTCCTTTTGGATCTAAATTTATCCTCAGTTGTTTTTAATATCTTTCATAATTCTAGTCTTAAATTCTATATGTATTTCCATTTCTTTCATATTCTAGTTTTAATTGTTTAGTATATAAAAGTCTTTCCATAAGGAGCATGTAAACACTACTGAAGGACAAATTGAAGTTCACTAACTGTGGGTTGGCCAGCTATTCAGGATTAGTGGAGTGATATCCGCTACCATAACTGAAACCAATAGATGATCTAATTATACTAGACATGAAAAATGAAGTTGCAAAAATGTCATTCATCTTATGCTTTGTGTATCTCAGAAATTTAATATCTTTTGTGCACTGATGAACTAATAAACAAGTCAAAGCTCTGGCTCTGGTTCCATTGGCAAAGGGATAGATTACTGTATACGAATTAATCACGGTAACACAGCTGGTCTATAATTACCGGGTGCTAATTATTCTAGATATGAAATGGGAGTAATTTCCATTGTTTAAATATAAAATGAGATTAATCACAAGAAGATATAAATGCATGAAAATTATAACCACTAATCAAAAGAAAAATACAACTGAGAACGAGAGTTTGAATCTAGCTATATGTACAAGCTTCACTGCAACAAAAGATGATATCCATTAACATTCTCTCCGAGGGTTCAAGATTCAAGTCAGGAAGTGGGATCTTTGTATTGTCATTGACTCCATTCGGTTTGTTCTCAACTATAAAATAAAAAAGTGTCAGTGAAATGATGAAAATATAAGAGCATATATAAGAAGATTTTGGAGATGGAGAACGACCTGCATCAGCGAGTCTGTGGCTGTGGCGCACAGGATTTCTGTAGTTAACAGCGGGTGGAAACATCAGTGTGTGGTGGAGATTAAATCCTTTATCAAGCCATTGTTTATGGTGAAAAACTATACTTTTCCTTCCCACATTGGAACAAGTTCAGGTACTGATGGAATCACAAGATTTCCACTTTGAGAAAGCACAGAGCCTGGAATTAAATCACCATTACGATTGCTCCAAGAAGCATAAAAAAGATAAGTTGGTTTTATGTGATGCAATAAAATTTTAAGAAGAATGAGATATGTAGACGGAGTTCTATTAAATAAACAAGTAAAAAATATTTTATCTTTATCTAAAGTCTGCTTATAAATTTGTGTTGAACGAGAAAAAAATACTTACAGACTCCAGAGCAGTAAGTAGTTTTTGCACCATTCCTTTGCCCCTGTACTTTTCGCGAGTTCCAACAAATGGCATCTCAGCCTAGTTGTTTCCGTTCACTCTAAAAAATCATCAGCCCAACACTCCTCAAGTTAAATGGTTATTCATTATGAGCACTTGCAAATGCTTAATAATCAAAATGCTAGAATTATCTGAAAAAATTATTTTTTAAAAAAAAAAAAAAAAAAAACACCTTAAGGTTGCGATGGAGATGATTTCTCATTGTGTTCCAAGATAGCAGTGAAAAACGCTTAAAATTCAACCGCATTAAGTTAGACCTGAAAGACAAAATTTAGAAGAAAATTAACATTACATAGAAACATCAATTTCTTCAATTAAGAAGAAGATTGATCTGTAAAAGATAAGCTTACCCACGATTATAGATGACACTTTGGACTACATTAATGTAGTAAACCGATCAATGGTCGGCATGAAAATTTCATCCATGACGGTCCATGCTACTGCAATTTTGCAGTTGCATTCGACCATCTTGTTTAATTCATTGCCACTTGCATATGTCAATGCTTGCATCCGCCGTAGGAGAGTCCAAGAATATCCATTATCTAGTTCTTTCTTACTCCCACCATCTCCTGAAGCTTCATATAAATCTTATAAAGAGGAAAACAAAAAGAGGAGAGAGAGAGTTAAATTTAAGAATAACAAAGACAATATAAATAACACGTAATAATGATTGATCATAGAATAAATGGCACAAGAAAGAATAATTATCAGAGGGGCAAAATCTTGAGCAAAAACATATTTGAAACTAAAATGAAACCTTAACTTGCAAAACATAATCCAGAGAGAACAGTATGCATAAATCATAAAAAGAAGAATACCTCTCCAAGATGCTACTACAAAATACACTGGACGATTAAGATCTATCCCTTTTATTTCGAGAACACATTCCCATGATCTGTATCACAGCCACACATGTACAGCTTCAATAACAAATCAGAATTCAACAGTGTTTATTTTTAAAATAAACTTAATTTGCTATGAGATGCAAATAATAAATATTATCATAAGGGGAAGTCTTATTATCACGGTGATTGATATATACACTTAATTTGCTATTACAAAACAATACAGCGGATGCAAGCATGACTATGCAAGTTCTAATAATGATTTACACAATATGTTTGAATGCAACAACAAAAATGCAGTAGCTTGGATGTCATGAACAAAATTTTATTGCCGGCATCGATCGCTTACTATTGTAAATATCGTTCAGAGTGTCATCGACAATCATAGGTAAACATTCTTTAATATGTCTTTACAGTCTAACTTAAATCTTGATATCAACAATACCACGACTTAATAAATAGACCTTGGTTTTATGTACATTGTTGAGAAGGTAGAAATAGTTAAGTTGTGTTTGGATTGTCAAAAGGACTTTTATATCATCAAATAGGCCTTATGAATAGGTTTTTTGGTAACAATAAAAGGGTATGAAATTCTTTGCTTTTTTTTTTTTCACAGTGGCCTTAAATGACTTTTCAATTATGGGTAGGTGTAATTTAATCTGAAATCAGAAGAGAAGAGAGGAATAATAACAAAAATTGCATTTCGCATAGTACGCAGGCAGTCAACGTGAGTGAACTACTGCTGCCAGCACCAAAAATTGCAAACACAGTGAGGACACAGCCAATCCCCTTGAGGTATATTCTGCTCAATTTGCCATGATGTAAAAAATTGGACATTAGTGAAAAGTTAATTAAAAAGACCATAACATGAATAAGAATTATATAAAATGATATCGCATTTTATCATTTTTTAAAAGACTTGCATCAGAAAATGACTATAAAAAATAGTACATAAATGTATTAAATAGGGATGTGGGGGAGTATATGTTCTGGGACAAGGTTACCTAGTGAAGAAATAGAGAGAGGTTCAGTGCTTCAAACAGGTAACCTTGTCCCAGGAGGAGTGCAGTACGATAATCAATCTTACCTCCAAATCCAAGCAGTTTGGATGAAAGGTTGAGGGCACCTCTCGCAGCAAATCAAGTCTCCTCCATCCGCGCATATCATGCAGGCATCATCATTTTGATCAGAAGCAATTGTTTGCGGCTGAATGAGATTGAATGCGCGCCGTGAGACTTCATCCTCTCCCTGCAATGCCTTAACCAAGTATGACAAGAGATAACTCTGCAATCTGACAAGATAATGTTGTCATTATGGCCTCTTAAGGGTACTTTTCGGCATGATCCTCAAACTCATGCACTGTAATCACCTGTAACAGCAACGACACAGCACACCAGCCCGAGTAACTTTCCCTCTTGAGCGCAGCATGGCGGCTTTTATCCATGTACCACACTTGCTCATTTTCTTGAATTATCTCCTTGTCAATCAACATGACAAGATTGTCCTTTGCCTCGGAGTACGTCCTGCTAGTGTTGGAAGTACTCGGCCTTTGATGCAAGTTTGAGCTTCTTCTTCTCTAGGTGGCCTTGCTTGGAGTCGGTTACTAGGCCGCCGGATCGTCGTCCTTGTTCACCATTATTAATACTATGTTCTTTGGAGGGCGTCTACGTCTTCTCTAACAGCACCACATTTTTGATCTGCTAGAGCTTCCAGTTCAGGTGCTGTTCTCCCTCATGAACATTACGATCAGCAATTTGTAGTGGAGCGGATGATGATGATGAGCTTACGTTGTTGTTTCGTGATTTCTTTGTGGCCTGGTCCTTGTATCAGGGTCAGAGTACGTTGAGTCATAACCCTCATCTTCTGAACTGCCTGAATGATTCAAGTAAATCATAGTCTGCTTTCGAGTCCTCATCTTTAAGCCATTTCTCTGCAATTTCAACAACCCTGATCGAATCTCTTTGTAAATGTCAATCTCTTTTCGGGCTGTAAAGAGTAACTGAACAAAGAATACAGGCTTAACATAGAAATCAAATAAAAGCCAAGGTTGTAATAGAATATTAAAAAGAATGAAAATCATTTTGATTCATTGTCCCATTTAATTTCTGGTTTTTCTTTATTTTTATTTTAGATCTGTAGTGTTCATGTGTGAAAATCTGGAACTTTAGTTAAAGCTTACAGGCCAAAACAGCACATTTATATTTCATTGGTTTATCTGTGTTTTAATCTAATCTCTTGCAATTGCTTATTATAAGTAGGAACAAGAAAATGAATTAACAAATCCGCAAATCAAACTTATTAACAAAACAAAATACGGTAAATTTCTTTTATTTTATCAATGTTTCTTCGATACAGTAAGAAAAGAAAAAGAAATAAAATAATTTAAGTTAACAATTTAGAAAAATAGAAGAAAAAAAGTGAAAAACAAAAGGTGAAATGTGAGGTCGTATGTAATTTTATTAAGAAAATGTTTAAAAAATCAGAGAATCAATATATTATATATATTATATAGTGTAAAATTTAAAATGACAACATAAAATAAGTGATTTATTTAAATAGAATTAAAAATAAAAAATATTATATATTTTTCAAAATCTTACTCGAACTGGAGCTACTAAGACTAGAGCCGAAGAGACACCTTGGCTCCGCCTTCATGCATAATGCATAATCAAGGAATTAACATTAAGAAAATAAGTAAACTATCAAAAATAATATCATTTTTTGGGTAGCTCTAAATTTTTCTAGCTTTGAAGGTTATTATAACAAAAATATAAATTAAATCAAAAGCAAACTCATATACTTTAGATTTGAAAAAGAAGAAATATTACCTAAGATATTTGTATGAAGGTCACCACTTTAGATTCTCCACGAGCATAAACAATATTATGAATCCTATGCCTATTAGCAGTATCTGTCGGCGATTCTGATGACCTCTTAAATAAACTAAAGACGGAACTGTTTGGTGATATATTAGGGGAGTTTATTCGTAATCTGCGTGATAGAGAGATGCGAAGGAAGTGAGGAAATGAAACTTAAAAAGAGACTTGAAATGGAGTGAGAGAGAAGGAGAAAGCACGAGGCAATTACGAGGTTAAAA
Source organism: Pistacia vera (assembly GCF_008641045.1). NCBI lineage: Eukaryota > Viridiplantae > Streptophyta > Magnoliopsida > Sapindales > Anacardiaceae > Pistacia > Pistacia vera. The sequence goes on from NW_022196298.1 coordinate 823,765, forward strand.
TTGCATGCAAATCGTTTGTTTATGTGGTTTTGAGCTTGAAATTGTCGATAGTAATTATATTTAAATCAAAATTACATCTCATTTTTTCATGTGTAAGAAAACACTAATATTTATTGATTTTTATTTACGTATACACATACCCCGTAAATTTAATTCATATTTAAATACAAAAAGGAAAAATTTATGGAATTCTACTTTATATTTAAATGAGTATTAGATTTAGAAAATACTAGTATAATAGACATATATGACATTACTTAAAAGATGCAAAAATGTCACTAATGGTCCATCCATAACAATAGTGAACTATTTATGCAAGTTATATTCGATATTATATGTATCAAGCATGTAGAGGTGGAACGTAACCAATTATCATATTTGGGTGCCAAAAGGTAAAGTTTGATATATAAGGGTCCGGAAAGTATACATTTTTTTTTAATAATGAAGTAAATATAATTGTATTTAAATTTTAAAAGTTTGTACAGGACCTGACTAGACTTAAGCATAGGTTAAACATTACCATGTTTCAAATCAGATTCACTTATTATATAAGCCTGTAAAATTTTCAGCTTTCACCCCAAAATCATACAATCAATTTTAGTCAAGGCAACTTTAGTTCAGAATTTTTGAGGGTGTAAGTGGGCTTCAAACCATAAAAACCCTTCATGTTTAATTTAGACTCAAAGGTTTAAATAAGTAACATTATAAGTCAAACGTTAAAATACAATGACATTTCATCCAAAAGGTAACTATTGTTAGCTAAATTGTCAGATGGAGGGGTAACGTTGGAAATATGCTGAAAGTTAATCAAAATATTTTTATAATTTCCCTCTTTTATATTATTTTTTTAATACTGTAGAATTATTTTTTCTCTTACTTGAACACTTATTATTTTAGTTTTGTTGGACATAAATATATATTTTCATAAAAAAAAATTTTAGGATTTTTTTATTAATTCAATTAGTGCTTTGCTTATTTTATTTATAATAAATAGGACAAAATGGTTTTTTTGTTTTTTTGTAGGATTTTGTGTGTTTGATAACCAATTTGAGTAACAACGGTTACCTTTTGGATGAAAATATCAAATATATGTTTAGGGTTATAATGTCAGTTCAAACCTTTCGGTCTATTGCTTACACTAAACCTAAAGGGTGTTATATGTTTAATAAAGTCGGTGTAGTGTATTTTATTTATTTATTATTTAAAGGATATAGTCCGTCATTGTCCAGAGCATTTATGAATCCTCATCCTACTCCAAGGATTGAACCCAGATGGCCAACCCAAGAAGGTGGTTGTAACCATCAAGTTAAGCCCCTTGGGGACAAGGTGTAAGTCTATTAACCCAAAAGGATAATCTCTAAATAATTATGAAAACAACGGAAATTACAATTTGACATACAGTCGATTTGAGGGTGTAAGTGTTTAAAGTAGATCACTTATTATATGCTAAATTTGAAGGACATTCAAAATAGAGGAAAAATATGATTTCGTCCTACAGGTTCGGCCTAGGCACACTTGGATATAGTATTATGGTCATTGTCAATAAGACAAAAAAATCCTTACCTATTTGAATAGAAACTTTATCAACTAAGAGGGACCATAATTTACGAAAAAAAAAAAAAAAATCAACTAGAAGTAGTAATGTTGTTAAAAAATTGTGAAATAATTTGTAACTTTTTTACCTTTAATTGAATTACAAAGTAGTAGATTTGGAGGGAAAACACTTTGGTCCTTCTATGTAGGGATCGCAAAGGGCCGGAGATCTCCATCCCCTTCCCCAAACAAAAATGAATCCCCATCCCCAACTCTATATCCTTTAATTAACAATAACACTACGGACACCGAAAAAGTGTATCGAATTTTGTACCGGTCACGTGTAACGCGCGTCGAATTTTTTTACCATTTTTTTCTAGTTAACGGCCCATCACATTTGGACGGCCGTTCACTCACATGGACGCCCGTTCATATATGGACGGCGCGTCCATATACAAGGGACGGGCGTCCCCATTTAAAGGACGCCTGTCCCTGATTAAAATACGATTAAAAAATTTGTAAAAATTAGGGACGACGTCCACTCATTATGGACGGCCGTCCATTAATTTTGGACGGGCGCCCACAAATAATGGACGCCGTCCTTCACCCAAATATGAAAAAAAAAAAATTTTAAAACATTTGGGACGACGTCCATCTGTTAGGACGGTCGTCCAGTACGTTATGTTTGGACGGGCGTCCATTGATGGACGACTGTCCATACTATTTTTTTTTTTTCTTTTTTTTTTTCTTTCTAAAAACTAGCATTCTCCAGTTAGAAGGCTATTCAGGTGTGAAGAACCAGAGCCACTGGTAGATCTTAATTTAGGTGCTTCTGGGCTGCTTTTATCGGAGAGAGTTCATGGTACCTGTTACAGTGGCTCCAGAGACCATGACGTCTACTCTGCTGAGTTGAAGAATAAGTGGCTCTGAAATCAGTCAGGCCGCCTTTAATTCCTATGGAGGATGAACAGAGAAGCAAGAAGAAGGCTTCTTTGACCTTTGCAAAGCTTTTTGTCAACACTGAATCATCTGCTATGGAAATTTTGAGAGGAATTTCCAGGTTTTAGGAAGAAGCACTGAACCATCAATATCAAAGCCTATATCCAGCACCCCTAACAGCAAAAGTACTCAACTGCTTTGCCTGTACAAGATAGCTTTGTGATCCCAGATGAGGACGAGCCACCTTCCATTGATACAAGAACCCCACTCCACGAAAAACTTATGCTTTCATGTCCAAGGATGCAGGAAAGATCCAGCAACTACGGCAAAGTTGAGCTATCTATAATGGGGGTGGTGATTAAGGCAAAGTCGAGCTAATGATGATGATGTAATAATAATATAATAATGATGGATCTTGTCTTAATCAATATTGAGTATGGAGATGTACAGGTCCAATGCATATCTACATGCATTTACTTAAAGTCTGATTGTTAAAAGTCATGGGCAGTTATTAGAGATCAGAGAAGAAGAAGAAGAGAAGCGAAAGTGTAGAAGTTGAGCAATATTTTTTTTTTTTTAAAGTATGGACGCCCGTCCAAACATAATGGACGGCCGTCCATTATGAATGGACGCCCGTCCAAACATAATGGACGGCCATCCATAACAGATGGACGGCCGTCCCAAATGTTTATAAAAAAATTTTATTATATTTTATTTATGGACGGGTGTCCTTTAAATGGGGACGCCCATCCATATAATATGGACGGGCGTCCATGTGAGTGAACGGTCGTCCAAATTTGATGGACGGCCGTTCACTAGAAAAAAATTGTTAAAAAAATCAGAGGCGTGTTACACGTAGGCCGGTACAAAATTTCGGTACAGGTTTTTCGGTGTCCCTAGCTTTATTGTTAAATTAAACCGTGATTGGGTTAGGGATTCCCAAAAATAAAGCCAATCCCCACCTCGAATTCCTCAATTTTTTTTTTCCCTCTTTTTAGTATAAATTATTTTAATTTTTTTTTTTTTTTTATGAATATTAAGGAAACCAACGTAAACGATCTTGACAGCAATGACTAAAATCAACCTAACGTGATTTATGGACTTGCAATATATTGTGCACTCTGCTATTCTTGTAAACTTTGACTTTCCATGTTTAGACCTACCTTGTATATAATATATGTTATGGGACAGCTTGTATTCGGCTCCCATCTCTTGTAAACTTTCTTATTAATACATATCCTCTCGATGGCAAATGTTCGAGAGTTTCCCAGGATTCTTGGTTTCGTATTATGGTATCCAGAGCCTAAACGTGACCACTGTCTTTTTTTTTTTTTTTTTTTTCGATCTGATCCCATGGCCTCTTCTTCAATCCTTGTCAACCCCAGTAACGTCCACAACCTTGTTACTGTTAAACTCACCAAAGATAATTATCTCCTATGGAAAACTCAAATCGTCTCGTACTTGCGTGGCCAACGCTTGTTCGGTTTTGTTGATGGCACCATCTCCCCCCCTCTCCCCCTCCCCCTCCCCCTCCCACCATGCCCAACCCTGAAGCAGATACATCCAACTCCACCACACCCGAAATAACCAATCCTCAATACACCTCCTAGTTTGACCAAGATCAAATTGTCCTCAGTACCATCATTTCCTCACCATCTGAGAGCATTTTGGGACAAATGGTTGGGCTCTCCATCTCCAGAGAAGTCTGGACAGCCCTTGAGAGAATGTTTTCCTCTCATTCTTCTGCACGAGCTATCCAAGCTCGGCAGTTCCTGGCCCTCACAAAGAAAGGCAACCTTTCTATCTCAGATTATTACCAGATGATGAAGTCCGGATAGCCTCTTCAAGCCCATGAGTTCACAGCATATCTCCTTGGTGGACTTGATAGCTCATATGATGCTATTGTCACTTCTATCTCAACCCAAATAGACAAAATGTCTTCCGAAGAGATGTTTAACCATCTCCTTGCTTTTGAATTGCGGATTGAGCAGCATCAATCTGCTCTCGAAGCCATGGTTGGTTCAACAAATGTGGCTACTCGAAATTATGGACGTTCGCGAGGTGGCAGGTCCAATTTCCAACCACGCTCTTCACAACAGCAACAACCTAACGACTTCAACTTCAACTCTAGAGGCCGCGGACGTGGCCAACATGGGCAAGGTGGCCAACCACAGAATTCTTCATCAAACTAGCGTCTTACGTGTCAGGTATTTGGTAAAACTGGGCAACTGCAGTGCAATGCTACTACCGGTTTGATCATGCCTACCAAGGCACCCCTCCCAACATGGCAGCCTACTTCAACTTGCCGTCATCACTAACTGATGCCAATTGGGATCCTGACACCACTTCAACAAACCACCCCACAAATGATTTTCGCAATCTCACCATGCAATCTGAGCCTTACAACGGCACTGATCAGATCCATGTCGGTGATGGGGCAGGTTTACTCATTAAGAATATTAGCTCTGCTACTCTCTCAACACCTAATAAGTCTTTTTCTTTGCATCAGTTACTTCATGTCCCACAGATTAAAAAAAAAATTAATTTATGTGAGTCAATTTACCCGTGACAATAATGTTTATATTAAGTTTCACTCGTCCTTTTTTTTTTGGTGAAGGACGAGGCAACCAGGATAGTTCTGTTGCACAGCAAAACTAGAGACGGACTCTACACCTTTCCATCCACTGCCACTGCCACTCCCACACGACCTCCTCAGACTTTTCTTTCTCAACGTGCTCCCATTGATATTTGGCACTGTCGGATGGGCCATCTGTCTTATCAGACTGTTCGCAATCTCGTCTCCAAGTTCCCTCTACCGCTTTCATCCAATAAAATGTCGAGTGTATGCTCCGCATGTCAACAAGGAAAGAGCCATCGCCTTCCTTTTCCAACTTCTCAGTCTATTTCAAATTCACCACTTGAATTAATTTTTTCGGATGTTTGGGGCCCTGCTCATATTATGTCAACAAATGGAAATAAATACTATGTGTCTTTTGTTGATCATTTTAGCAAATATACATGGCTATTTCCTCTCACAAACAAATCCGATGTCATGAAAATATTTTGCTCATTCCAAAAACTTGTTGAATGCCAATTTAATTGCAAAATAAAATTTTTTCAAACTGATTGGGGTGGGGAGTATCGCTCTCTCCACAACTATTTTGCATCAATTGGTTTTCAACATCAAGTCACTTGTCCCCATACCTCTCAACAAAAAGGGGCCGTTGAACAGAAACACCATCATATAGTTGAAACGGGACTCTCCCTTTTATCTCATAACAGTGTTCCTCATGCTTATTGGGATGATGTTTTTCTCATGGCCACATATCTCATCAATCGGCTTCCAACAAGTTCAATTGGAATCTCACCATTTGAAAAACTCTATCAACATGCTCTAGATTTTTCATCTTTAAAAATATTTGGTTGTGCATGTTTTCCATTTCTTCGTTTGTTTAATCGTCACAAACTCGATTTCAGACCAAAAAAATGTGTTTTCCTCGGCTTTAGCAACATTCATCATGGGTTCAAATGTCTTGATATTTCCAATGGCAAGATATTTGTCTCATGGCACGTCGTCTTTGACGAACAGACCTTCGCTTTTGCTAGCCCACCAACTAAAACGATCAGTCCCAGTCCATTGTTGAGTCCAACTGTCAGTCTTCCACTATTTATTCCTGTAAACGACAACTTCCCAATTACTCCCTTGCCGTCTGTCACATCAAATGACACCCCTTTTACCAACTTATCCCCAACGAAGTCGTCTGAGCCTTCTTCTTCAGCGTCTTCGTCCCATATGCAAACTTCGCCCGTCCTTGCAACCGAACCTCCATCACTAGATAACCCAACGACGTTGTTTAAGTCGTCCTCTTCCTCGTCTTTGGATCATGCTGTTACAGCTGCACCCCCGGAACCTCGACTTCATCAAGTGAAAACTCAGTCTCAGAATAACATAGTGAAGCCCAAATAGCTCACGGATGGCACAGTTAGGTATCCTTTGCCACAATATTTTCTTGTTACAGGTGTTGTCCTTAAAGCTCCTTCTTCATACTCTGAGGCGTCTAAGCACAGTGAATGGCGTACAGCCATGGTGAAGAGTTCACTACCCTTATGAAAAATGGCACCTAGTCATTAATCCCTGCAAAACTAGACATGAACATCATTGGTTCCCGGTGGATATTCAAAACAAAACTTAAGTCGGATGGTTTACTCGAGTGGAAGAAGGCCCGCTTGGTCGCGAAAGGCTATCACCAACAACCCGAGATTGATTTCAATGACACTTTTAGTCCGATGGTCAAGACCACCACCATCAGACTTGTTCTCAGTTGTGCTGTTTCCAAACGATGGCCAGTTCACCAAATCGACATCCAGAATGCTTTCCTTCATGGATACTTAACTGAGGAGGTCTTTATGCATCAACCTGTCGGCTATGTGCATCCCCACTTTCCCAACCACGTCTGCCAACTGCACAAGGCACTCTATGGGCTAAAACAAGCCCCAAGAGCCTGGTACCATCGCCTGCAAAAGCACCTCCTCTCCAATGGCTTTGTCAACTCTAGCTCAGATTCCTCCCTCTTTATATACAGATAAGGCCCGGATACTCTGTTTCTTACTCTCTTTCTTCTAGTGTATGTCGATGATATCTTAATCATTGGCTCAAACTCTACAACCATTGCTCAACTGATCACCAATCTCAGTAGTGAATTTGCTATCAAAGACTTAGGGAGTCTCAACTATTTTCTGGGAATCAAAGCAATTCATGTTGCCGATGGCCTTTTCTTGTCACAGAGTCAATATATTTACAACCTCCTTCAACGCACAAAGATGATTGATGCAAAGCCCGTATCCTCTTCGATGTCCTCCTCACAAAAACTCTCATTATTTTCGGGTGCCCCACATTCAGATCTGGCCAATTATAGGAGCGTTGTAAGAGCTTTACAGTACCTCTATTTGACTCGATCCGACATCTCCTTTGCAGTCAACAAGGTCTGCCAATTCATGCACAACCCCACTAAGGAACACTGGACAACAGTGAAAAGAATTCTAAGGTACCTAAAATTCTCCATCAATTTTGGTCTCCTCATTCGGCCTAGCTCATCCACACAGCTGTCTATTTACTCCAATGCCGACTGGGTGGGATGTCCCGATGATTGAAAGTCAACTTCTGGTTTTTGTATTTATTTTGGTGATAATTTAATCTTGTGGAGTTCCAAAAAGCAATCACGGCAGTTCGTTCAAGCACAGAAGCCGAGTACCTAGCGGTTGCTAATGCCACAGCCGAATCCATCTGGCTACAGTCACCAATGCGTGAACTTGGCATCTTGATTCCTTAATGTCCCATACTGTGGTGTGACAATATCGGGGCTACATATTTGACAGCCAACCCAGTCTTCCATGCACGTACCAAACATGTCGAAATCAACTACCATTTTGTTCGGGAAAAAGTGCACCAAAAAGCACTAGAAGTTCGGTTCATTTCTAGCAAGGAACAACTTGCTGATGGGCTTACAAAACCAATTGTCTCAGCCAGATTCAATTTTCTCAGGGACAAGCTCAACGTGCAAGATTGCCGGATGAGCTTGAAGGGGCATATTAAGGAAACCAACGTAAACGATATTGACAGCAATGACTAAAATCAACCTAACGTGATTTATGGACTTGCAATATATTGTGCACTTTGCTATTCTTGTAAACTTTGACTTTCCATGTTTAGACTTACCTTGTATATCATATACGTTATGGGACAGCCTGTATTCGGCTCCCATCTCTTGTAAACTTTTCTTATTATTACATATCCTCTCGATGGCAAATGTACGAGAGTTTCCTAGGATTCTTGGTTTCATATTAATGAATGTTTATTATTGTTAAGATTGAGTTAACCCACTAAATAAGTAATTTAAATTCCTTTTAATAAAAAGAACAATCATGAGTTTTTCTCAACAAAATTGAAATTTGATGGGTTGATTATTTAATTATTTGATGGAGTAATCTGAACTAGGCATGTGATGAAAACATTATTAGATGTAATAAACTATATTATTGAAAAGTATTATAAGTTGTATTATTAATATCTTTTGACATTAGTGGTTTTAACTTATGGTTTACTTTGATAAAATGAATATGATTCTATCTTAAATATAATATTTAACAAATTTATGTACCCAAAATATTTATTCCTTAACTATAGTAGGTAGATTATGTCAAATATGTTTTTTTTTTATAAATGATCTTAATAGAGTAAATATTTTATTTTGATTTACAATTTCTTTATAAAAATATATTATTTATTTACTTTTTAAAAAATTTAAGGATTTCAGGAAGGGCGGGAATTTGAATCAATCCCCATCTTCGACCCAAAATCAATGTGGGGATGAAAAATTATCCCTATCCCCGACTCACCCCTAATTGTTTGTGTTTAATCCTTGACCTGAACAGGGCGAGGGCTCGTCCTCACATGGAATTTTTCCATCCCTCCTTCCATGAGGTTTCATAAAAAACAATTATCTCTCCTATCATATTTGAAAGCAACAACCTTTCTTAACCTTAAAAAAAAAAATAACAATTACCTCCTTTGGTATCTCAATTTACTAATAATAAAACAAAACGTAACTATAGAAGGGTAATATAGTCTTTTCAAATTGAGTTTTCCAAAAAATTAAAAAACAAAAATCTCCATGAGACACTTGTCACTAGGGATGGGTGGGTCTGGGTACCCGTCCAAATCACATGGAACCGGAACATGCTGGTTCCTAGGATTTGGAATGGGAACCAGAAACACAGGTGTTAGGGCCCACAAAAGCCCTTGGTCTCAATAAGCCCAAAGACGAAGACACCTTCAACAAAGCTCGGAGCCGTGGCCCAATATCGATTGGGCCCACAATAGAGTTCACATATTGGGTCCGCTCATTACACCTACTATGTTGCTCACTGCTTGAGACCAATCAATAAAGGCCCCGATTCGTTTAGGCCTCATCATCAGCTTGTCTGGGCCCAGCCTCATTGATCCAAGATCACCTATTGGACTTAGGGTTTACTTAGACCCCCAAGGTTGCCTGCTTCCTATTTCGGTACTATTTAGATTCTACCGAAGAGATCCATTACTATCCTCATTCGTCTAAGATCTGTATCTTAGACCAACTAGGACTCCCTCTCCTGCTAAGGTAAAGGAATCAAAGGCCTTCCTATTCACTAAACCTCAACCTCCAAAGGACTCACAGTCATACTAGGACTCGAAGATCCTATAGCTGCTATTTAAACAGAGGCGAACCCTCTCACAGGACAGGATATTACGCCTTCTAATCTCGTAGTTCTCACTCTCAAGAGCTTTACTTCGCCGTCGTAGCCTTTGTCTTCGATAGACCTGGGCAAGGGACCGGTCCCTTACGGGCCCAGGCCTGGGCCCGTTTGGGACTGGTCCCAAATGGGACCAGTCTCTCATGGGCCTGGGACCGGTCCCAGGCCCATGAGAAAAACCAGGACCCAGACCAGGCCTTAGGCCTGGTCGGGACTGGTCCCATGGGCCCAGGACTGGGCCCAGGACCGGTCCTAGGATGGTCCCATGGGGTTTGGAAATTTTTATTTTCCCCCCTCAATTTTTTTTTATATTTTGGGGGCAAAACGAAATTTTATAGGGGGTTTTTAGTATTTTTTAGGGGTTGATTAGTAAGTTTCTAAAAATTTAATTAATTTTAAAAAATAATAAATTAATAGTTAATTTTAATTTTTAACATAAATATAATATTCACATTTCACACATTCACGCTTCACAAATAAACAATTAAATAATTTTTTTATTAAATTATTCATCTTCAATTTCATCGTCAACACTAGTTACATTATTCAAATCTGTATTCCTAAAGAGTTCGAGTAGTTCGGGATCTTCAGGGTGCTGTTGTAGTCTTCTTTCTCCATGAGTCCAATCCCGTAAACACGTTATCACTTCAATCATCTCATCGGTTAAAGAACATCTTCTGTCTTCAACAATCCGACCACTCGTTGAAAATGTTGACTCGGATGCAATTGTAGAAACCGGCACAGATAAAATGTCACGTGCCATTTGGGATATAATGGGGAATTGACTTTCTTGTTGGTTCCACCATTGAAGAATATCCATGTCAAGTTGCTCCTTCATCGTCATAAAGGTCAAGTCCACCTGTAGGTAGCGAGTCATCTCATTTGGTCTATGTATGTACGAGCTGGAGCTAGAGCTGGAGCTTCCGCCACGTCCCACATACGCCCACTTGCTCGACCATTGAGGGGGGGCTACATCAAGGTCCTGATCGCCTCTCCTAGACGTTCCACTTCCACTTCCACTTCCACTTCCATTGTACCTGTTCTCATATAAAGAAAAAAGCCTATCCAATTTGTGTTTAAAGTCAGTCAAATAAGACGTATAATCATATCCTAAATAATGGCCTAACTCAGTAATTACACCGTTAACTACGGATAATTTAAACCTAGGATCTAGAAAAAGGCCTAATCCATATAAGAATGGAATATCTAACCAATATCTCTTATATTTTTCTTCCATACTTGAAACAATTTCACTAAAAATGTTATCATATCTATATTGATCAAAAGTTTTAGCAATTTGAACTAAAATATCTAACACTAAATTAGTAGTTGGATAATAAATACCACTTAATGTATTAGTAGCATCATAAAAAATTTTAAGAAATGAATAAAAAAGTTCACAAACCGCCCAATCATCATAGTTGACAACTTCCTCTAGATAGTTCTTCCGGTTGACGAAATCTGTAATTTGTTTCGCGGTTGGCAAAGCTTTTTCCAACATCAAGTAGGTAGAGTTCCAACGGATAGGCATGTCTGTACATAACTTCAAAGGTCGAACCGGTGGGTCCTCTTGCTTACAATATTTGACGTACTCCTGCCATCTTTTATTGCTACCGCCGACGATAAATCCGATAGCTCTATGCACCCTCTCCATCTTTGAATGTATAGCATCTAAACCTGCTTTAACTATCAAATTGATGATGTGACAAGCACATCTCTGGTGATAAAATTTGCCTTCACCAAGCGGATCCAATTTCTTTTCAAATAAAGAGATTGTCGCGGTGTTAGCAGCTGCATTATCAAGCGTTAGCGCTACAACTCTATCAGTTAATAAATATTCTTGCAAAACTTCAAGAATTGTAAAATAAATAGTTTCAGCACTATGTTTTTCATATAATGGTTTAAAACCTATCAATTTTTGTTGTAAACCCCAATTATGATCTAAGAAATGTACTGTAACAGTTAAAAAATCGGTTTTTGATCTACAAGCCCATATGTCTGATGTAAGTGCAATAGATATATTCCTAAAATTTTGAAATTCGTTTTTAAGTTTATTATTTATTTTGTTATAAAGTTTTAGTATATCTCTTCTACTTGTAGTTCTACTAACAGGGGTATATGCTGGACAAAATGCAGTTTTAACCATATTAACAAAAAAAGGATTTTCAGATAAACAAATGGGAGAGTCTGTAGCAACTATATATCTTGCTATTTCCTCTCGTGCAACATGTGTATTGTATTGCCATGTTGAGAGAGTTGAGGATTGTGGATTAAAATTAAGTTGAGTTTGAATTTGTCTACCTGATCCGCTTGAAGATGCACTTATTTGGGGATGCTTCTTCTCTACGTGTCGTCGCATCGTCGAAGTCCCCTTCTCAGCCCCAATAATGGTTCCGCATAAATTACATATCCCACACGATTCTTCCCCCTCCCCATTTGTCTTTGGCCGTTTTGATTTGGTGAAGTATCGCCAGACATCGGACACGACCCTCTTTGACGGTCGGGGGGGTTGGGCTATGTCCGTGCCCGTTGACTCGCAGCTCACATGTGTTTGGCTACACCTCGTCCCGACCGAATGTGGTTGTGGAATTACAGCTGCATCCTCTGGAGGAAATGGTGAAAATGGATTGAAGGCTTCAATTTCTTCGGTGGATGGAACGTAAAACTCATTTGGGGAAGACATTATAAATTTATGATAAAATAATAAATAATTAAAATGAAAAGAAATTAAATAATAATATGAAATTATGATGATATTGAAAAATAGAAAAAAATTTGAATAATATAAATAAATAATATAAATAAATTATAAATATAAATTGAATAAGAAATTGATTGGAGATTTGGAGTAGAGAGATTGAGAGAATGAAAGAATAAGAGATTGATTGGTGTGAAAAAAATTAAAGGTTTTAGGGTTATTTATAGTGTAGTTGTGGGGGGGAAAAAAAAAAACTTATATTATATAAATGTAACTGTTGGTGTATTACCGTTGGCAGCCAATGGTTAATTTTTTTTTTTTTTTTAATAAATTTTGTAAAATTTCATTTTAGTCCTTTAATTTATACTTATTTTAGGGGGTTTAATGTAATTTTACAAAGAACTAAAATGATAAAAGGCCAAAAAAGTTTAGGCCCAGGCCTGGGATTGGGCCCAGGCCCGGGCCTTGGAGGAGGGCCCAGTGGAGGGCCCAGGCCCTCCTCCTTAGGCCTGGTCCCGTTTTGGGACCAGGCCTCCTAGGACCGGTCCTCCAAAGGACCGGTCCTAGGCCTGGTTTTTGGAGCTGGGCTTTTGGGCCCAGTCCCAAATGCCCAGCTCTAGTCTCCGACTAAATTTCTGGTAACCTTCTCTTTCCATAACCCTCTCTAAATTAGCCTCACCCAGCCTTGCTGACTTGAGCGTTGGAGTGCCTCCAGCAAACACCACCCTGACGCTTTCCATAAGCTTCACGCTTGTTTTCTAGTGTGCGCAGGTGCAACAGATTGCTAGTGGCCTCAACCTCACGAGATCAGACCCTATTTCTGTAACGGTAGATTTGTTGCATCTATAATTTCGCACCCACCATAGGGCCTCTGACAATCATTCGTCTTTCAAACCCTGCTTCGCAAGGAGACTCCCTATGGTTGAAAATTCAGATAACACCAATCTTGGTCTCAAGGCCAGACTCGAAGCTCTGACTACCTTTTTGCAACAACACTCAAACAAGGTGGTAGCATTGGAAGCCAAGAACGTCGCCATCCGAACCGAAAACACCTCAATCCGGTGTAACGACTTCTTTCTACTATCATATTCATATAATATATTAATGAAAGACACAAGTATAATTATCAAAATAGTTAGGTCCAAAAATTTTTCTTTACTTAATATATACATTCTTTAAATAGTACAGTATCATTTGTACAAAAAGACTCTCAAAACAGTGGACAGTGTAGTCAAGTGTCCCCGGTTACCAACGTCCATCCGACCATGTCCTGTAAAAACATAAAAAACAACGGGGTGAGCACAAAGATGCTCAGTAAGTAATCCTCTACTCCGCTATCCCCATGTATCACTTTTCAATTCTTTCCTTACTCTTGTCACTTTCTCATATTCAATCTCTCTTGTTCTTTCTCTGTTTCTACTGTTCTTTTCTTTTCTTTTTTTCTGTTCTTTCTTTCTCTCTATTCTCATCAGCCATGAGAGATATCATGCTAACATGTACAGATGAGATGCATATGCACTAATGCAAGGCAATGCATTTTCTTTCTTTTCTTGTCTTTCTCATTCTTATTCTTATTCATTCTTATTCTTTATTATTCTATTCTTTGCCGATCGGTCTTGGTCGATACATGGATTCAGAACCCTTGACCATGTGAGTGTACTCTCTCTCGTGTATAGCTCTCATCCGCATGTATTCTCACGGCTATATAAATTCTTTTTCTCTTTCTCATTCCGCTCTCTCAAGGCGGAGACCGCTCTCTCAAGGCGGTTTACATGCGGGAAATTTCTACACTTACGAGCTCCCCATCACATAACCATGTTAGTGTATATTAGTGTATGCCCTAGAAACCATTCGTGTTGTCGGTTTCGGAGCATTTTGTCTTGTATCTATATATATCATAAATAATAGAAGAAAGAGTTCTTCAATTCATATATGTAAATTGCTTCCTTTATTCAGTCATGCATTTAAAATAAAGTATGTATATGAATTGTCCAGATGATTCATTTAATAGGTAAATGAGTTATTGAAAAAGGTTCCTTATGGAAGCAATATAAATTTGGGCAACTATATTGCACAGTAGGCATACCGGATGCTNTGTCAAAATATCAATAAAAACAAACAATCCAACACTTATAATAAGACAACGAAAAAGAAAAAACAAACACATCAATTAGACTTGTACATTCAAGCATATTCAACAATCAAGTCCATTTAACTATCAGATAAAAAAAACGAACATCACCTAAGTTTAATATTTCTTTTATATTAGTTTATAAAGTAACATTTATTTAGATAGTGTTTGTTAATTTGTTAGACGTATGAATGCGAAGAATTTGAAGTAAGTTTGATCAGTACCCTTTAAACGTTACATGGGTGTAAGTAAGAAATTTATATAGGCAACTAATATGCCTAAAAAAATGACTATTTTATCCGAACGAATTACATCTTCTAAGAATGACAGCAGCATATAAAGTTAATTGTCATTATAAAATATATTAAAAAATAGGGCTTCTTTAGTCCATTAGTAGGGTGTTAATAAATCCGCTTTTATGAAAATTATTATGATGGAAAACCCACAAATTTCAACTATAATTAGTTTAATTACAATCAGGTTAAGAGAAAGATGAGTAAAAGAGCTCAGGTCATAAGGATAAGAGGGGAAAAAGAAAAAAACACAATTAAAGGTTTTTGTCATAATAAATAAGGTAGCTTTGTAATTATTTATATAATTTTCTTTTCTAAAAGTTAGTAGCCCACTCGTAGTTTGAATCTATATGTTTATTTTTAAAAAGGATGTTTATTTCTAATCTTTTTAATGTTTAATTATAAGTATTAAATTACTTTAATTTATAATAATAAAATATATAAAAGGTAGTATGTTTATATAAATGACGTATGTATTATTAACATAAATGACTGAGAGTTTGTGTTACAAATCAACAATTTGATAAAGGGACGGAATCATTTTTTAAATTCTTATTCATTCACTAATCTAACGGTTCAAATTAAATATAAAAAAAAAAGTCATATTTAAATATAAAAATTTTAATTTATTATAATGAAAAAAGAAATCATGAAGAAAAATTCATAATTTACTCATAACAATGATTCAGATTTCAATAATTGTAGAATTCAACAATCTATAAACGATTTCTTCAATTCTAGTCTTTATATATGATTTGGAGGCTAACATTCATTATTTTGCCCCATTTAATCAATTTAATTATTCATTTTATCTTCTATTTTCCATGCTTTATATATATATGTATGTTAAGTATTAGTTTTTTATTTATAAGTTTTATTGAAATTTCATCTTCCAATTTTGTCCAATAAAACTTTGATAAATCGATAAGAGTCTTATTCTGATAAATAATTCTTGTAAAGTTCATTAATATTTAGAGTAAATGACATTAATCCCTTTAAAATAATGATATAATAATAAAAATCCTTTTGAGGTTTTGGATATAGCAAAAATCTCTTTGTGGTTAAATTTTATGTATAAAAATAAGGAATAGGAGAATAATTTAATAATATTCATTAACTCATAACAGTGTAAATTTGAACGAAACACAAACAGTTGGATTTTTGTTATTTTTGAAATTTAAGAGAATTGTTTTTTGCCATATCATAGCTAAGGGATTAACTATAATATTTATATCAACACTCAGTTAGTTTGTCTCCATCAATCTAAATTTTTCAGTCTCAAGTCAAAGAGAAAGAATTGGTTATAGACTAAATCATCCATTCGAGTTCTATACTTAAATTTCTACACTTTGAAATACCGGGATATTACACATGGTTGATCTCTTTCGCTAAAACTCTCTCATCGGAAGCATTAATTTACTAATCAAAATCCATTAAAACCACCATCATCCTTGCATATGAGAATGGGGAGGAGACTTGTGGTTGTTGAGATCGGGTATACTATGGCTTAGATTTGGCGTTAGACTTTTGTGTTTTTTTAGCTCTACAAGAAAAAAGGATAGAGAGATGAGTGGTTTTAATTTTTTTTATATGTTTTGGGTTTTTGACTTTTTTATGTTGATTTTCTTTTAAACAAAAGATTATTTATCAAGTTTTTCATATATTAATTTATTCAAGTCCAAATCCGGTCAAAAGAAAAATAAGGGCAATTTGGACTTTAGCGGAAAGATATTCATTAAACGTTTGTTAGTTTCAGGGGGCTTTATCATATTATTTGAAACAGTAGGATCAACAGTGGTTGACCCAAAACACAGGGGTGATTAAGTATTTTTCTCGGGTTTTTTTACTTTTTATGTTGTGTTGGTTGACTTCTATTTTATTTTTAAAAAATTTCTTTCTGTTTTTTATCAAATTAAATTGATGATAGATAGCTAAAACTCCTTCTAATTTATATTATTATGTTTTGAAAGTTAAAGAATTGCACTAAATAGTACAGGCAGGTAGTATAACCTGAATCTTAAAAAAAAAAAAATATTATTTATTATTATAAAAGGGAATGAAAACATAGTAGTACATTCTTCTCTGTATATTAAAGAATGAGAACGAAAAAAAGATATAATTGGGACAGCTATTTAATCCCAAAACCCTATAAAGAATCACAGTACTCTTCCTCCTTGTTAAATATATCTATATCCTCCTAAATCACCTGTATCATCACTGCTAAAACCCTAGAAAGCTTTGCAGTGAAATCTGCAATTGCCACAACCTTAAGGGGCAATTTTCAATCAACGTATACTAGACTTACATCATGGCTAAATAATTCACCACCAAATTTTTGTCCCTTCAAAATTTGAGACAATGTTGATGGAACAAGAACCAATTCAGCACTTCCTTATCATACTAGCCACATTTTTGCCGATCTCTTCTTTCGTTTGTTCCGACACTGGAACATCTCCCAGGTACATGTCAAAGAAAGCCCCTGAAAATAAAAAGTAACATGTCAGAATCTTGAAAATCACAGTTACAATGGCTACTCCAGGTTGGAGCACTGTTCCTAGACAAGTTATTGATAAGGTACTTCTTTGATTCAGAGATGCACTCAATGTGTAAACAATAAGAAATTGAGAACTAATTTTTCACTTACTGCATAAATCCTTGCTTTTGACTGCTCCTATACGATTACCTGCAACTGCACAATTTTTTTTTTTTTTAAAGACTCTGTTAGTTGTATGCACAATTTATAGAGAAATTGAAATAACTTCTTAACTCAGCCCCCATTCTAGAAGTACACAACAGCGTACAATATCTAGCTGTGATTACATATGTTGTACTCTCATCCCACTGCATCAAACAATGTAATATGTTCAAATTTAGTCATAATTTTATTGACCTTAGATTTGGCTTAATTACACAGACACCATTGGTATCATAGTTCATTGTCAGATAAGTCTGCTAGTGATTGGACAATACCTCAACGGAGGTAACTTTTACCCAATTTGATATAGTAATAACTCACTTTCAGTAATTAGTTGTCCATCAGCTGTTCGTCGCAGATCAATTGTAGTTCCCTGCAATATTAATGGAAGTTGACGTAACTTAGTGTTATAACAGATAAGAGGGATTAAAAAAGAAAAAAAACAGAAGAAGCAAAGAGAAAATAGACTATTACCTGAGGTAACGGAATATCTTTTGTGAAGTAAGAACCAAAAGTTTTCAAGCAATTATAATCGGTGTCTGGATTTGTCTAATATGGGTGAGAAAAATTTTTAAGTCAGCAATAGTTCGAAATAAGAAAAGTCAAACAAATTTTTATACTGTAATGATTTACCTTGACCAAACGAGCACGAAGAGACTTCTCAAAAGCACTGCCATACATACAACAAAGCAAACGAATAAGAAAATTAATACTAATTTATCCATTACACATCTCAGACACAAAATGAAGCTATTAACATAAATCATCCATGAGATAAATCGTAAAGCAAGAATATTCATAAGACTTGGTTTGTGAGGCCTTATGCTGACTAATGTCAGTGACATTCTAATGTCTTCTCGTGACAGTAACATCAAAATCCACTAAAATCTAGAGTGTGCATAGAAAAGAATATTTAACTTACTCCTTCACGGAATTGATTTTCATGCCATTGCAATTAATCACAAGCCTCACGGTCATATCAATATCCTCCCTGCAGCACCCACATAAAAGAGCTCCTTTAAGAAAGTTGAGCACAGTAGCAGAAACAAAAAATTCACTCTAGAATTTTTCTAGCTTTACAACTTCAAGAAAAAATTTAAATTTCCTTTATTAGCAGTGCTTTAAGAATGACTGTCACTCATATACCTCAGAAGATCCTCATAAAACTCATGCCTTTTGTTCAGTTCACCCACTGGTATAGATGCATATTTTCTACCCATTTTCTCACACACAGCACGATGATGAACATCTGCAAAAACAAAATCCAGTAAACGAATAAATGACAACGATATCAAGGAGTTGCTGACAAAAACTGAGAAGCATCAAGTTGGATCTAAAAATACTTACAAAAACCAAATGCATAAACCTTCAGAGATTTAATTTTAATTATTTTCATAGTTCTGGATCCAGTTCCAACAAGGACCTGAGCACGTGGAAGTTATATGTGTTAATGAAAATATAAAAAATTAAAGAGACTATGAGACAGAGAAACAGCAGCAAAAGGACCAATGGATTTCTTGAAAGTTTACATAGTATCCCAAAGATTAAATATTAAATTGATCAAACAACAGACACCCTGTAGAACAAGTACTGAAGAAGATTTAATAGAAACACTAATGTACTATCAAAATTGACAAAGACTACACATCTAGTTAAAAATTCCAAGACAATATCCATAAAGCATTGGGGATTTTTCCAAAGTAATAACATGCCAAAGCAATCAAACCACCACAACATATCAAAAGATAAAGAATGAATTCCTCCAATTAGGTTCTATTGCGTTTACCTCAGAAGTTAAACTGGAATTATTTCCTGTGTCTAAAATGTTGTCCAATATAACTGGAAACTCTATGCCTGTTCTGGGTTCAACAGCATGTCTTCTCCTGTTCAAGTTGGGAAAAGATAAACTGCCACAACGCTGGGGCTCAATCTCACAAGGCCTTTGATCCAGGCATTCATGCATTCGTACATCCATGGCGTCCAATGGAACAGCCATTATCTTTGAAGATCTGACAGACATCATCATCATATTGAATTAATTGTTATAAACCAATGCCAAACAGACACCCAAAATATGAAAGACTAACAAAAAAAAGGAAAAGTAAAATTAATCCAACCTACTTATCTCATGTTATTTCAAAAGACTTACAAGTTATCAAATGGTGGGATCACTGCTGCCGCTAATGAGAGCAAAGAACAACATTGGATTCCTTCTCCTTCTCTAAGCATTTGTCTAATGGCTGAACTAGAAATCTTGCCAAAAACCACCGAAGTGGCCGATTCACTTTTTGATCTAGAACTAAAATTAAATCCAGCAAGATTAGAATCACTGGAAGTAATTTGCTTAACTTGCATAGAAGATTTACAGCTTCCAGGTTTTGAAACATGCTGAGTGTCTGCTATTCTCCTAGTCAAATTTGAACTTGAGCCACTTGTGAACCAAAATAAAAAAGCTCCAGCAAACTTTGAAATGCAGTTAAAAGTTTCGTTTAGTGCTAGGCTTCCAGGAACATGTAGATGTTTAGACTGTGAAAATAAATGATCCCCTAAACTACGCGAGAAGAAAAACTCTGTAGGTAAAATGTATGGATTCCCTCCATCAAAATCCATGAAACAAAACCAATCATTCCGCATATTCTTCTGTAGTCTAGCTAATAACCCCGATAACTCAAATATTATAAATTGTCGAATTGTCTAAACAATCACCAAGCAGGAAAGACACAGAAACCTGCATGAAATACAAAAATTTTCACTTATTCATATGAACATCTAAAAAAAAAAAGCCTCATGTGCAAATTAAGTTTCCCAGGATGAATTTGATTCTTTTAACATGAAAACAGAAGGTTTTGTTGTAAAACTGGCTTAAGGAAAGTTAGGTGCTCTTTAATTTCCCAAATTGAATTCATTAGTCTTCAATACAAACCAACATTAAATTGTAAAAACGTATATAATCTACGCAAAGCAATGCAGTAAAAATATGAAAAAACACAAAACTTTTTATTTAAAAAAAGAAGCTAAAGAACCTGATCGCATAATTTTACTGATTGTGCCATTCTTTTTCATAATCCAGAGTGAACAACAAATTTCCCAGAAAACCTCACACTAATACAAATACATAGTAATTCACAAAAGTTAATATTTTTTTCCTTAAAAAAACTATATTAACACAGCTCCATTTTTGGCGGTGGAAAAAAGCAATGCAAGTAAATTTTAGAAAAGGGTTTCTTTTAAAAAGCAGCTTTAAGCATTCTCTTAACTTTTGAACCAAATTTTCCCGTGAACCAAACAGAAAGCGAAGGAAAAACATACCTGCAAATTGCTACAACTTACAACCCACGAAAAAGAAAATTGAAAGAAGAAAAAGGGAAAAAGAATTAGGGTATGTGTTTGGGTTTGCGGGCATTCCAAGGAAACTGGGGGAATTTGTAAAAGAAAAAATGGTTAAATTAAGAGGAAAGAGGGAGAAGAGAGAGAAAAGAATATGCTTAGTTTAAGGAATTGGAATTTGGAACAACGGTTGAAAGTAGTTTACGCTTCACCAAAATTAAACCCCCAACTTGCCTTGCCCTTTTGTTCGCACTTAACGGTGTTTGGTGAATTTTTTTTTTTTTTATTTGGTTGTTCAGGCCGACTTTTACGTGCCTCTGATTAATTCTGAGATCTCCAAGTTAAAAGGCGAGATAATCAAATTTAAGACAACTTAAATAATATATTTAAGAATATTTATTGTATCACCCTACCATCTAAGAGTGATTAAAGGGAATTTATTTTTTATTTTTGTAAAGTTCCGTTAATCCTTAATTTGACTAATGCTTACTATTGCCCATCAATTATTTTTTGCCAATACTTTAATTAATTGTAATGATTAAATAAAAATTAGTTATAAATAGAATTATGTTGTAATCACAAAAGTTTTTGAAATAATAAAAGAGGTGTACTACTTATACAAACTCTAATCTACAAACTAATACACATGATTTTTTTTTACGAGGAATGCTATATCGATATCCTAATATCATAATATTCTCTCACAACCACTGATATGACGTGATAGCTCGCAATTAATTAACTCACAAATAGGTAGGCGGAACTCATAGTAAGTAGGTGAGACACATTTATAAGATGACTAATTATGAGTTGTCACGTTGAAGATTTTAAAAAAAAAGTTGTGAGATTAGATTGTAAACCTAACATTACTGTTCTTTTATTGCAACATCATTTATCTATATTAATTCAATATTTTATTAAATTGATTTTGTATATAAATTTATCCATTTATTTTTTACCACATCTAATTTGTATAATAAAGAGTTTATACATCTAAAATTATTCATAATAAAAAATTTTCTTCCATTATTTTGAGTGGGTTGATATTTACAGATTTACCTTCCTATAATTAATAGTGGATTCTAGAAAGATTTTTGTTATTTAATCAATCCTCAAGAGATTAATGTATTAACTTTTTATTAATATGTTTAATTGATGTTAGTTAGCTACATACACAAATGACTATATATATATATCATTAGTTGAATTGGTTTCTTAATTTTATTATGATTAGAATATGAATTTAATATTACCCAATAAAATTTGTTTAGTTACTTTTTAACTCAAAATATAGAAATAATTACTTATAAAACCCTTTTTTTTTCAAGACCTAAATTGAAATCTATGTTCTTTTCAATTAACTTAATAGATAAGACCTTTCATCTAATTTATTTTTATTTTTATTTTTACCCTCTTCACTCTAGTAGCAAAGGAAAACACTCTAGTGCTCGAGTCACGAGAGTAAAAAAAAATTAATTTTTTTTCACTTCTTATTTTTGGAAAATTATAATAACTCTAGTATACATTTACTGTTCTTTTTAAAATTTCTAACTAATTTGGAGAATATATATATATATATATGACTCTAGCACACTCTAGTGTAGAGTTACTTTAGGTTAAAGTTATTAGAGTAAAGACATGAAAGTTGTAGAAGGGTAAAAATGAAACTAAAGTTGATAAAAGGTTTTATCTACAAACCAATTTAAAAAAAAAAGGTTATATTTTAACTTGTCAAAAATAAAAGGGATTTTAAGTGTTTTCTCCAATATATATTGTAATGGTAGTCTCGCATATTTAATTTAAATTTGAAGTTTAAATAATCTAATCATATTATAAGTTGAACACTATTTAATATTGTACATTTATAGTGAAACTGATATAGTCATAGTAATACCAACACGTAAATTATGTATACAATTTTTAAAAAAAATTTTGATAAAAAAAATTTGTATAACTTTTCTATGATATATATATTGTTGGTTATCTTTTTGATGAATTGTGTCTCATTTTTATTCATACGCAAAACTTGGATGTTTAGTATTATTCTACAAAATTATATTAATTTAAAGGCTATGTAATCCTAAATGGAAAATTTTAACAAAAATGAGAAAGACAAGATAAAAAGATTAAATGATATTTTTAATAACTAAAAGTATTTCATTTAAAAAAAAAAAAAAAATTATAATGTTGGGCATGAGGTTCCAGAAAATATCAAGAAGAGCTTAAATATGTTTAGGATGATTTTTATAAAATTCTTGAAAATATTGACAACCGACAGAAATTTGTAAAATATATATTTGATTCACTTACTAAGAAAAGAATGGAACATGTTGAAAATGATAAAACCAATAAAAAAAAAAAAAAAATATTGATGGATTAATAAATTAAAAGTCTGAAGTTAACAAAGATTACATAATAAAAATAATAATTGGAGGTGGAACGGAGCATGTCGGTTTGATTATTAAGCAAATAGGGAATTTTCCATTTCCAATGAGCTGGTCAAATATTATGGACCACCGTCCACATCATGCTATGCCAAACCGACAACTCTGAAAGTTGTTGTCGTGTCAACTATGGGAAGCCCACACATATCAAACTGTTCCTCTTTCTCTTTGTTTGTCCAAATTTGGACTTATTACTATTTTCAGTTTGTGTTTCCTTGCAAAACTTGGCGAAAGCTACTTATGAGTATGATATTTGCAAGCCTTACAAATACCTTTTTTTGATCATAAATTAAGGCTTATGGCATAAATTGGAGATGGTTTTGAAGTGGGCCATAAGAAATGTTTGACAGGAAAAACCATCGTTGAAGGAAACCAGGTTGCAAGAAAGATCTTTCCAAGATGAAAGGCTGGTTGGACTTGGACAACGAAAGTGGTTGTGAGTTGTGACTATTCAAAAGTGTAAACTTGGCCATGAAAATGACTTGTATCTAAAGATTTTTCTTTGAAAGAGGAATCAATACCATCATAAGTTCATAACTAGATCTGCTTTTCATATAAACCCATCTGGAAAACATATTCTAATTTCTTCAATATTTTCACTTACAAGCCAGTTGACTGATTGCTTTCAGGAATATTCCATGACTCAGAAATACACGAAACAATGCTTATAGACAATGAACTATATTAGAACAAAAATTATAAGTGACTTTTGTAAGTTTTGATGCCTGCTCTGAAGCAAAACGGACGAGATAAAAGAATTCTGGGCGGGTTTTTTCTTAATACAAATAAGCAGTCAATGAAATTATGTGGAAAAAAATTTCGTCCCCCTTCATCCGTGTAAGAAACAAATGGAATTCAGAACTTGTGCCTACGGAATGTGATATACCAGCAGTCAACAAATGGGGTGTTTCATCCAACTTTTTAACGTCCAAAATCCGACCGATTCAAAGAAATTGTTCTTTGTTCACAATAAGCCTGCCTCGAAGAGATTTCTGCGTCTCAATGTCTCATCTACTAGCTTGAAAGTTTTTTTCACAAGCTTCTGATCAAGGGCGGTGGTTCTGTAGATCTTGAAGACCCGGTCCACACGATCAGGAGTTGTGCTTTGAAAATATAACTCCTCGAACTTCTTCTTGATATACCTGAATGGGAAGTTTCCAAACATGGAATGGTCATTGGATCTTTCCTGGAAACAAACTAACAAATTATATGAAGGTCTAACTCAACCTTGAAAGCTCAGCTGGAGAATGCTGAATTTTCAAAAGGAAATCAGTTGAAGATATTTTAAGCCAATATCAGCAAATGAAATGCAGACATTATATACAAGTTCTCCTTGTAGTCAGGCAAATATTTCTTACAGTACGAGACATCTAATATAAAATGCATATTCATTTTTATGCTGAAGCTGCTTTAGCACCCAAAACTTACAACCAGAGGAAAAATGCAACTACGAAGATATGAATGCTTACTCATAGGCATGTTCAATCTCTTGTTTTCCCGTCGAAACTGGCTGGTAATCTTTGAACCACTCGCATACATTCAGTGGCACCTACAGAATACAGAACGTTAAAAAACCCAAATTGATGAAAAATTGTCAGTTACAAATAAATATGAACCGCTATATTTGGGCTTACTTTTAGAACCTTCTTTTCAAAAATATCAAACTTGTTCAGAAACAGCATGAAGGAAGTTTTCTGCATCAAAGAAACAAAATAACCCTTAAGATAAAGATCCAACTGTCCTGATACATGCTCATGCACATGCACAAACACAAATGCACAGAAAGTGGCATCGAAGGAAACCTCAAAACATGGTTGCTTCAGAACCCAGTCAAAAAGCTCCTTAGTCTCCATCATGCGGTTCTTTTGTTCATCCTCAAAGAGTGTTTGATCATACCTGAAGCACCAAAGTTGCCATGTAAGATTTTTATAATAGCAAAGATTTGTTTCAGATGTTAGCAAAAAGTGGTGGCAATTTAAATCAACTCAATGTCTATGCCAACAGTAGCAAGACCAAAATTTTAGCAACCAGATGCAACATTTTTTTTATTTTTTTAATACCTAGAAATCTACACAACTAAAATGTTATACTGAAAAACCACTAATCCGAAAAACTTAAGCTTATAGGAAAGAGCTTAACAATAGTGTTTAAGTGCTGACATATATAAAGTATAAGGGGTGAATGGAAGCAATGCAATTCTTACTCGCTGATAGCAGCACAAAATATAACAGCTGTAACGCCTTCAAATAGATGGATCCACTTCCTTCTCTCATTTCTCTGGCCTCCAACATCAAAGAGTCTATATACTTCACCACTTTTCTTATGCTCTCCTACAGGGCTGCAAAACCATGGCCAACTGTAAGTCCCTCACTAAAATTATAAAGCAAAATATAAACAAGCAAAAGGGTTATTCGCTTCAAACCACAAATTTAAGTTGCTAAAAAATACGACTATCTCCACGATGTTAACATGTGAGAAAAAACACACATATATAATTTCAATACCAGGCATCCATATGTAGGTCAAATTAATTTGTCAAAAAACAAATGGCCAAAAAAACAAGGATGTTGAAATGGTTGGACTGTAAGACTAAGAAATTAAAAAATTTATGAGAAGAAAAAGGCAATGATGATGATCAAACCATCTTATGCGGATGTCAAATAAGATGGTTTGATCATCCGCAACACTTGAATAAAATGATTACCTGAATTGAATCTCTACAACACCAGTTGTGCGAACTCTTGCATAAAGGACATCCTCCTGCAACACCAAAATATGGTGAAAAACAATTGTATGAATCATAATTTCAAGAATATATTTTCTGCAGTGCCCTGAAAAATAATTACACATACAGACACTACAATCCAATACTGTAAATGGCATATACTTAAAAAATTGACAAAAGTGGCTGATACAAGATATAGCATGTGTATAATTTAGCATTAGATACGACTGATTGTCATAAGTTATGATGTTGTATTCATGAAGGATTCGCCTATCGTACACATATTAAATCGTAATGATACGACTGATTGTCATACGTTTTCTTATTTACCGACTATAAGGACGTATTCTTTTATAATTATTATTTCCCCACAATTAACATTCTACTAGGGAAATTTATTCACTTTTCACTATCATCCCTTCCCAAGTTAAGCTACCAATAATATATTAGTAGAGCAGAAATAGAGCTCACTGAATCTCTTCAGCACATATTATTTTCATAATAAATTTATATATAAGATCACTCCAAAACTAACCAAAGATGATGAAGAAACAAAGAATGTAGATAAATAGGTAAAAAAAAAGTCCCCAAAAACCACAAGAAACCAATTATTAAGAATGAACTTGTGAAGAAAGTAATACATTGCAGACAGAATATTCCCAGATGGCCCTTGTCAAACAGTAAGAGCAAGACTAGGAGCACCAGCCAACTTAATATGTTATAGGAGAAACTATGCAAAGATAAAATTTAGTTACACCTTTCCAGGAATGGACAGGAATGGCAAGTGACTAACTAAAGAGCAGTAATATAGACACCTTAAAATTACCATTTCATGATAAACTTGATCTCTTGCAAATTCTATACAGATCCAGATATTGTTCGAATAATGATGTTTTTAGTATGCTCATTCTATCACAAGACGCTAATTCATCATGCTGTAATTGATTCTCTCTGCCCTAGTGAAAGATTCTCATTCTTTTTGAAAAGGAGGGGACAGACTCAAGCACAGATTACATATAATGTTTACCTTTGTTGGAACATAATTTGTGTCAGACAACCTTTGCAAATTGTCCATGAAATAGTTTGCACAGTCTGGAAGTTGGAGTTCATTACCACGAGCAAATGTTTCCTACATGTATAAACAACTAATTAGAATCTTAACAGTATAGCAAAGATTATTAACATATAAAAGCTCTAAATGACTGAAATAAAGCAATGAGACTGATATAGCAATCAGCATATGTGATCTACATGATGCAACAGCTACCTGAATTGCAGGATCTTTCCATAGAGTTTCTATATCATGTGCTAGCTCTCTTGTCAAACGTGGATAATCCAACCTGCTTCCGATTTCTGATAGCTTTTCTCCAAGATCCTGATAGAGAATGCCAGTTTTAAGTACATGCAACAGTTTGAACATAGAATTGAGAAAGCAAACAGCAAATACTAGATTTCGCTATATATTTCAAAAACATAAAACACAGGATAGTACAGTTTACAAACTTTAAGGTAAAAACAACATTTGGACTGAAGCAAACAAGATAATCTCACAAAGACAATGTAGTAAACAAAGAATGATGAATGCTAACCTTATTTTCACTGGATATAGCATACTTCAAGGAATCTGTTTCGTTCTGAGCCAATTCCTTCGACCCATCATACAAAATCTGTTCAAGATATTGACTACGCTTTATATTAAAGAATTAAAACCCATGCCATTTAGCTCTAAGAAGAAAATTACAACTCATCCATTATCAAACTTATATGCTTCACTATAAACAGCTGACACCATGCACACTTTGTTATTCAAAAGGGAAATAACCAACACACCCTTTCAAGTATTGCGTACTTTTATAGTCTGATAAATATTGGCATGGATGACTGAGATATAACTCTTTAGCTCCGCCTCATCAAAGCCAGTTTGGAACAGAAGCTTAATCTGTGTACAGTTACACACAAGAAAGAAAATATATTTAATCAGCATTGTCAGTAGACAGTACACTTTACAAGAGGGAATATCATTAGTATGTCTTACCTGCTTAAAAATTGTGGACTTCCCGGACTCCCCAGCACCTTAACAACAAAAATTGACTGTGTCATTTTGGTGAACCTATGATGCAAAAGAAATAAAACAGAAACTGACAAAGAATGTAGACAATAACAAGTCGAATAAGAAAGGTAAGGGAAAAAATATCAGCACTTTAGTGAGGATCATTTTAAAAATTGGAAATGGCAAGAAGTCATCAAAATTGGAAATGGCAAGAAGTCATCAAAATTGGAAAATATATGCATGAAGTGTAAAATAAATCAACAGATATCTTTGTTAAAATAAATACATTGATGAGGAAACATTTAACAACAAGAGAAACCTAGATGGCTGAAGGCATCAAGGTAAGAATAAGAATTCATCCACTGTTTGTTAAACAAGAATCTCAACTGTAGATATACGATCTTTATTATTGGAAAAGGGTGTATATTCTCCAACAAAAAAAATATGCATTATATCAAAGTCTTTTATTCCCCAAGGGCTGGAAAGCAATACCACAAAAGCTATTCATGATTCCATGAAGCAATCATCAAAAATTAAAAAAAAAAGCTTATAACTTGGAAAGCTTTAACTACCAATGTATCATCAATTTCGTGCAAAACAGAAATAAAAAATAGAAGTGAGTTAAGAACGAAAAAAGAGTCTAGAATTTACAAACCAAGTAGTAGAAGTTTCTGAATATGCCTTTCAGCCTTCGTTTCTAGCTCAATGCGTCTTTCAATTTCTGCAGTCTGGAAACGCATGTGAAAATTAAATTGATGACTAAATATTACATGAAGAAAAGAACGAGAAGATAAAAAAGAAGGAATGATTAAAGACAGTTACTCGTTGAATTACAATCAGTTGAAACCTGTAAAACTAGTAAAGGGGCAACGAAGTACATGTTTTACAAGAAACAATTCACCTGAGCATTCTCTTCAGCATCCGCTGCATTGTAACGACGGTTTCTGCTGCAGAGTAAGCCCATGTTTTCTGTTAAAATAGAGAGCATAGAAGATGCAATAGTCAAGCTCCACCACCTGTTGCTTGTGTCTTCAATTGGCTTCTATAAAGTTGACTCATAATGTAATTGAGCTAGCCTGCTTTCAAATCAAATAAGGATCACAATAAGAAATACCTCCCTCAAAAGAAGATCTAAGTAGTTAAGACACTTAACAGGTCCAGAACAAGCACATACTTCAATCACATGGTAAATATGCTAGCTTCTTACTGAAATTATATCACAGTTAGTGGGGCGAAGTAAAAATTATAAAGTTTACATGCTTGCAAGCCATTAGCTGAATGGCTCATAACCAAGTGAGGATGAGAACACAAGTACATCAATCTCATATATAAACTGAAGCCAATATAGTTAAGCCATTTTTCTATTTTTTCCTATGCTCAAACCATAAAATGTTATATACATTTTGCTGCAAATTAAACCATATTAATAGAAACTTCAAACAAATTTGCACATTTATGTGGAGAATGCATCAAGCATTAACCTTTATCAAAGAACAGAAACACAAACACACATTAGTTTTCCACTAAGAGACCAGTGCCTCAAATCACATGCCATTTCACGTGAATTTAAGTTAAGCTGAGAGGAAGAAGCATCAGCCAAAACACGTTGAAGAATGTAGAGACAATTAATACTACACAATAAATCAACTCACAGTACTGTATTTGGTATTTATGCAGACAATTAATAAAACCAGCATATTATGCAACATTAAATACACATAGCATAGGTGCTTCACTAATTTTTCTGAGTCCATATTTCTCATGGTTACCAACCCCACTATCACAATTCAATAGTTAACAGGGTTAAATTGATAGCAACTATTAAATTAACATAATCTAACCGGTTACTACACAATACAATCTACCAATTTAGCAAGAAACCTATAACTAGTACCAAATTTTCACTTTAACAAAAAGGTTCATAAACAATCACCAAGATGAGGAAAAAAGCAATACCTCTTGATCTACTACTGAGATACCAATACAAAGATCTCGGAAGAAAATTCCACCCAGATGAGGAAAAAAGAGAAAGAAAGAAAGATCTACCAAGAGAAAAAATTGGCAAATTGAAGGCAGAAAAAAGGGTTACCTTGTGAGAAGAAAGGTGAAGAATAGCAATAGAGCCAAAAGGGTTGTTGTAGATTTGGGTGAATAGAGAGTTAAAAATACAACTCTTTCTCTTTGGTTCTCACTTAATACATAAATATAAACATGGATATGTTATTTTAATGATCTTAAATGCAAATTTAAGCATAGAAATAAAACAAAGAAAGGGATAGAAAGGAATCAAGAGGTAAGGTAGTACAAATCTTGAAGAGAAAGAGAAGTAGAAAGAGCGCCGAAAGCTGCAAAGCTATCGGCTTGAGTTCAGCCTTCTTCTTCAGTCAAAGTTGAAGAAATAAAATAGTAAAAATTAAATAAAAAAATAGTATATGTAGTCTGTCTTCTCGGGAAAATACACCGCTAATAGCTGCTCTCTTTTGTTATGACCAACAACTCAGAAAGACTGAACTCCATACAGACTCAGCCTCTGCCTAATTGGTTGCTAGTACTAATAATCTGGGAAATGTTTCAGTGTATGAATCTACAAGTTCACCATCGAAGTATTGGTTTTTTTTCAGCCGTCCGATGAGATTAAACTGGTTTTGGTTGGTGGGTCATGGGTGGCAGATGAGGTTGAGGTGACAAAGTGTCGCCAACTTTAGTGTGTGTTTAGTCAAATATTCACATCGGGTTTTGTCGTTTGCTGTTTACTAATACAGTAACGCCATTACCATTACCTGAAATTCAAA
This sequence comes from Pistacia vera, assembly GCF_008641045.1. NCBI lineage: Eukaryota > Viridiplantae > Streptophyta > Magnoliopsida > Sapindales > Anacardiaceae > Pistacia > Pistacia vera. Next base: position 854,682 of record NW_022196298.1, read on the forward strand.
GTATTTTTTTTATTTTCATTAAAAAAGAAAGAATAATACAGAAAATGACATTGTCTTAGATAAGAGAACAAGGTGAATACTTTTTCTTCTCTATACTACGATGGAGAAAAAGAAAAGGAAAAAAGAGTGGCGTATGAAGTGAGATTTTGGAGCTTTAAAAAGAAAATGACAACTTCTTCGTTGACCATTTTTTTTCCCTTTTTCTACACTCGTATGTGAACTAACCATTGTAATTTCTGGTCACTACTCTTTTGTGGTGAATTGTTGCTAATTGAATATAATATATATATATACTACTTGGTGAGGTATACGTAGGCAATAAAATAAAAATATTAAAATAAGCTTTTTAAACATAGTGATGATTTATGAACTTCTTGATGGGATTTGTTATGATGGTAATATAAAGTTAAAAAACAAAATTAAAAAAAATATATTATAAGTGATGTAGGGGTATGGTTTGAACTTCAGAAAATGAGCTTTCAAACAACCTGGAAAGAGGAAGAATGTGTTAATCTTGGTCACATACATTGAACCAGATGAATAATAAAATCAATATATTTGTATACTTAAATAATATAATGGAGTTTGGTAAAGAATTTAGAGAGTTTTGTGATAAACAACATTTTCTTTTTACAGTACATAGTAATAGCTCTTACCGACCAACCTCTCCTTACTAGGGGACTATTTTAATCAAAGCATCATGTTAAATTACTACATGTCACTTCCCTAAAGGTGACATTATTCTTGATGTCTACTTACATGCTTTGATATATACGTTTAGATACTGTCAAGATCTTAATTATTTTAAGATAATACTAGAAAAATAGGAATAATCCAGTAAAATATAAATCTCTAACCCCAAGAGGTTGACATGACACTCAACGAGTTTTGTTTATTTTTTTAAGTTTTTTGGTTGAATCATCTATTAAAATAATATTATGATTTATCTGGTCTTTGAACCTGCATGTATTTAGTCAAGGGTGCAAGCAATAATTCTATTGGGTTTGTTTATGGGCAATAATAATTCTGTTGGGTTCACCTATGGCCCAAAAAAATTGACCCACATGTGAAACTGGGTTCATATGTCGAAGACGGATCAACTTTATTCATAATTAAATAAAATTCCATGCCATGAGCAAGTCATCGCTTTTCCAAATTCACCCAAGCATTACATGCAGCAATTGGTTTAGCCTCTGGCTAGTTTAATGAAAACCCACATCTCATTACATCAATTTAATCAGGGGGCACATAAGAAATTTTTGACAATGTTGTTGAACAATTGAGGGTTCTCAATTTGGGGCACATGGGACGTCTTTTCTATTACTTCCAGCCTCGCCTTCTCCCCTAGAAGCCTGCAAATCACCATTCGCCATAGTCAAAAATGCTTTCAATTTGATTATGACTCTCAACTCTGAAATCAAAATAATTAGTCAATGAAGTGGTTGGTAGGTTGAAGTTATTAGGGTTCATACTCCTTCAGTTCAGTAGCCATCTTCAAAGGAAATATCTGGTCTTGGTCTCCCCATAGGATCAACACATCCTACACAACAAAATGCATCGCCAGAATAAGCGGCTAATTGATTAAATCTTTTATAAAATGACATGTTGGTAGCTGGACAGAAAGGGATGGAGGGTAATTGAGAACCTGTTGAAGTGGGGAAAGGTTTGCAGTATCGTCCTTTCCAAGGGTGAGTCCCTTTAGGAGTTCCATCTTCTCCTTCCTGTTGTTTGAGTACAATTTCTGCAACCACAAACTCCCATTTCATCTCCTCTCTTCAAGCTTTTCACCGTTTTTATTAGACTTAATAAAACAATTAAGTTGATTATTATGAAAGCATTTTGGTTATTGCATTACATAGCTTTTTAAAAACCAAGATTCAACCACCAAAATCATTTGAACATTTGATCTTAATTGTCTATTTTTCGTTAATCCTAATACAATCCGGCATTTTAAACAGCATTACTTCGAAAGCGTATACCTAAACCTAATAAGAACAATTTAAGAATCGGGTTTTGGGGAATGGATGAGAGTGGTCAGACCAAACAAGACTTTTTGTATGTACAATTCACTTAGTAAGTTCACCCACCAAATTAAGAATCTATGCAATGTACACGTATCACAAAATTAAATTTATGTATGGCCCCATGCATTTTATTATATAGTTTTACGTGGCACTTAACTATAGGATAAGTGGCTAACAGCTATATAATATCCTCTAATAAATTCATTGCTCCACCAAAAGTGTAAAACTTTTCTTAAAGTGCTGAAAAGGAAAGATCACCAATGGCAAAATCTCCTATATTGAAAAAATATTTCTTGCCCATTATGAAATTATTGCCTTCCTCTTCTTCAACGAAATAAAAAACAAGAAAAAAATTAAATAAATAAATAAATAAAACTTACCTCAACAAAATCATTGAGGAAAAAATCAGGAATGATACTGAGTTTCTTGGAGACGGCTAAGCCGGTTAACGTCCTCAACTGCGACGGCGTTTCCGGCAACATAAGATGCTCGATACTCTGCAGTTTCGCCCTCTTCAACAAGGCGTCGTTATCACTGCGTTTCATGTTAACACCGGAGCTCGCAATCACGACTTTCTCCACCTTATCCGGCCACATTTTCGCCATATGATACGCCACGAACCCGCCGTAGCTGGTGCCCATAACGGAGAACTTTTTCACACCGATGCTTTCCAGCAACTTCCCGACAGAAAGCGCTTGAAAAACCTCTGATCTTTCTGCGGACTTCGTTGTGGAATTTCCGAAAAAGATGAGGTCAGGAACGTAGACATGAAAGTGAGGGGCGAAGAATTGAACCTGTTTGCGCCACTGCCAGATAGCGACGGGGCCGAAGCCGTGAATAAGAACGAGTGAAGGTTTTTGGAGGGTGATTTGATCGGGGTTGGGACCCCAGAAGTGGATTGTTGTTCCGTTTTTCAAGTCGAGGGTTTGTGAGGTGAGGCCGGAGGAGGTGAAGCAACGGCGAAGGTAAAGGCTGTAAAGGGAAACGAGGCTGAGGAAGGAAGGGGCCATGGTGGGAACGTTTTGAGGTTAGGCCATGGCAGAGAAATTTATTATGAAGTGTGAAAGAGTATGATTATTATTTATTAGTAGTGATTTTCCTTGGTGTTTATTTTAGGTGGTGGAGAAATGGTTATTGATTTTTTGCTGAAATTACGAGGTTGGTTATTGGGTTGTTTACCTAAGAAAATAAGAGAGATTTGTCATTAAATGTTTAGCAGCAACTGTGTATGATTTTTATTTTAGTGGGGATGGGGTATTTTGGTAAATATGCATGTTTAGGTTATAATTTTTAAATGAAGAGTGATTTTACATATGCAAAATAAATATATAAATTTATGTGATTTTTTTTTTATTGTCACGCTACCTTTTTTTTTTTTTTTTTTTTTTTGTGATCAGGGTTATTTGAGCTAGCTTACGCACACATCAACTAATCTTCTAGGGTCATAAAGTTAATAGTTAGGTAAATTCTCTCAGTAGTCACCCCTATTAGCAACCCAGATAGATCGAACTCAAGACCTTTTAAGTAATACACTAAATCACGCTATCTATTCATCTATGATTCTCGAATATTTATAGAGCTAATTTTTTATATATTTTAAAATAATATTGTATGTAAAACTTTTTACATAAATTTATTTATACAAATTGATGTGGTACAAAATAAATAAATAAATCTATATACAAAACCAACTCAACAAAAAAGTAATTAGATTATAGATACCTTAAATATAAAATTCAAAAACTGATTAACGAAATATTAATATCAATAACAAGATTTGAAAAGAGTGAAATAATAAATAGAAACCATCTTTAAGTAGTCGAGTGGTTCAATAAAGATTCTTAGGTGTATAACTAAAGAGATCCTAAATTCGAATCCCTCTTAGATTGCTAATAAAAGTAACTAATAAAACTATTACTAGATAAATAATTTAAGGATCATGAAAAATTAAATGAAGTAAAAATAAAATGAACCAAATATCTAAAATCATAAAATAAATAAATAAATAAATAGAAAGATTAATAACAATAAATAAATGAATAGAAAGATTAATAACTACAAGAGGAGACTGTCATTTCAATAAGGAGAAGAAATAATATACACATATTTTAAAGTTTGATAAAATTGCATCAAATTATTGATGTCACTAAAGTACTGTCTTCTTTAGTTATTGCAAGTTGCAACAGTAGTGAGGGGGACATAAAATTTTAAAATAACATAAATAATCACACTTGTTATATAATATGTTAAAATTTATAATAACTATCATAAAATATTATAAATGTTTCATGCTTCTATGTATCTCTAGAAGTCACTAGTTTTTATTTGAGATTATGAAGGGGCGTACGGGCTAGGGCAAGCTCTTGACAATGAGGCAATTTTGAAGATTTTGCACAAGGTAGATGCCATTGTTAAATGAGAGTTGGTGTCGTTCTATTAGAAAAGAGAAGTGTGTGGAAATAATTTGTTTAATAAAATTGAGGAAGGTCGGTTTGGTAGGATCTTTTGTATTGACGATGGTGACCATCTTTTATGATATATATATATTTTTTAATGTAGTCAAGACCATCTTGGCGTGACTACCGTATACATAATCAACCAAGCTCTCCTAATAATGTATGTCAAATTTTTTGTGCACATTTATTACTTTCCAAACCTCTTGGGTGTGTTTGTTATTTTTCCCATACCTTGAGCGCAAAACTGTCATTCTCCTCTTGGTAATTGGGATAATCCAATTGGAATCTCTTATCTTATATCACTATCCTTAGTTTTATCTCGCTTACTCATATTAAAATAATTTTCAACAGATTTTCTAAATCAACACTCCGATAGCTTATGTCACACTACCCTTTGCCATAATGTCAATGAGTTTGGTTCACAAAATTTCCCAACAAATTATAGCAAGTTGCCATAGTTTAAAGAAGTGATAGAACATACTCAAAATAACATACAAGATTAAGGGGAAATTAGATAAAATTGACACATTTAGACAATCTCTAACCCATTGCATCAATTTGGTGCAAAATTGCATCAAATTGGTGCAAAACACTATTTCATCTCAACCTACAACACCAAATATTACGCCAAAAAAAATATTCTTTAGAATATTCTTTTTTTTCTTTTATTGTAATAATCAACAATTAATCTATTTCACTTATTATTTTTGTATATATTAATTAAATATTGTGAATGATATTTTTATTAAATAATAATTATTTTGAAAATTATACTAATTTAATAAAATTAGCATTTATTTAATCAAATAAACTTACATTAATATAGAAAAACATTACATCTAATTAAAATGATAAAAAAAAAATCAACAACACAAAGGTAAAATTCCATATTGATAGTAATTTAATTTTCCGAATTAGTATGTTCTTCCACAAATGATCATTTATGCATTTTGAAGAGCATGATGAGCCTCTGTATCCTTGATTTGTTTATGTCGAGCAGAAAATTTTGAAATCGGACATTCTCATCTACGATAATTTCAACTTCGGGAGTTGGCGCTTCCATCTGATTCTCAATCGATGCATCAACATTACGTTCATCCTCGATTATCATGTTGTACATAATAATACACGCATCATTATTCATGTAATACATTTTTTCCCCAAAAACTTGTCGGTCCTGCCACAATTGCAAATCGCGATTGGAGAACTCCAAACGCACTGTCCACATCTTTCAAGAGAACTATTCAAAAAGAAAATCGAAAGCCGCTGCATTTTCAATCAGGGCAACTCAGCTAGAGCACAAAATTATGAAATCCAATGAAAAAATTGGCTTTGGCAGAATATCGAGAAGATAACAAAATTTTATTCAGGATTTGAATTCTATACCGATCCAAGCTTACGTGAGTTTTTTCAAAATGAGCATTAAGAATTATGCAAAAAAGAGCTCAACGACAAGTTCAAGAATCTCAAAATAACTCTAGTTCTTTTCAATATTTTGATGATCTTACTGGTTCGGAACTAATCTACAGGAATATTAAATTGTTATTTGAGTTTATGGTTGTATTTTCTTTTAATTTTAGTGTTTTTAAATTAGTGTTAATTTTTATTTTGAGTTATTGTAGTTTAATATTTGCATTGAATAAAGTTCTATTTTTAATTTTTCATCATTTTTTAAATTATATCATTATTATTATAAATAATAATCAAATTAAATTAAATACAAATACTCAAATTTGGTGTGATTTTTGGTGTAAAATTTAATACTCAAATTAACTTAACAAAATTAAAACAAAAAACAAAAAAAAGCAAAATAAAAAAAAAAATATATATATATATTTTATTTACGGTACAGTATTGCGCCATTTTGGCATGGTTGGTGCTCCAATTTGGTGTTTTTTACGCCATTTTGGCGTGGGTTGGAGATGCCCTTAAGGGGTCTTCAAATAAAATAACTGTTAGAATTGAGAGGGCAAGAAAGGTAATTTGAAAATAACCAAAGGATGCCCAGAGATATTTTTGAGAAGGCAATAGAGACCATTGAAAGGTAGGCTCAAAAGATATTTTTAGATAAATTCAATCGTATTGTATTGAATTATATTGAATTGGGAATACATCACTAATAAGTGCATGAAAATACACTTATACTTAGTGGTTTATAGGTATCGTTTGTGGAAAATTAGGATTAATTGTATGAATTAACTTAATTATTTCATAAATATACTTTTTGAGATTACAGGTATTTTTGTTGTGTTTTCAGGGCATACAAACTTAAAAATAATATTCGGATGAAAGATGACGTTGGCAAAAGAATTTATAATTATTAAAAATACATAGTTTGAGAATCAGAGTTGAAATGAGGAAGATATGACTTATTTAGCATGGAACAAGAAATCTGGAAAATGCTCCAGTTTTGAGAATGCTTCAGTCTTTTGATGATCATTTGAGCTGTAGATCCCTATTTGGATGATTCTTAGACCATTTGGAAGCTGACTTGAAGGGCTATAATTATTATGTTTATGACTTCTTCAGATTCTGACTTTTTGGTGTTCAAATTGGAAGATCTTTCAGCACCACGACATTTAGATTCTGGTTTGGAAAAGGCATGTCCAGGAGGCAGAAACTTCGTGAAGCTACCATAAATTCTTCCAAACGAATTGGGAGCCGTTCCATATATTCTTGTGAAGCTCTAAAGTCTAGTTTACGGAGAGTCAGTGCAGGAATCCTAATTCTACGAATTCTATCTAGTCTAATCTGAATTTGATTCTCTTATTTTGTATAGGGCTTTTCCATTAATTTTTTCACAACCCTAGCATTATAAAATGATGTTTTTAGGAATTTTTAAAGTAAGAGGAGAATATAAAGAACAAAGGCTCCGTTTGGTTCAAAATTTGGGGGTTTTGGAAAAAGTTTTTTGAAAAAAGTTAAAAAAAAGTTGAATTGGGCGGGTATTACGATGTAAGATTTATAAATTACTAAAATATCCCATATATTTGTTTTTTTACAAAATACCCCCTATAATAAAACATTAAAAGTTAACAAAAATACCCCTAACCCACCCTCAAACACCCCCAGTCGGCCACCACCACCAGAGGTGGCCGGAGTCGCCTTATGGGCGCATGACTGGCTGGATCTTGCCGGTCATGCGCCGATATGGCCTTTTCCGACCAGATCTACGGCCAGATCTGGCCGTCAACCGCCAGATCTGGCCGTATTTGCTCTCAACGACGGCCAATAAATGGTCGTCGTTGATGGTCAACGACGACCGTTTGTTTGGCCGTCGTTGATGGTCAACGACGACCGTTTGTTTGGCCGTCGTGACCGACTGTTACGGCCGAAGATCTGGCCGTCAACGGCCAGATCTTTGGCCTTAGATCTGGCCTTTTCCGGCCAGATCCACCGTGGATCTGGCCGGAAAAGGCTAGATCGGCGCACTACCGGCCAGATTCAACCGGTAGTGCGCCATCCTACCAGATTTCGGCCATTTTTCGACGGTGGTGGCCGGAATCTGGTAAATGTAGATTATTGGAGTGTTTTTGTAATTTTAAAAAAAATATTTAGGGGTATTTAATTAAATTAACAAATTTAGAGGGTTTAAAAAAATTGAATAATATTGAAAATAGTATTCCCAAAAATGAGGGCTGCGTTTGGTTCAAAATTTGGGGGTTTTGGAAAAAGTTTTTTGAAAAAAGTTAAAAAAAAGTTGAATTGGGCGGGTATTACGAGGTAAAATTTATAAATTAATAAAATCTCCTTTATGTTTATTTTTTTACAAAATACCCCCTATAATAAAACATTAAAAGTTAACAAAAATACCCCTAACCCACCCTCAAACACCCCCAGCCGGCGACCACCACCGGAGGTGGCCGGAGTCGCCGTATGGGCGNTTTTTTTGTGTAAGTAAACTTTATATAAAAGAAGAAAAGAATGTAAAGAGACCTTAAAAAGCGGCCAACGAACCGCAGGACATACCTACAGTTAGGTGCAAAAGAATGATGTTATGTAAGTCAATCCCTTGACCTCTCTCTTTTTTACATTCCTTTTACTAAGGAAATGGAACCAATAAGATCCAAGAGAGAAAACAAATAGGCCAACCTACCGCAGGACACGCCCTGCGTTAGGTTCAACATTTTCCAAAATAAAGATCTAATGCCTACGCATGCACACCACAAACATTTACACATAAAGTCCACAACCCACACAATGAAAGGTCCAAAATCACAACGGCAAGCCTAGTACTACCACATGCCGTGATGTCACCATCCAACATCTCCCCAACACCACCAAGAACCCATCATAACATATCCTCCCATTCCATCAACTCTCATGAGATCTCTTGAAAATGGAATTTGGTAGCCCCTAATTCTCGGTAGAGGTAAACGGTTCGGAGTACCCTGTATATTCGGGAGAAAGAATTGGAATCGAAATCGCACTGCTCAGGTTTCCCAAAAAAGGAATCAGAACCGAAACTTCATAGTACAGATTCTTAAATTCAAGGAATCAAAACCTAAAATGAAGGTTTCGGTTCTTTTTCTTGGTACCCTATAAAAAATAATTAGCCCCCTATTAGTTTAAAAAATAACAAAAATACCTTAAAAGTTTACAAAGACACCCCTAAAAAATTTTGATTACTCATTCATTTGTGTCCAGTGTTGACTCATTAATCCTCTAATCTCTAGGAAACACTTGAATTCAATCAATTCATCACAATTCACATAAAATTTCTTAATCAAAACCAAAACACAAACAATTAATTAAATTAATTAAACAATCATATTATAAATCTATAATTTAATATTTTAATTAATTAAATTTCTAATCATTTAATTAAGTATTGTACTAATGTTTATAATGGATTATTATAATTAATTAAATAATCATACTATAAATCTATAATGTAATATTATAATTAATTAAATTTTTAATCATTTAATTAAGTAATGTACTAATATAGTAAATATACTCAATAATAAAGAGATCAAGAGAGATTGAAAAAGACTTAAACAGAAGAATTGGAGAAGATCATCATCAACTTTTTTTTTTTTTTTATAAAATTGCATCAAATTATTGGTGTCACTAAACTACGTCTTCTTTAGTTATTGCAAGTTGCAACAGTAGTGAGGGGGACACAAAATTTTAAAATAACATAAATAATCACACTTGTTATATAATATGTTAAAATTTATAATAACTATCATAAAATATTATAAATGTTTCATGCTTCTATGTATCTCTAGAAGTCACTAGTTTTTATTTGAGATTATGAAGGGACGTACGGGCTAGGGCAAGCTCTTGACAAGGAGGCAATTTTGAAGATTTTGCACAAGGTAGATGCCATTGTTAAATGAGAGTTGGTGTCGTTCTATTAGAAAAGAGAAGTGTGTGGAAATAATTTGTTTAATAAAATTGAGGAAGTTCGGTTTGGTAGGATCTTTTGTATTGACGATGGTGACCATCTTTTATGATATATATATATTTTTTAATGTAGTCAAGACCATCTTGGCGTGACTACCGTATACATAATCAACCAAGCTGTCCTAATAATGTATGTCAAATTTTTTGTGCACATTTATTACTTTCCAAACCTCTTGGGTGTGTTTGTTATTTTTCCCATACCTTGAGCGCAAAACTGTCATTCTCCTCTTGGTAATTGGGATAATCCAATTGGAATCTCTTATCTTATATCACTATCCTTAGTTTTATCTCGCTTACTCATATTATAATAATTTTCAACAGATTTTCTAAATCAACACTCTAATAGCTTATGTCACACTACCCTTTGCCATAATGTCAATGAGTTTGGTTCACAAAATTTCCCAACAAATTATAGCAAGTTGCCATAGTTTAAAGAAGTGATAGAACATACTCAAAATAACATGCAAGATTAAGGGGAAATTAGATAAAATTGACACATTTAAGGGGTCTTCAGGAAAATAACCGTTAGAATTGAGAGGGCAACAAAGGTAATTTGAAAAAAGCCAAAGTATGCCTGAGATATATTTTTGAGAAGACAAGAGAGACCATTGAAAGGTATGCTCGAAAGATATTTTTAGATGAATTTAATCGTATCGTATTGAATTATATTGAATTGGGAATACATCATTGATGTTGTGCCCCAGGAAATAAAGGGCTGACGTGGGAAAGTCACGTGAAGGGCGACCTGCTCCCGTCAGAGCAGCACGCACACGTCAGACCTGTCAAGTGATGTGGAGCCCACACGCGTCCATTCTCCTGCAACAAGTCGTGCGATGTCAGCTTGGAAAAAGGGAAACGGGACATAAAGCCAGATTATGTACTGACAATTATACCGAACCACGGATTTAGTGATGATTATACGCCTCGATTCAGTATAAAATAGGGAAGACCCCTTCATTAAGGGGATTCGGCCATTTTACATTCAAAGAAAGAACAAACGGAAATCTCTCTCTTGTAAACTTTGCTTTGACTTTTTCGTCTGATGTAAGTCAGCTCGCGACCGCGACCTGACACCCACTAATATCAATACAAATCAGTGGACGTAGGACTTGCTATCTCAGCGTCCGAACCACTTAAAAACTCCCTCTACAGCTATTTTACTTTTCTTATAGTCTATTTTCACGTGCATCGAACAGTCAATTGATATTATACACGTAAAAATTCGTTGGTGTAAAAATGAGCATCAACAATTGATAAGTGCTTGAAAATACACTTATACTTACTACTTAGTGGTTTACAGGTATCGTTTGTGAGAAATTAAGATTAATTTATATGAATTAACTTAATTGTTTCATAAATGCATTTTTCGGGATTACGGGTATTTTATTGTGTTTTTAGGGTATAAAAACATAAATATAATATTTGGATGAAAGACGATGTTGGCGAAAGAATTTTTGATTATTAGAAACACACTGTTTGAGAATCAGAGTTGAAATGAAGAAGATATGATGTATTTAGCAAGGAACACGAAATCTGGAAAATGCTCCAGTTTTGAGAATGTTTAAGTCTTTTGACGATAATTTGTGCTATAGCCCCGATTTGAACGATTCTTAGACCATTTGAAAGCTGACTTGAAGGGCTATAATTATTATGATTATGACTTCTTCAGATTCTGACTTTTTTGCGTTCAAATTGGAAGATCTTTCAGCACCACGGCATTTAGATTCTGGTTTGGAAAAGGCATGTCCAGGAGGCAGAAACTTCGTGAAGCTGCCATAAATTCTTCCAAATGAATTGGGAGCCGTTCCATATATTCTTGTGAAGCTCTGAAAGTCTAGTTTATGTAGAATTTTACTTTTTGTTATTATTCTAGAAGAAGATATTCTAGTTTTAGTATTGGAGGGTCAGTGTAAGAATCCTAATTCTACATAGATTTTATCTAGCCTAATCCGAATTTGATTATCCTATTTTGTATAGGACTTTCCCACTAATTTTTCCACAACCCAAACATTATAAAAAGATGTTTTTAGGGATTTTTAAAAGGAGAGGAGAATATAAAGAACAAAAATACTCAATAATAAAGAGATCAAGAGAGATTGAAAAAGACTTAAACAGAAGAATTGGAGAAGATCATCATCAACTTTTTTTTTTTTTTTTTTTTTTTCTCAAGGGCAAGTAAACTTTATATAAAAGAAGAAAAGTGTATACAAGAGAACTTAAAAAGCAACCAACCTCAGGACATACCAAGAGTTAGGTGCAAAAGAATGATGTTATCTAAGTCAATCACTGGACTTCTCTTTTTTCCATTCCTTTTACCAAGGAAATGGAACCAATAAGATCCAAGAGAAAACAAATAGGCCAACCTACCAAAGGACATGCCCTGTGCTAGGTTCAACATTTTCCAAAATAGTTCCAATAAGATCCAAGAGAAAACAAATAGGCCAACCTACCACAGGACATGCCCTGTGTTAGGTTCAACATTTTCCAAAATAAAGATCTAATACCTACGCATCCACACCACGGACATTTACACATAAAGTCCACAACCCACACAATGAAAAGGTACAAAATCACAACGACATGCCTAGTACGACCACATGCTGTGATGTCACCATCCAACATCTCCCCACACCACCAAGAACCCATCATAACATATCCTCCCATTCCATCAACTCTCATGAGATCTCTTGAAAATGGAATTTGGTAGCCCCTAATTCTCAGTAGGGGTGAGCGGTTTGGGATATCCTATATTTTTTAGAGAATCAGAACCGAAACAGCACAATACAGTTTCCCAAAAAAAGGAATCGAAATCGGAACTGTATAGTACAGGTTCTTAAATTCAAGGAATCGGAACCTAAAATGTAGGTTCTGGTTCTTTCCCCAAGTATCCTGTAAAAAATTAATTACCCCCTATTAGTTTAAAAAATAACAAAAATACCTTAAAAGTTTACAAATACACCCCTAACAAATTTTGATTACTCATTCATTTGTGTCCAATGTGACTCATTAATCCTCTAAATCTCTCGACAACACTTGAATTCAATCAATTCATCACAATTCACATAAAATTGCTCAATCAAAACCAAAACAAAAACAATTAATTAAATTAATTAACACTCATATATAAAACTAATTAATATTTTAATTAATTAAATCTATATCATTTAATTAAGTATTGTACTAATGTTTATAATGAATTATATAATTAATTAAATAATCATACTATAAATCTATATGTAATGTTATAATTAATTAAATTTTTAATCATTTAATTAAGTAATGTACTAATATAGTAAATTACTAATATTTATAATGTAATGTTATAAATTTATAATTAATTAAGAATATTTAACTATGTAATGTTATAATTAATTAAGTGATTATAATATAATGTAATGTTATTATCAATTAAGAATTATTTAATTAAGTAATGTTTTAATTAATTAAATTCTAATCATTTAATTAGTATTGTACTAATGTTTATATAGAATGTTTGTAATTAAATTAAATCATTTAATTAAGTAATCATTATATAAATTATAATGTAATGTTATAATTAATTAAATTTCTAATAATTTAATTAGGCATTGTGCTAATGTAGTAAATTATTAGTTTAATATATGTCTAATTAATCAAGTAATCATTCATTATGTAATGATAATCCATGGATTATACTGTTTGAGTAGACTTCTTAGTCGGATTTCAGATACTTTTTAGTTCATTTGACCTGAATGCTATCTAATTCTTATATTTGTGTTTCAGGCTAAAATGGATATTTATGCAAATAATGAGCGAATTGGAGTTTTGGACTCAGAAGTGAGCGGATCTCAGAGGTGGGAAATTTTGAAGCAGAGTGGAGCAATGTGAAGCTCGTTTACATGAGGAGAGCAGTGAAGATCGAAGATTCAGGCAAAGAAACAAGGGAGGGCAATTTGTAAATTCAGAATTCCACAGGAAGCTTCGCCGCAGCCAAGAGAGTTGCGCACGTGGATTGAGTTCACTTCCTCGGCGGACGAGAATCCTTCTTCGCCGCGGCGAAGTCTGGGAATTTCAAAACGCACAGTTCATTTTACGTATTTTTTCTAGGTTTTTGGTTTAGGTATAAAAGGAAAACTTAGTCATTTTCGTAGGGGTTCATTTTTTGAGATAGACAGCAATTTTTACATATTTAAATTGAATTTGAGTGATTTTTTATTAAACAAAGTGTGAAATTCGAGGTGAAACCAGTGGATTCGTCAATTGGGGAGATTCTTTTCCTTTTCTTTGTGTCCATGAAGTTGAACTTGGAATTTTTCGTTTCTTTTAATTGTATTATTGATTTAGACATGAACTAACCTAATTTGGATTAGGGTTTTGATTGTAGTTTGGATTTCATGGGTTAATTGATTGAATGATTTATTTTCATATGAACTGCTTGATTGTGTGAATAATCTGAATTTATTGTTTATATGTGATGAACATGATGAGATTGAGAAACGAATCCTGTTAGGCTTTTTGGGTATTCACCATTGTAGTTGGATGCTAGAGATAGATTCAAGAACCAATGAAATCAATTAGGATTCTTGTGCTTAATGAGCTCAGTTTATTAACTTTCAATTTGTTGGGTGCGGAAGGTAATAAGGAAAAGTAGGAAAACATTCGTTGAGAAGGTATGTTGGACATTTTAGAGAGTTCGATTTACAATCAATGCATGTGAAAATGAATTTAGTTTAATTCTTTAGGTTTAACCCATAGAGTCCGAATGAAGTCAAAACCCTACCCTTTTTTTTTGAATTTTATCCATTTTTTTTAATCTTGCTTTCATATTTTATTTATTTTAGTAAATTTTGTTTAGTTATAGTTTAAATTGCTCCCTTTATCCAAAAGAATTGATTGCTTCAACTTGAAAATGGTAGAAAACTTAGTGCTTAGCAACAATCCCGTGGGAACGATACTCACTCATCACTCTATTACTTGTGTGGCTAGTATACTTGCTACAATTGCATGTTTATGAAATCACGCATCAAGTTTTTGGCGCCGTTGCGGGGGACAAATTTAAGTTAACATTGAGTTTTTTATAGTTAGCTAGATTGGAGTTTTAATTTTTTGTTTCATCATTTTGTTTAACTTTTGTTTTTATTTTCAGTTGGTTTGAGATCTCACTTCCCTTGCTCTTTCTGTGTAGTTTTGCGAAGAGCAACACGTCAGCCAGTGGTTCCCGTTGATCCTAAGATTGAGAGAACCGTCAGACAAACTTAACAGAGAGAGAAGAGAAGAGGGTATACAATGGTTGAATCGGAAGAAATAGTTTTTGAAATGGCAAAACCAAAAAACAGGACACTAAGGGAATTCTCAGTTCCCGGTTAATGGCAGTGGTTCGCATTACGAGACCAGCGGTCCAAGCCAACACATTTGAGATAAAGCCGGCAATCATCCAGATGATCAACAGTCGGTAAGGTTTAATGGTGATTGAAGGAAGATCGATCAGATATTGCGAACTTCTTGGAAATTTGTGACCTTTAAGTCTAATGGAGTGTCAGATGACACCATTAGGTTGAGGTTATTCCCATTCTCATTGAGGGATAAAGCTAAGGGGTGGTTAATGGGACTACTATCGGGAACTATCACAACATGGAATGATCTAGCACAGAAGTTCCTGACCAAGTCTTTCTCCAACAAAATCAGCAAAATTGAGAAATGATATCACATCATTTCTACAAGATGAATTCGAGTCATTGTATGGGCTTGGGAGAGGTACACGGAATTGATGAGGAAATGTCCACACCATGGGTTGCCAGTTTGGCTTCAAGTCCAAATATTCTACAATGGATTGATGGGTAACATGCAAACCATGGTGGATGCAGCATCAGGAGGAGCCTTGCAGAATAAGACACACAGAGGAGGCTTATGAATTGCTTGAGGTTTTGGCAAGCAACAACTATCAAAGACCAAATGGAAGAGTAATATCAAGAAAATCTAAGGGTCTTCATGAAGTTGATGCCTTCATAACCATCTCAGCCAAACTCACGGCACTTCAGAAACAGTTGGGAAGTATGCAGGTAAACTCTATCAAGCACCTCAACTAACGTGTGATTTTTGTGTAGGAAACCATGTAAGCAGCGAGTGTCAAGTGGGGAACACATTTGCTTCGTCATCTTCATCATTGGAGCAAGTGAACTACTTGGCAGGAAATCAGAGGCAACCAAACAACCCGTATCCAACACATAAAATCAGGGTGGAGAAATCATCCAAATCGGCTTGGGGCAATCAAAATCAGCAAAATAATCAATGGAACCAAAGGACATTGCCAAACAACCAACCAGGGGTGAGTAAACAACCGGAGATCCAAGAGTGTCAAAGTTGGAGGACATGTTTGGGAAATTCATACAGGAGACACAGGTTTTATGAATGAGACGAGGACAAATTTCAGAAATCAAGGGGCGTCCATTCGGAATCTTGAGGTACAGATAGGCCAATTGGCCGAGAAGCTAAATGAGAGACCGCAGGGTTCTTTACCAAGCAACACAGTAACTAACCCACGTGAGCAAGCAAATGCAATAATTTTGAGGAGTGGGACAGTTTTGGAAGAAGTGGGACAAGCAAGGAAAGAATAAGAGTCACCAACAAAAAGGGAAGAGTCGGATGATAAAGTTGATGAAGAGATCGTAGTTGATGAGATCCAAGCGGTTGGGGAAGAAAATAAGAAGAAGGAAGAAAGGCAAAAGAAGAAGGAGAAATTGCCATTCCCGAGATACACCAGAGTTGGCCCACAACTCCACCCAGTTCTTTTCCTCAGAGACTGAAGAAAAAGAATCAGGATAAGCAGTTTTCAAAATTTATTGAAATATTTAAAAAATGCATATTACATTCCTTGCAGATGCATTACAGCAGATGCCGAGCTACGTGAAGTTCCTTAAGGAAATCTTATCGAACAAAAAGAAGCTAGAAGATGAGGAAACGGTGATGCTTATGGAGGAGTGTAGGGCCATTCTCCAGAAGAATACCCTCAAAGCTCAAAGATCCAGGGAGTTTTAATTCCTTGCATTATAGGAGATATTACTTTTGATCATGTTTATGTGATTTAGGTGCTAGTATTAATTTAATGCCATTTTCTGTTTTAGGAGTTGGGAGATCTTGAAGTGAACCAATGACCATGGCGTTGCAACCGCAGACTAGGTCCATAAAACATCCGAGGGGGATAATGGAAGATGTGTTGGTGAAGGTGGATAAGATAATTTTTCCAGCAGATTTTGTTGTTCTGGATATGGAAGAGGATAAGAAAATTCCTCTTATTTTGGGCTGACCATTCTTGGCTACGGGGAGAGCACTTATAGATGTGCAAGAAGGAAAGTTACTGTTGAGAGTTCAAGATGAAATAGTAACTTTCAATGTCTTCGAGGCAATGAAGTTTCCATCCGAATCGGATTCGTGCTTTAGTGTCGATGTGGTGGATAAATTGGTTGTAGAATCTATTGAATAAAACACCCCACAATTACCTTTAGAAGCGTGTATAGCCAAATCAAAAACAGTAAAGGTAGATGAGTCGGCGACTGATGAATGTGCTAGGTTGTTTGAAGCACTTCAACCGATTGATGAGAGTCAAGATCTAGAATTTGAGGAGTTTGATTTTGAAAAAGAGAAAGAAAAGGAAAAAAATGAAGGACTTCCATAGCTTGAGTTGAAACCTTTACCTTCCCACCTCAAATATGTATATCTTGGGGACTCAGAAACCTTCAAAGTGATCATTAGTTCAGGTTTGAGTAAATTGGAGGAAGAGCGGTTGATTAGGGTGTTGAGGGAACATAGACTAGCAATTGGATGGACTATTTCGAACATTAGAGGCATCTCGCCATCATTTTGCATGCATAAGATACTCATGGAGGATGATATTAAGCTTAGGCTGCAACCACAGCGGAGATTGAATCCTTCGATGAATGAAGTGGTGAGAAAGGAGGTGGTGAAACTCCTAGATATGGGGATTATTTATCCTATTTTCGACAGTACATTGAGCCCAGTACAAGTGGTTCCGAAGAAGGGAGATATCACGGTAGTAAGGAATGAGAGTAACGAATTGATACCAACTAGGACGGTGACGGGCTGAAGAGTGTGCATTGATTACTGGAAATTGAATGAGGCAACAAGGAAGGATCATTTTCCACTACCTTTCATTGATCAAATGTTGGAGAGGTTGGCAGGACATGCCTATTACTGTTTCCTGGATGGGTATTCAGGATACAACCAGATTGCCATCGCTCCTAAGGATAAAGAGAAGATGACTTTCACTTGTCCTTATGGCACCTTTGCTTACCGAAGGATGCCCTTTGGGTTATGCAATGCACCAACAATGTTTCAGAGATGTATGATGTCAATCTTTGGAGACATGGTGGAACGGTTTATAGAAGTCTTCATGGATGACTTCTCAGTTTTTGGTTCGTCTTTTGATAGTTGTCTAAATAATCTTCCTCTTGTTTTGCAGCGATATAAGGAGACGAACTTGGTGCTCAATTGGGAGAAGTGTCACTTCATGGTCTAGGAGGGAATAGTGCTCGGCCATAGGATTTCAAAGGACATAATAGAAATTGATCGAGCAAAGGCAAAAGTGATAGAGAAGCTGCCACCACCATCAAATGTTAAAGCAGTCCGAAGTTTCTTGGGGCATGCGGGGTTTTACAGAAGATTCATCAAGGACTTTTCTAAGATTTCTAAACCCCTTTGCAATTTTTTAATTAAAGATGTTGCTTTTGATTTCAATGATGAATGCATGCATGCCTTTCTAACTCTAAAAAAACTATTAGTATCTGCACCTATTATTGCAGTTCTTGATTGGGGACTATTATTTGAATTGATGTGCGATGCTAGTGATTTTGCTCTGGGAGTAGTGTTAGGACAGAGAAAAAATAAAGTGTTGCATGTAATTCAGTATGCTAGCAAAACACTCACTAATGCACAATTGAATTACACCACCACTGAAAAAGAATTGTTGGCTGTAGTTTTTGCTTTTGACAAATTCTGTTCATATTTGTTAGGTGAAAAAGTGATCGTCTATACAGACCATTTAGCACGCAAGCACTTATTGGCAAAGCAAGAAGCGAAACCTCGGTTGATAAGATGGATCCTATTGCTTCAGGAGTTTGAGTTGGAAATTAGAGATCAGAAGGGGTCGAAAAATGTGGTGGCAGATCACTTGTCAAGAATTGAGAGACCAATCCAAGGGAATGAAGAGGAAATTCCAATAAGAGAAACATTTCTAGATGAGAAATTGATGAGAGTGGATGAAGCACCATGGTATGCAAATTTTGCGAACTACTTGTCATCAAGGGTGCTCCCAATTGGAATGACTTTCCAACAAAAAAGGAAATTCTTCTCAGATTTGAAGTATTACTTTTGGGAAGAGCCATTCTTGTATAGACACTATAATGATCAAATGATACGTAGATGTGTCCCGGAGGAGGAAATGGAAAGCATTCTATGGTATTGTCACGAGAGGGAAGTCGGTGGCCATTTTGGAGGAGCTAGGACAGCAGCCAAGGTTCTTCAATCTAGGTTTTATTGGCCAACCCTTTTTAAGGATTCGTTCCGAATGGTTCATGAGTGCGACCAATGCCAACAGAGTGGTAATATTTCAAAAATGGATGAGATGCCATTGAACAACATACTTGTGGTTGAGCTATTTGATGTGTGGGGGATTGACTTCATGGGTCCCTTCCCAAATTCTTTTGGGAACACATATATCTTGGTGGCGATAGACTACGTATCGAAGTGGGTGGAAGCAGTTGCATTGCCGTCTAATGATGCTAGGGTAGTGATTAATTTTGTGAGAAAGAATATTTTCTCAAGATTTGGGGTACCACGGGCGATCATTAGTGATGGAGGATCCCATTTTTGCAATAGACAATTGGATGCACTGTTGGGTAAGTATGGAGTGACACATAGAGTTGCAACACCTTACCATCCACAAACGAGCGAGCAAGTGGAGCTGTCTAATAGAGAACTTAAGGGCATTTTAGAAAAGACAATTAATGCATTTAGGAAGGTGATAAGAGTGTAATTTACATATTTTTATTCCTTGCATATTATGTTTTTTGTTATGTTTTATGCCTATTTGAGTTGATTAGAGTTTATTTTGTGAGTTTAGCATAGTTGGATAGACTTTAGGAAATAAGTGATAAAAGATTAGGAAATTCCAGATTTTTGTTATTCTGACCAGTGCTGTGTTTTTCAGGTTTTTCATGGAGTCAGATTTCTCGATTGCAAAAGTGTTCTTCAGAAAAAGTAAAGTTGACAAATCAAACTTTCCAGGAAGGTATTATGGGCAAGAATCCGAGTTCGTTTGGGTCTTCATTAGTTGTTGCAAAACCGGACCTGGAATCCTAGTCGCGGAAGGATTCCCTGGCTGAGTATTGAATCTTCGAATGGGCCTAACTGAAGCGTCACATCCTGGAATACAATTTTTATGAAGTGACCATGCCCAGAAAAGATCTTTTAGATTGCAAGAATCTTAGTGCAAGCTGGAGACGAATTCTGTTTTCCATATCTGATAAGATTTTGACAAATCTGGAATTCTATCTTCTAGGAAACGTCTAGGAAAGAAATTATGTGATTCTTGGGGTAGAATTAAGGAAAACACATGTTATTCATTGATGAGTTGTGAAGAGAACAACAATAGTTTTTAGTTTTTTTGGTTTTCTTTTACTTTCTACGTCAAGATGTGAGGCTGATCTTCCTTCTTTAGTTCAAGGGGATTTTGAAGCCTAAATTCATGTCATTGGTGTAACCTAACTTCAGTAACATTGTTCTTAATCTCGTTTTTATTGGAATTGTTTATGTTATTCTGTTTTAATTGTTTATAATTTTCTGTTTAGGTGATTTAGTAATGGCCTGTTGAATTATTTTATTGGAATTTTACCTGTTAGAATTAGGAATTGTGATTCGTAATTGTCCTTTTTCTATTCAATGAGTAACACATGATGATAGATGATTATGGACAAGTTTTCATTCTGTCATCTTGAATAGCATAGCCTAAGTTAAATAATCTGAGCTTGCGTGATTGTTGCTTAGATTGATCTATTTTCCTAATTCTTAAGGATACCATTGAATTAAACTTAGAGAGCTTATTCTAGGTTGTTCAAGGGTTAGTATCTACTCGAAGAGCTTGTTTCGGTAGTGACAAACTAAGGGAAAATTCAGGTAACAGAGCTTGTTGTTTCCTAGGGTTAGTAGTTTCATAATAACGAGATAGAATAGTGTTACGGTTAGTTCGTGTCCAATGCATGTTTAGGTGGATCTTGAACCGAGAACTGATTGTTTGTAATCTGATTTTTTCTTCCATTATAGACTTCTTTGTTTTACTTTAGTTTGCCTTGATTACAAACCCCTTTCATTACTCTGTTGTGTTGTCCTGTTCACTGTTTAGGGTTTTATTATGTTGTTTTCATTGTGGCTATTGGCATAGAATATAGGATTTAATCGAATCATTCCCTGTGGGATCGACCCTTTCTTATCCTATATACAATTTAGTAGTTAGGTTAGTAAGGTTAATTAATTTGGTGCATTCAGCATGCTACCAGAAGGATTGGTCACGGAAATTGGATGATGCATTGTGGGCCTACCTAACTGCATTTAAGAATCCAATTGGTATGTCCCCATTTAGGATGGTTTATGGGAAAGGATGTCACTTACAGGTGGAACTCGAGCATAAAGCATACTGGACAGTCAAGCAGCTAAATATGGATTTAAGAGCTGTTGGGGAGGAAATGATGCTGACTTTGAACGAACTCGATGAGTTCCATCTCGAAGCATATGAAAATGCTTGAATTTACAAGGAGAAGACAAAAAGGTGGCATGAGAAGCATATCAGGAAGAAGAATTTTGAAGTGGGGCAAAAAGTGTTGTTGTTCAATTCTAGACTTAGGCTATTCCCCGGAAAACTTAAGTCTAGATGGTCCGGACCATTCACAGTTACAAGAATTCACTCATCCGGAGCAGTGGAAGTTACACATGAAGAAAATGGCACTTTTACAGTCAATGGATAGAGATTGAAGCCATACATTGATGGGGTGATGAGTTGCAAGTCCATCCTGATTCGGCTTGACATTCCGACTTGAGGAATTGAGAGAATCGAGCTTTCGACTATAAATAAGCGCTCCTTGGGAGGCAACCCAAGTGTTATTATTTTACTTTTCTTTATTGATTTGTTTGTAGTTGTTTAGTTTTGTTTGATGTTGTGATTGAATTTTAATTGATGTTTTTTTTTTTTTTTTTGTGTTTCAGGTGAAATTAGGAATCAAGGAAGAAAATTGAAAATTCCAGTTTTCGCCATGCCGAAGCAATTTTTGACAATTTAGAAGGCGAAGAGTTCCAAACTTCGCCGCGGTGACGCTTGTTCTTCGCCGCGGCATTGTACTCTAGGTAAGTTTTTGCCGCGGCAAACGAATTTGGTGAAATTTGATTAAGGGAACTTCGCCGCGGCATGGTGGCCTACTTCGCCGCGGCGAGACCTGGGTTTTGAAATTAGGGTTTATGAACGAAGAACTTCGCCGCAGCAAAAACTGTTTTATATAAATACCCACTTTCATTTTTCATTTGTCATGCAACTGTTCAAACCCATTTCAGAGAAAAAATTTTCAAACTTCAATCTAGAGCCTTCCCAATGATTTCCAAACAAAATTTCTCACTCCTTAACCCTCCTAAACACCAACCCAACGCATTTAAACACAAATCTACGCGAAAAGTCACGAAATTGTTTGAGTTCAACGATTTGGGGGTTTTGCATTCTAGGTTGATTTTGGCTCAATTGGTGGCAAGTACTCCTTACTTTGGGTAAGATTTCATAATCTCTAAGATTGTTTCTCAAAAATTTCGAGTTTTAATTTGTGGATCTAAAATTTGTGGATTGTTGGTGGATGTACGAATTTTTGGTGATTATGCCTTTGATTTTGTTTAAGGAAGGATTGTGTGATATTGAGGAGTGTGGGCTTTCAATTTTGAAGTGTTTGGGTGATTGTGGAAAAATTGTAGTTTGGGGGTTGAAGTGCAACTTTTTGGAAGTGTTGTCAATTTTCTTTTTCAGGTTTGAATTGGTTGGCGTAGGACGCTTAGGTTTGAATTTTTGAGTGCATTGTTGAGTTGAAATATAGTTTTAGAGAAAATGCCGCTCAAAGTCAAGGTACCATCCAAGGGCAAAGGGAAAGGAAAGAAAGTTGACGATCGGTTTGTAAGTGACAAAGCTCGGCAAAACTATGAGACAGCAGCCAAAAAGAAAGACAAGGGATTTATCCCTGAACGTGGGCTAACTACCACCGAGGCTGATGAGTGGAGTCAAAGGAGAAGTTGGAAGAACTTTATGAATGAACCCAAATATGCGGCTGTGGAACCACTGGTGAGAGAGTTTTATGCCAATCTCCCTGAATGTGATGAGGGGGTTGTCTTTGTAAGGGGTATTGATGTCATTTTCACGGCAAAGGTCATCAATGATTTCTATGGTCTACCTTAGATTGACAAGGATGAATATGAGGAGTTTAGGAGGACACAGAAAAATGATGAGGTGATTCTTAGGACCATAGCGAAACCAGATGCCTCTTGGGATATTTCAAAGAAGGGCAAGAAAACCATTAAGGGTACTAGTTTAACACCAATGGCTCGGTTGTGGCAGTATTTTGTTTCAGCTAGAATGATGCTGGAGACGCACTACAGTACAGTGATGTATGAGAAGGCCATCTTGTTATATTCTATTGCAACACGAAAGAGAATGGATGTGGGGAACATCATTCTGACGAGTATTCAACTTGTATCCAAACCAGGGCGAGGTAGTTTTCCGTTCCCATAACTCATTACAGAGTTGTGCACTAAAGCAAAAGTCGAGGTACAGGCTGATGAGCCACTAATCCATGTTGCCCCAGTCCTCGACGCAGCCTACTTCCACAAGCATCTTGCGCATCAACCAGAAGCAGGGCCCAGATCAGGCACCAAGAGAAGGAGAACCACAGAAGCGGCCACTGCATCCGGTTCAACAGTCCTAATGAGAGAATGATGCAGAAAATGATGGGTCTGATGAAAAGAATGGAGTGACGTCAGGATTGACTGGCAGAGCAAGCCAAGAAGACACATGAGCTACAAATTCGCTGCTGCGACAACATCGAGATTAATACTTCAGAACATCAGTGGGCTGAATGGGACTCAGAAGAGTGGATGGGGTCAGAAACAGAAGAAGATGACGATGAGGAAGAAGAGGAAGCCAAAGAATGAGCACCTGTTTTAGTTTCGTTGTTTTTTTTTTTTTTTTGTTTTTTTTGTTTCTATTTTTCCTTTATTTTGAACATTGAACTCAGTTGCTAATTTTGTTTAAGATTGTGTTAGTTGTTTCAATTTTTGTTTAAATTCTAGTTGATGTAAAGACGAGATTAGGGTTGTAATACTTTCATATTAGTCAGTGGATTTTTCTAACATAGTGGACACCACAATTTTCATTGTTTTTATAGAAGTTGAATGATGAAAAAGCTGAGGACCGGGTGTGCACAATGTTGAGCGGAACTTCAAAGTTATGGATTAATCAGGGAACTATCTCGCACCTTTTTCAATTTTGTTGTCTATTCCTAATTTATGCATAATGTGACATTGGGGACAATGTCATCTTTAGTTAGGGGTAGGGGGAAAATTTAAAAAAATTTTGATTTTGTTTTAGTTAAGTTTGTGTTTTTTATTGTGATTGCTAATGATGAATTGTGTAAGTCCATGATGAGACTAGGATTGTTGGGATTGTATTGTTGAAAAATTTTAAGCATTGTTTCAAGTTTTTGTTTATTGACTGGATTTTGATTGAGGTTTGTTGAGTGGTTCAGCCACCATTTCCAATTATTTTGACATGCTTAGATTCTTTTTATGTGGTTAGGTAAAGTTTGAAAATGTTGGTGGATTCTAGAACCTAATAGAGAAGTGCTTGAGGCGAAATTCTAGGATTAGACATTGTTAAGGAAATGATTTAGGCATTTTTCGGAACGTTTGAGCCTTTCTAGCCAACCCATGAATGAAATTGTCCCTAGTCATCTATTTGAGCCTTATGAATTATCATTGCTTTATTTTTCTTTGCAAACCAAAAATTGTTCGATCCTTGTACCCTAAACACTTTATCATACCCTTAGGAGAATTTTGGTCATAATGCAAACACAAAGAAAGTGAAAAGTGGTGCGAGTCATTAGAAGAACAGTTTGGGGGTTGTGAGAAGGGCAATACGAATAAGAGAGGTAATTAACCTCAATTAGAATTTTGTTTATTTCAAAAAAAAAAAAAAAAAAAAATTTGTTCTTTAGTTCAATTCAAAATCAAAATAAGAAATGCACAAGTTGAGGGTTTTAAAATGGTTGATACTTTGATTGGTGGTTGAGAAGAAGTGGAGTTTGATGTGAGTGTTTGCATGAGGAAAACCGAGTTCTCTTACTTTGTTTATCCTATCCTGTTTCTTGAAACCCACTACCCGAACCTAACGTTACAAGCTTGTAAAGACCTTTTGATCCTGAGCAATGTCTAGTCTATATTAGTGGAGAGTAGTTCGATATTTAGGCTTATGGAGTCCGCCACCATTTGATAAACTTTTCATTTCTGCATAAAATAATCCGGGAAGTTGGAATGTGGATTGAAGTGGGGATCACCTACTCAGTGGACCAATTGAGAAAGACTGTTGATGTAGCTTATAACTTCTTGGAGTGTTGAGCATTTTCTGATAATAAATTTTTCAACAACCTTTGAGACTTGTGTAATTTCGAGGCAATTCGTATGTTGAGTTGAGTCTAAGTTGTGTTTGTTCATTTCTCAGTTTTGTTGTGTTGTGTTTTGTATTTTTGGTTGTTTATTGTTTTTCTTTTGTTGAGTCCTTATGCTCGAGGACGAGCATGTCATTAGTTTGGGGGTATTTGATAATCCGTGGATTATATTATTTTGAGTAGACTTCTTAGTCGGATTTCAGATACTTTTTAGTTCATTTTGACCTGAATTACTATTTAATTCTTTATATTTTGTGTTTCAGGCTAAAATGGATATTTTATGCAAATAATGAGCGAATTGGAGTTTTTGGACTCAGAAGTGAGCGGATCTCAGAGGTTGGGAAAGTTCTGAAGCAGAGTGGAGCACTGTGAAGCTCGTTTACATGAGGAGAGAAGCGAAGATCGAACATTCACGCAAAGAAACAAGCGGAGGGCAATTCTGTAAATTCAGAATTCCACAGGAAGCTTCGCCGCAGCCAAGAGAGTTGCGCACGTGGATTGAGTTCACTTCCTCGCCGCGACGAGAATCCTTCTTCGCCGCAGCGAAGTCTGGGAATTTCAAAACGCACAGTTTCATTTTACGTATTTTTTCTAAGTTTTTGGTTTAGGTATAAAAGGAAAACTTAGTCATTTTCGTAGGGGTTCATTTTTTGAGATAGACAACAATTTTTACATATTCTTAAATTGAATTTGAGTGATTTTTTATTAAACAAAGTGTGAAGATTCGAGGTGAAACCAGTGGATTCGTCAATTGGGGAGATTCTTTTCCTTTTCTCTTGTGTCCATGAAGTTGAACTTGGAATTTTTCATTTCTTTTAATTGTATTATTGATTTAGATATGAACTAACCTAATTTGGGTTAGGGCTTTGATTGTAGTTCAGAATTTCATGGGTTAATTGATTGAATGATTTTATTTTCATATGAACTTGCTTGATTGTGTGAATACTCTGAATTTACTGTTTATATGTGATGAACATGATGAGATTGATAAATGAATCATGTTAGGCTTTTTGGGTATTCACCATTGTAGTATTGGATGCTAGAGATAGATTCAAGAACCAATGAAATCAATCTAGGATTCTTGTGCTTAATGAGCTCAGTTTTATTAACTTTCAATTTGTTGGGTGCAGAAGGTTAATAGGGAAGAGTAGAAAAACATAGCCTAAGAAGATATGTTGGACACTTTAGAGAGTTCGATTTACAATCAATGCATGTGAAAATGAATTTAGTTTAATTCTTTAGGTTTAACTCATAAAGTCCGAATGAAGTCAAAACCCTACCTGTTTTTTTTTAATTGATTTTATCCATTTTTTTAAATCTTGCTTTCATAGTTTACTTTTATTTTAGTAAATTTTGTTTTAGTTATAGTTTAAATTGCTCCCTTTAATCCAAAAGAATTCGATTGCTTCAACTTGAAAATGGTAGAAAACTTAGTGCTTAGCAACAATCCTCGTGGGAATGATACTCACTCATCACTCTATTATTTGTGCGACTAGTATACTTGCTACAATTGCATGTTTATGAAATCACGCATCAGTAATGTTATAATTAATTATGTGATCATATTATAATACAATGTTATAATAAATTAAGTAATCATATTATAAATCTTTAATATAATATTATAATTAATTAAATTTCTAATCATTTAATTAAGTATTGTATTAATGTTTATATTGGAATGTAATAATTAATTAAGTAATCATTTGTTTATAACGTTATATTATAATTAATTAAGTAATCATACCATAAATTTATAATGTAATGTTATAATTAATTAAATTTCTAATCATTTAATTAAGTATTGTACTAATGTAGTAAATTACTAATGTTTATAATATAATGTCATAATTAGTTAAGTAATCATTTCATTATGTAATGTTATAATTAATTATGTGATCATACTATAATATAATGTTATAATGAATTAAGTAATTATACTATAAATCTTTAATATAATATTATAATTAATTAAATTTTTAATCGTCTAATTAAGTATTGTACTAATGTTTATAATGGAATGTTATAATTAATTAAATAATCATTTATTTATAATGTAATGTTATAATTAATTAAGTAATTATACTATAAATCTATAATGTAATGTTATAATTAATTAAATTTCTAATTATTTAATTAAGTAATGTACTAAATTACTAATGTAATGTTATAAACTTATAATTAATTAAGTAATCATTTAACTATAATATAATGTTATAATTGATTAAGTAATCATTTAACTAGTAATATATTAATGTTTATTAATATATTTTATATAATTAATTAATTATTAATTTACTACAGATGTACTTATTGATAATTAAAGTAAATAACTAAATATTATATTATTATTCAATCAAATATACTATTCTATTCAATAATAATTCTTTTAATAATATTAAAATACTTTTAATTGGTCTTAATTCCAATTATACACTTAATTAATTGAAACTTTAATATTAATATATTAAAGTTTTTCATATGGTGTAGTTTATATGTAATAAGTATAATTGTATATTTATTTAATTAGGTTATTGTAAAAATTTAACTTCTTCCATTTTAATTTTTTTATATGTAAAATTGCAATAGACCCCCTAATCTTCACAGATATTTCATTTCAGCCCAGGTTCCAAAACAGGGTACCCGTTTTAGGTTCCAAGCTAGGTACCTGCTATAGGTTCTTTTTTCCAGGTTCTGGTTCCTATTCCAATTCCTCCACATGTAGGAACCGGAATTGGAACCGCACAGTGTCGGTTTCAAAAAAATGGAACCGAAACCTACCCGCACAGTGTCGATTTTGGGTAGGTTTCGATTCTACCCACTACCCGTGTTCACCCCTAATTCTTGGCAAGTCTCCGATTACGATAATTCCCCTTGATCTTGCTAAGGTCCGAAGCTCTTTCTCTCACTAAGGACTTGATGTTATTGTGGATAGTGAGAGCATCTTTACTTTCCCCTCCAAAGGACCAATTGTTTCTCTCCCGCCAAACAGGGTACATGGTAGCTTCCAAACTCAACTGCCCAAGTAAATACTTAAATTTATTCTTTTTCCATCTAGTAGTAAGGAGGTTGACATAATCATTCCAAGGGTGGGTAACATAACCAAGGAAAAAGAGTTCAAGGACTCGGTTCCAAATGACTTGGGTGAAATTGCATCCAAAGAAAAGGTGATCCAAAGTTTCAAGCCCATGAATACAAAAACAACAAGCATTAGAAGAAACAATCCCATACCTCATGAGCTTATCCTTTATTGGAAGCTGGTTTTTACAAGCCATCTAAGTAATGATCGAGTGCCTTGTAATGGCTTTAGGGAACCATAAGATGTGAGACCATTCCACTCGACTTTTGTGTACCCTAGTCACCTCCCAAGCCGTCTTGATTGAAAATGTACCCTTAGGGTTGGGTTTCCAAATAACCATGTCCACCCCCCTCCCTTTAGGCACAAAGTCAATCGAGTTTTTCATGTCTATCAAGTCCCAAGATTGGTCGTGGGCCATCTCCAACAGGTCCCATCACAAAGCTCACTCACGTTGGTATAAATGTACAAACCTGAGTCATAGACAATGTTGTGGCCGTACCTATAAATGAGCGAGCCTTTAGGGTGCCAATTGTCATGCCACACATAAATTGTCTTTCCATTGCCTACAATGAATTTAATATGATCTCTTGCTTCATTTCTTAACTTCAAAATACTCTTCTAAGCCCAAGATGCAACTTTTGGAATAGGGATTTCCCAAAAGTTTTTCCTTGCCAAATAATTTGCTCTTATGCACTCCACCCAAATGGAGGGGCTTTGCACTTGATTGATGTTCCATACATGTCTCATCACAACTGCATTATTCCACTCTTTAGCTCTCACAATGCCAAGGCACCTTTTTCAAAAGGAATACACACCTTCTCCCAAGCCACTTTGGCCTTTGTACTTTACATATCAACACCAAACCACGAAAAGTCTCTCAACTTGGCATCAACATCCTTATGAATCTTAGAGGGGAGATAAAGGTAGATACCAATAAACTTGAATGCTAAACAAGATGGCTTTGATAAGTATAGCTCACCCTACATAAGAGCGAAACTTACTCTTCCAAGAGTTGATCTGGGCCAAGATCTTGTCAACTAAAGCTTTATAATTGCCATGGGAGAGCTTTTTGGAAATCAGAGGAACCCCCAAATATCTCATTGGGAGCTTACCTTTAGGAAACTCAAAGATAGATTTAAGCCTAAGCTTTTTCTCCTCTTTAACTTGGGAGAAGAAGATATGACTCTTGGAGATGTTTGCTTCAAGACCCACCCAAGAAGAAAAAGCACCCAAGGCTTTTTTAAGATGGCCAATGGATTTCTCATCTGCATGACGGAACAATATCAAGTCATCTGCAAAACAAAGATGGGTTAGATTTAAAGTTTTGCACCTCTAATGGTGCTTGAGTGTAGGATCGACTGCAACCCTTTTGAGGAGCCTAGAAAGCACCTCCATGACAATCACTAATAGGTTTGGAGATATGGGGTCTCCCTGGCAAAGACCTTTAGATCCCCCAAAGAAACCAATAAGCTCCCTATTGGTGGCAATGGAATACTTGGGAGTTTTAATACATTCCTCAACCCACTCAATTAACTTCAAAGAAGAGCAAAAAAGCCCAAGCAGTTCTAACACAAAATCCCATCTCATCGAATCATAAGCCTTCATAAGATCCACCTTTATAGCACATCTAGGAATCTTTGCTGATTTCCTATCATAGGAGAGGAGCAATTCCTAACTTAGGAGGATGCTGTCCCTAGTATTTCTCCTTTCAACAAAAGCCACTTGAGATTTATCAATGAATTTGGGTAGCACACTTTTGATTCTATTAGCCATAATCTTAGAAATGCATTTGCATTTGGTGTTGCAACAAGATATATGCCTAAACTCACCACAAGAGGAAGGATTTTCATTTTTAGGAATCAAGACAATAATAGTGCAATTTACCTCTTTGAGAAGCTTTATGGATTTGAAGAAGTTTTGGATAGCCTTAGTGACATCATCACCGACAATCTCCCAAGCCTTTTAAAAGAAAAATGCACCATATCCATCAAGTCTCGAGGCTTTGTCTTTGTTCATCTCAAACATGATCCTTCAAATTTCATCTTTAGAGACTTCGGCCATCATGGCATTGGCTTCTTCCTCTGAAATAATAGGATGAATGACATTCCCAACACCAACAAAGTACACCCTTACATTCTTCGCCTCAAAGAGGTTGGAATAAAACTTGATGAACTCATCCTTTATCCTTTCTTTATCTCCAATAAACTCATCCTCCCCTACTTTCAAAGAAAGGATCCTATTTTTGTTCCTCCACCCATTGATAGACTTGAAAAAATAAAAGGTATTAGCATCACCCTTCCCGAAGCCATTTCACCCTGGACTTTTGCTTGGCTAACGATTCCTCGGCCTTAGAAAGCTTAATCAAACTAGCCATCTTCTCCTTCTCTTCTTGCACAAGGTTGTCATCATCCAGATTAACGTTAAGCATCTCTTGGACTTGATTGAGATCATCCCGAGCAAGTTTAACCCTTTCAAAAATATTCCAGAATTCCTTTTTATTTAGCTTTTTAAGCTCTGCTTCAAGGCTTTTAACTTGGAAACCAAGCCCTATTACACGAGGAGGGAGCCGAAATGGTTGGACAGACGTAGTTAGCTGTCCAAATGGGAGGTCGAGTGAGACAAGAGGACCATCGCTGAGGGCCTATCTCTAAGGAAGGACTAGTAGGAGTTACTGGGGAAGATGTTGGCGAAGAGTCGTCGAAATGAGAGTTATTAGGAAGATTTCGGTTATTGGTGGAGGTGTTTGTTTGCAAGACAAACTGTCCACAACCTGGAAGAAAATCCCGAGCAGTAGAAATTCTCCATCGCTTATAATTAGGTAAACCATGTGGAGAAGCACAATGACCACTGTCCATTGGCAATATTCTCGAGTGCCTAGCTATGTGTCATGCAGGCTGAAACAGAACTTAAGGCTAGAGTGGGTTGATTAGTGGAAGCTTCATTATGGAAGAAGTTATCTAACTCGAGTGCCTATCTGTCTTGCAGGTTGAAGCAGAACTTGAGGTAAAGTGGGTTGATTAGCAGAAAAACTCAATAACCCATGATAGTAGTAAGTATTGAAAATATTTCAATATACACTAGGAGAAATCCTAAGAAAACTGGAGGGGTCACAAACTTTCCCATTTAAAACCTAGTGTCATTAGACTTTTATTATCTTGTTGATAGAATTTTCCTATACATGCATATAACCATATAACTAACTATTCATTGTCTTAAACTTAGGCTAGAGTGGGCTGGTAGAGCATGGAGATGACCATTAAAAAAAAAAAAAAAAAAAAAAAAAAACTAACCGAGTATCTATTTGAATTGTAGGGATAGAAATGAGAGGCTAGCTAAGCGAAAATTGATTCAATTTGGATGCTTTGATACCATGTTAGAATTGTGAGAGGAGCTCTTATACCATGTCAGAATTGAGACGACAAGAGAGACAATTTGAAGAAAGTCGGAGTATGTCTAAGAGATATCTTTGAGAGGACAAAGAGACAACTGAAAGGTCAGAGTATGCCTGAGAGACATGCTCTAGCATTTTTTCTAATTGTCTCTCTTGCCCTCTCAATTCTGAAATGGTATCAAAGCTCGTCTCCCAATTCTAACAATAACCTCTCCAAAATGTGTATAAAGGTTTCATATAATAGTTTTAAAGGCACATGTTGAACTAACAATTACACGGAAAAGACAAATATATATGGCTTTGAGATGAAAATCAAAAGAATGCTGCATGTATATTCCTTTTTGTCTACAGCAACAAAAAAAAAATTAAAAAAAAAAATCAGAAGTTACCCAAAAAAAATAAAAAAGGGTAAATGAAAGGGAAAATTCACTGCCTTCAAAGCCTCCAAAGTCAGTGGAGACCCCTCTATTTAGCAACCAATTAAACTAGACCAAAGGTTAATTTCTCGTCCAATTTATGTTGTTTCGGGCTTCAGGAATCGGGCCAACATGCTGTCAGGCCTCGGCCCATGCCTGCATTGTATTTAAAAGAGTACTATGTACCCCTCTAATTGACTTTCAAACCTCACTTCTAAATTAAATTTTAAGGTATCTTCATCAATATACCTAAATTTTCATCTTTGAAGTTTCAAAAATAAGTTTACATTCCTATGTGAAGAAAAATATATTCTAAAATAAATTTTAAGGTTTAAGATATAGAAAAAAAAAAAAAAAAATAGAATTTTATATATTCTAAAATAAAACCCAAATGCTCCTTTTTAAGACAAAACTATACGAGTTTGTCAGTAGTCTAGCCTATCCTAGGAACCCACCTGCCATGTGACTGGAGATAGCATAATAACATCTTACTATAAAATGATCGTCAAGCAGAAAAAATATATACCTTGAATGTTTGAATGATAGAATCAATTATTAGGTTCACGTGAGTCAAAGTTTAAGCTTTGAATTTTCATTTCATCCCAACAAATCTAACGATGTATTACTTGCCCAAATCTAAATATTTAGCTTGACTTCCTCGTGTCAAAAATGCATTTCATAACATTAGGAAATTTCATTCATGCCATGAAACCGGCCATCTAATCATCAAAACACCACGACATTGGATCAACTTATATATAAGTCGTCAAGCGATGAGATGTAGAACAAAGGCATTATCACATCGGAATTATGCAACTAAGATATAACTTGAGAAAGGCTATCAAATGACCAAAAAAACAATTTTTCTTAGTCATTTGTTTGGTGAGGATGTCTGGTGATGAAAGATTTGTCAAGAGTTCATAAAATTTTATTTTTTAACAAATTCAAGTACGTAGATAAAGATAAAATTTCACAAATTCATATAAACATTTACCTTCAAACCAAAAATTCTCTTTATACACCTAACAAATAGGTTCCCATTGGAGCCGAATTATATAAATCTTTCAGAAGCAGCAAATTCATAACATTTTGTGAAGTATAGAACCATAACGTATCACATATAATATAGGTATTTTTAATACTATTTAAACGAAGCAGATGAGTTTAATACTAATCAATCTTACAAAAGTGTAAATGAAATAAACCCTCTTCTAAATTATCTAATGGACAAAAGTGCCCGCTGCAATATCATTTTGTTTTATACTCATCCCTCTACTCCAACAAGGAAGCACACAAATATAATTTTTTTTTTTAAAGAATTTATCTTTGAAAATAAGCGATAAGAGAAATTTTGTAAATACAGTTTGGTTAGAAATATGTTAATCAAAGTTAAGATATAATTTTTAATTATTTTCTTTTATTGTAAAAAGGTCGTTTTCAGTTGGTTTTGGGTATTTCATTTATTTGAACTTTGAAAACAACATGTTTGACGATAGATAGTTTTAAATATTATATATTTTGGATGACCTTAGGTAAAATCAAAAGCTTACATTTAACTGAGCAGATGAAGTGGATAAAATTTTACTGAAAATGATACTAGTGTCCATCACAAAATAGACGTCTTATAGTCTCCTCCAGATGTTACATTTCAATTATAGTGATTTTATTAGGAAGAAATAAAGTTGTCCACGGAACTCATTTTCAACATAACAAATCATAAGTTGCCTCCCTATACGCAATTAAAAAACGCGTTACTACAGAGATTTACTCAGGGGGAATCTGATACCTGAGGGGAGGGTTTCTAGGACATGCGGGGGAAGGGAGGTTCTTGAGGGTTCTAGGACATGCGGGGGTTGTCAATAATAAAATATACCTGACGGGAGGAAACTGATAATACGCCTCTATATTATATACTGATGAATTATGAGGAATGCTAATTTTAGGAATATTAGTTTTATAAAGACACATATAAAGAGAGTATACAAAGATGATCAATATCTTTGATTTTTATGATTTTTTTTTATTTTTTTATTTATTTTTTAGATGTTGTCACCTGTTATATGTGTAAGGAAAGAATTTTTCTTGAATTATTTATAGAAACAAATATGTATCTGCGTCCTATCCAATTCTTGGGCAGCCTCCTTCAGGCTCTGCCATTGACCTGACCTTATCTAAATGACAATCAATTTTGAAAAGACATTTCAAGTTAGACAATATACAGTCTTCTTGTTTTCTTCTAGGTTCTAACAGTGTATTATTTTCATGCACGTTAATATATTATTGACTTTAACGTTACATCAATTAAAATACGTGATTTCTTCACACGAAATAGTTAGCATGAAATAAAATCTAATTTATCAATAAAGAAATAATTGAAGAGGGAAGAAACAAAAGACAGCATCTATATTTGTTTAATTAATTAATGAATTCACTGAACCTTTTCTGGCGGAATTAATAAGAATCCAAAATTAACAAACCTAATTACCTAATATCCTTTGAATTTTCAAATAATATATGTATATATATTTATTATATCCAGCCTGGAAACTTTGAACCAGGTCATGTCTAATAAAAGCCAACACAAACACGGCCGGCTCAAGGGGTAGGCATGTGGGGGCACCTGCCTAGGTCCCCCAAGAATAGAGTAAAATATGGCCAAATTTTTTTTTGAATATATTGTAAAAATGAAAATAGTATAATTTTTTAAATATATTATAAAAATAAAAATAGTATATAATATATAATTTTTTAAATATATGCATGAATTATTAGAAGATCTCCTAATCAACTTTTGTGTAAGATTACAAATGTTCGTATCGTACCCAAACGCAAACCAAAAAGCTACCATTTATATATTTGCAGCACGTTTTCCGACCAGGGCAAAATTGAAAATTAAAAACCCGCCAAATCAAACGGCTAGTATTCAATGTTAATCATTGAAAAACAGTTTCTGAGAGGCACAGAGCATGCATGCAAATGCAATTTTATGGTCGAAGACGAAGGCCTTAATTCATTGACAGGTGGCAAGCACCCACTTAAATTAAAAATAAAATTGAAAGAAAGTTTTGTGTATGGGAAGGAAGGAGAGAATTTAAGTGTTTAAACAATTTAGTTTTAGTTCGACTTACCTAATATTTACACCTCATTTCAAAACTGAGAAGTTTGTGCCCCAGATTTTTGACCAAGGAAAAATACATGCAGTGCTAGTTCATTTGGATATTTCCTGAATCTCAGATAAACATTTAAAGTTAGTTTAATATTATTATAAATAGTTATCATTCCATCTTTAAAATACTATAAAATTCAAAAAAAGAATATATATTCCCATAGTTTTTAACTTTTGATACACTAGTTAGGTTTTATATTAAATACTTCTTTACAGATTATAAATATTGTAGATATAATTGAGGTTTTTAGATTAATTTTAGAAAAATTATTTTTAGATCATAAATCAAATGCCAAATATTGGTACTACAATATAGTCAATCATGGTTAACGAATGTTCAACTATAGAATTATAAACAAATAATCACAAGTATGATACGAACAAATTAAAAAGAAAATCCTAGTCCAATTCTTGCCATGATAATATTCATTTTTCTTTTGAGGTGATACCTGTCTTTTTCAAATTCATCAACCAATTGGATCTTAGTGTTGATTTATCAGGCTGCTAAGAAGAAGCTTAAGCTCATAGTTAATTAAATTTCTAAAGCTTTAATTAAATGGCTGCTTCAAACTGAGTTGTTATCTGTCACTAATTATGCGATTAATGGTCATAACGATATCTTGGAAAGCATGTTCATCATAAACTATATATATATATTTATATATATATTACAGATATTTCAAATAGTAGTGAAGTTTGGTAAATTCTGCATGATAGAAGAAAGTGGTTGTGAGTAGATTGATTTGTTCACCCTTTTCCTTTGACCTTTCTCAACAACACACATTTGACTTCACTCATCTCCACTTCTCTCTACCTCCATGCCCTTCTACACACCATCAAAATAACATAAAATTTTAGCTGCTTCTACTGCCAAACCAGTGGGTACTTCTCACTAATCACTGTGCCATTTTATTTTAATCTCAAACAGTTCTGCCACATCCATCACACACAACAGATACAGCAGTTTGAATCACGTTCAGATTTTTATCTTTATCCGAGTAAAATATAATATTGTAATTGATGATCCAAAGAAATTTGTTTTTACAATTAATAATATAATCCAAAGAAGATTAGCCGTCCAGAAATTTGTTTTTCTATTATGCATGAAAGCTTGACAGGGTCGAGTTATTCTAGAAGCTATCCAATACAGCTTTCCTTGCAGTTGTATGAACATAAATTAATATACTACAGTCATAGGATTTGTAGATAAATTAATTTGTACTTCCGAGTTGGTGAAATCTGATATTGACATTTTACCACCAAATTAATTTTAAAAGTGTTATCGCAAAAATGTCAAAATATTATTATTTAAAATTTCTATTTGTCATATTTCAATTCCTCGCCAAGCTTGCTTAATTATGCATAGAGAAACAAAAAACATATGATTTTTTTTTTTTTTTAAACTTTTGAAAGGATTCTTTTTCTTAATTAACAAACAAAAACATTTCAAGATGTCCCGAAAAACTCAGTGTGCATTAATGGGGTACAATAAGATCTTTGACCTTCGTGCTATATTTTAAAAACAGGAAACAAAAAGATATATCTATTATATTTAAAAACTATTATACATTTACATGATCAGGTATGGATTCTAAAAATTCCGAAAACATATTATTTGAACACAGAACTCGGAAAATGTCGAATGAGACTTCTAATAATAAATTAAAAATTGAGTCGGTGTGATCTTGATTTCATTGAATCAGTATGGATCGACTTTTTATTTTGGAGGTGAATTAGACAATTATATTTGTAGATAGCAATTAGAATAAACATAAATTTAATTAAATCAGTTGATTTAGTTCGTTTAGATTCAATTATTAATATGCTTTTTCAGCTTTTTTATAGTACAAAAGTCAATAAGGACGCACCTGGTCATTCTTCTAGACGAATTCAAAAAAAAAAAAAAAAAAAAAAAAAAATCATATAAGAATAATTTTTGCATATGAATAATATGCTACCATAAATAATAAATGAGAAGGAATGAATCATCAGGCAAGGAACCAAAAGTCATTGGAACTTTTGTATAAATATGCAATGTGGTATTGTAGTAGGTAAATTAGTATCAACTATAAAAAAGTTTCATCCTTCAAACAACTACTCCAAATCACCAAGAAATTTCAAACATTTCATATTTTTCTAGTTTGGTTTTCTCCTTTAGTGCATCAAGTTTGTTGATTTAAGCCAAGTATACATGTATATTGATTGATGCAAGATGACCATGAAGAAGATTACATGGAAATCAGTCATCTTCACTTGTTCCAATAAGAGTAAGAGCTCCTCTTTGCCGGAATCCGATATCATCGATAAACAAGTTGTGAAACAATTAGCTTCATTTCAGAGGCTATCTCTCTCGGATTTAAGCAATCCCAGTTCACCACTATCTGCAGATGATCTATCAAATTCTGTCATTGGCTCAAAGCTTCATGTTTTCACACTTGCGGAGCTGAGAATAGTGACTGCGAATTTCTCCAGGAGTAATATGCTCGGCGAAGGCGGGTTCGGACCTGTGTACAAGGGATTTGTTGATGACAAGATGAAGCCGGGGTTGAAGGCTCAGCCTGTTGCTGTTAAGGCTCTGGATTTGGATGGATTGCAAGGCCATAAAGAGTGGATGGTAATTTCAACTTCAATTTTTCTGATAAAAATTTTGTAGTGATGCGTAATTTGAATATGTAAACAAATGAACTTGATTCAAGTGCATGTACTAATGGTTTTGTTTTACTGTTTTTTGTAGGCAGAAATAATCTTTCTTGGCCAACTGAGGCATCC
Source organism: Pistacia vera (assembly GCF_008641045.1). Lineage (NCBI taxonomy): Eukaryota > Viridiplantae > Streptophyta > Magnoliopsida > Sapindales > Anacardiaceae > Pistacia > Pistacia vera. Next base: position 893,129 of record NW_022196298.1, read on the forward strand.
CCATCTTGTTAAGTTGATAGGATACTGCTGGGAGGATGAACACAGACTCCTGGTTTATGAATACATGGCTAGAGGCAGCTTGGAAAACCAACTCTTCAAAAGTATGTCGATTGTTTCCTTGTGTTTTATGTCTTCAATCATTGCATTTGCAATATATTGGCAATTGTTTTTGTTTACATATTGTGCCATTTTGTTAATAAAGCAGGATATTCAGCAGCCTTGCCATGGTCAACCCGGATGAAAATCGCTCTAGGGGCCGCCAAGGGCCTAGCCTTTTTACACGAAGAAGATAAACCAGTGATATACCGAGACTTCAAAACATCAAATATTTTGTTGGATGCTGTAAGCAGTACTCTTTTTATCAATAATGGAACTCTCTTTGTTGTCAATATTTTTACCTTAAAAACTTAAAATTTATTTCGGTAATTTTCTATTCGTCTCTTTGCAGGATTACACCGCAAAACTCTCAGATTTTGGGCTTGCAAAAGATGGCCCAGAAGGAGAAGAAACACACGTGATAACACGTGTAATGGGCACACAAGGTTATGCTGCTCCTGAGTATGTCATGACTGGTAATGTTAATCTCTTATGATCAATTTTTTTTTTTTCTGATAAAAAATCATTGAATTTGACTGTGACTTGAATTGTACCAACGTGGTATATGCCAAACACTTGCTTTTTGTTTGGAATATAATGAAACCGAACCCAATTCAATATCCTAATTCCAGGTCACTTGACGACGATGAGTGATGTCTATAGTTTTGGAGTAGTTTTATTAGAGTTGTTGACGGGTAAACGGGCTATGGATAACACCCGCTCCGGTCGTGAACAGAGCCTTGTGGAATGGGCAAGGCCTCTAATGAAGGACCCAAGGAAGCTTGAAAGGCTGATAGACCCAAGACTTGAAGGGCAATTTTCTTCTACAGGAGCCCAAAAGGCAGTGGCACTGGCTTACAAATGCTTGAGCCACCACCCAAAGCCTAGACCTTCAATGAGTGAAGTGGTCAAAGCGTTGGAGTCCCTTCAGGACTTCCAGGATTCATTTGTTGGACCATTTGTGTATGTTGTGCCAAATGAAAATGATAGCAAGGAGAATTTTGCAAAAGGGAAAGAAGTGACAAGAATAAAAGAAAAGGATTCTAGTGAAGAAAATGGACAGCGTAATCATGTCAGTTGGAGACATCGGGTCAAGCTGCCCATGTCTATGATAACTTACTCAGATTCTGGTTTGTATAAGAAATTTGTACATAGTTTAAACTCTCCTAATCACCACAAGGAAAAAGGGAGGGACAAGTAAGACTATGAGTTCACTATATTTTAAATCAGTATATAAGAATTACAAGAAGAATAAGTGTTTGTGAAAATTAATTAAGTTGATTGATTATTTTTTTAGTATTTGAATAGGGTATCCTGTAAACTAAAGGTATACGCCATAAGGCAAGGCCTGAAGAGTGCCAAGCTGCTTATAATTTCTTTTATATAATTTTGTTGTATCATTTGATTCTTGGGAATATATGCAAATGCAAGTGAATCTTTAAATGATCGATGTAAAACTGTTGCAAATTTTGGCAGTTATATCTAAGAAATTGAAATTGAGATCAAGAATAGACAGGCACCTAACGTTCAAGGCATCTTCATTTTGATTTATTTTAATAATTTGAGAATAGACAAACACCCACCATTTGTCTCAATCAAAGGCAGAATTCTCTAACCATTAAGACACATTAATGAAGCAACTTGATTTTTGTTTATTATTTTACATTATTGCTAGAATATTAGGAATTTCAACAACTGCTCACTGGCATAATATGTTTCTACCAAGCAGCCACTGATTAAACTTAATTTTCATCGCCAAGATTCAAATTAAAAACTCAAACGACTTGTGTGGGCAAGTACATAGTTTAAGCTTTTTTCAATGGTTTGGTATATTATCTTCTTTTTTGTAGACTTACAACGCCGACTAGTTGGATTAATGGGAGAAGATTCTTTTAGAGGCTTCATTGAAAAAATTGTATGCGTTCCTGTAGTTTGTTTAAACAGAATTAGTGCAGGAAAAAGATAAATTGGTAAAGACTTAGCTTGTTCAAACAGAATGACCACACCATACCATGAATTATATTATATAATTTTATTAGATAAATGTATAAATGACATGATACGCTTATCTCACTTAATTATAAAATATAGGTCATATTATGCTACTGGTCCAATAACGTTAATGTATTAACAATAAATGTTTTGTTTAACTTGAATTTCTAATTTGCTAAATTAGTTAATAACATAAAGTAATCTAACGCATTATAATTAGTATCCAAATTTTTAAATCTCTGTTATATGTTATTCCATATCATTTACCCTAGGGTTATTATGAAAAAACTCCTTTGAGGTTTAAACCATCCTTAAATTGAAAACAAACGTTTCAGATTTCATCAAAAGCCTCCCTTACTTACGGTTTACACAATCCTCATATACCCCACTAGACGCCGTTATGTAAAGGAAAACTTGTAGGGAAAAATGAAATGTCCATTATGCCCATGTTAACTATGTTGACAAATTTAAGAAAAAGTTAAAATAAAACTATAAAAAAAAATATAGAAAACTAAAAATTGTGTAAAAAAAAAAAAAAACAAATTTGGTGCCAACAGCCAAGTTGTCGGCAAAGTCTAGTCAGACTAGATCTAGCCTAGCCTAGCCAGATCGTGCTAGGCATGGCACAATATTGTCATGCATGGCCAGATCGGTGCTCACTGGGCACCGCTAGGGATGGGCGTAGGGCGAGGCAAGGTCTGGGAATGGGATCCCCGAGACGGGGATGATGAGGAATCCCCGTCCCCGCCCCACAGGGATGATTGATCCTCGTCCTCGTCCTGCTCCATATGTAGAGATTTTTTCCGACTCATTTCCCATATGATTTGTTTATGTGTTTCCTTGCAATTTGCAAATGCTTAAAACAAATTAAATTAATTGACTAAATTTGAGAAAAAAAAATTTCAAATGGTTACAAAAACTTTATTTTGTCAATTACTATCTACCAAAATTAAAAATACATGCAACATTGATAACACTCTTTTGTCATAATCAAAGCATAGATCAATTATTTTATTTAGTTACTTGTTAATTTGAAGTTTTAAATAATATGAAATTATTAATATAATTAGAGATACATCATATATCAAGCCTTTGTAATTTGTAATTTTGTAAACCATTGAATAAAAATAAAATATTTAATAAAATATTATATTTTTAATTAAATACTACAAAGAATTTAGATAAACATTTTATATTTTCATAAAATTAATAAAATTATATTCAGTCTTAACATAATTTACTTATTAATTAATTGATTCATAAGTCATTATCACCACTACAAGTAATAAAATCAATCCGCTTGTGAACATGACAAATCAAGTTTAACATCATAGTTAATTGATCAATTAATTAATTAAAATGATAATTGAATTTGTGTAATTTGGTATTTTTATTTGTGTAATTTGTAGGTCATCACACAATTATGTATATTCTTGTATTAGTTTTATAATAAATTAATCAAATTTATTTTTGGGGGCAACTGGCCCTTGAGTAATAACTAATAAGTTGGGACATCAATTTATTAGAGAATTTTGTAAAATTAACAAAACAATATTAGAAAGTATTATAAAAATAAATATCTATTTTTTAGACTCCATTTCACCATGTGGCACACAAGATGTTTAGAATATTTTAGTATAAATTAAATTAAATATTTGAACACTTATTAAAAAAATTAGTGATTAATCTCATGTAATATTATCAAAGAAAAACATGCATGCAAGAATTAATTGTCACTAATAATAAGAGAATTCAATCACATAACTTATACAAACATAAACACATCTTCTACCAAGTAGCAATTAAAGAAACCAATAATATGTATAACAAATTAGCAAAAAGAATAAAAAAATATAACAAAAAGAATAAAACAATAGTAAATTAATTAAGTTATCACATATAAGATATAAATTAATATTAATCATATCATTTCATCTCAAGCAGCACTATGAGGTGGAAAAGCAACCCGCCCAGCCCGACTTGACCCAGCCCACGGCGGGTTGCTATTAATGGTGGGTCGGTCCTGACCCGCTCGGTGACATTGGCGGGCCAGGTTAGGCCCGCCAATATTAGGGAATTGGCTAGCCCAACCCGGACCGTCAACCCTAACTCGTTGGGTTAAGCCGCGGGTTGGGCTGGGTTAACACGCTTTTGATTTTTTTTTTTAATTTTGTTTAAGTTTAAGTGTTTAATTAACTTTTCAAATGAATAATTAACAATTTATAAATGAATAAATGTAATTGTTTTTAGTTAATTGTTAATTTCTTTTCAAATATCAATAATTAAATTAAATTATTATTTTTTTTGTTAACATTCCAAATATTAATTCAATTTTAATACATAAAAATATAATATAAGAATAATTAAATTTATTCATTTATTAAAAAATAAAATAAGAAATTACAATAATTATTGCCTCGTTAAAAACCTCACAAAAAAAAAAAAAAAAAAAACACAATAGGACAAAAACTTGGTAAGGAAAAAAGAGTGCAATAATTGACAATTAATTTACAAGTTACAATTTACAAAACAACTAATTTTGGGGTTCACTAGGACCTCCCTCATCCGTATCATCTATATTACAAAATTGAAATGATTCTATTAAAGTATCGCCGACAACCTTGTATTGACCTTGATATCTCGAAGACATGTGAGGACTTCAATCATTGGTGGTGAAAGTTTAGTCCTCATTTCATTTAAAATTCTTCCACTTGCACTAAATGTTTGTTCGGATGAGACAGTTGAGACAGGAACAACAAAAACATCCAAGGCAAGTCTTGATAATACCGGAAAAATAATTTTTTGGCTCTCCAATAGTCCAAGAGATCAATGTTGGTTCTCTGTTGTGGATCTACTGGTAACATTTCAAGGGTTGCCAAATATTGTTAAAGCTTATTACTCTGCGACTGCATGAAAGACAATACATTAGTTGTTGTTGTTGGTAGAACTTCTGAAGAGGAGGTTGTGCTTCAGATTCGGGTCCTCTTCGACCTATTCAGTGCACCCCAAGAGTAGAAGTCTTCATTTGTTTCTTCTGATGCAGCTTCCCTGGATGTTTCGCCTCTTTGCGGGTTCCCATACCTGTTTTCATACTGGAAATATACTTGAAAAGTGTATTTTTTACCTCTCCTATTTGATTGGCATATACTTCGGTTTGTAAATTTTCAAATAAATTGTCAAAACCATTTTCTAAACCTGCTAATTTAATTCTATGATCAAATATAGTACCTAAACAATAAAGAAAAGGAATGGGTTTCCAATATTTAAAATTTTTTTTTCCATTGCCTTTATTGGTGCATTTAAAATTACATTGTCTTTGTTTTTTATAAATAACTCGAAATTTTTTATAATTGTATGTATTACCAATGGACTAGTAGGATAATACACAACAGAAAGTTGTAAAGTAGATTGGTAAAAAGTTTTAAGAAAAGAATGAAATACTTTAGCTATTTGCCAATCATTTTCTACCAAATAATGAGGACCTCTATTATTTGCTACAAAATAACTAATTATATTAGCATAAGGTAAACATGAATCAAGCATTAAATAAGTACTATTCCATCTAACAGGCATGTCTAATGCAAAAGTTCTAGGAGACATATTTGATTTTATACAAGCTTCTTGAAATTCAGCATTTCTTTTATTACTACTAGTAATCCAAGCTAAAGATTCCCTAATTCTATCAATATTTTTTTTAATTGTTTTCATACCACTTTTCACAATTAAATTAATAACATGACATGCACAACGTTGGTGAAAAAACTTCAAATTATTATATAAAAGATAATTATTTTGAAAAAATTCTATAGCTTTACTATTAGAACTTGCATTATCTAAAGTTAAACTTATCACTTTATCAATAATATCATAATCTTCTAAAACTTCAATAATTTTATTATAGATTTCTAAACCACTATGATCCACATCCATTAATCTAAATCCTAATAAAGATTTATTTAATTTAAATTCATTATCAAAATAATGACTAGTCACACAAATATAATCTTGTTTAGCTCTACCACTCCAAATATCAGCAGTTAAAGCCACACTAATATGACAAGTATGAAATTTATTTTTTAATTCTAATTTCATTTTTTTAAACAATTTTATTAAATCATTTCTAGTTGCAGTTTTAGAATAACTTTTAAATCCTGGAAAAAATGAATTTTGAACAAATCTTTCAAAATATTTATCTTCTGCCATATTAATAGGTTGATCAGATGCAGCAATATATAAAGCTAACTGTTCCCTATATACATCAGAATTATAACGCCAATTAGTACCCATATTAGTTATTTGAGTTTGATTGCTTTCTCTATTTCCATGTTGATTGATATGTTTATTAGCATGCATTTTTAAAGTACTAGTACCATTACCTGAATCAGCTTTATAAATATTTCCACAGTATTTGCATCTCGCTTTCTTGACTTGAACGCCATTTTCTGTCTCGTAAAACTTGTCGAAATGCGCCCAAACGTCTGATGTGTGTCTGTCTTCGCTTTCGACGGCAGTTGATGATCCCGCCTCAGCTTGAGATGAAGTTGGACGAGCACGACGATTACGAGGACGACTTCTAGAACCACCGGGAGCTGTTGGAATCGGGGGCATATTTTGAGGTGTATCGGATTCTGAGAATGGGAAAGCGGGACTATTTGAATCTCCTCCTGCATTTATGTTAGTAAAATCAGCGGGACTAGGACTAGGATAGTAGTTTCCTTCATCATTGTAATTGATGGGAGAGAAATATCTATCCATTGTAGTTGAAAAAAAAAATTGATGTAGAAGAAATAAAAATTAAAGAAAGAGAATTGGAATATGGAAATTGGAATTTGGAAAATTGGAAATATGAATTAAAAATTGCAAAAACTAATAAAAATTAAAATACGAGCAAATTGATAACAAAGAGATTAAGAGAATAAATGAATAATTGAGAGATTAGAGATTAGAGAATATGAGAGAATGAGAGAATTTGAGTTGTGAGAAAAATGTGAGAGTTTAGGGCCAATTTATAGGAAAAAATGGGAAAGAAAAATGACGAAAAAGACCCTTCCAACGGCTATAAAATGGTTATATTTCAAGGGTAAAGGGGTAATTTGAAAAATAAAATAATTTTTTTTATTTTTTATTTTATTTTTTCAGCCAACCCACCGGGTTGCAACACGTTATGGCGGGTCTCTTTCAAAGAGACAAAACAACAACCAGTCGGGTTGCGGGTTGCCATTGTGCAACCCGGCCCGCCGGGGGTTGCTGCCGGGTTAGGGTCAATGGCGGTCTAGGTTCAACCCGTTTCGTTACGGGCCGGGTTAGGGTTGACCCGCCTAACCCGGCCCAAATGTTCCACCTCAGCTTCTTGAGATGGCAATTGTACCCGGATTTTCGGGTACTCGGCCTGGCCCATATGGGACATGCATTACCCGTTGTTTACGGGGATGGACACGGGCTTGGGTATGGTTTGAGGGCCCACCCACGGGTATAGACCGAGCTCGGGGCAGCAATTGACAGGCTCGACCCGGCCCGAGTTTTTATTATGTAAAAAAAATTAAAATTTGATTTGATTTGATTATGATTTTGAAATGAATTTATTATAACAATCAATTGCGATTTTAGTCAAACTGAAGATCTCTTGTCCAACATATTAATTTATACACACAAAAAATATGGTGATTAAAGCAAGAGATACTATTAATTAAGTTAATATGAATGAAAAAAAAAAATATACCAAAGATTGCCCATGAGAAAATAAATTATAAAAATTAACATGGGCCAAGATTGGAAGTCATAAAAAGCCTATCGGGCCGAGCCTGGGCATTACCAGACATCCCCGCAACAGGCCTAGGCCGGGCTCAGGCCAGGCTCATGGGGTCGGGCCTGGGCCTGGGCCAAGGGGTGCCCGATCCTGGCCTGACCCATTGCCATCTCTAACTGCTTCGTTTGGTCTCACTTTAATATGACAGGGATTAGCCTCAATGCGATTGCTCACCAACTCCATGTCCCCCGGACTACCCAAGTTACTTTTTTATTTCATAATTAAAATATGTAATAATAAATTTAAGATAACAATCCCAAATTTTGATACATAACTTAAAATCTTAATTCTTAAATCATGAGATATTAACTTTAAACAAAATCTAATCAAGGAAAAAAATATAATTTTTTTAATAAATGTATAGTCAACATAGCAGGGCGTGGAATTTTCTTCTACCTATCCCCATCCCTACCCTTGCCCCTGCCCCCAAAATTTTCAGGGAATCCTCGCCTTGTTTGGGGTGGGGTGGGATGGGTTAAATGCCCATCCCTAGTGTCATGGATCCCACAGCGGAAGGGAAATGGGGGGGGTCTTGGATTTATAAAGGGGGGAGTCCCTCTACCTAATAGGTTAGCCTTTTGGATGTGAAACTCTGAGCCCGTGACAAGTGGTATTAGAGCCAACCCTAATCCATCTTTCGGTGTCCCACCAAGCTCCCACGTAGAGGGGTGTCCACTTGTGATTGTGGGTCCACTCGAGGGTAAGGTGGATGAGTAGGTAGGGGGCCCCACCTGTGACGGGGGCATCACAGGATTGGGTTGGGAAAAATGTCATAGATCCCACATCGGAAGGGAAATGAGGGGGTCTTAGGTTTATAAGGGGGGAGTCCCTCCACCTAATAGGTTAGCCTTTTGGGTGTGAAACTCTCAGCCCGTGACACTAGGCATCCTTGTAGTCACTTTTTGTGGATCTGCCCTTGCCAAGCCAGATTCGACCACCCCTGATTAGTATTTGGCATCAACGACTTCAATTTTTTTTTTTAAGTTTTTTGTTCCAACTTTTTATGATTTTATTAACTTTTTATTTTAAATTCTTTTAATTGAATAAAGACCAATTTACTCCACACATTTGAGTGTATTTTTGTTAAAAAACGGCATGTGGTTATTTGAGGATTATGTAAACCATAGGGGAGGTTTTCGATGAAATCTAAAACGTTTGTTGTTAATTTAAGGATGGCTTAAACCTTACAGGTGGTTTTTGATAATAAGCCTTTATCCTATAATAATGCTTACATGAAAGGGTGCGTTTGGTTCGGGGAATATTTTATTATTGAAAATGTAGGATTACCACTGAGATAGATTACCTTAAAGATTACAGGGGAATGTTATATCAATATGTTTGGTTAGATTAGTGGGGATAAATAATTAAGATGTTTGGTTGAGAAGAATAAAATATTATCGATAGAGGTTTTTAATGAATTACCCTTCATTTTTAATATTATAATAATAATAATAATAATATTATTTAAATAAATTACTTTTAACAACCTATATTTGAGAATTTAGCTAAAACACCACAACAACAAAGTTTAAATTTTAACAAAATACCCCCAGCCACCCAAGACCACCATCGATTGCTGGCATTAGTCACCAAAACAGTGGATGACTAGTGAGATTTGGCTGGCTGTGCGCCGTTTTGGCTGTTTTCGATCAAACCGAAGGCCAAAAATAGCTAGATCACTGTGGATCTGACTGTTTTTGGCCAGATCGAAGGCCGAAGCAGATCACCATGGATCTGGTAAAAAACGGATAGATCTATTATGGCCGTTTCTTGCCAAATCTATTCTGCCCGTTTCCAACCAGATCCGTGACGATCTAGCTGTTTTCGGCCTTTGATCTAGTTGAAAACAACCAGATTGGTGCACGGTGTGCCAGATCCCATTGGTTGTGCATCAATTTGGTGACTATTGCCGATTGCTGACAATGGTGGCTAGTATCCGGTGGTGGTCTTTTGTGGTTGGGTATTTTGTTAATTTTTAAACTTTTTGTGACTGGGGGTATTTTGTTAACTTTTAAACTTTTTGTGGCTAGGGTGTTTTAGCTAAATTCTCAAATGTTGGGGGTTTGGGTAATTATTATTTGGTAAACATTTAAGGCCAATTGTGTCTGAAATGGTATTTAATTAAGGGCAAAATGGATATAAAATTAAGATCACCCTGGTAATCTTTAAATACCACACCCGAAGGTGGTAATCTGATTACCCCATATTTTACCAACAGTAATCACTATTGATATTGAAAGATTATTGAAATCTTTTATTACTTGACAACCAAAGAAGGAATGTCCAGAATTAAAGATAGATTATCGGAGTTATTTTTCTAGAGCCTTAACCAAACACACCCTAAATGTCATGTCCGAAGACAAAACTGACTAAATGAGAGATGGTGAATATGAGATATTCCTATATACGTAGCATTATTCTAAACATAACCCTTAAATTATATTGAGCAAAAATTTAAGAGTTAGAATAACAACTCTAAAAAATTATTTTTAAAGTTCTATATTCTTGATGAAAATCATTGTGCATGTAAGATTTTTTTTTTTTTTTTTTTTTTTTGCTCTTTCTCAAAAACAAACAATTGTATGTGGATTGTAAATCAAATGAGCCCTAAATAAGTTTGTTAAGATTCACTGATGCAGAAAGCAGGATATATAAACAGGAGCATTTAGCCGTTTTCGTCCAACTGGGGTTTTGAGAAATGAAAAACCTTCATCCATTGCTTTTTATCTTGATTGCTATCACGCTCACTTTCATCATGCAAGATCTGGAGGTAGATTTCTGTTTTCAAGCAGACCCAAACAACTCTTTCAATAGAAAATCAAATAACTTGAAAATCCCCAAGATTTGTAACCAATGACAAAGCGTGCAACCAACCCTGAGTGGTCTAGTGGTTTGATAAGAACTCTTGAGTGTATTACTCAAGAAGTCTTGAGTTTGAGTCCCTCCTCGGTTACTAATAGGGGTGGTCATTTGAACTCTTACTTGACCAATAATTCTAAGGTTTTGTGGGATTAGTTGAGATATACCCTCTGTCATAAAAAATAAAAAAGACAAAGCGTACAATTGGATCGAAGAGGAGCAAAATCAAATAATAGTAGATATAGAAATATGTTGTTTAATTTCTTATGATAAATGTATAATGAGTGAGGAAGAAAACTATTTAATTTAATTTAATATAGAACCCCAAGTAAACCAATAATTGACATTGTTGATGCGTGATTTTGACACCAACTAAATGCACATGTGAAATGCTAAGCTGACCCAGAAGACACACACGAATAGGGGTAGTGAAATGAATAATAGGTGAAGAAACAATGTTTTAAAGTGGTTCGGTTGCTTAAGCAAACGACTCCTACGTCTACTGATATTGTATTAATATAGAGGGTCAGGTCGCATGCAGCGAGCTGACTTACGAGTGATTACAGAAGAGAGAATAAACTATTATAGAGAGAATTGAACTATTACAGAGTAAAAATGAGCCAATCCCACAAACGGGAGAGGAGCTCTCTATTTATAGTGGGATGAATTGGAGTAATGATTACAGAATCCGTAAAAAGGGGGTAGATACCGTGCAAATCCTTCTTTGCGTCCTGTTACTCACCCACTCGAGTGATTTCCTCGTTTAGTACAGGGGTTGGACACGTGGACGGCCTCCAGCCTTTCGTCAATCTGGTGTGCACCCACTACACTGGCAAAAGCATGCTGCTCACGCTAGCATGCGATGTGGCAGCGTCTGAACGGCTGTAGGATCTGCCAGGCTCTGACCATTTACGCTGACCGGGCTTTATGTCAGCCCTACTTTTTCAAGCATAACAGAAGTCCCCTAGTTTTTAAGGTTTGAGGATCGAACCTTGGAAACTGCATAATTATGCCTTGACTTGATGCGTTTGAAAAGATAATGGTTGACTCGACCTACTTGCAAAGAGGTCGAGAACATATTTCAACACAGGCAACCTGAAACTATCTTCGCTATAAAGTTAGCGACTTGATTTTAGATCGTATTCAGTACCATAACAATGATGCCGACCTAGACTGAATTCCGCTACCTGATTACACTTAGCAAGTTTTGTTAAGAACAAAGGATCACGTTGCTTCGCAACTAATATCCGTTGAGGTCGAGGGGTCGCATCGCTTTGCAACTGACGAGATGGATTGAAGAGTTACGTCGCTTCACAACTTACAAGGCGAAGAGTGTTTTTCATAACAACCTCTTCAGATGTTTTTCCGTTACGCTTTTGCTGTAGATGCATTTAATGAAATGCCTTCTATTCTAACAGATGTGCCTTATGCGCTATAAGTGCCAGCCATGCACATTAAATGCGAGCTATGCTGTAACGATATTCTCTATCAGAGCATTAAATGCAGACGTGGGCGCATTTAATGTGAAGGAGGGAGAATGTGCCGTCGCTTGAGTTTTTCAACGGAAAAGAACAACGGTTTGGTTTATTAAGGCGTGATGGTCACTCTTCTTTGCTGATTCGTGACACGTGGTGCGATCAACGATTAGATGCATTTTCCGCCCAAACATCGTTTGACTCTGGGAAACCAAAGAGCCTTTTCCGCCACTATAAAACCCAGGTTCACTTCATTATCCATCTTCTCAGAGAGAGCACGAGATTTTCATGAACTCTAATTCTTTGTCTTTTAAACCGGTGCGCACTTGATATTCGAAGCAGAAGGATTGATCTTCTCATTTCAGGAGGTAAGGATTGTCCCTCTACTACTTTTATTGTTGTTTTTGGTAGTCGCCATGTGATGATATTTCATCGGTGGTCGATCGGAGATGAAATACTCTCTTCGAGATTGAGCCATTAATGGTGGCTCTAAAAGTATTCTGTTAGGGTTTTTCTAGGGTTTAAGGGAGGAAATATTTATTGCTTCCTTCCACATCATCGTATGAAATAATGTATGAGGACTAAACAATTTCTTACTTGTCACTTTTGCGGACGACAATAGAATGGAACCCCCAACGACCAGAGCCGAGGAAGGGACCAGTTCGGCTATGCAGGATGCTCCTGCGAGTCCCCCTCAAGAGATCATGTCGGTGCTTACTGACAAAGAGCTTCAAAGGGTGATAGAACAATACGCTATCAGCGTAGAGGTCTTCTGAGACAAGACACGCACAGCTTGTAATCTGCCACGAGGGTTGGCTGCGATCTCCGAGGACATTTTCAAGGGTGGGGGGTTGATCCCTTTCCACCCTTTTGTCAGGTTGGTCCTCGACCATTTCGGGATCACACCCTTGCAGCTCACACCGAATGTGTACATGATAGCCATGGCCATGTACATCGCGTGTCATGAAAGCGGGCTGGGTGAGCTAACCGCGCTAGAGCTCGGTTGTTTGTATATCCTGAAAAAGAGTAAGGACAAAGATTCCTACTACCTTTCTAGGCGAACCACCATTGGAGAGGGAATACATAGTTACCTGAGCAATGCGGGGGCGTATGAGACGAAGTTCTTTTTCTTTCGTTACGACGACCTTTGCTATTTCCAGGATCCAAGTAGGTTTTCCTTCCTTTTCGCTTTGTGAACTTTTTTTGGTCTTCACTAACGAGTTATTTCTTTGCAGTTAACAAAACGACCAGTTTAGAGCTCTTCGTAGATCCAGACAAGATTACTCCCTTCGGCTTTTTGCCCAAAGAAAGTTGCAACACTAGATTGCTCGTGACAATTGCAAACTTGCGGAAATATGACTTTTTCAACTCGAAAGCAATCTTAGAGCCCCCACCGAGTAAGCTTCGCAACCTTGGTTTATTTTTTAGTTGTGCATGCAGCGAACTGTTTTCCTAATGACATTCACATGTAGCGACCATGCCTCCAAAGGTGTCTAGATCACCACGAGCGAGGCAGTTCACCTTCCCTAGAGTGGGGGCTATTGAACTGATTGGAGGTGCTCCCACCGGTCCCTCTACTGGAAAGGCATCAGCTGGTGCTCCGGTCTGACCTACAGGCGCTCCCCAACCCCCGGATGTTCATCCGAGGCAAAAGATGATGGCCCAACGACCCAGAAAGAGGCAACAAATTCAGACCAAAGAATCAGAGTCTGAACCAGAGGACCTAGGCGTTCAGCCCGAAAGGTCGCAGGCCTACCAAGCACTTTGCTCGGGGGGGCCTACTAGGGGTGCGACCGGTATCTTTATTGCCCTGGGGGTACCGCGAACAAGGCAGAGCGAGGTTGTGAACCCTAGGAGGAGACCAGGCAAGGAACCAGTGGGCGGCATGACCCTTGCTAGAGGCATGGGCACGGACACTCCTATGCTTGACTCAATGGGACAACTTTCGGACCATCTACAGCCGGTGGTTTTTACGCTACTAGAGTGCGGGCTCGCAGAGGCTTTTGAGGAGTTTGTGGCTTCCGGTTATGTGGACCTGATGTCCACATCCATTCAATACCCGAGCAAGGTAAGACGAGCTATCCTCGGCAAGGACTTTGCTTCTTTTTGGTAGCAAATAAACTAACTTGTTATTTCTTTTGTTTGCAGGCCTTGCTCTCCATGCAACTGTCCCTACAAAAGGTCCAACTGGGAGCCACCAAGGGGATGGTCGTGTTGAGAGAAGAGAACACTCGGCTCAAATGGGACTTGGAAGCCACTGAAGCAGAGAAAGACTTATCCACTGCTTCGGCAAACCAGTACCTGAATGAGAAGAATGCTGCTCTTCGCACGGTGGACTTCTAGAAAGCCGAGCTAGAAAAGCATGGAGAGGAGATGAAAGAGCTTTAGAGGATAGTGGCTAGACTCACCAAGGAGGCCGACGAGAAAGACCAAGAGTTGAAAACTACCTCTGAGCGGGCCTTGCAAGCAGAGCAGGATAGGGGTGAGCTGTGGGAGGCCACCGAAAAGCAAAGGCAGGTTCTTGAGGCTGAGCTTCAAGCTAGTCAGGGAAGAGTCACTTCGTTGACTAAAGAGATGCAGCGTCAAGGGACAGAGATCGAGTCGAAGGCCACTGAATGGGCAATTCAGTCCATCTATGCCCTACGGCTGAGGAATCCCGGACTGGATATGTCCGACCTCCCAGAGAAGTACTAGGAAATCCTTAGATCTATGGCGCGACTCGACGATGAGGAGGCAGCGAAGGCTGCCCAAGGACTTGACCAGGGGGAGCATTCGGGATATGTTCCCAAAGAGCCCGCAGTTGGCCAGGTGATTGGCGATCAGCCTGGGGATGATGAGGCCGCGTCTCCGGGAATTGGGGATGAAGACCACTAATTGCCTTTACTTTTGTATTGCCTTTCCCATGCTTGCTTTTTGTATTCCTTTTATGAATAAAGACAAGGCTTTCTTAATCCGTTATGAATATTTACAATTTTCGTACTATTACATATGAGGTCGCACTCTAACTGTTTTACCATTAAAATGGAACAAGTTTGTGCGAAACAAAATCATACACATGGGAAGATAATAATTACAAAAGAACAGAATTATAGAATTGTACATTTGCTATTTACAAAGACTTAAGAAAGGTAAAATCTTTACAAGGAAAAATTGAGTTTGGAATTACTGATAATATGGTCACAGATGTTCAGCATTCCAAGCTCACGGCACTACAGAATCATTCATTCTTTTGAGATGGTAAGTCCCCTCTCTTATCACTTTGGCAATGCAGTATGGGCCTTCCCAGTTTGGTCCCAAAACTCCCACACTTGGTTCCCTAGTACCGAGAAGAACTTCCTTCAAGACAAAGTCGCCGACCTGGAAGTCTCTTCTTCTGACCTTAGGGTTGAAAAACCTTTTAGCGCGTTATTGATAGACTGCTATTCTTAGCTGAGCCTTGCTGCGATGTTCTTCAACTAGGTCTAGACTTGCGCGCATAAGCGCTTGATTGTCAGCTTCGTTGAACAAGTTCCTTCGAAGTGAACCGATCCTTACCTCCACAGGGATTATCACTTCGCAACCATATGCTAGTGAAAAAGGGGTTTCTGAGGTCGAGGTTCTCAGATTTGTCCTGTATGCCTATAAGACTTTAAGGAGGTCATCGACTCAATTCCCTTTGGCCGCGCCAAGCTTGGCCTTCAGAGTGTGCTTGATGGTTTTGTTGACAGCTTCAACTTGACCATTCGTTTACGGTCTTGTGACAGAGGCAAACTTTTTATGGATACCCAGCTCATCGCAAAACTGCTTGAAATCCTCGTTGTCGAACTGCTTGCCATTATCTGAGATGAAGGTATGAGGAATCCCGTAGTGGCATACAATGTTCTTGAAGACTAAGTCCTTGCGCTTTTTGGTGGTGATTGTGGCTAATGGTTTTGCTTCGACCCACTCGCTGAAGTAGTCTATCGCGACCACCACATATTCGACTCCCCCTTTACCAACTGGCATGGGACTAATGAGATTGATTCCCCACATGGAGAATGGCCAGGGGCTAGTCATGGTTATCAGTTGATGGGAAGGAGCTCGCGGTATGTTCGCGAACCGCTAACACTTGTCACACTTTTTGACAAAGTTGTAGGTGTCTTCTTGGCTCATGGGCCAATAATACCCTTGACGAACAACTTTTTTGGCGAGAGATTGTGCGGCTGTGTGACTATCGTAGATCCCTTCATGTATCTCCCTCATGATGTAGTCTGCTTCTTCGATGGTTACACATCAGAGGAGAGGGGTGCTAAACCTTTGCCTGTACAGCTAGTCTTCGGTGAGGATGTAATGAGCAGATCTTGTTCACAGGGTCCTTGCCTCTACCTTGTCATTGGGCAAGGTCCCATCTCAAAGATACTGAATGATGGGGGTCATCCAGAAAACTGATTCTGCAGTATTCATGACCTGTTCGGTTGAACTAACACTAGGGGCCTCTATGAACCAAATAGGAATGCTTTCTGGCACGTCTGAGTCTAACGACGAGGCTATCTTTGCCAAGACATCTGCCACAGAATTGCTATCTCTAGGTATCTGTGTGACCGTGAAGTGCTTGAATGACTCGAGTGTGACCTTGGCCTTCTTCAGATAGTTGATCATATTTTCTTCCTTGGCCTGGTACTCCCCCAAAATCTAGTTGACAACCAGCATGGAGTCATTGTTGATGCTAATCACGGTTAAGCCCATTTCTCTGGCCAACCACAATCTAACGAGCAGAGCTTCATACCCAGCCTCATTATTGGTCGTTTTGAACCAAACTAGAGGATGCCATGAATACGAGCCCCTACGGGACTCCAAAGGAGAAGACCTGCCTCGACCCTCTTTCTGTTCGATAATCCATCGACATAAAGGCTCCAGGTCAATAGATTTTGGGCAGTTTCCTGAATGGCTTCGCTGGCTTGTTGCTCTGACTTATTCGTCGAATGATATGAGAATTTTGATATGAAGTCAGCAACGGCCTACCCTTTGATGGTTGCTTTTGATCTGTACTTTAGATCGAACTAACTTAATTCTATGGCCCATTTAAGCAATTTACCTGATGCCTTAGGTTTCCGGAGGACCTTCCTGAGTGGTTAATTGGTCATTACATGGATCGTATGGGCGTGGAAGTAATGTCGCAATTTTTAGGAACCGATCAACAGCGAATAAGCTAATCGCTCCATTTCTGAATACCACATTTTGGCATCCAACGGACGCTTGCTCGTGTAGTACACTAGCCATTGGACTCTGTTCTCTTCCCGAACTAAAGTTGCACTGACCGCGAACTGAGAGACAGACAGGTACAGGAGAAGGATCTCTTGCGGGAGAGGTTGGACAGAAGAGGTGACTTTTTGAGGTGCTCTTTAATGCTCTAGAATGCCTGTTCATATTCGGGAGTCCACTCAAACTTCTTGTTGGCCTTTAGTACATTAAAAAATGGCAAGCAACGGTCTGTTGCTCTCGATATGAAGTGACTTTGTAACGCCCCGCTTGAGGTACGTTGTTATTGTTTCCTCTTTTTCCCTTAATCGAGTTGGTTTTTGTTATTATTATTTGTTTGAGTGTTGTGTTGAATGTTTGCCCTAAAAATTGGATGAAAACAGAAGAAGTTCAGTCTGCCGTTCTTCACCGGGGCGAAGAAGAAGCTTCGCCGCGGCGAAGATGTGTTGAAATCAAGGGGAACTCCCTGGAAAGTTTCGCCGCGGTGACAGAGGTTTCTTCGCCGCGGCGACGGGGCCGATTAAAAGGTTGATTGAGTTTTAGATATTTTCTTCCTTAAGGACAATTTGACCTTTCTACCCCTAATTAGCAGGAAAAGTGGGGAGTTAATTGTAAGGATATTTCATGGAGAATAGGTTGAGATAGGGGTGAGTTTGTAATGAATCAAAGGATATGGATGGAATTCCCAAAGTAGAACAAGGGCAAAATGGGAATGAGTGTGTTAATATTTCATTAAAAGGAATTAGAATCAAAGAAACCCCTCATTTCTTCTTCTCAAACGTGACTCTTCATTCTTCTCCTCTCAACTTCTCTTTTCTTTTGATCAAGGATTTTCAAGGGATTTTTGAAGGGATTTGAGGTAGAAAAGCAACCTAAGGCTTCCTAAGGTAAGGATTTCTTCTTAAGTTGTGTGATTTGGGAGTTTTAACCCATATTGAAGTTTGAGGGTTTTCATTCTTTTGGTTAAGATTAGAGGAGAAGTCAAGCTAAACAAGTGAAAGGAAGAGTTTGTGAAGTCTCTCCTTAACAAGGTAAGTAAAACCCAACCCAAGTTGAGATTTATGAATTTTCTTGATTAGGGTTTTGATAGAAATGATGTATGTATGTGATGTGCATGTAATATAGCATGTATGAAGGATTAAATAGAGATTTCTATGCTTTGTGATTGTTTATACCTTGCAAATTTGAGAAATGGGTTGTTGGTTTGGCAAGGTAGTTGAGATGGAATTTAAGGGGTATTATGTATTCCCTTTTTGGAAGTGTTTTCTATGGCAGGTTTTGTGACTTTGTGAAGGGGTTTTTCCCCATTTTGGATGGTTAAGAAAAGTTTTAGAATCATGGCTATGGTAGAGTTTTGTAGTGCACATGAGTTGTTTGATGAAATGCCTAATAGAGGTTTGAGTGTGAGAAATGAACCTTAATTCTTGCAACATTGCATGTTGGCATCTCATAAGTGCATTGGTGAAGATGAACCATCCATAGGCACTAGTTGTACATGGAAAAGTGATCTAAGAAAGTGTAAGGAAATGGTTTATGCAATTACCCTATGAGTAGAGAGCTTAGTGGGTAAAATTACTCTAAGGGTAGAGAGCATTGAAAAATGCTACAATAGAATGAATTAGAAGAGTAGTATAGTTGGGATGATGCTTTGTGATCATCACCCGACCGTTATGGGAATCGGATTGATGCTTGGTGATCATCATCCGAATAGCCCTTAGAGTGATGGGTCGATGCTTTGTGATCGTCACCCGATGAGTAGTAGAGATGGGTAGATGCTTTGTGACCGCTACCCGGTTAGTGATAGATAAGTAGGTTGATGCTTTGTGATCATCATCCGACATTTAGTAGAAACGGGTTGATGCTTTGTGACCATCACCCGATAGTGACTAGAGACGGGTAAATGCTTGGTGATCGTTACCCAAAATTCATGAGGAACGGGTAGGCGCTAGGTGATCTCCACCCGATAGTTAGAAAGAACCGAGTTGGTGCTTTGTGATCCTCACTCGGTAGTCACTAAGAACGGGTTGGTACTGTGTGAATTCCACCCGATAGCCATAGAGAGTGAGATGGTGCTGTGTGAACGCCATCCGGCCGTACCTCCGGTAAGATGAGGCCATGATGTTATTAGAAACAGAAATAGAATCAGAGATAGCATAAGGAAAGAATTAAGAGTTATTCATACGGGGACAGACAGATAGAGAGTTTTACTTACTGAGCATTATTTTGTGCTCACCCCGTTATTTTCCTTTGTGGATGCAGGTTCTAGATGATGTTGCGGTCGGAGGGGCGTCGGCAAGCAATGAGGAATACCTACACTGTTTCCCCTGTTTTGTCTTTTAAAATACATTTTTGTAAACAGTACTCTTTATGTATAAAAGACACATGAATTGTAATGAAAAGAAAACTTTGGGCCCAACTTTTCTATTGTTATTATGCATGCATTGTACAGTTTTCAGTAGGTGTTACAGACTTAGTGTCGTAATTCACCATTAAGGCTCATAACCTGCTTCTTGGAGGTCGGGCTTTCCATATCGAGGAGAGCTTGGATTTTCTTGGGGTTGATCTCTATTCCCCTCTGGTTAACCATGTATCCTAGGAATTTTCCCAAGGATACTCCGAATGAGCACTTGAGAGGGTTTAGCTTCATTCTGTATTTTCGAAAGATATCAAACATCTTAGCGAGATGTGTTATGTCATCTGAAGTGACGCGCGACTTGACTAGCATGTCATCCACATAGGCCTCCATCGACTTCTCGATTTGCTCGGAGAACATTTGGTTAACCAGCTGCTGATAAGTTATGCCAGCGTTCTTGAGGCCGAAGGGCATAACCTTGTAGCAATACAGCCCCCGATCTTTCACAAAAGAGGTATGCTCTTCGTCCGACGCGTACATCAGAATTTGATTGTATCTCGAGTACGCGTCCATAAAACTCAGCAGCTTGTGTCCAGAGGTGGCATCCACGAGCTGGTCGATCCTAGGCAGGGGAAAACTATCTTTTGAGCATGCTTTGTTGAGGTCGGTGAAGTCAACATAGATCCGCCATTTGCCATTGGGTTTCTTTACTAGAACGAGGTTGGCAACCTAACTCGGATAGAGCGCTTCTCAGATGGATCCATTCCGAAGGAGATTATCTACCTCAAGTTTCAAGGAAGCATATCGCTCCGGATCCATCGTTTTTCTCTTCTGGCGAATCGGCTTGGCTTCACTGTTGATGTTCAAGGCATGGCAAATAACATTCGAGCTGATCCTAACCATATCTACATGCGACCATGCGAACACATCAATATTCTCTTTGAGGAAGCCGATCAGTTCGGTGGCAAGTTGGGGGTCGAGATTGCTTCCAATCCTCAACACTCTGCTCGGCTTGGCTCGGCTCAGCTCGCTCTGGTTGATCGACACCTCAGATAGATCCTCAACTGGCCCACTAGAAAGGCATTCCTGAATATGAGGATCCATATTATCCTCGGCCAAGCCAGACTGCGTTTCGATTCGGCTGATCGCTATTGCCTGTTGGGGAATGCCACGAGAGATGCCATTCCCTTTGCACGCCATCTGCACTGCCCTTACATAACAGTCGCGAGATGCGCACTGAGATCCGCTTACTTCGCCTATCCCCATCGGGGTAGGGAACTTCATCTTGAGATGGTATATTGAAGTGACCGCCTTGAAGTTTCTTAGTAGAGGTCACCCTAGGATTCCATTAAAAACGGATGGGTAATCCACTACTAAGAATTTTGCTACTTTGGTCACCTCATCAGATTCTATGGATGTCGAAACGCCCTATTAGAGGCGTGATCACGAGAGCGTCAATCAAAGGGATGATGCAATCGGACTGCGTCTTTTTCGGAGAAGGTAATTTCCTCCTCCTTGCAAACCTTTGGTGGTCGCCGCGTCGTGTTCATCACACTAATTGGCTACGCGAGCATATCTTTCCTACGCACCTTGTGAATTTCCCAAGAGGTGCGGCCCTCCGAAGATTACTCCGACGCTGCAGATACCCTTACAATCACGACGCTTCTTTCTTGGTTCCTCTTGATTTTTCTCCCTTGTGGGAGCAGAGTCATCAACGTACTTTTTGAAATGCCCCTGCTTGATGAGGTTTTCAATTGCCTACTTGAGAGCTGGGCACTCATCAGAGTGATGCCCATTGTCCCGATGGTAACGACAATATTTTTTGTTGTTTCTGGATGAGGAGGGACCTTTCATGAGCCCGGGCTCTCTGAGCAGACTGGCCTCTTCTGACTTGTCAAGAATGGCTGAGACAGATGCATTTAAAGGGGTATATTGACTCTTGTCGTGATCGCGATGAGGAACCAAAGCATAAGACTTCTTGGGCTCGAACTACGATTAGCCTATCTGCGATTAACCCTCATATTTTCCCCTCGACCAGGTGCACTACCTGAAGTGTAGGGGTTGTGACGGTAGAGTGCTGCCATAGAGTTTTCAATACAGAGGTATTTCTTCGCGTGGTTGTAGAAGCGGGTGAGGGAAACATCATCCTCAGCCTGTAGCTCTTTCCACGTATCGGTTTGTGGGCGAACTCTCGCGATGATGAGAGTCCGATCAAACTATTCGGGAGTGTGAGCCACCTTATGAAGCTCTTTGTGGAATCGATTGATGTAAGACTGGAGGGATTCATCCCTCTCTTGCCTTATGTTGCTGAGGTAGCTCAAAGACATTGAGAACTTCCTGTTTGCTTGGAAGTGTCTCAGGAACATTGTACTCATCTAAGGCCATGAGCTGATCGATCCCGCTGTAAGCGACCTGAACCATCGTTTGGCATGAGAGGTTAGAGTTACTACCAAACAACGACATTTCCCCAAGTCTGAAACCTGATGAAGCTCCATCAAGTCGTTGAATTCATACAAGTGATCCTGTGGATCAGAATTTCCATCGAACGCCCGTATATCAGACATTCTAAATCTTGATGGGAGAGGGGCGGCTAATACCACTGGAGAAAAGGGAGACGTTGCTGCGACCTGCCCCTGCTCATTTTGTTGAGCTTTTAGCTTATATAAAGCTCATTGTAGCTCCTCAATCTGAGGCAGCGGAGCTATCTGGGGATTGCTTTCCCCCATGCAAATTTGATCCTCGCGATTGCGATTTAGGAGAGTCCGGAGGTTAGATTCCTCTTTGTCTCGGTCAATAGTTTCGGCCACTCTTAACACACGTTGGCTAGAGCCATGTGATGGTGACGAATGGTGTGAGGAATTTTCATGACCTTCGCGATAGTACGAACCGTCCCGCGGAGTATGGGAACCTCTCGCACGATGATAATCGGGATCGTTATTCTGGCAGCGATGAGAATCGCCCCGCCTAGCACTTTTATCGGAGTGCTCATGCGACGTGACATGGGACGGCTCAGGATGCGACCTATCACCGAGCCTTAATGCCACGGGTATTCTACTCGGGACGTGGTCAGTGTTTGCTGGCCCTTAGGCCCACTGTTCGCCACTTGCTTACCCTTCCTTCGATGCGCTGCAGTGCGTGCGGCCTGGGCTATCACCCTTTTTCACGCTTTCACATGACCTGCAGGTGTTTTTGGAGGTTGCACCGCCCCATTTGATTAGGGTGGTATGCGCTGGTCCAAACGGTCCAACCTTTGGTTGACCGTTTGGAGAGTATTGTTGAACCTCTCCAGGTAGCTCATGACGGCAGGGTCAAGTTGTGAGCTTGAAGGGATATCCCCCACGACATTTTGTGGAACTAAGGGCACCTCGGGAGAAGTGTCTTCTTGTACCTGGGGGATCTCCTCAGCACCATGATTGGTTTGCTCAGGTTTGAATCGGCGAGCCATTTGCTATTGTAGGACCAATTAGTTAGAGATTCTCTTGATGAAAGACGAATACTAAATTAGGCCTTCCTTCTAGCGCCAAACTGTTGATGCGTGATTTTGACACCAACTAAACACACGTGTGAAATGCTGAGCTGGCCCAAAAGACACACGCGAATGGGGGTAGTGAAATGAATAATAGGTGAAGAAACAATGTTTTAAAGTGGTTTGGATGCTTAAGCAAGCGACTCCTACGTCCACTGATATTGTATTAATATGGAGGGTCAGGTCGCGTTTAGCGAGCTAACTTGCGAGTGATTACAGAAGAGAGAATAAACTATTACAGAGAGAATTTAGCTATTACAAAGTAAAAATGAGCCATTCTGACAAACAGGAGAGGAGATCTCTATCTATAGTGAGCTGAATTGGAGTAATGATTACAAAATCCGTAAAAAAGGGGCAGATACCGTGCAAATCCTTCTTTGCGCCCCGTTACTCACCCACTCGAGTGATTTCCTCGTTTAGTACAAGGGTTGGACACGTGGACGGCCTCCAGCCTTTCGTCAATCTATCACACACCCACTACACTGGCAGTCGCATGCTGCTCACGCCAGCATGCGACATGGCAGCGTCTGAACGGCTGTAGGATCTGCCTAGGCTCTGACCATTTAAGCTGACCGGGCTCTGCATCAGCCCTACTTTTTTAGGCATAACAGACATATTTAAGACAAACATTTTTGTAAGAATAAAATAACGGATAATTTGAAAGAATTTTATTGGTTGTAGACTAGAGCCAATGAATTTTGTATTTATTTCCTTTTTTGTATTTTCAAGACAAACATATTGAATGTCTTTTCATTTTTTGGGTTTTCAAATAATGTTTTTGCAAAAGTATATCAAATGTGTTTTCATTTTTTTTTACAAAATATTTTTGGTATTTTCAAAATAGAAAAACAGATATACAAAATTCATAAAATACGTGTAATGCTTTCTTTCTAGCTAGTATACTCGTAAAATAATCACTAAAACTCATTAAAAATATATATAAGAAAATAGACACACACACACACACACACACACACACACACACACACACATATCTATATATATTAGATATATATATATATATATATATATATATATAATATATATATATACAAGTAATAAAGTATGGGCCCATATTTAATTTTTCTTTATATACAATTCTCAAAATATTCTCAAAAATAGCAACTTGATAGTGTAGCCCGACCCTTCCACTGCGCGTATTCTGAGCAAACGCACCTCACCTGTTACTTGCAAACATTAAAAACAGCGGAGTGAACACTAATGGCTCAGTAAGTAAACCCACTATACTACCCTTCTCTCTCTCCGTTGCTTAAAAATTCTGAATTTTTTTTCCTTACATTACATTTCCCCGATTATTCTCTATTCTTTCCCTGTTCTTCTCTCTTATCTTTCTCTGTTCTTTCTCTATTCTTTCTCTATTTGTTGTCTGTTTTTTTCTCTTTGTTTTCTAATTTTTCACTACCCATGATAATGATGGTATTATGCATATTCATGATGCAAATCCCAAATGCATAAATTATGCATTTTCTTATTTTTCTTTTCTTTTTCTTTCTTTCTTTCTTTCTATTCTTTCCTTTCTTTCTTCTATTTTTTCTTTTCTATTTTTTTTCTATTCTTTCTTCTTTTCTATTCTTGCCAATCGGATTCGGTTGAGGCATGGATTTGAGCCTTGCCGTGTGAGTGAATTCTCTAATTCTGGTTACAATCATCATCCACACACACTTCTAACAGAATGTATATTTCTTCTTTCTAATTCTGAGGCCGCTCACTAAAGGCGGCGTGCATGTGGAACTATGCACCTCACGGCTCCCCATTGCAACAACCTCTCTTCATTTTATATTTTTTTGTTTACACTTCTTTAAGAAAAATTCAGATTTGAATATCTTTAATATCTCATTTTCTTCTATTTCTCTTTAACATATTTTGGCTTTTCATGCTCTTATGAATGTGTAGCTTGTAGATGGTTTCATGCTTATAATTCTTTCTAAATTCACAATTTATGCAATTATGCATTATGGAATGCAAACATATCATTCTCTACCATCTACAAACCATCCCAAGGTAACACATAATCATACTCATCCATGCACTTCTCCTGGCATTCATCAAACTATTCATGGTGCCAAATCAACACTATGGCTACACTTCTATCTCTATTTTGGCCCCCAAAATTTGGAATGAACTCCTCCATAAGTAACACCAAATCTGCCCAAATACACACTTCAAAATTTTCACTTCAATTCTTCCAAATCTCATCCAAACATTCATCAATAACAAAACACCACACAACTTCTCATGGATAGGTTCTAATCATTATTCAACACCAAATCCATCAACAATTCTCATATAACATATATATATATAATATATATATATATATATATATATATATAATATATAAAGAAAGTTCTCTACACACCATAACTTAAAATCATACTTAAGGTAAGATTTACTTACCTTTGATGAGCAAATTCAACCCTTTAAGAATCTCCTTTGATCAAACTCTCTTCCTCTTAATCCTATGAGCATAAACCATCAAAATCAACACTTTAAAAACTAAAATTCACTTCTTAGTGCAAGGATCTTACCTATAGAAGCTTAAGATTGAAAATCCACTCAAAAATACCCAAAACCATGAATTGCTTTGAAGAAGAATTGAAGAATTTGAGAGAATATGGAGGTGAAATGTGCATGCAAATGGTAAGAGTGGCTAGGTTTCACTCTTCAATTTGATATACATAAAAATTATATATAGTTTCCATTTTGCCCTTGCACTTTCTTAAAATTCTATCTAGCCCCTTAGTCAATTACCATAATGCCCTCATTTTTATTGCATTCTCTATGAAATTCTATCTCTTTTCACTCCCCACAATTTCAACTAATTTTGAGTGAAAAGACCATTTTACCCTTAATGCAAGTTTAAGGCATTTTCTTCACATTTTCTCAAAATAACTTTAGCAAAAAATCAACTAAAGGTATAAGAGCATAAATTAAATTATGTACCTCCATGTGGGTGTTACAATACCACTCTTAATCTACCTTAAAATTAGGCTTAATAGAAATGTTGATGCAAAAATACACTAACTAGAGCAATCCAATCAACCTTGAAGGGATCAGAACTGATGTGTGCATGATTAAGGATAACCAACAATATTTAAACGGAAAAATGTAGTGAAGTAAATGGCACAATGAGTTTTTAAAGTGGTTCGGCGAGTTACACTCTTGAGCCTACGTCCACTGTTTTTATATTTGCTATGAGAGCTTACAATGATAATCCTGGAACAATTTGCTAACCCCTTTTTCATCGTTGGAGGGGGTTTATATACAGATTTTGTACAAAGGAAAGAGCGAAAATAAAGAGATTAAAATCAAGATTGAAATGCAACATCGATATTCTCGCGACTGAGTGCTGAGATTGTCCAAAGATTGTTGTCAATCTGATTTCTTTCGAGATATCCAAGATCTGGAGTTATTTGTAAATTGGTTGAACAACTGTAAGGATTGGTCACGACTAGCTTATGCTAGGTCGAGCTACAACTCGACGAGCTTATGCTAGGTCGGACAATCAATTGAATTGAACAGATTCTGGATCGAGATATAACCTTGCAATTCTCCGATATTGATGGAAAAATCGCACACAACATCTGTCCCTTAGTGTTCGGTGCTCGTTTCAAGCTTCGAAGACTATTACTCGACTTGATATCAAGCTCGAACTTTGTCGGTTGTGCACTGAATACAGATTCGGTCGACCTTCATGAGTCGGACTCAATTCTAGTCGACCTACTCAAAACTTGGCTTTTTCTCTGCTATGACATTCTTGACAAACTCGAAATTTGAAATAAAAGGTATTTGTGTAAATTCCACGCAGTCATGTCGCATTAAATTAGGCAGCCTTTGGCAGTTACTTTTCGTCGCGCATGGGCAACTACAACTGTCCACGCGCGAAGTTGAGGCGACATGCAACGACTGTTATGATTGTGGTAATTTAACGGTTGATCGCCCTTCGCAGATGATTGACATGTGGCCACGTCCAAGAGCCAAGATTGCTCAATGAATGAAAGGCTGAGATTCACTATAGATCGACAGCTACGATCGAACCCTACCCTTTCGTCTCCTATGCAAACCACTATAAAAACTGGCAAACTCGTCAAAAAGTCTACACACTTTGCAAAAGTTCTTAGATTTTCTTGCTTGCTCTGTCATTACTCCTTCGTATTCACGATGCTTTTCTGGTGAGTTCATCCTATCCTTCTACTCTGGTAAGGTCTCTTTCCCTTCCTTTACTTGTTTTCATAACTTTCGCGATTGAGGGTGGTCATTGTCGTGGCCACATTGAGCTTTTTAGGGCTTTGTTAGGGTTCTTGAATGTGTTTCTAGCGGTTCTAGGTTTAAGGAGGAGGGTTTATGGCAGTGGCTACTAGAATCTTGGTTGGTCGCTTATGTCTGTTGTCCGATGCAAGCAACCTTACATGCCTAAATGCCTAAACTAAAAGCAAAGTGTGGATAGGTTATCGAATTTTTGAGCTCTAACACATGTTCGCTTCTGTTTCAGGTGTCTAGAGGTGAGTTATCCTCATGTCTTCGTCAAGTAGACATACTATTAATTGCATGTTCGATTCCCCAGCGGGCTCGAAAGTTCTTAGGGGCATAGTCCCTGAGGTTTTCAAGGATGTCATCGCATGGAGCTCGGACCCCGATGTAGTGGGCTCTTCCAACCATGCTTCCACAGAGGTCGCTTAGCCAAAGAGATCTCATATCCATAGGCTACGCAAGGAACCACAATCCTCGATTGGGGCCGAGGATCTTAGGCACATAAATGAAACTTATGCGCCTCAACTTAACTTAAGGGTTCTGAGAGGCTTTTCCTCTAAAGAATCCCCCCACAGGCTATGTGACGGTCTTTGAGTCCCTTCCGAGGTGCGGGCTATCCATTCTTGCCTATCAATTCATCGACAGTGTCTTAAGACAATTCGACATCGTCCCTCTCCAACTGTCGACGAACTCTTATATTATAATTGTAGGTCTGTACATAGCATACCAAATAGTCGAGTTGGGCGAGCCATCTATAGAGGAGCTCATCCATTTGTATAGGTTAAAAAAGGGTCTAGACCAAACATACGACCTCTCCAAGGTGAGGAAAGTACATTTTAACAGTTTGGTCGACGTTCCAAAGAAGGTCCCGCATTGGGATTCCTAATTTTTCTTCTATGAGGCCAAGGAGATTGACGTTTTTTCTTCGGAAGCTAGTAAGACTTCGAATCTTATGTGTGCAAAGAGTATTTCCAAGCTCAAATGTCCGACTGATCAGATTTCTTTGCTTTGCAATAAACGTCGAGCAAAACTTTCTCCCTACAGCGAGCTTAGAGCAACTTCAATGCTTCATCAATCTCTTCGAGAGGGAGCGCAATGTTAATTAGATTATCTCACTTCCTCAATTGAAGGCATACGACTTTTGCTCGGACGAAGCCACATTTAACACTATTCTCAAAAAAGGAAAGTGTTTACTTGCTCGTTTTTTCTTTTTCGCTCTGTTAGGTCGCTGACCGTTTGATTCTTCCTTTCGTAGATATGTGGGTTGAGAAACCAAAGGGCCTAAAGAAGAAGACGACAGTGCCCAGGGTTGTTAATAAACCATCGATTTCTCTGGCGAAGAAACACCCTACCGATGCTACTAGGATGGTTGGGCAAGATTCCTCGTGCCTGGCCCTAAAGTGTAGCGGTGGCAAGCTTGGGGAAGGCCCAAGTGCCAAGAAGTCTATGACTACTTCGAATGCAGCCAGGGAGAATGGTGTCTCCGAGCCTCAAAAGGGTTTGGCGAGGAAAACCTCCGAGTCGACTGGAGGCTAGAGGAAGCATAAGGTGCTCGAGCAACATGATGGCTCAGGCAAGAAGAAAGGGCCAAAGCAGCATGAAGACTTCAATAAGAAAAATTTGACCGAGCCATAGGGGGGCTCGAAAATACAGAAGGTGACCGAGTAGCAAGGTAGCTCGGGCAAAGAGGTTGTAGGGCAAACTGGTGGCCTAAAGAAATCCGCGGCTAAGGACTTGGCCAAAAGGAAATATGTTCCCACGGGCCAAGGTGTCATTCCCATGGGAAGTAAATCAAGCTCGCCTCAACAGGAAGGCAAAATGACGAACAAGACAGCTAGAGCTGCACTCAATGCAGTAATCAACCAGCTCTCTAAGCACATCGACGTCAGGGCCTCGACGGTCAGAGATGTTGTCACTCTGCGAACTTATACAGACATCAAAGATTCGTTTCCTCTTTAGCTATTGTCTTGGGTATGCAACTACAGGACTAAGGTATTAGTAGTTCGCCCCCCTCTCCCTTTGTTATATATGTTTTTCTTTATTCCTCGCTGACTTTCATTTTTTTTTTTTTTTTTTTTTTAAGGCTTGTGTGGTGACCAGGCTTCTCTATAATGAGTGTTACCCCATACCGATGGGCACTCAACAGGGGTGGTAGGAAGTAGAGGCGCTCAAGGAGAATGTCCTAGTTAGGGCCAAGGTGGCTGAGAAAGAGAAAGACTCAAGGCAGGCCGAGCTTGAATGGCTTAAGGGAGAGATGAAGGCCTTTGGGATCAAGGAAAGAGAGTTCCTTGACAACATTGAGGTGAGCAAGATTGCCTAGGCAAAGGCTGAAGCAAAAGAAATCGAGGCCGAGAAGAGTTTCGCACAGCAACGAGGTGCCAACAATAAGCTAAACTTTGAGCTCACCTCGGCTCAGAAAGCTGCCTCAAATTGGGAGACTAAGCTTAATAAGGTCTCACTTGATGTTGCCAAAGAGGTGGAAGGTCGCCACAGGGCCGAGGCTCAGACTAAACAGCTTAGGCTTGAAGTCGATGAGCTAAATTCAGCCATCATGAACCGAGCTTGGGAAACATTAGCTTCCTGGTGCAAAAACTATGGGAAGCTTATCCTTTGATCGACTTTTCCTTCCTTTCGAGGGCCTACCAGAAAGATGTCAACAAGATGAGGACCGAGGCTCAAGGGATGACCTATATTTACTCGAACAACTTTGAGCCCGATGGAGAAGGTGAAGAGGGAGTCAAGGAGGGGAGGAAGATATTGGTGCCAAGTAGAAGGTCGAGGATCCGGTTTCTCTAACCACTCTCCCATCCATTGTTGTCGACCTTCCTTCATCTGAGATTTTGCAAGACGTCCTGACTCCTACCTCCGAAGAGGCTGCCAAGACTTCTGCTGTCAGCAAGCCATCTACCCCGATCGGCGACGAGCTCCTCGGTCCAACTAGCGATAATGCCCCCACTCTTCCAATTGCTTAGAGAGATCCCCCATTTTTAGTTTAGTTTGTAACCAAACTTCACAATCAATGAAAAATTTATTTTGCACATTTCTGTCGGGCAATTTTTCACTTCTGCGGAGTCGTTTTGATCGTCCTAATGAAACTTATCATAAAAAATTCGAATTTGCTCAAAGTTATGCATAGCTCACTTCTTGAGGAACTTTTTGAATATATTCAAGGAAATCTTGTGCGACAACTCTGAGTTTGGAATAATTGTCTGTATTGAGTTTTGGTGGCCAACTTATGACCGATTTCCTTTGATGTGTTTTACTTGAGTTTTCTCAAGTTTGACTTCATCGATTCAGGAAGTTTCTCCCTTACTGAGCTGAATTCTGGCATGGCTTATCGAGCTAAGCTACCCTTTTTCAAACTCTTGACTTTGAGTTTTGGATGTGATCGCGTGGATCGCAATTTTGAAACCATAAATGATAAACAATATATTAATAAACAAAAGATGACAAACAAAATAAAGTTCACGAATAATACCTCTTTTTATTGATAGAATTTTGGCCATAAACGACTTTACAATGAATACTAGAAAAAGACAAAACATGATTAAAACCTGAGCAGATTACTGGTAATACATTAGCAAATGCTAAGCGTTCCATGCTTGCAGTAAGGCTTCACCATTGAGGTGTTCCAAGTGAAAAGTTCCTGGTGTGAGCTTTTCTGAGATCCTGAATGAACCTTTCCATTTGGGCCCAAGTGCCCCCAAATTTGGGTTTTATGTACCCTGAACAACCTTTCTAAGAACTAAGTCACCCACTTAAAAGTCCCTATTCTTGACTTTGGAATTGAAGTATCATCTGGCTCGTTGCTGAAATGCATTATCTTCCTCAACGGAAAGTTTGTCAGCACATATATGGAGTGTGCCTAAAAATAAGGCCATAGCTTCCGAGCAGCGATGACAAGTGCATAGGCGAGCTTCTTCATCTTAAGGAATCTTGCCTCAGCATCGAGCAACCTTTTGCTCACATAGTACATTGGCCACTGCATTCTCCCTTCTTCGCATACCAAAGTCGCGCTGATCGCAGACTTAGATACCGATAAATATAGTAGCAACGGCTCACCCTAGATGGGCTTTGATAGTAAAGGAGGCTACCCTATATGCTTCTTCAATTTCTGGAATGCTTTCTCTCACTCTGCTATCCATTTAAAACCTTTTTTTCCCTTTAGGGTCTCGAAGAATAGTAGGCACCTGTCTATGGCTCGAGAAACAAACTTGCTAAGTTCGACCACTCGCCTTGTCAAGCTCTGAACCTGCCTTATGCTCGTCAGGCTTTTCACGTCCAAGAGAGCTTGAATCTTTTCTGGGTTGGCTTTGATACCCCACTGATTGACTAGAAAACCCGAAAAATTTTCCAAGCTTACTCTAAAAGCACACTTTAGAGGATTAAGTCTCATTCTATATTTTTTGAGGATGTCAAACATTTCCCCCAGGTGCTCAATATCGCTTTTGACGAACTTTGATTTGATGAGTATGTCGTCGATATACACCTCTATCGTTTTGCCAATTTGCTCAGCGAACATCTTGTTCACCAAACGTTGATAGGTCATCTTAGCATTCTTCAAGCCAAACGGCATAACCTTGTAACAGTAAATCCCCCGATCAGTAATAAATTAGGTGTGTTTTTTATCGGGCTAATACATCGAGATTTGGTTGTATCCCGAGTATGCATCCATGAAGTTGAGTAGTGCGTTCCTTGCTGTCGCATCTACTAATTGGTCGATTCGAGACAATAGAAAGTTTTCTTTAGGACAAGCTTTATTCAAATCTGTGAAGTCAACGCAAGTTCGTCACTTGCCATTCGACTTTTTTTACCAAGACTGGGTTGGAGAGCTAGTCCGAGTATTTCAATTCCATGATGAAGTTGATGTTTAAGAGTTTGTCAATTTCATTTTTGAGTGCTTTGGAGTACTCTGCATCCATAGATATTCTCTTTTGTCTGATTGGTCGAGCTACTAGGTCGACGTTCAACCTATAGCATATTACCTCGAGGTTGATCACCACTGTATATGCGTGTACCCATGCGAACACGTCGAGGTTTTTCTTTAGGAACCCCACCAGACTATCAACCAATCTTTGCTCAAACTGCTGCCAATATTTAATATGTGAGTTGAATCTTCCTCGTTGACAAATACTTCTCGCAGCTCTTTTGTTAGCCCTGTTGTAGGCTCTTCTTTATGGATGCGAGTTTTTATGGTGTCCTCTAAAGGTCCAGGGTTTGGCTCGGACTCGACTATGACCATGGTTCTCGAGAGTGACCATTTTAGTGTAGCATTAATAGTCTGGTTGTAATATTCTCGAGATTCTTTTCTGCAGCTTTTGATTATCATGACCCCACCTAGAGTCGGGAACCTCATTGCTTGGTAGCGTATTGAAGTGACTGCACTCAGATCATCCAAGATTGATCTTCCAAGGATGACATTATAAATGGTCGGGCAGTCCACTAGTAAGAATTCTGCCATCACCATCCTGATCTTGGGTTCTGCACCCAAGGTCACGGGTAGGTCAATTGTTCCCTTGGGGACCAGGCTATTCCCGGTGAACCCATAAAGCAGCGATGGACATGCCCTTAGATCTCGCCTGTGAACCTCATTTCTTAGAAGACTCTCAAGAAAATGATGTTTGCTGCACTAACATTATCAACCATCACCTATAGTACTCTAGCGTTGCCGATCCTTGCAGCGATTACAATCGTATCATGATTATGGCAAGGAGATTCTTCACATTCCTCTAATGTGAATCCTACCACCTTACTCTCTTACTTGGGCTGCTTTGGCAGCTTTTGTTCACAACTTATTACTCGCGAAAACGAGTTTGTTCTAGCCTCTCAAGCATATTGTTTGCAGGAACGCCTTGAGCTCCCTGCAATGTCGAGATCATGCCTACAAGAACTTCAGTGTTGGCGTTGGTAGGGGCTTGCTGGATCTTGTTATTCCACTCGCCACTATTTTCGCAAGCTGGTGCCTCCTTAACAAACTCTTTTAAGTAGCCCATTCAGATTAGATCCTCAATGGCATTCTTTAAAGCCCGACACCATTGGTGTTGTGCCCAATGTGTCGGTGGTATCGACAATACTTCTGCCAATCTCTTTTGCTCAGAGCCCCTCTCATTCTTTCTGGAGTCTTTTAGCCTTACAAGAGACTTCATATATATGAGTTATATCTTGAGTGAGGGGGACGTATTCTGCATACCACAGGAAAGGTTACCTTTCCTCATGATTTTTCATCTTCTGCCTCTTTTGGAACCTGTTGCAGTCCTAGTCATTGTAGTCTTGGCTCGTTCGTTTATCTGATGGGCGATCTTGTTGCCTATCTAAGGCTCTTCGTGGCGAGCTTCTAGCTAGGGCAGCTAGCGAGTTTTCCACTCACTTATGCTTGGCAGCCACTCACTTATGCTTGGCAGCCATCTGATAGAATTTTTCTAAGCTCACATGGTCTTCACTTTGGAGCTCTTTCCACAGCTTTGTTTGCAGCTTAATGTCTGCAATTAGCAAAGTTCGAATTGACTCTTTAGAAGCATCCACGACCTTTGCCTGCTCGTTCTGGAACCTCGTTAAATACAAGGTCAGTGTTTTGTCTCTCTCCTGATGAATGTTGCTCAAGTAGCTGAGCGGTATTACGAACTATCTCCTCGGTTGGAATTGCTATAAGTACAGCGAGGAGAATTGTTGCCAAGAACTAATGGAGTTCGCCTTAAGTCTTTTGTACCACCTCTTGGCATCCCCTACCAATGTGACTGTGAAGCAGTGACACTTTGCCAAGTCATAAACTGGTACAACTCCATTAGGTCGTTGAAAGTCTCGAGGTGGTCTCTGGGATCTCTTTTCCCATTGAACTTACTTTTTGGCCGCGCCCTGAATCCTTGGGGAAGCGAGGCCTGGCAAACTTCCTCTGTGAAGGGAGATCTCACTATCTCTTCCGCCGCATTGTTTTGGCGAGCTCTTAAATTGTCGAGCATTTTCTGTACCCGATCTAAGTCTTCGTTGTGAGGATTGTCCTAGCTGACTCTATTCAGCCTTACCTCGAGCAAGTGAGTTTGAAAATCTATTACTTATGAGCCCCCTCAATTATGCACATTGATGCACGAGGTTGAGTCATGATGGTTAGGCTGGTAGGTGCTATCATACTCGTTAGTGTGTTGCTCGCAACGTTGGTTATAACAGAAACGTCAGTCATTGCCAGATTGGCGCACATGACTCGCCTCGCAAGTTTACGAGGTCTGAGCTTTCCTTGGGCATGGGTTAAAACGGCACACTGACGTTGGGGATACTGCCAGGCAAGTCGAGTGTCCCGTGGGCAACCATTACCTTCATTTTTCCCCATTGGTTGTTTTCCTAGTCGCCTCCCGAGGTTAGTTTGTTTGCAAGACTCACGCTCGTGAGCGAAATGTACTCCGTGACGTCAGGGGATGTCGGTTGCCCCTTGGTGTCGATGAACCAAATTGGTTGTCGGTTGAATTTTGACTTGTTGGGGTGATATCTGTGAAGCTTGGCTGGTTAAGGTCTTGGGCGTTTGGTTGCTGATTTCTTAACTTTGTCACATTCTATTGCATCGGTTGTGCAACCATTGTTCTAATCATCTCCACTAGTTGGTTGTCCTTAGGATTTGACGTCCCTACCCCTTGGTTATTCGCAGCTTGTTGCCCTAGCAACACTGGTGGTCAACGCCCAACGGCATCTTGTTACGCCTCACGGTGGGTGGCTTCCACATTGTCATGGTTTTCGGTGGTGGTTTTCGATCTTGTACGCACCATTGTGGGCCTTAAGTGATCGAGTCCCTAGAGTTTGTTTGCCGGAAATTCTGAAATTTGGCAAAAACCCTCATTCTAATGCCAAAATGTTGATGCAAAAATACAACTAGAGCGATCTGATTGACCTTAACGGGATCGAAACTTATGTATGCGTGATTATCGGTAACCAGCAATGTTTAAACGAAAAAATGCAGTGAAGTAAATGGCACGATGAGTTTTTAAAGTGGTTCGGTGAGTTACACTCTTGAGCCTACGTCCACTGTTTTTATATTTGTTGTGAGAGTTTACAATGATACTCTTAGAACAATTTGGTATCCCCTTTCTCATAGTTGGAAGGGGTTTATATGCAAATTATGTACAAAGAAAAGAACGAAAATAAAGGGATTACAACCAAGATTGAAATGCAACTCTGATATTCTTGCAATTAAGCTTTAAGATTCCGCAAAGATTGATGTCGATTTGATTCCTCTCGAGATATCCAGGATCTAGAGTTATTTGCGAATTGGTTGAACAACTGTAAGGATTGGTCACGACTAGCTTGTGCTAGGTCGAGCTACAACTCGACGAGCTTATGCTGAGTCGAACAACCAATTGAATCGAATAGATTCTGGATCGAGATATAACCTCATAATTCTCCGAGCTTGACAGAAAAATCACACACAACAAAAAAGAATAATATTATATATATTAAGATATATTTCATCATTTTTATATTAAGTATAATTTTACCATATTATTTATTAAATTATCCCTTCAATTACATTTTTGTAGAACATAAAATAATCTATCACTTAAAAGATAGAATTATGAAATATCTCTTTGAAGGTGCAATATTATTCAATGAACAGCACTATATTTACAATTTTTTTATACAATCTTAATGTAATAGCTCACAGTTAACTCGCAATAATCTATTTGTTAAAATACAAACTGACCAATTGTAAATTGTCATCTCAGGATTATATAAAAAATTGTACAAAAAAATTGTAAGTGTAAATTTATTGTTATTCAATTAAAT
The DNA here is from genome assembly GCF_008641045.1 of Pistacia vera. Lineage (NCBI taxonomy): Eukaryota > Viridiplantae > Streptophyta > Magnoliopsida > Sapindales > Anacardiaceae > Pistacia > Pistacia vera. The sequence goes on from NW_022196298.1 coordinate 929,491, forward strand.
GGTCAAAGTCAAATCTTTTTGAGATCATCAATTTGAGATATTACGTGTTATAAATAAATATTTCACAGATAAAAAAATAAATAAACAAATTTGGATCAGTTGGTAAGAACTAAAGAAAAGTGTTTAGCCTAATAGTAGTTCACTTGATCAAAATGGTCCCAGCCAACCACCAGTCTTTGATGAAAGGTTTCGGTTGACCACCTTAAACGCTACGCAACATTCATTCAACTCAGCCATCATCGTCTAACTTCATCTTCTTCATCATCCTTCAACACACACGCATCCTTCAATAAAAATTTCATCACATTTAACAACCAAATCCTAAAAATTATTCATGCCAAAAACGAAATCTAAAACACAAAAGATTCCATATTTTGATTTCCTTGTGGCAATTACAGTTTTACAAAGATATACATATCAAAGAAAACACAGAATTCACAAATACAAACCCACTAATACAAAAGATACAAATCGAATCGATCTTTATTAACTAAGCACAAGCACAAGGATTATCAACATCTACAGCAACATCCTCACTGCCACTCCTAAAAACCAAGTATCCAACCGTAAGCCCCACCACGATGGCCAAGAACACACCTCCATTAAACGACATGACCGCCAGCATCAAAAGATACCCCAACCCGGAGTTCACCCCAAACAGCACCGTCCCGGCAATCCTCCCCGCTGATAACTTTCCGGCGACCTTCTTCTGGAGCAGCGGCACCTCAACATCAGCGCGTTTCTTGGCCCCGATCTGGGTGACGCGCACCCGTGTATCCTCCAAGTACTGGTAAAAAGCGGAGACGACAAAGCAGGCGAAAAGGGTCAAACCGTAACTGAGCCAAGAATTGGTCCGCCATGAGTCGAATAGGATGGTGACGGTGCGCCCCCAGTAGAAGGTCATGTGCATCATCTTCGCTTAGTTTTAGAGAGAGAGAGAGGGAGAGAGAGTTTCAGGACAAGCAGCTGAAACCGATGAAATTAAGATGCTTATTTTAGAAGCAGTACTATTCGTTGCTTCTGTTTTGTGTAGTACAGTGTACAACTTTTACGAAATATATATGTTTTTTTTTTCCGCGGGGGTGTGGTAATGCCCTCTCCAAGTTGTCTTAATTACCGTTTTGGGATCCGGGTTTTCTAACAGTTGGATTTAAAATTAGATTTATGATATAATAACAAAATCTTTGAGATTTTAAAAAATCTCTTATTATTAATAAACCGTCTAATATTTTTGGACAATCGTCCATATTTTCTGGACGGCCATTCATTCAAGAATGGACGAGGGTTCAAAAAAAATATTTAAGAATAAATTAAAAATCAATGGACTCTCGTCCAAATACTAAGGACGGGCGTCCCTTTAATATGGACAACCATCTAAATTATATAGACGATCGTTCAAATAAGCACACTAGATGGATGCTAGTCTATCTACTGCAGCCGTCCGCATGAGATGGATTGGCGTACATACTTTGTCAATTTTATTTTTTTTAAACATAATTTTAAAATAAAAATACACACAATATGGACGCCAGTCCATCTAGTGTTGTGCGGACGGTCGTCTGCATGAGATGGATTGGCGTCCATACTTTGTTAAAAAAAAAAAAAAAAAATTATAAAAATCAATAGCTTGTCTAATACGCTTTACAAATAAGTGCAAAAATTTTATGTGAAATAAGGGGGAAAAAAAAAACTTCCATTTTTATTTTTTTTTCTTCTCTTCTCGTTCGTTTGCGTGTCGTGTTCTGCTTACTCTTCGACACCAGTTTCTTCCTCAACAGCCAAGCAACAGCAACTGTTTATGGTTTTTTCACAAGAAAGTCACCTCTTTTTATAGAGATAATCGTTTAGCGTAGAAAGGGAAATAAGGATGTCAAACATTTTAAAGCTCATAAATATTTGTTAAGGTAAAGAATTTTTTACTTATTTCATATATTTATTTAGTTTCATATTCTATTTTAAATTGAATATATGTTACAATACAAAACAATTGATAGATAATATTTGTTGGCGACTGTTATGAACTAGATTCGTGAACGCAAAAACTAGTATTAGTTGTGCATGAAATTACGGAATATGGAAGAGTCCAGTTTGCCTCGTTTCAATGATCTTGATGTAAACTGTATTCGAAACTTTAACTTTGTCGTTAACATGATTTTAAATATGTTGTATTGTATTGTTTCTTATGATTAATACATTCTAATTTTGTTTATCATAAAATCAGGAAAATGAATGTGATGAATTAGAAGATACAGGATGTGCAGAGGAAGAAGTGGAGCCTCATATTGGAATGGTGTTTGATTCAGTTGATGGTTTGGTGAAGTATTACAGAAGGTATGGGGATAAAATGGGTTTTGAAGCAATGATACATACGTCAAAGAAAAGAGATGATGGGGAGATGAGATACATGACAGTGGCATGTTCTTATTCTAGGAAGGAGAGAAGTAAATCCAGAAATACCTTGAAAAAGCAACCTGTTGCAAAAACAGATTGTAAGACTCAGATTAGTGCAGTTTTGAATGGTGAATGCAAATGGGAAATTAAATCAGTTGTGCTTGAACATAACCATGATCTTACAAGTCCAACGAAAAGAAGATATTTCAAGGTAAACTGAATGATACAACCTTTTGTGAAAAAGAGGCTTAAAGTTAATAATTAGGCTAGGATTAGACCATGTAAAAATTTTCAATCATGTTTAGTTGAGGCAGGAGGTGTAGAGAATTTGACATTTCTACAAAAAGATTGTAAGAACTACATTGAAAAAGTTAGAAGGCTATGACTTGGAGTTGGAGATGCTTTGGTAGTACTCGGGTATTTTATTAAAATGCAAAAGGAGAATTCAAATTTCTGGTACATGATTGATGTAGATGAAGAGATTCGATTAAAGAATGTGCTATGGGTTGATGCTGGATGTAGAGCCGCATATAAAGAATTCAGTGACGTTATGACCTTCGACACAACGTATCTGATGAACAAGTATGATATGCCATTTGCTACTTTTGTGGGGGTTGATCATCTGGACATTCGACATTGTTAGGTTGTGGGTTAATTTCCCATGAGAACACTGAGACATTTCTATAGCTATTTCGTTCTTGGCTTGAATGCATAGATTTTGCTTCTAATGGAATTATCACTAATCAAGATAAGGCCATGCAAAATGCAATTGAGATTGTTTTCCCCGGTACAAGACATAGGTGGTGTTTGTGGCCTATAATGAAGAAACTACCTGAGAAGTTAAGTGGGTATAAGGAATATGAAACTATAAAATTTACATTACAAAATATTGTGTATGATTCGTTGACACATGAAGAGCGAAAGATGGAATGCATGCAGAATAATGCATGTGATACTATAACATGTATATTCATATTTTGCAAAAAAATAAAAATAAATAAATAAATAAATCAAATTGAAAACAAGTAAGGTATAACTTGTTACCTTAAGTCCTTAGCAATCTTGGAGACTTTTAATTTCAAGAGAAATTAAACAAAAGAATATCCACACTAAGGTAAAAGAAGAATTAGGTCAAGAGAGACATTTAGGGTTCTTAGAAATTTTTTATCTCTATCTCAAAATTGATATATCATTTTCTTTATCTATGTAGCCTTTTAAACAATTCAATAATTGTTTTGGACTTCCTTAAACAATTCCATAATTGTTTTAGAGTTGTAAATAATTCCATAATTATTATAAAGTTGTTAAACTGCTTTAAATAATAACACTGGATTAACATTTAATCACAATTAACAATTTAACTCTTAAATTGTTTACATAACAATTTAACCTTTAAATTGTTCATATGTTTACAACTACAACCCATTGTTAAATTCAATTTAATATAAAGAAAATGATTAATTATGAATTGGAATTCCATTTAATTCCAATTAGCAATTTAACTCTTAAATTATTCATAATAACTAATATAACCCTCCATTGAATCTAATTCAATGATAATAATATAAATAACTTTATTACCCTTGGTGGGTGCTAGCCAACCTTGGATAATCAACTCTCTTTGGCTATTTCTCTATTCTCCTTACTTTTTATGTGTGACCTCTTAAGTTCACTGTGGCCTAGCCATGGGCCCAATATCATAGTCTATTCCGATATGTTTTGTCATAACTCTTTATGAACAAAACTCTCACCGATTATGGTAGGCATCTAGCAATGCTCCATAACCTCTAAGTCACAATGAAGATATACTCCAACGAACCCTTTTATAATCATACGCACTGTATAATCAAATCCTTCCATTGTCTAATCTCAATCAAGAATGGATTCATGGTATGTCAAAATCATTATTTTAATTTTATATCAAATTGACAATCAATACATATGAAACGTGTCACCATGAAACAACCTTTCAGGTAACATTTTATATGCCCCGGCCAGAGATTTCCCTTTTCCAATGTATCTTGACATTTTTCTAGGAACTCTATATCAATCTATACCAAGTCAGCGGATCCCATCTTGACTATCACTTGACCTTACACATAAACAACACATGGCCAAATCGGCTTATTAACACATGTCATGATTAGCCTCGTGTTTATACACCATATGAACTATATGCGTTTATGCAAAATTCAACCATGATATCTCATGTCTAAGGATCAATAATACACTAGTACGATCTTATGATGAATCATTGACTACATTTTAAATGTCCATGTGATTCATCATAAATGGTCATATTCGATGAACAGTTCACTAACCGCTTATCCATGCTAATGCCATAGTGATATAACTTTTATAATCACCCACACTAATACCATCACATGATATTCTATGGAGGCATTCAACATGACAAATATATAATATTATTGCAAAATTAATATTACCTATGTAGGGAATACTTTGATGATTTTGATCTTCTAAAGATTTGTATCATCCGAACATTTCACATATAATACATATATATAAATGAAGTAATAAACCACATGTGAAATAAGAACACTTTCTTCTATTGATAAGATAAAAATGTATGTTCAAAATATATATACATTAACATATATATACAAAACATAATGCCTTGGAACCGACGACATGATTAGTTCCTAGGGCATACACTAACAAAGAGTTCGAAGAACGGTGGAACAAATTCATTGATGTGTATAACCTTCACAAGAATGAATGGTTATGTGGAATGTACAAAGAAAGAGTACGTTGGGTGCCTATATTTCTCAAAGATACTTTCTGGGCAGGTATGTCTACTATCCAACGTAGTGAAAGTATGCATGCATTTTTCGATGAATATATAAATTCCAAAACAACATTGAAACAATTTGTGGAACAATATGATAATGCATTGCGAGATAAAGTGGAAAAGTAAAGGGAAGCTCATTTTAGATCTTTCAAGTCTTGGATACCATGCATAACTAATTACCCTATTGAGAAATAATTTCAAAATGCATACACAACTGCAAAATTTAAAGAGTTTCAAGAAAAGATTATGAGGAAGAGTTATTGTGAATTATCTTTTTCGAAAAAGTCTGATTCGTATGAGGAGTATCAAGTTTTAGAAGATGTTTGGTTTGGAGATAGTAATCAGCGTGTTCCCTTTCTGGCATACTTTGAAGAAAGTTCATATGATATTCATTGTAATTGTCATTTGTTTGAGTTCAGATGGATTTTATGCATGCATGCCATTATTGTGTTGACTCATAAAAGGGTTTCACACGTTCCAGATAAGTACATTCTACGGCGTTGGAGGAAAAACATAAATAGATGTCATACAAAAATCAAGGTAAGTTATAATAGATGGAGCACCAACGTTGAAGGACAACGTTTTGAGAAGTTGTCTAATATAATGCTGATAGTAGCTGATATGGCATCAAATAATGAGGAAAACTGTAATATGTTGATGGAATTTATGATTGGCATGAGAAAAAAGTTGGAGCATAAGGAAAGTAAGGGAGAGCTTGGTAGTAAAGATGGGGACAGTCCTCCCAAAGAGGGGAATAGTCTAATTGTTAGTCCACATGCAGTTCATAGCAAAGGTCATCCTTCATGCAAAAGAAAGCAATTAAAGGTTGACGAGATTGTACGTAGGGCTAAAAATAGAAAATTATGAAAACAAAGAATTGGTATGAGTTATACACCTATTCTTACATGATATTTGTTTTTGAAACATTATTTACTTATTTGAAGTTTAATATTTACTTGATTATTAATATGTTATGCTACTTTATAGGGTAAGAATCATCAGTATAGCGAGACAACATTGCTGAAAGTGTACCAGGAACTCAAGTGTTGTCAAATGATATTGTTGCTACCCAGTTATGTGTTATGTATGTTGTATAATTGTGAAAACCTTAAGTTTTCTATAACGTGTGCTAAATTGTGGTTGTTAAACATTGATAGATGTCCACTGGTTCAGTTCAGAATCTTGCAGGAAAAAGTAATTTATTTATTGGACAGGAGGATGTAAATGATGAACATGTTTTGTTGGGAGAGATTTGATATCGTAAACCGGTTGAAGCATATAAAATTGTATTCAATAGAAATTATTCATGTTGTGGTTAACTTCGAATGAATGCAGTTGAGCTGCATGCTAATTCAATTGTTTTGTTTTTATTATTTTTGTCGCTGGTTGGGTAAGAGTATGCTATATGTTGTAGGGTTGTGAATTCATAATAATAAAGTAAATGTAACTTATTCTTATTCTGAATGTTTTCAGTATATATTATCGTCACATTTCATTATATATTATTCTAAATTTCATTTGAGATTTTAGTTTTGATATATTTTTTGGTATGTCTAGTATTACATATACATATGTATTGAGATATGTATTGCACAATAATTAATGATATGAAACCGTGGCAAATATAATCTTCGCACATAACGTTCATACTGACAATTAACATTCATATGATATTGGAGAAGTTCAGCTAATTGAGAACATCTTGTGAAATCACACTTTATTAATTAACATATTTATAAACAAAAGGAAAATATAATCTGCATACATAGAGTTTAGTATTTGAACTACACATAATGACAATTAACATTCATAGTGCGTTCCTAAGGATGTTCAGAAGGTGGAGGTCGTTGAGAAGTTCTTCATCATAGTGTAGGAGATGGAGGCTGACTGGAGGAGGAGGAGGTTGTTGACAATTTCTTCAACATGTTGGAAATTTCTGTCATGCGTTCTCCAATGATGTCAACCATTTCTTCTATTCTTGATGCGAACGAGTTGAAATCACTTTGCAATTGATCATGTTGTTCCTAAATTTCCTCTCAATACGTGAAAAACTCTCCTCTTGAAACCTTTCGATCCACTCAAATCTGCTTACTATTTCGTCTAAGGTATGAGAAGACATTTCTTGTACATTCTGAGAAAATCCATGTTCAATACTCGTTCATCTTCTTTTGCGCACATAGACTTATCCTTGATTTTCCCCTTCTAGAACAAGGACACTCTCCTAAACCGTTGCCTCTTTCTCCATTTCATCCCTAATCAGAAACCATTCTCTTGCCACATTCTTTTTAATCAAACCCATTTTACACAATGTGACATCCCCCAACAAATTTTTTGCAGAAAATGTAATCTTATTGGCTTCATCAGAAAGAGTGGTCTCTAAACCCAACTTCTCACATATTAACGTAATAAGCATCCCTTAATATATTTCTCCTTTTTTTGCTTTAATCCCTCACAACTTTTTAATCAATAACTTTGCTGAATTTACTTGCCTCCCTGTTATTGCTACTTCCATGAACAATAAATCATTGATTGTCACATTTCCATTTGTCTCTTTCCTGCCATTAAATGTGAAAGTCAAAAATCTATGAAAAATTCTGATGACAGGATTCTTTAACTTTGTAGATTTACACCTAAGTGGATGGTAAACCCCTACTCTAGAAACATCTGTCCAAGCTTGTTTGGAATCCCACGTTCTGGATACGTTATCCAAACCTTCAAAATCAAACCCTATTCAGATTGCTAAATCCTGTGGCCTCACTACACAATTCTGATTCTTTAATCTAAAAAACATTGTATATGCCAGAAAATCATCAATATCTATCTGCACAACTTCCAAACTACTAAAAAACTCATAAATCAAATGCTTATATCCATCATATCTATCACTCACCAATTGAGCCCGTTTCAGATTATGGATCCAACCATTAATCTCATCACCAAAACCCAACCTTGCTATAAATCCTAAATCTAAACTTCTTCCAAGACAAAAATATCTCTTTTCGCCATCTCTTTGTATTGCTTTTAATGTTGCACGTCTCGAAATTAGACTCCAGATGACGATGTGCCTCCATGAGGATTGGTTGTATTTTTTGCTCTTACCATTTTCTACTTTCTTCTAAAACCAGAAACTTCCTGGAAAAAACATATCCATAAGTAATTCTACAAATATTCCAAAAAAGAGAACTATAATGAAAAATCATGTTTAGTGCCATTCATGTCTAGATTGTAGCATTACTTATAAGAATATCATCACCTTGGAGGAGTTATGAATTATGTGAACTATAAAATGTTCAAAAAATGAACTTAGCATACATGCTGACCAATGCATTGCCAATAATCAAATTGTCATGTAGGCCCACACGAGTTACCAAAGCATGATCAATCTCGCCTTGAACAGCCAACTCAGGATCTAAACAAGCAACCAATGCACCTGTAAAAGTCACATAGTTGTATATTTTTTCCAGCTAATAATATTAATAATAATCGGTTATGGTTTTCTTGATATTTAGTCTCATCCATCTGTTTCTTCTTCCCTTGCCCATGTGATTTCAGTTCTCTGTCTCTCTAAATCCAGTGACCAATTTTCCATTTCTGTAACATTATCCTTTGTTTTTGCTTTTTTTCTTTTTTAATGGTTTTTGGTTTGGTTGTTTTTGACATGGACATATAGCTCAGAGACATTGACAGTGAAGCAAATCTAAGTCCTCTCTTTTATTTCTCTAGTCTTTTTCATATGCAACTGTAAGCTTCGAAAGCTAGACACGACACAACCCAAATCAGATTGAAGCATTGGGAAGCCAATCTTGAAGCACTTGGGTGTTTAAAACTTTTTACCTACTATTATTTTACACTTTAAGTTTTTAAATAAATGCCTCAAGCAGTAGCTTGTTTGTTCATGAAGAAATTCAACTCTTTGAATGATTCTCTGATGCATACTTGAAAATTCTTCAAAGTTCACCCCCACAAGCCACAATATTTTTCTTCCAATCGTCTTATAATTCTCGAAATAACTACCCACCATTATTCCTATCACTATTTTATGAAGATTTTTATTAAATGCTTCTCAGCTATACTCCATTTACATAATTAATGTAACCTAGCTGTTAGGTTGCATCAATTAAGACAAATTTATTGTAATACTCTCTCTGTTTCAATATAAATGACGTTTTAAGTTTCTACACAACTTTTAATGAAACAATTTCATTTCTCTCTAATTTGACTTTTTCCTCTGATTTTGTAGGTAGCAAAACAAAGTTTTTCCCACTGCACACATAAGTGAATTATTTAAATAATTTAATATAAGAGAGAGAAGAGATGTGAGCCCTAGAAAAAAGTGGAGAATGGAGATGTGGGTCATAGACAAGACAACGTCATTTAATTTGAAAAAAATTTGCACCCTCAAAATGACATTTATAAAAAAATAGAGGGAGTAATATTTTTAATTTTTTTTATAATTATTTGATTGGCCATGGAGAATTAAGACAACTCTAGTACATGTTTCTTGAACGTTTACTTGGTAATTTATTCAGTTAAAAATAAGATTATTGACTTTGTAACCTCCAACATGCAAGCTTTCTTTTGTACTTTTGAGATGAGACAAAGCTTTGGTTGCCAATTAATATAAACCAACATGGTTTATAACTCTATTTTGTCAAATTTCTGGCTTTGCGTGAGCTATTTAGACAATGATATCGGATGGGTTTTATGTTTTCTGCAAGTTTAGAGACTGAAAATACCACAAAAGTTGTGAAGTTTCTTCAAGTTTAAAGTTTATATTTGTTTGCTTCTTCAGATTTATAGGTCTACAATTTCAAGTGTTTGTGCTATGTCTTTCAATCCAGTTTATGATCATAGCAGCTGCAACTAACTCAGATGATGGTAAGTTCTTGCTTTGGTGACTTGTAACTGAAGGATCTTTAATGTATGTGATGTTTTATAGCTAAGTGTTGGTGAAAATCCAAGATTCAATGACTGTAAATGAATCATCGATTGAAGGATTTTGGTTATAACTTTTTGTTTAGAGTTGATGGTTATCTCTGCTTAATAAGTTGCTCTCCTTTCCCTAAAATCACACTCCTTAATATGCTAATTCCACTAACTGAATTATTCCCTCTCCTAGCACACTTACTCTTCAAACGACAATATCACCTAACCAACCTCCACTAACACATGCTCACATGCCACTCACACCTTCTGCCATTTTTTATCCTTATACCCCTTTTTATTGATGGAACTCCCTGCCAATTTCACACTCTAACCAGCAAGCAATAGGCTACAAAAATGCAGATAACACAACAAAAATTCTGGAAGAGTTTTGATGCAAATTCACATTTTTGCACAACCAATAACCAAATTCACATCACTACAAATATCATTATTGCACAACCAATTAACATTATTGCACAACCAATTAAATATGTCTCATTCATCAATACAAATAGCATTATTGCACAACCAATTAACATATATCCTTCGGAGAGTTTTGATGCAAATTATTAGGGCTTCTACCAAGCAAAACCCAACCAAATAATAACCCAACCAATTATTAGAGTTTTGAACTTTCTTCAATAGGATAAGAAACAAAGAAATGAAGTACAAAACAAAAAATACTCATAGGTGGTTTAACTGTGTAGTCTAGCTGGAGTCCAGACGATGAAGACGAAGAACTGAATAACGACGGTAGATAATGTGGCTTCAACGGCGGCAGATGCAATGTTTCTGTAACTCTGCGTTTTTTGAATTAGTTTTGGAACCCAACAATCCCTAAACCAGTGAATTTTTATTTTAAATTTATGTTTTTAAAATTTTTAACACTATAGGGATGTCAGTCCATTAATAGGGACGTTCGTCCACACTAGATGGACTGGCATCCATCTAGTGTGCTTATTTAAACAGTCATCTATATAATTTGGACAGTCGTTTATAGTAAAGGGATGCCCGTCCTTAGTATTTGGAAGAGAGTCCATTGATTTTTAATTTATTTTTAAATATTTTTTCTTGACCGTCGTCCATTCCTAAATGAATGGCCGTCCAAAAATGTTGGACAACCATCCATTCACGGAAGTCTTGTATTGTGTCCTATGACGTCCGAGTCTGGTGCCACGTATATCAGTGCAAAATTTCAGTACCAAATTTTGTTTTACATAGCACTTTTGTATAAGTTAATAAATGTTATGAAATTATATTTTTATAGTTTATTATAACATCTAAAACTTAATGATAAATTAAATTAAAGTTAACGGGGTTGATTATTTGATTATAAATTAATTTGAATAAATTTAGATCATGTGCAATTTATTTGAAGTGGTAACAATTGATTAAATTAAATAGAGATTGGATAAGTAGTGGGGTTAAATGTCAAATTTCAACTAAGGTGGGGTTGATGGTTACTTTACAGCAAAGAATTCATGGAGAAGACATAGAATATAATAATGAAGGTAATTCTCTTATGCACGCCTTTGCTTATACTTTCTGGCTGTGCACAATTGTTAATGATAAAATTCAACATAATCACATATAATTTGGTGTTTTGTTTTTTTAAATAGAGTAAACTACATGTTCCCAACCAGGTTTAACGAAATGGCAAGTTCTCACCCCTGGTTTCATAAATTCCATATTCTCACTCGTAAATTAACAAAAAAATGTTTAATGTAACGTTTAAAGGGTAAAGTTGTCATTTTCATTACATTAAACCTGAAATGAAAATAAAAATTTCAAAATAACCCTCCACATCTCAAATTTCTCTAACAAACACCCTCTCTCAACTCACCACCATTGCCAGCGTTGTCACAATCAACCTAGCAGGTGCGCACAGCGCTAGGTGTAAGCGCTGGAGACGTGCATGCGCACACTGTGGACAAGCAGGCTAGTTAGGGAAATTCATCGAGCAGATGGTGTGCCAACCCAAAAACCCAATAAACTCCTATCGTAAACTTTTCCAAAGCCCAGAAAAACAACACAAACACTCCAATAACACACACAAACAACCTTCAACAGAACCAAAACCCTAAAACTCCAAACAATTCACCAAATCGACCTCCAAAAAAAGCACAAATAAGCAAATCGCGAAGAGAAACACGAACCTCTCAACTGGCTAATTGACAACCAATCAATTACAGGTGAGAGGAGGGTTATGAAGAGTGGGATCCGGTAGTTGAGAAGGTGGTGTCCGATTGCAATTTGGTCGTCAGATATAGTCGAAATCCAATGAAGAACGGCAAAACCCTAAAACCAAAATCGTCGGCGAACGGAGGGATGAAACGATCAAGAACCAAAAGTGGAGTGGGTAATAAGGAAGGCGATGGTGGCGATGGGAAGGTGATGGTGGCAATAGGGTAAATCAACACAGTAGCAATCAACCTAGATCGGGGTTGAATCAAATGATTGCGTAGACATGGGGCGTTAAAAAGTAATTTACTAATTTATTTGTCAAGAGCAGTTTGGTAATAATAGACTCTATACTATGTCAAAATCCAAAAATTATGAACGATGTTAATTTAAGAGTGAGAATCTGGAATTCATGAAGCCAAGGATGGGAACTTGCAAATTCACCAAACCTTGGGTGGGAAGTGGGAACATGTCATTAACTCTTTTAAATATATGTATGGACAAAAAATCATCTTGGGCCTGACGAGGTCCAATAACGAAATAAACATGTCACGACCCAACGCCTTAGCCCAATTTCGGTTGGGCCTATGCTTAAAGTTATCTCTTGAACTACCCACTCTATGAGTTGGGTTATCCTACAAGTTAAGCTGAACTGGGTCCCGACCTATTAGCCTACAAAAGTCCATAAATGGGAAATCAGAATCATATTCTATTTTCTCTTTTGCTGAGATTTCGAATCTTACTCAAACTAATAAACTTAATTTGGCAAAGACAAGAAATCTTATTTCTTTCCCGATAGGGATTATGTCCCAAAATAAGGCTCAGTGTCCTACTAGTATTCCAACCCCTTGGGTTCACTATAAAAACAAAGGTCTACCCTCTCACTATTTATGCAATATCCAATATTCAATATCCACTACTCAAAATCACCTACTTGCTCCTAAATTCTTGCTCTCGATTCACCATGGCCTTGGCCTCCGACAGGACTCCTGATAATCTTTCTTTCCCCGATTCTCATTAAATCATCTCTTTCAGCCTTGTTGACTTGAGCGTCGGAGTGCCTACATCAAACATCACCCTAGTGTTTTCCGTAAGCTTCATGCTTGTCTTTTCATGTGTACAGGTCTAGCGGATTGTCAGTGGCCTCAACCTCACGAGAACAAACCCTATTTTTATAACAGTAGATTTTTTGCATCTACAGTTTGGCGGCCACCGTGGGGCCTCTGACAATCATTATTCCAACGACTACTTGTAACATGAGAAGAGGCACGGAACTTCCTTCGACTAACATCGTTAATCTGAAAAGTTCTATTACGATAAGAATTTTTTTTCTTTACTTTTCTTCATTGGTTTATTTGTTCACATGTCGTATTATATCTATTCGGCATATCATAATCTGTTTTATGCGTATTATATTTATTCAGCATGTAATATGATACCTTGAAGCATCAAAAAACAACTCACACTTCTCGTTCACTGTCTACATATTCTTCACATCTTTTCTTCTTTTCCTTTCTCTTTTACTTATTCAACGTCCTCCTCTTATAATCCTACTTTCTTCTCCAAAATCCACCAAACAACTGAAAATTTCGAAAGGTTTTCAAACCTTCCTCCAAAACCCAACTGAGAGCACCTCAACCTCGCCAAATTCCATAAAGGATCAAGCTTTGAAGCAAATTCCAAACAAAAAACATTACCAGAGAATAAAACAACCACTTTTCCCACACCTTGCTCAGATTCATCTGCCCAAAAGATCCACCCTTTTAAACGTGAATTACATTCTTTCCAAGCACATTAAGAATCCAGTCCCCCTCACTCGTCTTTAGTGACCGCAAAACAAGTACTCAAAGCCCACCCCAAAATTCTCTCCACTCCACTCGGATGACTTGGCAGCGTGAAGTCAAATTGCAGCATCAAGTAGGACCACATCCAAAAACACACCTTCTTCGAGTCGCCGCCCCTTTCCAAACGCCAACAAAAGGAAAACCAATCCCTCTTTCTTGCCAGTCCCCTCTAAAATCCCTTTTTCCACCATCTAAAAAGAATATGAAGTTTGGCACACTTGATAAATGACACATATAAGAGCCCTTTTCAACACCAATTACTATGCCTAAGTGGCAACTCCCTCTCTTTTATTTATACCATCATCCTCATACAGCCCCACTTCACTAACCCCAATTCTCAACCTTTAGCACCAGCAGTGCTACTTCAGCTTTTTCTGCTGCCACAACCTCCAGCATACTTGTCATAGAAGCCTCACTGTCCCTGTTGTTTATTAACTCTATCCCACTCTTTGCTATTAAGGCACCCTATGAAAAGAAACTGAACCATTCGGCTCAGCACAAGCAAATCCCCTAGCAAAAACACTAAGTTTATTTTTCATCAATTCTCCGGAAGCATATCAAAGAGCGCCAAACGTTCTCCATGCGGCTCAGTTACTCCTATCAAATCAAACTACTTCAATTGATGGCAATCTCCGAGACCTCGCACCATCAACTCTGCCCACAAGGTAATTTCCACCATTTTCCTTTCTTTTTCTTTTGAAGCAGTGATGCTCACGCACTCTCCCTTCCTTTTTTATTTCCCTCAACATCCTCCTCTGCTTTTGCTTATTCAACCTTTGTTCTCTCTTCTAGATCCTTCCCTATCTTTAGCAGATCTGTTTCTCTAACACATGTCAACCTCTACAGTAAACAACAAACCAATTCAACCTACCTTAGCTCACTCGGTCCAGTTCATATCACTTGACTACGCCATCACTTCTCATGGCATAAACAAACAATCAAGTTTAGGTTTAGGTTTTGAAAATTAAACCAAATTGAAGAGCCAAACACAACTTTTTGATTTTCCAGCATGTTCCCTCCAAGTTCATCTTCAGCTTAACTTCAACCACTAGCTCAACTCCACCTTTCTCAATTTCTGCTAGGCTTTCAATCCTATCTAGTTTTCCTTTTCACAAACCATTCAGAGCCAATTGACTCCAGAAAGATCAAAAGCATCCCTCCAAGACAGAAAATTCAGAGCAAAGCCAAAAACCTTTTTAAGCCCACTTGAATACAGTAAGCCCCATGGATTCATTATGTTGTATACCATCGTGTGGCTCTACTCAGCCCCTTAGATTTCATTCAACCCCGCAACATTGCATACATCATTACTCAACTCAGCCCCATTCGGCCATGAGTTCTTTGGGCCCATTCACCTCCATTTCGCTTGTCCTTCCTCCATTCGGCTTGTTGCTTAAAACATGCATGCCATGGATGTCACTTCTCTAGGTAAGATTACTCTTCCCTTGGCTTTGCATCACTTCTCCATACAGCTTGTTACTCGATACATGCATGACATTTTCCATTTAAAGTTTTATTTTTCACTTGGTCTTGCGCATGCATGCCATTACTTCTCTTATTCAATTTATTATTAATAACTACACATCATGCATCAAACCATATGAAGTTGTTTTAAGTTGTCTACTGTGATCACCTTCAATCAATTTACATCTGCTCGGCCACAAGGCCTAATACATTGATTTTCAACTATAAAGTCAGTCACGTCAACTCGATCAACATCTTGAATTTCAACTACAAAGTCGGTCACATTGACTCGATCAACAACTTGAATTTCAACTACAAAGTCGGTTGTCCTGACTCAAACACAAGGCCAAATCTCCATATTCCTCCCAACTCAAGTTGGTCGAGCAAACTCCTCCCATCTCAGGTTGGTCGAGTGAACTTTCATATTCCATACAACGGTCCATCTGACCTAACGAGCTGCTAGCACTGATCCGTTTAGTCCGCACTCATTCGATTAAAACTACTCTCTAAGCTAAATACCCTTTAACTTAGAGAGTAGGGGGCTAACTATATGGGCAAAAACTTATCTTGGGCCTGACGAGGCCCAATAACGAAATAAACATGTCACAGCCCAACGCCTTAGCCCAATTTCGGTTGGGCCTATGCTTAAAGTCATCTCTTGAACTACTCACTCTATGAGTTGGGCTATCCTACAAGTTAAGCTGAACTGGGTCCCGACCTATTAGCCTACAACAGTCCATAAATAGGAAATCAGAAACATATTCTATTTTCTCTTTTGCTGAGATTTCGAATCTTACTCAAACTAATAAACTTAATTTGACAAAGACAAGAAATCTTATTTCTTTCCCGATAGGGATTATGTCCCAAAATAAGACTCAGTGTCCTACTGGTATTCCAACCCCTTGGGTTCACTATAAAAACAAAGGTCTACCCTCTCACTATTTATGCAATCTCCAATATTCAATATCCACTACTCAAAATCACCTACTTGCCCCTAAATTCTTACTCTCGATTCGCCATGGCCTTGGCCTCCGACAGGACTTCTGGTAATCTTTCTTTCTCGGATTCTCATTAAATCATCTATTTCACCTTGCTGACTTAAGCGTCAGAGTGCCTATGGCAAACACCACCCTGATGTTTTCCGTAAGCTTCATGTTTGTCTTTTCATGTGTGCAGATCCAGCGGATTGTCAGTGGCCTCAACCTCACAGGATCAGACCCTATTTTCATAACTGTAGATTTTTTGCATCTACAATATCATTGTTTTGGAATTCGATTCCTTCAAACAAACATCATTAATTATTGATAATCTAACACCAAAAATGATTGAGATTGGTTGGCGATCCACATTGTAAATTTAAAATTTTTCATATATTTGTTTTGTACGTGTATGATCAAATCATTGTTTTGTTAATTTTTTTTTTTTTTTCAAATTTCAAAAGTTCATGAATTTGCTATTTTATCAATGGAAAACATAATTAAAATGTATGTAAATACTATAATATCTGTAACAATAATATTATTATTTTTTTTAAATTTACCCCAAAATTTAACTCCAAGTGATCTGTCATTATATAGGGTAACTAAAGTGATGATGTGCTAAACAATATGACAATATCGTATAATGAAATATTATTTAAGATATAAAATTTGGAATAATTATTTAGAATTTATAAATAATACTCTACGAAGAGGAATGGGGGATATATAACTGAGTGGCAATTTTGTAAATAAAAAAATGGATGGTGCATTAGCCATTAAGTAAAGCCCAAGGACGAAATTTGCAGTACAACTCGCACTTACCATATATTTCATCATTTAAGTGTTATTAAGATACCCATTTTGATAATTCCATAAAAGTCCAATATCAACTTCATGTTGTAACATTTTATGGATCCTATTAGTAGGATTGTGAAAAATTACCCACTACCCGAATTGAATCGTTTCAAGTATCCAAAAATTCAGTTTGGATTTGGATAGTAGTTATTAGGTACCGGAATTTTTGGGTTCGGGCACCAGGTCATGTCAAAAAATAAAACCGGGTACCCGTAACTCAGGTTTAATTTGAAAGAAAAATAAAAAAACAAGGACTAAAAGCCCCAAATCGAGCATCTTCTCCAATCTCCACTTCGCATCTTCTTCTTTTTACTACCCAATAAATTGTTTCCATGGCTTCTGCTATAAATACTAAACTCTTTTCATGGTGAAACTCACAACAGAGTTATTACTAGCAAATAGCAATTGTTCAAAAGATTTTGTTTTCGGTTCACTTTACTACTGAGTTCTAGTTGTATGTTGCTTGACATTATGGCTGATCACGATCACCCTCAAGGAAATGACGCAACAGGGTTGTAGAATGTTTCATTTCTTTAAGAAGAAAGATGAGGAGAATTATCTCAAGACAATGTGATCATGGCAGACGCTGATTCAAGAAAAAAGATTAAAAGCCTACTCCAACGGAAACGCTTCAACGATCTCATAGCGACTCTAGCTTTGTAAGCTCTCATTAACCTTCACATACTAAACAGATAATTTTTTATTATAACTAAGCAACAATGGTGTTTTGTTATCAACCTTTTACTAACAAAGCAGGGTTACTGAAACTTGCAGTCAAGTGAAGAAGAGGACGAAAATGGGGAGAAGAAAAAAAAGAAGATCAAAGGAGAAAATCTCTGCTGAAAAGGAAGAAACTACAGAGAACAAAGACTCTTTCATTCCAGTAGAGAAATTTGATGAAAAACCAAATGCAGAAGCAACTCATCCAGATGGCAAAAAAATTATGCAGTTTAATATAGGGGTTTTAAAATTTGGGTACCCGAAACCCAAACTGATAATTCTGGTATCCGAAAAATCGGTTTGAGTGTCGAGTACTCTTATAGCATGACCCAAATATTCGGCTCAGGTCGGGTAAATGCAAAACCGGTTCGGGTACCCGGTTTTGCACACCCCTACCTATTAGACATTGTTAGTAATAGAAAAATGTTACATTTACAACTCAATCACAAAACATTTTCTTACAACCCTAACTTAACAGTAGATTGGTACTATTACGTTAACTCCCATCACCCCAAGGCACTACTAGAAATGAATAGTCGTTTTTTCATAAGGAACGTCATTCCTTCATATATAGGGAATGATTGTTTCTATCATTCCTTATGAAATGAATTATTGTTTCTATTATTCCTTATAAAAGGAATGATTATTCCTTAAGGAACAACAATTCTTTCATCAAGAATGGATGTTCATTCATAAGAAATTGTTGTTTCTTCATAGAGAACGGTCATTCCTTCTGTGAGAAACGACCATTTCTTTATAAGAAACGGTCATTTCCTATGAAGGAATAGTCGTTCATTTAGTCTAGTCAAAATTATTTTATATCTTCCGTGTGATAGAGCTGACGTAATAGTGTCAACTCAACTATCATATTAAAGTTATAAAAGAAGTTTGTGAGAGTAGGTTGTAGGCGTAACATTACTCGTTAGTAATATTATGGTAAACAAACAAACGTGCCCAATCTAATATGTATAACTTAAAATAAACATTAACACATACAATAATTAGGGTTCCAATTGCTTACAAAATATGATTTTTTGATGGCATAGCTGCATACCATAACAATTAATTCTACTTTTACTTGCTACTTAGCTGGCCAAACCATGATGCATTTGTTTGTAAACTATTTCCACTTTAATGTTTAATTTTACACTCAAATGTTTGCCGATCCAGACTATGAATTAATACTATATTGTTGTTGATTTCAATTTAATTCATCTTGTTTGACCCATTTAACTACTAAAAAAAGTAAAAATAATAAAATCTGATACAATATTTTTATATATAATTTTTTAAACAATAATATTATCTAATGTTGATAATTATATTGTTAACAATTTGATTACAATTTTATTTCAGATTTATAAATGAGAAAGATGACAAGAGGATAGTTTGAGAAATAAAGTTGTGATGTATATGATTTTCTTTTGTTATTAATTAAAAAAGTTGATATATAATTATGTTTTTGAAAATAGAATATAATTATTAGTTAAAATTTATACATTTGTGGGGCGGAATAAAGCAGATCATACATTAAGAGAACGAGAATAGATCAATTTCAGCATCCCCCATTTCACTACTTTTCATGCCCATTATATTAATTTGCAATGTTTATAATATAGAATAGATCTCTGTCATCAAATGTATATTATAATGGTAGGCTGAAATATCGAGGGATCAAAAACAAAAAGACGAATGAATGCCAATGAACATCAGGGAAAATGGGGTTGGTGTTAATTGCAACTTTTATAAATTGATCACTGGATTCTCTATTTAATAAGATCGACAAAGACACCTATAATTTCTTCTCATTATATTATCTCTCAGCCAACCTGGTAAGAACATCCACTACTCTTTTAAGTTCAACTCTTTTCACATGGAAACAAACAGGAGTGTTTCACTTTCATAACATCCAAGCAGCATGCAACACAGAGCAACATAGGGAATGCCACTTGGCAACCGAATATACAGTATAAACCTATTTAAATATATCAACTAAATATCATATATTGGTACCTTCTCTAGTCTACCACAAGTGAAGATCACAATCTATATATTGATTGGACACATAATGGCTCTTAATACTTCTCTAACCTAACCTATTACCAATTAATAATAGTATGTTTGTAGCACTAGCACATAGTGTCAGTGTACAACTGATGAGGGAGCAACTAATGAATAACTAGCCATGATAAAAGGGCATTATTATGAAAAAAAAAAAAAAAATTATAAGGATATCACATCATTCATATTACTCGGTTAAGAGTTCAGTGGTTATACATATTAGTAATTGAGGAGCTTTTTCCTGACAGAGCAACTAAACTGAAGGACTCTAATTACTTAGGACGTTTTAAATAATATATGCAAGATCAAACCGTTTGACCACCCAGAGGTACCTTAACCTCTACCACATATATTGGTACCTTAACCACCCATCTACCACAAGTGAAGATCACACTCTATATATCGATTGGACACATAATGACTCTTAATACTTCTTTAACCTAACCTATTACCAATTAATAATAGTAAGTATGTTTGTAGCACATAGTATTAGTGTTACAAAGTAAAACTGAGTGATAGTATTAGTGTTACAGTGTAAAACTAAGTAAGCAACTAATTAATAACTCGTCATGATAAATAAATAAATAAAAAAAATTAGAATATAAAGTATTACATCATTCATATTACTTAGAGTAAAAGCTCAATAGTTATATCTATTAGTAATCGAAGAGGTTTTTACTGAAAGAGTAACTAAATTGAAGGACTCGAATTCAAGACATAATAATACATGCGAGACACCCACAGATAGTTAAGAACTAAAAATTTTACTATAATCAAATGTTACTAATACCAAATCCCATGTTATAGGAGTCACTTTATAGATTGTATACATGCGGTGAAATAATCCGACAATAAATTGGCTCTGCCTCCAGCTACTAACATTTCCATTCAGTCAGGTGAATAACTAATAATATGTGTCAGAAGATAGAGACTCCGGTCTATTGTCAATTTATTTTTACCCATTTTTTAGAAACATCTGCAAAAGCATACGGCAGACACAAAGACCATGCATGCAACTCTGTCACAATACAACCCTATTTCCCCTACACCAAATCTTACCAGTACGATACAAGTACAACTACTCCTTTAACAACTCAAGAAAATTATTGATTACAGATTGATTTAGATGGTAAAATTATTTGGCTCACCTTTTTGTGATGAGAAAAAAGCCGACGGAAGTGATCCCTCAATCTTTCTTGGGGAATCCAGAGACCGTCGAACCAGATGTTTCATGGCAGAAATTAAATCTTCAGTAGGATGTTTAGGCGGACTAGAAGATCTGAACTGCTGACAGAACTTCATGTGACGATTCAGAGCTTCGTGAGTAGTGATCATTATTTTACCTCTCTTTGACCTACAACTCTCGTCTTTAACTGCCTCCGCACACAGTCCGCATATCCACCGTCCTTCGTACCGCTCCGCCACGCCTGCAATGTACGCCTCCGTGTACTCCTCCGTCAGTCCACAGCATTCGCATCTCGCGAACACTATAAACTCTGATTCACGTTGACTGCCACTGCTATGCTTCCTCATAACCACTGATGAAGAAGCTGATTCGGCGTCGTTTATGATCACTCTTGTAGCCATAGATTCATATACCGTTATTTCAAAATCACTTCGGTTACTGAAATTCAAAACTCTTTTGATATATTATCTCTGTTGTAAGTAACTGACGAGGTAACCGTTGAGACTGCCGAGATTATCTCTCCTTCTCCGTCTCGCCTTCTTAAACCTTTTCTTACATGAACAAAACGCTGCGTTTCATGTACATTTCAGACCTTCAATCGGCTCTTTACTGTAAATGTGGAGAAATTGCAGAGAAAAAAATTTCCTTTTATATCTGTTTCTTTTCTTCCTTTAGCCGCCAATCATGGGCAGGTCGTAGGCCTTTGATATTGTTCACGTGTTTCCTCTACGGCAGGGTACACTATAACCCTGTGATCCCTATTGATTTGATCCTGGTTGTTTGGAGACTTTTTCGTGTTAACACGTGGATTGAAATTAGTGGTTTTTGTTAATTGTTTAACTTGATACTTGAAGCAGGTGATTTAAAGGCTTCAATGCCCTGCGAATTTTGGAGAAAGCCGTATCCAGCTGTCAGGACAATGACGTTTTTACGGGTCGTGCAAGCCAAACGTGCTCTTTCCAGGAATTTCTTTTCTTCGGACACGCGCTATCTCAGGCGAGTGTAGCTGTTGTGCTTGAAGTATACCACCAGAAATTTGTTATTGACACTTTTTTTATTCTTATTTTAACCTTAAAATAATGAATTTATAATGAAATTTTAAAAATAAAACTATATTTTTTTACACATGCAATAGTACTATAATAGAATGAGAGAGTAAGAAAAAATTATACAAAAAAATCTTTACATTAATTTAGTTTTTATCTAAATTTAACATAAATTCAATTTTTTAACAAAAGTATGATATAAAAGATTATAAATTTTATGGGGTGCGTTTGGTTTATTATTTTGGATAAGATTTTGGGGATAGTATTGGATAATTGAATATGGGAATATTACGAGGTAAAATTTAAAAATTTATAAAAAAACCCCCTAAGTTTGCTAATTTAATAAATACCCCAACATGTAAATTGACAAAAATACCCCCACCACCTGCAGTGCCAGATTCCGACCACCACCGCCGGAATCTGGCCGGGAAATCGCGTTACGACATAGACCGGTCGGATCTGTGTCGTAACGAGTCATTATGGCCTTTTCCGGCCAGATCCACCACGGATCTGGCCGAAAAAGGCTAGATCTACGGCCTGTCGTGGCAGTCGACGGCCGAAAAAGGCCAAAACAACGGCCATCTTTGGCCGTCAGCGACGGCCAAAGATATGGCCGTCGTTTTCGGTCAACGATGGCCAAGATTTGGTCGTCGTTGACCTCACACGGCCAGATCGGTGAACTTCTGGCCATTTATGGTCGGCAGGTAAGCCGTTGTACAGATTCCGACTACCACCGACGGTGGTTACCGGAATCTGGCGAGTATGGGTCACGGGGGTGTTTTTGATAATTTTTAAACTTTTTTTAGGGTGTATTTGATGAAATTAATAATCTTATGGGGTCTAAAAGTAATTAAAAAATAGGATAATATTTCTGTAATAATGTGTCAAACAATATTTGGAGAATAGGATTGTGAATCTGGATAAAAATAATAAGTCAAACATGGCCATGATTGTTCCAGTTACCTCTAGGTCATCTGATGATGATGACGTTTTTATAGTTAAACGTAAGTTTTTAAAAAATTTAAATATTACCCCAGGACTTTTAAGCTTTTCTTTAGTAAAGGTGACGCTTGTGCAATTTAATTAAGTTTCATAATGAGATGGATTCTTTTAACGGAATAGAGGTTGGCATTCAATTTTTCTAACCAACAGGCGGTTTGTATAATTCACGGATCCCTTGGGGGGTTTGCTTAATAACCTTATTCTAACACGTTAAAACATGTTACGCAATTTCAAAGCAATGACTTACTGTGCCATGCAGGGTGGCATGCGCGTGGGACTGCGTGAGTAGCATTACTTGTCTGAATAGAAGCATCTAACATGCCTGCCACCGGTTCCAATAGAAGAAATTGAGTAGATCTGGCCTGTTGTTTCATATCAAACATTACCAAATCAGTTTCCGCCACATAAGCTATAACTTAGAAGAACAATATCATAATTTCACTATAAAAAAAAAAAATAGGACTGAAAATTTATGGGTACGTTTGGTTTAATTTTTCAATCCATATTCCCAATCTTATTCCCAAAATATTTATTTATTTAATTATTTAGAAAATACTATTATATAATTTTATTATTTTTAGACCCCTTAAGTTTATTAATTTTATTAAATACCTCTAGAAAAAAGTTTAAAATTTAACAAAAACACTCCACTCACCCATAGTTGTCAGATTCTGACAACCACCATCGGTGGTAGCTGGAATCTATCACAACGACCTAAAAACAATTGGAAATGGTCGGTAATTCGCCGATGTGGCCTTCAGCAATGACCAAAGAAATGGTCGTCGTTGATGGCCAGATCTGGCATTTTGCGGCCATTGACGGCTAGATCTGGCAGTCGATCTGGCCTTTTCCGGCTAGATCCGTGGTGGATCTGGCCGAGAAAGGTCAAATCAACGCACGTCCAGCCAGATCCACGTAATTTGCGTCGTAACGCTAGATTCCGGTGATGGTTGCCGGAATCTGGCACTGTGGGAAGGTGGGGGTTTTTTTGTCATTTTACAAAATTTTTATATGTTGGAATGTTTAGTTAAATTAGCAAACCTAGAGGTTTTTTTTGTAAATTTTTAAATTTTACCTTGTAATAATCACCCTATTCGACTATCCAATACTATCTCCAAAATTCAATCCAAAATAATAAACCAAACACACCCTATGATACTAACTTCCGCAAAATTTAATATATTATATTTCAACATTAATTAATTTGGATTTGAATTTAATTTTTAATTAAAATTAAATTGATCTTTAATCCATCCTTAAACATGATTTTCTGATTTTTTGATTTAATTAAAAATTAATTATATTTGATTCATTGACTAGTTTGTTTCATCTATTTGCTGGTTGCAATCTATTAACATATGTTTAGCTTGTATTTTTATTTAATAATAAAAAAACAAAAAAGATATCAATCTAAGGACTAATAATTTAACATAACATATTCAAGTTTAATTACTTTTGCAATTCATTACCCGTTTAAATATCATCGAATTAAAATAAAAATCAGATCAATTAATTCACGCTATCAAATTTATGTCACCACAAAATGTAAAAAATAAAAACAAAGGGTTGTATCTTATACATGTTGAATAAATAACTCATATTTTGAAGGTATTTCCTTAATTAATAGTATAGGTCATATTATCAATCACAAAAATGTTATCGAACAATGACGAAAAAACATGACATAATTTTATTGGGTATCTGAAAAGAAAAATTAAGTATTCCATTGACATATAAGGTAGACCTGGGCAAGGACTATAGATGCAAAAGTCTACCGTTACAGAAAAAGGGACTGGTCCCGTGAGGTTGAGGCCACTAGCAATCTGCTACACCTGCACACGTAAGAAAACAAGTGAAATAAACAGAAAACATCGGGGTAGTGTTTACCGTAGGCACTCCGACGCTCAAGTCAGCAAGGTTGAGTGAGGCTAGTTTAGTGAGGGTTAAAGAGAGGAAAGGTTACCGGAAGTCTAGTCGGGGACTGTGACTACGACTTTGATGCGAAGTTTTCAAGTGGGAACTCCAGGGTCTGAAGGTATAAAAATATATGTGTCCCCTGTGAGAGGGTTGGTCTCTGTTTAAATAGCGACTGTATGGTCTTCCAATCCTGGTGGGACTAGAAGTCCTTGTAGTAATGGTATTCCCAAAGGATGGAGTCTTTGGCTCCCTTATCTTAGTAGGAAAGGGAGTTCGAACATGCCTAGGATACGGACTTTGGAGGAATTGGGATAGTAATTGGCTTCCTTAGTAGAGTTCAAGTAGTAGTGTAGTTTGTAGGCGACTGTGGGCTCTGAGTTAACCGTAAGCCCAGAAGGTGTTCCAGGATCAGGTGGCCTGGGTCCAAATGGTGAGGAGCTGGGAAAGCATACCGAGTGGGCCTCATCTACGAAACTCTAATCTGGGCCTCGTCGGAATTGGGCCTGAGCTTTCATCTTTGTCGAAGGTGGCTCCGTCTTTGGGCCTATTTGGGCCGAAGACATTTTTTTGCCCTAACAGTTTGTCCCCCACTCTCTGAGTTAAGGAATGCTTAGCTTAGAGAGTATACATTGCTTGGAGGTGCATCTGGTCAGGCTCTGGAGGACCTTTGTGTGCAGCATCATGTGATGTTTGGGCTGTACGAGTTGTTGTATTCGTACTTCCTAAAGGACAACGATAAGGACAAAGTTCGATACCTGCTAAATCTTAGGCACGAGCGGACTCACCTCGTGACCGACTGCCAGTCGAGTGACAAGAACTAGAAGGATCGGTATTTTTTTATGCGGGGTGATGCTATCTTCGAGGAGAGAAGCCAGGGCGAGATTCCGTTCACTTCGCGAGCTACTGGTGAGAAACTTTGTCTCTACCTTGAATTTTGATTGCTAAAATCTTATTGTGTTTCTTCTTTGTAGAGCTTGAATTCAACCGAGCCGGGCAGAGTGGGGATGGCTTGGACGTGCAGACCTAGAAGGTTCTAGCCATTGCGAAAGCGCAGAGGGATTGACGGGTTGTATTGGAGGAAGCTAACCTCAGGACGAGTCATCTCTAGGCTAGAGTAGAAGCAATCCAGCGAGGTATCCCCTTCTCTTTGCTGAAGCAAACCTGGAATGTGCTGCTAACTCGCTACTGCAATCATACCTTGTATGGTAAGTCGAGGCTGAATCCACTAACTGTTGGAGAGTTTGCGATTGCAGAAAAGCTAATGAAGAAGTTGATCGTCCTAAGTGCGAGCGAGTCTATTGCTAGGCATCGGGAGAAACGGAAGAGGGAGTCCTTAGCCAGAGAGAAGAGAAGAGCAGAGGATGTGGTGGCGACTCCACCAAGTCGTCAGCCTGCAGTCGGAGCTGGGTCATCCAAGACCGTACTCTTGGATGAGGAAACTGGGAGGATCACCTTCAGCATCTTGGCTTCTGTGTCGACTTACTCGGAGGCGACTTTCATTAGTTAGTTGGCCGACTCAAACTTATTCCCAGCTGTCAAGACTTGTTTGAACCAGATGGGTGTGGTAGCGGCTGCTGATTGGGGGGTTTTTCGTGCTTTCCAAGTATGAGCCGGAGTTTTACTTTACTGTGTTTATTGTGGACGTATACTAATCAAGTTGTTTTTTTATACAGGCATTCACCAGTAGCCTGCACCTGAGGAAATCCATCGTGTCACAGGAGAAGAGGATACAGGATGTATCGAAATCTAATGCCAATCTGCGACAAAGAGAAACGACGGCTCAGAAAGCTGAGTGGGAGAACCAGCAGCGTCTGAAGGAGGCCGAGAGCGAGTTGGAGCGACTAAGGAAAGAGTTGGCCAAGAAGACTGCAGAGGTCGAGTCCCTGAGGGAGCAGTGCCTGAGCATTACTGATGACGCCATCATTAGGGCCAGGGGAGAGCTCATGCTCGAGTACAAGGCCGGGAACACCTCTCACTGGAACCCGGATGAGGACATCCAACTCATGCGAGAGATGATGGAGGAAGAGGCAGCTTGGCGTACGGAGGAACGGATCGATAAGCAGGTGTTTGATCTTGCTGGCCAACCGAGGCCATCGGTTATTGAGGATGTGAGCGACCAGGCTGCAGGGGCGAGTGTTGGGGCCGGTGATAGGGTGATCGAGTCGAAGGTGGGTGAGACGACTTGCATCGATGATACTTAGCTTTTTTGTTGCTCATGTATTTTTAGGGCCTACGATGCCCTTCCCTGGCGTGTGTGCCTTACTTTTGTACCTGGTATTTTAGTCGCTTGAGGCTCTTTTATATTATACATGTGGTTCTATTTTGCCGCTTTCCTTGTGGATGAATGAGTTGATTGCTTGTTTGTTTGTAGATGTATTAGGGGTTGAACCATCTGCTTTTTTATATTGTACTTGTGATTCTGTTTTGCCGCTTTCCTTGTGGATGAATGAGTTGATTACTTGTTTTTTTGTAGATACAATAGGGGTTGAACTGACTACTTGTGCTGTGATTTTGATGAGGCCAAGTGGCTGAGTTGTGCGGACTGTCTACTGGGTTGGGTCGGTGACTTGTTGGCTGGAGGTACAAGTCTTCCGTTCGGTCTGGGCCGATCGGAGATGTAAATCTATCAATCAATTTGAGCTGATCTAAGGTGTGAATGGAAAAATCGGGATGAGCCGATTGAAGGCGTAGATTTATGAATTGGCCTGAGCCGATCGAAGGTGTGATACTTATGAATCGGTTTGAGCCGATTAAAGGTGTAATAATTATGAATCGGTCTGAGTTGATCGAAGGTGTAATACTTATGAATCGGTCTGAGCCAATCGAAGATGTAATACTTGTGAATCAGTCTGAGTCGATCAAAGATGTAATACTTATGAATCGGTCTGGGCCGATCGAAGGTGTAATACTTACGAATTGGTATGGGCCGATCGAAGGTGTAATACTTGTGAATCAGCCTAGGCCGATCGAAGGTGTAATACTTATGAAGCGGTCTGGGCCGATCGAAGGTGTAATACTTATGAATCGGTCTGAGCCGACCAAAGGTGTAGTACTTATGAATCGGTCTAGGCCGATCGAAGGTGTAATACTTATGGATCGGTCTAGGTCGACCGACGATGTAGTACTTACGAATCGGTCTGAGCTGATCGAAGGTGTAATACTTATGAATCGGTCTAGGCCAATCGAAGGTGTAAACAGTTCTATTGTTGAATAATACTTTATTGTACTCGGGCCATGAGACCGACTGACGGTGAAGGAGGTGGATAGGCCCACTCATCCTTTTAAAAATAGAAAAAGAAAACAGAAATGTTGATGGAGGAGTTAAACTAAAAGTAATAATGTTTGATGTGGACTGTATTCCAACTATTGTTGATGTCTTTGCCTTCGGGAGTTTGGAGTCGGTAGGCGCCCTTTCCTACTTCCTTAGCGATCTTGTAGAGACCCTCCAAGGTAGGGCCAAACTTGCCAAAGTTAACATCTCTAGTGTTTTGGAAGACCTTACGGAGGACCCAGTTGCCAGTTTTGAAAGTTCTGATTCGGACATTGCGGTTGTAGTGTCGGGCGGCCTGCTGTTGATAGACTGCGTTGCGAATAGCCACCCGCTTGCGTAGTTCGTCGACAGTGTCCAGGTTCTGACAGAGGTTCTGGCTGTTGGTTTCTCCGTCTGCCCATTGAAGTCTGGTGGAAGGGACTGATACTTTGACTGGGATAACTGCTTCAGATCCATATGCGAGGGAGAAAGGAGTTTCACCCGTAGATGAGCGGGCTGTCATCCAATAGGACCAAAGGACTCCGGGTAGTTCATTGCCCATGCGCCCTTGGCTTTCTGCAGGCATTTCTTTAAATTCTGCATGATAGTTTTATTTGATGATTCGGCCTGGCCGTTGGACTAGGGGTTACGGGGGGTAGAAAAGCTGAGCTAGATTCCCGACATGTCGTAGAAATCTCTGAAGCCCGAACTGATGAATTAAGATCCATTGTCGGTGACGATTTCCTTTAGTATCCCAAACCTGCAGATGACATGCTTCCAGATGAAAGCTTTTACCTCTCTGTCTTTGACTTGTGCGAGTGCTTTGGCTTCGATCCACTTAGTAAAGTAGTCGATGACCGCCAACATGAAGACCCGCTACCCGGACGCGGTCGGGAGCTTTCCGACTATATCCATTCCCCACTTCATGAATGGCCAATGAAAGAACAACATGCATGAAGAGTGGTGGAAATGAAGAATCAAAGCATGAAAGGATGGATTTCAAAAAGGGTTTTTAAACAAAGCTTGGAAAAGAGATTATACCTACTCATTTGCTTTGGATTGATGAAGATTAGCCTCAAAATGATGAGACCTCCACACTTTAACACCACCTTGAGAGGGTTAAAGAGTGGTCGTGGCTAGGGAGAGAGAGCTTTTAGTTTGTTTTGAGTGAACAAGTGAATAATGAACTAAAATGCAACCTTTTGCATTTATATATACTTGGGTAATTTTGCAATTATTTATTTTTCATTTCCAAGCCCAATAAAATCTTATTTTAAAAGGGACCCCACGAATTTATTATGCTACCCTTTGAATAATCAATATTATTCAAGGGCCCATGTAAACTAAACTAGTTTACATTAACAATCCATAAATTTACCCTTTTACCCTTTAACGATTAAAAGGTTATTTTCGTTCATCTCATTAATCTTAACACTTTAAGATATAATAATTAAATATCATTAATTATTGCTTGACCATTTTAACCCTTAAAATGTCACAAACAATTTTCTATGTAACTATTACCATAGAAATCCCGTCATTACCCTCAGAAGGTGCTAGCCCTCTTCAGATAATCATTTCTCTCTCTCATCATTCTCTAACTTCTCAAGGCTATTGGTGTGACCATGTAGGTCCACCGTGGATTAGCCGTGAGCCGGTTCTGGATGAATCTGGAAACCTGTCCAAAGGCCTAACGACAATGATAAACATCTAGCAATGTGCCATAGTCCCTAAACCACGATGAAGAAATACTTCATCGAACCCATTTCAGATCATACGTACCATGCAGGTAAAGTCCCTCCATTGAAATATCCTGACCAAGCACGAATTCATGGAATGTCAAAATCCTAAACTCGATCATCTACCGAATCGTCGATCAATATGACCGGAACTCGTCATCACAAACTTGCTTTTGTATGACTAATAATAGACTCTGGCCAGAGATTCTGATTTCTGACATTTATCGACGTTCGTCTAGGAACTCGAATCCAGATGGAGTCAGCAGTACTCTCGATCCTATATTTCCGAGTCAATGGATCCCCTCTTGACCATCATTCATTTCCGCATATGAATAACACATGACCAAATAGGCTTTATTATACGAAACATGATTAGTCTCGTACTTATACACTGTATGAACCGTATGCATCCGTATCGGATCCGACTACAATGTCTCAGGTCAAAGGACTACATCATGTACTAATATAACCAAACGATAAATCATTGACTACATGCTTTTCCAAGTGATTTGTCGTTACTCGGTCATGTTCAAAAAATAGTTCACCAACAGCTAATCCATACCAATGCCCCAGTGACATGACTATTATCGTCATCCGTACTTATATCAACTCATGATATCTTTCGGAAGCATTTGATATGCCTACTGTGCAATATAATTGCCCAAATTATATTGCTTCTGTAGGGAACCCTTTTCGATAATTCATTTACCGATTAAATGAATCATCTGGACAATTTATTTACATACTTTATTTTAAATGCATGACTTAATAAAGGAAGCAATTTATATATATGAATTAAAGAACTCTTTCTTCTATTATTTATAATATATTGATACAAGACAAAATGCTTTAAAACTGACAACACGAATGGTTTCTAGGGCATACACTAATATACACTAACAGCCAAGGTGTGAGAATGGAGTTGAGTCGTTCGGGTGGGAGGTGTGAGACGTGGGCAAACCTCTGACAACTGTCACACTTCTTCACATAAGCTGTTGAGTCAGTTCGTATAGTTGGCCAATAGTAGCCAACAGTGATCACCCGGTGGGCAAGGTTGCGTCCTCCGACGTGGTTTCCACATTCGTCTTCATGGAGTTCGCCAAGAACTCGTTTGGCTTCTTCTGGGCTTATGCCTTTAAGGTAGGGACTAGAGAATGACTTCCTAAGGAGATGGCCCTCGTATATAGTGAACCTAGTAGCTTTTGCTCTCAGGTGACGTGTTTCATTCTTGTCGGCTGGGAGCTCATTGTGTTCCAAGTATTTTACTATCGGAGTCATCCAAGTATCAGGTAGTTTGATGTCCATTACTTCTTCGGGCGACTTGTTCGTTGGTTCTTCCTTCCAGTCGGTTGGCCATTAGAGGAATAACAAATGGATGGATGGATGACTGGGAGGAACATTGGAAGGCTAAACCAAGGTTAGCAAGGGCGTCAGCATGGGTGCTCTCCGTTTTGGGACTTGGGTAATGGAGAATTCTTCGAAGGCGGTCTGCAATTCTTTGACCAAGTTCAGGTAGGCTGTCATCTTCGAGTCGCGGGCTTGGTAAGTGCCTTGTAGTTGGTTGACCACGAGTTGGGAGTCGAATTTTACCTCCAGCTTCCTTACTCTGATTTCTTTGGCCAGGGAGAGTCCAGTGATAGAGCCTCGTATTCAGCTTCGTTGTTGGTGCATTTGAATCTGCATCGTATGGCCTACTGGATGACGTCTTCTTCCAGAGTAATAAGTACGACACCGAGCCCGCTTCCATTCACGTTGCTTGAGCCATCCACTGAGAGAGTCCATTTTGAAGGCGATCCGTTATTCATGCACAATAGTTCTCTTTCTGTCTGGACGGTGGTGTTCGGGGTGAAATCAGCAATAAAGTTTGTCAGTGCCTGTGATTTGACAGCAGTGTATGGTTGGAAAGATATGTCGAACTCACTAAGCTCTACTGTCCATCCATTGTGTGAGTTGGCCTGATAACTCTGGCTTATATAGTATCTTCTTGAATGGGTAGGAGGTGAGTACGACCATGGAATGGCATTGAAAGTATGGCATTGAAAGTATGGCCTGAGCTTCCTAGAGGCATGGACAAGGGCTGATACCAGTTTCTCCAGCTGAATATATCGTGTCTCTGCGTCGAGGAGTGACTTGCTTACATAGTAAACTGGTAGTTGCTTTGTATCATCCTCCCGAACTAACATTGCTAAGATTTCTGTCTCTGAAAATGCCAGATAGCTGTAAAGTTTTTCCCATCCTTGGGCTTGGAGATGAGTAGGGGGTAGGTTAGGTATCTCTTCAACTGTTTCAAGGCTTCTTCGTAGAAGGGGGTTTATTCAAACTTCTTAGATTTCTTGAGTGTGTGGAAGAAATGTTGGCACTTGTCGGCGGATCTGGAGATGAAGCGGCTCAAGACGGCTACTCGTCCTGGCAGGCGCTGGACGTCTTTGATGCAAGTTGGTGATGGTATGTTGAGGATTGCTCAGATTTGATCGGGGTTGGCTTCTATCCCACGCTGAGTTACCATGTATCCTAGGAATTTCCCTGATGAAACCCCAAACGAGCATTTGGCCCTATTCAACTTCATGTTATACTTCCTTAGGATGGTGAATGTCTGGCTGAGGTGGTCGAGGTGCTGCTCGGCCATGAGGGGCTTGACAAGCATGTCGTCGATGTACACTTCCATGGTGTCCCCAAGGTGTTTAATGAACATCCTGTTGACTAGCTGCTGATAGGTAGCCCCGGCGTTCTTGAGGCCAAACGACATCACCTTGTCGTAGTAGGTCCCCCTCTCTATAATGAAGGTTGTTTTCTCCTGGTTGTCCGAGTGCATCAAAATCTGATTGTACCTTGAGAAAACATCCATGAAGCTTAGGAATTTGTGGCCTGCTATCGCATCGACCATCATGTCGATAGGTAGGAGCGGGAAGGAGTCTTTAGGGCATGCTTTGTTTAAATTTGTGAAGTCTATGCAGACCCTCCACTTGTCGTTCTTTTTCTTCACGACCACCATGTTTGCCAGCCGGTTGGGATAGTGGACTTCTCTATTCAAGCCATTATTCAGTAATTTGTCAACCTCCTCATTAACAATCCGATTGCGTTCTAGTGTGAATTTCCTACACCTCTGCTTCACTGGGGGGTGATCCGAATCTACTTTGAGGTGGTAGACAATTACCTTTGGGCTGACTCTTGTCATGTCTGCGTGGGACCAGACAAAGCAGTCCTGGTTTTGTTTGAGGAATTCTATGAGTCTCTCTCTTCGTTCGGGCCTGAGGTGTGAGCCTATCTAGGTCTTCCTTTCGAGGTTGTCCGAGTGTATTTGTACTTCATCAAACTCCTCCATAGATGGTTGACTTGGCTCGGTTGGAATGGTTGGATGAGAATGTAGTTGCTATGAAGTGTGACATTTGCTTTTGAAGGCGTTTTTGTAGCAATCTCTAGACGCCTTAGGGTCGCCCTTGATTTCCCTTACTCCCCATTTCGTTGGAAACTTGATGGTTTGGTGGAAGGTGGATGGAACAACTCGCATGTCGTGGATCCAAGGTCAGCCTAAGATGACATTGTATGGTGAAGGACAATTGAGCACTAGAAAGATAGTCTGCTTATTAACTCCGGTGGTGTAGACGGGTAGAGCGATTTCTCTTATGGTGTACTTTTGCTCGGAACTTAAACCTACTAGTATAGTTGGTCGTCTGCTGATGTTTGTTTCATCCAGTCCCATGGTCTTCACTACTTCAAGGAAGAGGATGTTTGTCGAGGATTCCCCATCTATGAATACTTTCTTGACCAGGATGTTTGCAATCTGGAGGGAGATAACTAAAGCATCGTGATCAGGGGTAGCTAGGGTGATTGGCTCATCATCTTTGAACTGGATTACCAGGTTAGTGTGCAGCCGGGAAGGCAAGTGGATGGATTAGACTTCTAGATGATGGTTAGCTCGGGCATAGCGCTTGGCTGAGGAGTAGCTTACCCCACTGATCTCCGACCCACCAGAGATAATAGAGCATAAACCCTTTGGTGTAGGTTCTCGCCGGGGGGGGGGGGGAAGAGATGTTTCCTTCAAGTTTTTCTGGCTAATTGTATTCTTCCCTTTATCTATCAACAGATCTCAAAGATGTCCCCTCTTCAGTAGCGCGACAACTTCCAACCGCAGGGCAATACAGTCTGTGGTGTTATGACCATAGGCGCCGTGGAATTCGCACCACTTGGCCGTGTCCCTCCTTGCTTTAGGATTGAGCTTGTTCAGCCACTTAACGGTGGGTCCCATTCCTTTCATTATTGCCACGACCTAAGCTGGTTCGACATTGAGGTTGTATTCTGGAACTTTATATTGGCTCGACCCAGATAGTCTGCTGTCAGTTCTAATTGGTGGGCGGTCGTATGGTCTCTTAACCTTGTTCAAATTATGTGGAAGGGGTTGGTAACGGGGCTCAAACGATCTGGACTATGACCTTCTATCGTTCTGCCTTTGGGGACGGTCGTTGTACCTGGCATGCCTCATCCGGTTCATTTCATCTTCCTCCCACTTTATTTGAATTACAGCTCTAGCTAGGCATCTTCTATCGTGATGCAACCGAGCTTCGTCAAGTCTTTGTATAGTTCTCCATCCGGAAGGAGACTCTTTCTGAAGGCATCTACTATTGTCTCTAGGTTACAGGAAGGGATGGAGATTTTTTCTTTGTTGAACTTGCTAACGTATTCTTTTAGCGGCTCCCCCCTCTTCTGATATACTTTGTACAGATCGGTCGATTGTTTCTCGAGCTTCTTGCTGCTGGCAAATTGTTCAACGAAGGTGTCAGTGAGCTGGGCAAAAGAGTTGATTGAACAGTTTGGGAGGTTAGTATACCACTAAAGAGTTGGTCCGGAGAGGCTTGAACCAAAGTTTTTACACATGTAGGCTTCCCTCAGTGTTTGGGGTATCGATACGGCGAACATTCGTTGCTTGTAAGAGGCTATGTGGTCGTCTGGGTCGGTTGTTCAATCATAGGGCTTCATGTTGGGGATGGTGAACTTGTGTGGTATCTCAGCTAGCGCGATTGTGTCTACGAAGGGTGAATCGGCATAGTAGTGAGGTTGGCTCTTTTTTGTTGGGACTGGTATTCCGGGTATATGCCTCATCACTGCCTCTATGTCGGCCAGTCTCTTAGCCAATATCTGTTCCATGGGAGATGCGGATACCACTAGGTCATCCTGGTTAACTTGGTTGGCCACGCGATTCGCACCTGATGCGTTTCAGTGGGTCAATCTGCGTGGTGTAGTATGACGGATCACTCTGTTATGCGCTGCTTGGTAGCTTTGATCCCCATTCATTCCCTTTGGTTGGATGACTCCCCTCGTGACCGATCGGGTGTTTTGCCCTACATGGATTGTAAGGGGTGTTATTTGGGATTCGTTCGGCCCATTGGGATGGATGGACTCGAGCAGGGTAGTTTGAAGGAGTGGGGGACCGCTTGACCTGCGAGGATGAGCCGAGCTAGGTGGAGTTTGGGTAGGGATGACTGACTGAAGGTGAGATAGGATGGCAAGGAGGGGTGGTTCTTGTTGTGGTAGGCTTTCTGTCACTTGGACGTCTTGATCTTGTGCCTGAAGCGGATCGACCCAGAATGGCTCTATCGGCGGCCCCTGTTCCCAATCAGTGAGGGTTGAATCGTCAACTAATGATGAACATGGCTGATGTGATCTCGTATCTGAGATTGCGGGTTCGTGCTCTGGAGTTTGGAGAGATTGCATAGACGGAACCGAGGCACGAAATCGATTGGGTTGTACCTGACAAGGCAGAAGCTCAAGATCATAAAACTGACTTACCTTCTCTTTTAAAGATTGGTTCTTGGCCCTGATGGACGCGTTTTCGGTTCGGATGGCAGTGTTCTCAGCTTCCAGTGCAGCCACCTTGTCCAAGTGCTGTTGCATGAGGACGGTCAAAGCCTCCAGTTTAGCCTCGAGGCCAAAATTAGTGTTATTAGAATTGTCAGCCATGGAGAGTTTCTTCACGTAGCAGGGTTTGTGAGACAAATGATTGCCAGAGGCCCCACGGTGGGCGTCAAACTATAGATGCAAAAATCTACAACTATGGAAAGAGGGACTGATCCCGTGAGGTTAAGGCCACTGGCAATCTGCTGCACCTACACACGTAAGAAAATAAGCGTGAAGTAGACAGAAAACACTAGGGTGGTGTTTGCCGTAGGCACTCCGACGCTCAAGTCAGCAAGGTTGAGTGAGGCTAGTTTAGTGAGAGTTAGGGAAAAGAAATGTTACTGGAAGTCTAGTCAGGGACTATGACTACGGTTGTGATGCAAAGTTCTCAAGTGGGAAATCCAGGGTCTAAAGGTATAAAAATCTTTATGTCCCCTGTGAGAGGATTGGTCTCTGTTTAAATAGTAACTGTATGGTCTTCCAATCCTGGTGGGACTGGGAGTCCTTGTAGTAATGGTCTTCCCAAAGGGTGGAGTCTTTGGCTTCCTTATCTCAACAGGAAATGGAGTTTGAACATGCCTAAGATACGGACTTTGGAGGAATTGGTATAGTAATTGGCTTCCTTAGTAAAGTTCAAGTAGTAGTGTAGTTCGTAGGCGATTGTGGGCTTCGAGTTAACCGTAAGCCCAGAAGGTGTTCTAGGATCAGGAGGCATAGGTCCAGATGGTGAGGAGCTAGGAAAGCATACTGAGTGGGCCTCATCTACGGAACTTTGATCTGGGCCCCATCAGAATTGGGCCTGAGCTTTCATCTTTGTCGGAGGTGTCTCCGTCTTTGGGCCTATTTGGGCCGCAGACATTTTTTGGCCCTAACAAGGACTAGTCCCAACCAAGTCCAAGTTTGGGCCCGATTGGGACTGGTCCCAATAGGACTGATCCCATTTGGGACTAGTCCCAGGCCCATGAGAAATTTCAAGGCCCGGATCGGTCCCTAAGACCGGTCTTGGGCCTATAAGACCGGTCCTATAGGCTTGGAAAACTTTGTTCCACCCCCCAACCTTTTTTTATATTTAAGGGGTTAAATAAAATTATGTAAGGGGGTTTATATAATTTTTAGGGGCCTAGAAAATTTATTTGCACTTTGGAGATTAGTAAATTTTGTAAAATATCAATTTAACTCTCAATATTTTTGTCAATTTTAAAATTATAGGGGGTTTTTTGATATTTTTAGAGGACTTTTTTGAAAAAATGCACAGGGGTTTGGGGTCCTAAGGCCGAGCCTTAGAGGAGGGCTCGATCTAGGGACCGATCCCTCCTCCATGGGCCTAGTCCAGGTTTGGGACTAGACCTCGTAGGACCAGTTTTTTAGGACCGGTCCCAAATGCCTAGGTCTAATATAAGGATTTATAAATGAGTCGGGTGAGGGTAGATACTCAATTCGCATGTCCATTATCACGGGCTGGGAATTTCACACCCAAAAGGCTAACCTATTATGTGAAAAGACTCCCCCCATTCATAAGCCTAGGACCTCCCTAATAGGCTTTCGATGTAGGATTCTTTACAATCTCCCCCACTCAATCATATGACGCCCTTGTCACAGGTGGGGCCCCCTGTCTACCCGTCCACCTCACTCTCGTGTGGACCCACAATCATACATGGACGCCCCCGCGTGGGCGCTTGGTGGGGCTTCGAAAGACTAACCAAGTATGCTATAATACCGCTTGTCATGAGCTGGGAGTTTTACACCCAAAAAGCTAACCTATTAGGTGATGGGACTCCCCCCATTTATAAGCCCAAAACCTCCATAGTACGCTTCCGATGTGGGATTCGTTACACCGTGCCCAACATTTTTATGAATACCCAACTTTACTTTATTATCCATTTTTTTTAAATATGGGTTTGAGTTTGATTTGAATGGGAAAATTTTGCTTCGCCTTCGTTGACCTATTTGTTTTACATGTATAAAAAAATGAATATAATAAAATATGTAAAAAAGAATTTTATAATAAATTATCACAATAATAAAGAATACTAATATTATCTAACTTAAAATTTATTAGCAGTACTATATTTACAACTTTTTCATACAACTTTAATGTGGCAGCTCACGATTGGTCAGTACAAAATGGGTCTCATCTGCACAAATACGAGCTAACCAATCGCAAGCTACTACGACAGAGTTGTATAAAAAAATTGTATGACAAAGTTGTAACTGTAGTTTTATTGAAAATTTATAATACTTTTGTATATATGAAATGTGAAACTAAGAAAACAATAACATTGATATTTATTCAAAGTTTAATAATTATATCGTAAAAATTATCTAAAAAATCATAAATTAAAAATTAAAATCATAAATTCAAAGTCTAAAATTTGCATTAATTTAACATCAAACACCTAAAGAGTTAATGTCTTAACTACATTTGGGTGGTTGAGTGGTTTGATAGGGAATCTTTGGTATATTATTCAAGAGGTCTTAAGTTCGAGTCTCTCCTTAGGTGCTAATAAGAGTAATCATCGGAGCTTTTACCTAGCCGATAGTTTCAAGATTCTGAAAGATTAGTTGAAGTGCGTGTAACTTAGTCTGGACCACCCCAGTCATCACCAAGAAAAAAAAAAAAAAAGAGTAAACGCCTTTCTTCTTCACGAGGAGGTACAATAGTGAAAGGAAAAAAATATTATGTTACCCATATTATATTATTAATTCATATAAAAATAATAACACTTGATTACTCAAAAGGTCATGAGTTCGAATTCTCACGAGTACTAATAAGAGGTAACCACTGAAGGCTTACATGGCCATTAACTTAAAAGACCCGAAGGACTAGTTGAGGTATGCACAAGCTGGCCCGGACACTCTCGGATACCCAAAAAAAAAATTTTGTTGAGCTTTTGAGTCTAAAATATGTACTACAACTTGTTATATTAATTATATATATATATATATATATATATATTATATATATATATATAGAGAGAGAGAGAGAGAGAGAGGAGAGAGAGAGAGAGAGAGTAAAACCTTTCTACAACCCTAGGGGTTGGCTTAGGGGTCAAGTTCCTTGGTTTTTGGGTTCAAATCTTGGGGTTACCTACCAATAAAACACTATGGCTTACCTAGTCCTTGAGTTTGTAGGATGTTCAATGGATCCTGTAGATTAATTGAGGGATACCCCAGTCATAAAAAAAAAAAAAAAAAAAAAAAAAAAAAAAAAAAAAAAAACTCTCTATAATGAAGAAGAAATCATTACTAAAATTAGACAAGAAGAAAAAGGAGATAATCCTGAGGATGATAATATGGATGCTTGAGAAGGTAGAAATATTTTGGCTTTAACAAGAAAGTGTCTATGCAAACGACTTATTACGTACCTGCAAATATATATATATATTAGAACATCCATATAGTCATAATGTTGCAACCAACTAAATTTATTACTATGAGGAGGTTATAACTTAATAGAGGTGTAGTTATAATAATTATTTTTTTTATTCAAAAAAATTTCTTACTTTATAATTCATGTTTTAGTAATATTAGGATTTTCATTCATGTTTTAGTAGTATTATGATTTCAATTCATTGTTTTTGTAGCATGAGGATAGTACAAAAATGGATATCAAAGAGTTATTGCAGAATTGAGTGATCAGACTTGACAACTTTGCTACACTAATCAAATGAATATTAATGTATTCCTCAATCATCCAAATGAGAAACAAGTCATGTATGTTTTAACTGAAGAAAAAAAATTACTAGAATTAGACAAGAAGAAGAAGGAGATAATCTTGAAGATAATAGTACGGAAATACCAAAAGTTTTGTGTCAATAAGCTCTAAACATACTTGAGAAGCTAGAAATATTTTGGCTTTAATAAGAAGGTGTCCATGTTGGCGACTTATTATAAACTCGCAAGATAAAAGAGGTGGTAACAACTCTATAGTATAAATCATTGTCAAACAACTTTAGATAAATATTTTATTTCATCTTAAACATTTAATGTTACATAGCATATATTTTTTGCAATATAAATATAATTATTACTATGTAGAGACAAGTTCCTTAAGACAAGACCTAGAAAAATTACAACTTATTATAATGTGAAATTTATTCTTATTTATAATTGGCTTAAGTTGAGACTATAATTTTTTATGACTATATGGAGGTTATTCCTATATATAGTATCACTATAAAGAGATTCTACTGTATGTGTGTGTGTATGTGTGTGTGAGAGAGAGAGAGAGATTTATG
Source organism: Pistacia vera (assembly GCF_008641045.1). NCBI lineage: Eukaryota > Viridiplantae > Streptophyta > Magnoliopsida > Sapindales > Anacardiaceae > Pistacia > Pistacia vera. The sequence continues at coordinate 969,995 of NW_022196298.1, forward strand.
TAAACCCCCTAAGATTTGTCATAAGTAAACTAAACCCTTGTTGTATCCTAGATAACTCTTAATCCTCTGCCATCTCCATTTGTTCTCTATCATGAAATAGTGTTTATGGCATTGACAGAGGAGTTAAATTCCTATATAATAATATTATACTTACAAAAATTTCTATATAAAGTAAGGTGGCAAAAAATAAATAGAGGAAGGAAACAAAAAATCAAACTCATTATATTCACTCTTCCATTCATTTTTTATTACAAAAATCTTTGTAAGATTTCTTTATAAGTATAACATTACTCTTTCCTATATTACCTTGCTATCTAAATGTCAATAGCACACTCAAATAGGAAGAAAAAAAAAAAAAAAAACTTTTACCTTAAGAAAAGAAATATCAAAAAAAATATTTTTTATGAAAATTCTCCTTTCTACTTTCCCTTTCCCCTTCCTCACTAGTCACTATTGCCAACCGTAAGCTACCTACTGTCCTTAAACCGCAACCACCATTCCTCCTGTAAACACACAGAAACCCCACACCCAAAACACTTCATCCCACTCTGTGCAAAACCCATCCTTACCACCTCCTCCCACTATCACTTTACCATCAACAATCAATCATAAACCTATCCAGTATCCACCATCATCTACAAACTATCCACCATTATCCACAACTATCACAATAACCAAAAAACATAAATCAAGATCAAAACACCTATTCATCCAACAAATAAAAAGAAATCAAAATCAAAACATCTATTCGGAATACAAAGGAAAAAAATTTGAAAAAGAATAAAGAAGAGAGACAGATCGGGGAGAAAGGATTGTGCAAGATGACAAGGTGGGACAAGAATGCCACCATCATAGCATAAAACCAGAGCCGGCTCAAGGAGTCGGCATGTGAGGCACCTGCCTAGGGCCCCCCAAAAAATAGAGTAAAAAAAGGCCTAATTTTTTTATAATTTTTTTTTATATATTACAAAAATAAAAATGATGTATAATTTCTTGTCACAATGAAAGGTTAAAATAGTCATTTACATGTCTCAAATTACTCACCCCTAATTCAATCTCAAAACTCGACATTCACATAAATCATCTCCATCCCTCTTTCGCCGTCGACCGTTTGGAGCTAATTTCGGTCGATTTTCTCACCAAAATTGATCAGAATCATCACTTTATCATTTCCTAAGTGTTTTCCCAACCTTGATAGCCCTTGATTTGGCCAATTTTTTATGAATCTCACAGCCCAACTCCATCGCGCGCGACGGCCATTTCCGACCTTTTCGACATGTACCCGACATTATTGGTCGTCCCTGACACCACCATCTTCCTCCCCTTAGCCCTCTCACCAAAACCCCTACCATACCTCATCCGTTTACTCCGTCGGCCATCGATACCTTTTGGGCCACGACTTCTCAAGTCTTTTTCAATCAATCCTAGCATTGGAAATCGCTTCTCCAACATCTGCTCACCAAAACCCCTCACCAACCTGACCCATTTGCTCACCGGTCGTCGTCCACCTCTCCTAGTGATTTTGCATCTCAAAAAGCAAGAAAAATAAATTTAAAATAATTTTTTTAATATATGCATATATTATTAGAAGGTCTCCAAAGTAACTCTTACCTAAGGTCACAAATATTCTTGAGACGGCCCTGCATAAAACTTGGCTAATGTTGTGCCTTTTAAACTTGGCCGGTATTGTGCCTTAATCTTGGCTGTCGTGTGGCCTTGTTTAGCCACAATCGCTTCCTAAAGCAAGGCTGACGGTATGGTTTACAAGGCCATCAACGGGCTCGACCGTGTGGCATGCAATGGTGAAGTGGGGTGGGGGAGAGGAAGTGAAACGAAACGTCTGGCCAGGTTAGGTTAAATATTTTTCACATTTTTTATTAAATATATTAATTATTTTTAATTAAGATAGTTATGATATAAATTATTAATAAACTACAGTATTTTTGTTTTTTATTCATTAAAAAGTTATTAATAAATTATTTTTTATTTATTATTAATTAAAATAAGTAGTCATTTACTTATTTACCCTCTAATTGTTAAAACTAACCGTAAAGTGCTAATGGTAAACAGACTATAGGTGGTTGAGAACTATTTTGGATACCATGGGGGTTTAAGTATATGGTTAGGGAGTTTAGGGTAATATTCTCATATATATGCACAAGAGATTTGTGTTAAAAAAATGTATCTATTGGTTAATTTAAATTTGAGGGTTTAAAGAAGTGGTTATTTTCGTTTAAAACCCCTAAGAACTTTATTAATTTCGCTCAATCACTTTATTAAGTATATGAGGTTTGGTGTGTGTTTCGGTTGTTGTGGCTTAGGAAATATTCAATTCAGTTTTAAGCTACAGCAACAAAAGTGTTTAATAAACAACTTTTAAAACTGATTAAATTTGAAGTTATTATGAAATAATCTGATTTATAAATGAATTTGAAAAGTTATCTTTTGTAACTTTTGAATTAAATTAATCTATAAGCTGATTTTGTGATTAAAAAGACAAATAGAGCTTTATATAATTTGTTTAATTACAAAATAACTTAAAGAAATATTTAATTGAGTAAATAAGAATTTTATAATTTTTTTGAAAACTTAAAAAGACGTGTTTGGTTGGAACTGGAAATTGAAATTTGACAACAATCGTCGGAATCTGGTGGCCACTACAAGAATTCGACAATCTCCAACGTGGCACGTCGACTAGAGGTGTTCAAAAGAACCGATTGGAACCGGAACTGACGGATACCCTGGATTTGGCTCCGGTTCCTACCCAGAACCAATCGTCAATGGGTAGGTTCCGGTTCCAAATTTTTAGAACCGTTACTGTACGGTTTTGGTTCCGGTTCCTATAGTTAGGAACAGAAACTGGAACCAGGAACCAGGAACCAAGACTAATATAAAATAAAATTAAATATTACGGGGGTTAATAAAAACTTTTGTAGAAAAAGTAATGTGAATACATTTATATTTATATTTCATAACATTTAAAGTAAGTTGGTTTGACTTTTGAGAATCTACCTTTACAAAGTAATGGAGTTTGTCATTTTGAATTTATAATTTGTAATTTTATTTTTGTTAACAAGTGCCAGGTGGGGGGGTATTTGTAAGTTTTTAAGGGTTTTTTTGNTATCACAACGGTAAGGGCAAATAAAAAAGATTGTGCATGACTTTAACCTATTGTCTCAGGTTTGATCTCCCGCTCGGCCCAGAGGTAGTATATTTGCCCATGATTTACCTAGGGAAACACGATGATTGATTGCTGTGGGAGTTTCTCCTGAGAAATAGTCAAGGTGTGTGTAAATTGACTCGAACACCTCAATTAAAAAAAAAAAAGAGTAATGAAATTATCGCTAATATATCATTTCTAACGTTGTAGAAATTATGAGAAATTTTAGAAAATTTCATTTATAATGTTATCGAAACTTATTAATAATAAATCAATTCCTTTATTTTAAAAACACATATATTAAGTCCACATACTAAGAAAGTTAACCACTTATATATGATAGATTATATATGTTATTTTTTCTTACTATCTAATATTTCATTTTAACTAAATTATTTATATAGTGGAACAAGTATCAGGCACCATTTAATAGTCTCATATTGGGATTTTATTTATATTACAAACAATTAGATAATCATTTTTAGCGTTTGACAATAATGCTGATCCTTAAAAAATATATCACAAATTTCACATCTCAAATAATTCATCTGTGACATTGATAAATTATTTAATATATAATTATTTTATTTATATGTTAATACTACGTATGATAATATATAAATTTGATTTTTTGTTTGAGATAAGTAGCATTATCAATTGTTTATATCCGAAATCAGGTAAATTAAATTGAATAATCTATTGCGAAAATTAGGTTAATATAATTATTTATTTTTACCAATTTCATCCAAATAAATCCTCAAATATTTCCTAGTTTCTAAAAATATAAAAGAAGTTAAAATCTAAATATCTGATGACATTAGCTCACATGATGGTAAAGACAAGAAGGTTCAGTGAACACAAATGCGTTTGTTTAAATTTTTTTTCCCTATCCTATCCCTATTTTACCCAAAATACACATTTGTTTTTTAAAAAATACTATTCTATTTTATTCAATTTTTTAAACCCCCTAAATTTATTAATTTAACTAACACCCCCAAAAAGTTTAAAAATTAAAAAAAACACCCCCACTCACCCACATTTGCCAGATTCCAGCCACCAACATCGGAAGGTAGACATAATCTGATATAATGGCACACTACCGACTGGATCTAGTCGGTAGTACGTCGATCTAGTCTTTTTCGATCAGGTCCACAACCATAGATCTAACCGTAGCTAATCATCAATGACGACCATATCTTTGGATGTCATTGACCACCAAAAGCAACCAGATTTGGCTGTCAATTGCTAGATCTAGTCGTAGATTTTGCTTTTTTCGGTCAGATGGATCTGGTTGGAAAATGTCATATCAGTGCAAGAATGACCATATCTAGTTAGTCGTGAGCCGATATGGCGACTCCGACCACCCTCCGGCGGTAGTGGCTGGCTGCCGGTATTTAATAAGTGGGTAGAGATATTTTTATTAATTTTTAATATTTTATTAAGGGGTATTTAATGAATTAACAAATATAGGAGGTGTTTTTATTAACTTTTAAATCATACTTCGAAATAATCACCAACTTTTTTTTTTTCAAACTATTATTCTAAAAGGTATCATAATCAAAATCACCAAAATATTTTCTCTTTTTATTTTTTTTATCTATTATTAGTATTTTTTTTCTGGCGTGGGGTCATTTAATTAAAGCTAGTATGAGTGTGTTAGTGTACCGACAGTTGACAAATATGCATATAATAAATACTCAAATTTCATATATTTTTGGGTTTAAAAATCTTTCATGTTTATTTCTAATATAGGAAAAATCTTGAGAAATTTATGATCAATTTGATAATGTTTTCTAAAAGCATCCTCAACCAACATGTTTTAACATTACACAAATTGTGTATTATCGTATCAAATTTCATCAATTTCTCACAATAAAAACTAGTATAAGTAAAATTGGGGTTTTATATTTTAAATCTCATTTTTCTGTACATCATCGTTTTTAATATTCTGAATATAAAATTCAACCATCACAATGTTGCATAAAATGTGCATTTTGATTTGCTTTTATTAAAATATCGTACTGGAAAACACTTTAGTTAAAGCGTTTCGAAGTTCTAACCACTTCTTTTAAGAAAAAAAATTATTTTATTTTGTTCATTAAAGACATCATTAATGTTTTTAATACTTTGTGAACAAAATGAATGAGCTTAATACTAAATAAGAACAAGGCAAAATAAAAAATAAAAACCCCTCAATATTAAAATAAAAAAACAATACAAAAATTTTTCCGGTAAATTTCTATCTATTATAATTAAATTTATAACAAAAAATGCTTTAAAACTTGCCATAAAAATATAAGATTTACTTACAGAATTTTCAGATACGACATTTCAGCCAAATTACGCAAACTGAAAGCGAGAGAGAGAGAGAGAGGTGATTATTAATTTATAAACAAGATTAATTAAACACTAATCGGCGTTTAGGTGAGTTAAAAAAGCAAAGAGTATCGCTCACTTCTCTTACTATCTCACCTTTCTGTGCTAATCTCTCTAATCCCAATTACACCTTCCATTAAAATTTAATTAATAATCAAATCTAATCAAATCATAACTCAAATAAAAAAACAAAAACAAATCTGTAGAACCATAGAGATAGAGATAGAAAGAGAAAGAGAGAAAGGTCAAATCTAGTGGCGAAGGGTTGGGTTGGGTGTGGTATTATTTGTATTATATTTTTGTGGTGGTAGCATGTTGCCTCCTTGCTTTGCTTCTTCTTCGCTGCTTAACTTTCATTTCTTTTTTATTTAATTTTTAAACTAAATTTGTACAGAAACTCGATTACTTACTCCACCCACAAGCTCTAATCCCGATAAGATTTCTAACTTATAACTCTCTGTAATTATCTTTTCTTTTTCTCTTATCCTATCTTGTATCTTACCGTTTCTTTCGATCTACTGCCGTCGCCGCCGGCTACTATGGNAAGGCCGGTGGAAGAACAAGGAAACTGCAAGAGCCGGTGGGTAAAAAGATTAAAGATGAATACGAATATGAATATAGTGTAAGATTGAATTATTGAAAGTTGAAACCTGACAACACACCGCCTGAAAACTTTAATAGCGTCTGGCCCTGTGGTGGTCTACTCCTGTAGTTGAAGAGTCTCAATATTACAACCAAATTCGATCCGTACTATGTGTATTAATTATTGGTTTGTATTGGCCCCCATTTGGTTCCTTCTGGTTCGAACACCATGTTTGCATGCATGTTCTTGTATGGACTCGGGGTTTGATGGGATCGTCCTGGAGATACTATACAGTTTCTGAAATTATACCGTATTGTCCTTTGGGTGTAAGGACGTCCAGGATTAGAATGAATTATTTGAGTTTTCTGGAGATGATGTAAAAGCTAGCCTTTGTCCGACAGTCCGAGTGTTCATTGACCAACCTTTCAGACATTTAATGCTCAATGTTGGACTGGCCGACTGGCTTCAATGAAATAAGATGAAAATTTTGGGATACTGTTTAATTGTGTAGCGATGGTGGAGTAATCCCTAAATGGGCTCGTCTCATTGAAATTAACAACTACCATTGGGCTTCAGCAGAATCGGGCCGTTGGCAAGTCCATATGATATACAATAGACGGCCCATATTGAAAGCATTCTACACATTAATATTTTTATCTATTAATATTTCTATTAAGGTGGATCAAAATTTATAAATTATAGATATTAATATTTTTTAAAAATTTGAGGATAGGCAATGTACTGCATCCGTTCCTGTCCACACATTTATTTCTATCGGTTGGTTGAATAATTTAGAAAACAAATTTCTTCTACTGATATTATTATTATTTGATCAAATTAAATGTTGAATTGATTTTTGTTCACAAGTCTATATCAAATAAGAAGGAGAAGAAGATGGAAGTCCATTAACTTCTTAATTAACTTTTGGTTGATGAATTCATTGAATGGATAACAAATTCCATTTAGAGATAAGGGCCATTGAAAGTGTTATATAAATAATATAAGTAGATAAACAAATAAAGTGTTATCTCGATTAATTTGTGAGGTTTATTGAATATTTTAGGCTCCGTTTGGTTCATTATTGGGTAGTTTTTAGAGTAATATTTTGAAAAAAGTTCAATTGAGTGGGTATTACGATATAGAATTTTAAAAATTAATAAAAATTATCCTCTATGTTTATTTATTTACTAAACACCTCTATAATAAAATATTCAAAGTTAACAAAAACACCCCCAACCCACTCATTAAATACGAACAACCGGCCACCACCGCCGGAGGGTCGCCGGAGTAGCCATATCGGTGCATGACCGGCTGGATTTTGTTGGTCGTGCGTCGATATGGCAATTTTCAGTCAGATCCACCGTGGATCTGGCCGAAAAAGGCTAGATATACGGCTATATTTGGCCATTGACGACCAGATCTGGCCGTATTTGATCGTCAACAACAACCAAAGATATGACCATCGTTGATGGTCAACGACGATCCTATTTTGGCCATCGTTAACGGCCAGATCCACCATAGATCTGGTCGAAAAAGGTCAAATCGGTGCACTACCGGTCAGATTCAGCTGGTTTCTGGCAGTGGTGGTCGGAATCTGGTAAAATTTAGGTTGTTGGGGTGTTTTTGTCAATTTTAAAAAAATGGGGGTTATTTAGTTAAATTAACAAATTTAGAGAGGTTAAATAAATTAAATAATTTAGAATTGTATTTTTAAAAGTAGGTGAACTAAACATAAATTTTGTGTTAATTTTATTAGGAAAACTATAATAGTTTTCCAATATGTGTAGCAAGCAGAGCCTTATAAATTTAATATTCAAAGATAAATCTAAACTTTAAGAAAAAAATCAATAAAAAGAGCAGGCCAACCTGGAGTTTATTAATTCGCCCTTCATTTTGTCAATGAATTTTGATTATATAATTGACAATTTTTGCAACTAATTATACAATCAATTACCCATATAAATTCCTATTATCCTATACCGACACTCTTTGTCGCCTTGTGATTGAGATCTTGATCCATAGCTCCACGACTCAGGACACGCGTGCGGATGGCAATTGTACGGAACTCAAACTCTTATGTCTTACTTCAGATTTAGGATGAGTTCACATCATTTATAATATGTGTCTCACTTGTCATTCTCTTCTTCATCACTTGAATTGATCAAACTGCACTTAATAATATTCTCAGAACGAGGTTCAGACTCATATCTGAGCAACCCCACCGGCCAGTCATGGAGGAGAAGGTCTGCAAAATCTTATCTTTCTTATAATTTAACCATGCCCATCTCATTTATTTGTTTGTTAATATATATAATATTATATATATATCTATATATCTATACTATAATAATAATATATATATATGATTGGGTACAGTTGCAGAACGTTGTAAGAATGGTGTTGAAGGTTGACCTACAGTGTGAGAAGTGCTACAGGAAAGTGAAGAAAGTGCTGTATAAATTCCCTCGTAAGTTGTCTTTAATTCTGTTCATCAATTCTCTTTGTTAATGAATTTTAAGTAGGTGTTTAATGTAGAAGGAATGTTTGATTTTTGTGGACAAGATCAGAAATACAAGATCAGGTGTATGACGAGAGGCAGAACACAGTGACGATCAAAGTGGTGTGCTATAGTCCTGAGAGGATGAAGCAAAATATTTGCTACGAGGGTGGTGAATCCATCAAGAGTATTGAAATTCTACCGCCACCCAAGCCTAAAGAACCTGAAAAGCCTAAAGAGAAACCAGCACCAGCGAAAGTAGAGCCGCCAAAACAAGACAAGCCTAAGGTTACTTTTGTGGACCCACTGCCAAACCCGGCACCGTACTTCCCACCATCGGCTTATCAGAACCAATGTCCAACGTGTTGCAGGGAATGGTACGAGGGGCGTGGAGGAGGGCCAGGTTACCAACGAGATTACTATGGGCCGCCAACATGTCGTTATTGCGGATATAACGAGAAGCCGGTGTATGATAGCTGGGGTGTCGGTGGCGGTGGCCGTGGCGATAGTTACAGAGCTAATAGATTTGATTGCTTTTCCGAAGAGAATCCTAATGCAGCTTGCAGAATCATGTAAAAGTAATTAATGGCGGTGCACTGCATCTGCATGCATGCGAAGCTAGGTGGTTTCACTATAGTAGTACTTGATGATAGATCTTTTGTATTACTTCAGTAGATTAAAGACACGTGTACTTTTTATATATGTATAGGTAATAAATGTTATATAGATTTGTCTTCTCTAATTAAAGTTTTACGATAATCAATCGTATTGTTAATTAAAGAAAATTATTTTTAAAATTAAATACATGTATTAAATTCGTGTTGATAAAGATGTATCAAAACATGAAGAATGAAAATAAATATCTAATAAATGAATAGGGATGATTATTTTGGCTTCGTTGATTCATCAAATTACAGAAAGTGGTGTGTTTGGTCGCTATCAGGATTTTGGATTGAACCGGCAGATATTTATTCGAATTTAAAAGAAAAAAAATGTAACCCAATAATTTCCATACCAGCTATAAGTGTTACAGTAATTGTGAGTATGGGGTTGGAGATGGATATCTCATTGTCACTTTAAGGAACAAATTAAAAATATTTTAATAAATAATGCTTGGTATTATTTTTGACATTTGGAGGCTAGCGATACTATGTTGTCGGTAAGATTTCCACATCAATTGCCATTAATAGTTATATGTTTGCATGTCCAATGGCATGGGAAGATCAATAGTGACCAATTTATTATTATATGATGTATTAAGGAGGTAATGTGCTAATTAATATATATACAGACGAAATCATTTATGAGTGAGCTAGGGTTGACTACTTGAGGCCGGGTATACCCGAAAAACTATTTTGTCTGAGTGTTTATTGACCAACCTTTCAGACATTTAATGGTAAATGTTGGACTGGGTTCAATTAAAAAAGATGAAAATTTTGGGATAATGTTTAATTGTGGAGTGATGGTGGAGTAATCCCTAAATGGGCTCCACCCATTGAAACTAACAACTACCATTGGGCTTCAGCAGAATCGGGCCTCCATTTCCTTGGATTTGCTCTCTGATTCCTGCAAACTTCCCTCCACTGACTTCTTCTCAACTATCCACTTATCCAATTCAGACTCCAAAACATTAACTTTCTTCTTAAACCCACTAATTTCCCTCTCTTTGTCATCAATTTTTTCCCTCATTTCCTCTTCAACTCTCACGCTTTTACTCTTCTCTTCCAATTCCCTCACTTCCAAAGTCCCAACTTTTCTTTCCAACTCCCTCACATTCTTCTCACTCTTCAACCCATCAATTTCTTTCTCTAATCCCTCCAATTTCACTCCCTTCTCTCCCAGACTCTTCTTCAACTCTACCACCTCAGCACTCGCCTCATCCCCTAGATGCTGTCAAAAATCTGTCATTTTTCTTTTATCAATTTCTTTCTCAAAATTGCTGTCAAAAACGACCTTGCTTCCCTAGATGTTGTCAAAAATCTTTAGGAATCCTGACTCTCTTTATTCAGTTTATTGTATCAAACTGATGGCAGATGAGGGACGACCGTCCATTCCTTGTGGACTGACATCTAATTTTTTTTTTTTTTTTTTTTAAAGCATTGTTAATGGAATTTTATTATTAAAATATTGGACGGCGTCTATTATATGTGGACGCCCGTCCATTTTTTGGGACGATCGTCCTCAAGTTATGGATGGCCGTCTCTTAATTTTGTTTATATTTTTTTATTTTATTTTATTGATGGAGGACGCCCGTCCATAGTAAATAGACCCCCGTCCATATAATATGGACGGGAGTCCATAGTAAGTGAACGGCCGTCCATAGTTGATGAACGACCGTTCACTAGAAAAAATTTAATAACGTGAAACGTGTCTGATTTACTTACGTGAATCACGAGACACGTAGGCTAATATAATATTTCGGTATAAAAATACCGGTGGCTATAGCATTATTGATAAAATAATATTAATAACATCTTCTACATTTATAATAAGAGTGAAAGAGCAATAACTAAGTTCTGAAAAAAATGAGTGTAAATATCATGCATATTTATTGTGAAGTATCATTCACTGTATTGGGGACTTTAAATTTATACATCAGTTAAACTTTATTATTTCGATTCTTCTAAACAATCTTATCATATCATGCTAATTAAATTTTGCTATAATGTATAAGCTCAATCATGTCATTAATGAAACGTGAAAATTTATCTACATTGATAATATTTATATTAACATGAAAAAAAATAAAAATGCCAGCATAATCTATATTTATTTCTACTCCTAAATATTCATTTGAGATGTTGAAATCAATTAAAATCAACAATCAAGAATTTACCAGGTTGTATCTTCACCATACCATGACTAGCAACAATAATCTCCATGTGTTTGTGTCGATTCATCAAATTACAAAAAGTGATGTGTTTGGTTGCTATCAGGATTGGATTGATTGGTAAAGGTTCAATGAAATACAACCGGCAAATATTTATCCGAATTTAAAAGAAAAAAATGTAACCCAATAATTTCCATACCAGCTATAAATGTTACAGTAATTGTAAGTATGTCGGGTTGGATTGATATCTCATTGTTGCTTTAAGGAATAAATTAAAAATTACAAATATTTTAGTAAATAATGCTTTGTATTATTTTAGACATTTGGAGGCTAGCGATACTATGTTGTCGGTAAGATTTCCACATCAATTGCCATTAATAGTTATATATTTGCAGGTCCAATGGCATGGGAAGATCGACAGTGACTAACTTATTATCATAAGATGGGTTAAAGAGGTAAGGTTGACCACTGAGGGGTATAATTGAAAAACTATTTTATTGCACTACTAAGACCATCTTTAACCCATTGTACTAATTTGGTGCAAAATTTGGTGTAAAACACTATTCCATCTCCAACCCACAATACCAAATATTGCATCAAAAAGAATATTTTTTTTATTTCTTTTATTGTAATAATCAACAATTAATCTATTTCACTCATTATTTTTGTATATATTAATTAAATATTAGGAATGATATTTTTATTAAATAATAATTATTTTAAAAATTATACTAATTTAATAGAATTAAGCATTTATTTAATCAAATAAACATTACATTTAATATAGAAAAACATTATAAAAAAACATTACATCTAATATAAAATGATACAAAAAAAAAAAAACAACAACAACACAAAGGTAAAATTCTATATTGATAGTAATTTAATTTTCCAAATTAGTATGTTCTTCCCACAAATGATTAATTAATGCATTTCGAAGAGCATGGTGAGCCTCTGTATCCTTGATTTGTTTATGTCGAGCAAAAAAATTTCGAAATCGGACATTCTCATCATTTTTTAAATTATATCATTATTATAAATAATAATCAAATTAAATTAAATACAAATACTCAAATTTGGTGTAAAATTTAATACTCAAATTAACTTAACAAAATTAAAAAAAAAAACAAAAAAACCAAAATTTTATTTTTGCTACAGTGTCGCGCCATTTTGGCGCAGTGCTACAGTACTGCACCAAATTTGGCACAGCACTGTAGCACTGCGCCAAAATGGCACAGTGTTTAGCGTGGGTTGTAGTACCAACCCACGCCAATTTGGTGTTTTTTACGCCATTTTGGCGTGGGTTGGAGATTCTAAGTATCTCTTGTCTACCTTGCCGGTGGATTTTAATCAATATATTAAAGAAGTGAAGCAACGCAACGAGTAATTTCACAAATATTCCCTTTAAATTTATAAGAGTTTGGTTTCATCTTCATTTTATATCTTCTGTCCAGCTATAAAATAAAAGATATAGTGTACAAAATCTTATAATAGTTTCATGGCAATGGCTTGGTATAAATCCTTTTCAGTAGTCAGTATTATTTGTTATAACTTTACAAAGTAGCTGCAGTTCATAAAATGCAACCATTTCAATGTGGAGTTCCCTTTTGCTTTAATGTTTTCCAATAATAATAATAGTAATTTGAAGTGAGTTTTTCTCTTCTAATATGAAATAAAGTATGTTGTTTTGTTATCCCATAAATAACCGTCTTTGTTTCATCTATTATCATGAACAGACAAAATATTTTCGATAGTGAGAACATGACGATGAAATCTTTCTAGTAAATGGTACTGGCTATATTTGTCATCACAGACAAATGTATTATTTGATTTGGTTTCGGTTGTGTCCATGTGGGTGTAAGGATGTCCAGGATTAGGATGAATTATTGAAGTTTCCTGGAGATGTTGTAAAAGCCAGCCTTTGTATGAGTGTTTATTCACCAACCTTCAAGAATTTTAATGGTCAATGCTGGACTGGGTTCAATGAAATAATGTTGGGTCCGTTTGTTTTATTATTTTGGATATGATTTTTGATATTTTTAGATTTTGGTGAAAATAACGAGGTAAAATTTAAAAATTAATAAAAACACCCTTCTAGGTTTGCTAATTTACTAAACACCCTAATATATAAAAATTTTATAAAATGACAAAACACCCCCACCCACAGTTGCTAGATTCCAGTCATTACCGTCGAAATCTGGAGTTACAGTGCACAACCTGACGGATCTAGCCGTTCGTGTGCCAATATGGCCTTTTTCGGCTAGATCCATCCATTTTTGGCCATCGATGGCTAGATTTGGCTGTCAGCGACTGCTAAAGATATGACCGTTATTGATGACCATCGTTGACGATTAGTTACAGTCAAAGATCTGGCCGAAAAATGATAGAACGGCACACTATCGACCAGATCCAACCAGTAGTGTGTCATTATATTAGATTCTGGTCATCTTTCGATGGTGGTGACCGAAATCTGACAAATGTAGGTGGGTGGAGGTATTTTTGTTAATTTTTAAACTTTTTTTCTGAGGGTGTTTAGTTAAATTAATAAATTTAAAGGATTTAAAATATAGTTGAAGAAAATATAATAATATTTTGAGAATAATGAAACAAACAATTATTTTGAGGATATGATTGAAAATAGGATATGAAATATGAAAACAAACCGACCGTAATTTTATTCTGTTGTCTTTTCGCCTCCCTATTAACCAATCAATTTTGGGATACAATTTAATTGTATAGCGATGGTGGAGTAATCCCTAAATAGGCTCGATCCATTGAAATTAGTAACTGCCATTGGGCTTCAACAGAATCGAGCCGATGGTAAGTCCATATGGTATACAGTTAGGGCCCTCAGTCAAATTGGTTCCAGTTGAGCTCAGGGAATACATTAACTTTATTTAATAGTTCAAACTTTTCCAACATAATACCATACCATTAATATAGATATATTTGGTTAAATATGTATGTGTTTTCAAAGTTTGCATATATGATAGGATGTCGATGTGTCTCTTTTAAAAATTGACCTCCACAGATTTATTTCTATGGGCTGGTTGAATAATTTCAAAAACAAATTTCTTATAATGTTATACTCTTTTTAACCTTCGAATTATGGTTTAAGAGTTATCGGTCAAAACCAATCAAAGAGTTAAAAATGGACGTAAGTGATCATTGAACTATAGTTAAGAAAAGAACATAATATAATTACTTTTACAACTTTTTAAAACCCGCCTCATATATACTTTTTCTAATCTATCTCTCCCCATGGAACGGTAGACGATAAAAATCTATAGTTATAGAACGGAAGGATCTTATGAGGTTGAGGCCACTGACGATTTTCTAGACCTACACACACAAGGTAGTAAGTGTGAAGCTCACGGGGAACACCAGTGTGGTGTTTGTCCTAGGCTCTTCGACACTCAAGTCAGCGAGGCTTGAGAGACAATTTAGTGAGGACTAAGGGAGGAAGGGGTACTGGAATCTCGTCAGAAACTAGAACTACGACGAAGGTGGTGGTGGTTCTTGAGAGCAAGAACTTTTAGGAGCAAGTAAGTGGTATTGAGATTGAATGCATAATGAGAGGCATGACTAGACCTAGCAATCTGGGTCCGTACCTGTGGGTGGACTCATACCTGCCAAAATAATATAGGGTATAGGTCCATTTTATCAGACTTGTTTTTCTTCGACCTGTACTTGGTCCAACCCGTTTCTTTTGTGGGTGGGTTGAGTATACCGCGGGTACTCGTAAAAACTAAGAAAAAAAAAAAATTTACCCTAAGGAGTAAGGGCTTTGGATGGGGGTAATTGTAGATAACTTGGGTAATATTTTTTAAATTGAGCAAATGACGATGTTTGGTTGGTTTGTAAAAAAATTATTCCTGAAATCTTTTATGACAAACAGTGGCATTTGGGGGGGTAAGTTGCCTGTAATATTAATACCTTGGGGGGTGGGGGACTGTTATTAAAACTTACCCAAAGTAATCTAATTTTGTTTCCCTTATATGCCCCTAAACAGTTGAGCATTTGGTCCAAAATAGCCTTATATTTGTTAAGATTTATAAAACACCAAATTCACTCATGCAGATCCTTTTGTCCTCACTTTTTAAATTTTTCGGACGACATTGCCCTTGTTATTGTCATTATTTTTGGCCGTTTCATAGCCAAAGACTTGGCCATTTCACGGCTAGATTTATGGCCATGAAATGCTCGATGTTTCACGGCTAAAGACCTAGCCATTTCACAGTCAGATCTGTGGCCGTTTCATAGCCACATCTTTGGTCGTGAAACAACTTTGGCTAGATTTATGACACTATCGGTGTCACGACTAGATTTGTGGCGTTGTTGGCTGTCGTCGACGATGGTGGCTGACTGCTGACAGTGGCTTGGAGTGGGTAGACAAGTTTTTGCTAAGTTTAAAACGTTTTTAGTTGTTAGGGTGTTTTTACTAATCTAAAAATTAGGGGGTTAAAAGAAATTTATTCAAAATATAATAATAAAAAATACAATTATATTAATATTTAAAAAAGATGACAATTTAGTAATCTATATAACATACCTACTTATTTATTCTCCTAATTTAATATATTATTTACTAATTTATTCGAACCAATCGAATATATTTTATAAATATTTCTAATAATAATCAAATACATTTTTTAAATATTTCTAATAACCTTTTCAAGTATTTTTTATTCGTTAATATAATATGTAAACGCCGCTAAAGGCTAAATCCCTAATTCCTAAAATTCTATTATCCATCATTCCAACTCAAATCCAACTCTCTTCGATAGTTCGCCTGCTCTCTCAACTCCGATAGCCAATACCTGCTCTCTCATCTCCTGCTACTCTCTCAACTCCCGCTGTCGCCAGTTGAGTGTGCTCTCTACCTCTCTCATCGAAGGGAGCACACCTGAAGCCTCTTTTAATGTCTTCTCTATTCACTGAGACTTGATTCAAACTTGTCCCCAAATCCAGTCAATGGCTGACTCACCAACAACTCATTAATGCCTCTTTTTAATGCCTCAAGATATGTTCTGCTGGAGAAGGCAGAAGAAGCGACTACGGTGATAGAAAGAGCATGGCTGGTCTGGTGGCTTTGGAGGGGAATTGTCCATTGTATAATGAAAAGGCAAAGGTTAATTTATTGTTATTCTTTTTCGTTCCCATCATCATGTTTGATTGAGGGGAATAGTTTTGTAAATAGCCCTCTCACTCTTCTCTACGTGTTCATGACCCCTTTTTTTTTTTTTTTTTTTGTGATTTAATGTGGAATTGAATCTGACCAAGGGTGTTGATTTGATATCTGCGTGGAATTTCTCCAAGGTTTTCTTTCCTTTGAATTTGGCTATGGCTGTGAATTTTTTCTTTTTCCTGATCAGAAGCATAAGTGAATCTGCCAGTGGGTGTGAATTTCATTAGTTTTACTTCGGTGTATTTTGTGTGTACTATGTCTGGGTTTATGGACTTATGGAAGCATCAGTGCATGTGGTTTTGATAAAAGATGAACTAATGGTTATGGTTGAAAATGCCAAAATGGCTGAAAAATTGCAGAAACATATGCAGTGCTTTGGCACGACATTTTTTTTTTATTTCTCTTCTTGTTTTGTTAAAATGAATTAAATTAAAAGAATTATTTGTTTTTGGGATTTTAAGCTTAGTTAATTGATAGTGAGGATTGTCAGAGAAGTTCGATTTGTGTGTTGGTTGTATGTTGATGGAAAGGGTGTGACTGTAAGAATTTAAAACTTGAGTCAACAGTGCGGTCACACACGAGTCCACCTGCATAAGGTACGATATGGTTCCAATATTTTAGACCCATTTAGGGCCTGTACCCCTAGGACGCGCACCCACCCGTCCCATACCCAGCCCACATGCCCGTTTTGTCGGGTCTAGGCATGACCTTTGTTTATATGGTGAGCTTAAATACTTGAATCCTAATAGAACTTTAAGTTCATAATGGCGGAGTTTGAGTAAATAGAAAAGTCCTTATTTACTTGCATTTGTAAGAGTAAAAGTCCTAATTCATGTAAGATTCAAGATCTTAGATGAATTAGGATATAGATGAAACCCTTGGAAGGATTAGGATAAAGATGGAGGCAATAGATGAATTAGGATATTGATAGGACTCTGGGTCTCGGGAGCAGCCATGGGCTGGTGGGCTTGAGTCCAAATGGGCTTGTAACAAGGCTCACATCGTAGAATGACCTTAAATATTGAATCGTCCATTTTTTAAGTAACCCAATTTATGAAGTGGGCTCAATCAGAGTTGGCCCATGGCACTGGGCCATTCGGCGTTTGCTTTGTGTTTGGGCCTGACAAGGCCCGTTATGAATTTTAGCGCCTACAGGAACCAAGGTCGAAAAGATTGAGAAAAATCAGTCATTCACTATCAGTATAATTTTTCGAAATGTAATGGAATTTCAAATTTATCTCGACTAGATGGATCTCAGCAACACCACTGTTTGTACCACTGCTTTTTCAATAGAATTTGATCAATCCTTTTTTTAGTCGCTGAGATTGAGAACAGGACCAAGATTTCTCTTTCACACGGAATTCCATGTGCTCCATGCTACTCAGGTCAGACCAATTTAGAAGTTCACAACTTCACATACAATTCTCAAGTGCATATTTATGGAATTGGATCAAATTAAATGTTCAATTTATTTTTGTTCACAAATCTAAATCAAGTAAGACTAGAAGAAGAGGGAAAGTCCATTAACTTCTTAACTTTTGATTGATGAATTCATTGAATAGATAGCAAAATCTACCTAACGACCAAGAGATATAATTGCCATTTTCATCTTTTTGTGTCTAGGGCTGCTCAAAATTACACGCTACCTAATCAATCCGAACTGAAAAATTCGGTATCTGGATATTCGATTTGGATCCAGGTAGAGGTGGGCAGGGACCGGTCCCTTGCGGGACCAATCACTCATGGGCCTAGGATCGGTCCTAGGCCTATGAGAAAAATGAGGACCTGGACCAGGCCTTAGGCCTGGTCGGTATTGGTCCCATGGGCCCAGGACCGGTCCCATGGGGCTTGGATAATTTTTTTTCCCCCCTCAAATTTTTTTTTTTTATATTTTGGGGGCAAAACAAAATTTTATAGGGGGTTTAGTATTTTTTAGGGGTAAAATTTATAAATTTTTTAGACTTGGAAGATTTTTTTTTATAAATTTTGTAAAATTTTTTTTAGCCCTCATAATTTATATTTATTTTAAAATTAACAAGGGGTTTAACGCAATTTGACAGGGGACTATATTAAAAAAATATAAAATTTTTTGGTCCCAGGCCCGGGCCTTGGAGGAGGGCCCAGTGGAAAGCTCGGGCCCTCCTCCTTAGGCCTGGTCCCGTTTTGGATCGGGTTTTGGAGCTGGGCATTTGGGACCGGCTCTAGATCCAGGTAGTATTATAAGAGGTACTTGAATCTTTGGTTCAGTACCGGTTCAATTTTAAAAATGAACTAGGTGCCTGAACCAAATTGGTTTAAATAAAAAATTAAAAAGGAAAATTATACAGTTACTGAAAAAATGGATATCGAATTTATGCACTGACAAATGTGGTACCATCATAACCGTTGATTAATTATGAATTTAAAAAAAAAAATAAAGATGGTGTCATATTTGTCAGTGCATAAATTCGGTATATATTTTTCAATAACGGGAGCATTACTCAATTAAAAAACCTAAAATATTATTTCTTAAAGACAAAAATCCCAAATCAATTAAGCCTAAAAATCTAAGTTCTAAACCAATCAAATCTCATCTTCTCCTTCTCGAATCTCAACTTCTCCAGTTCTTCTTTTCACAATCTTCTGTTGTTCTCGCTCCAGCCGGCGGATTATCTCCCCACCTCACTACCTCAGTCCACCTTCTTCAGTCGCTATTCGCTAAGGTAACTACTTTATATCATCGGCTGTTTGCTTAGTTGAAAGTAAGAGGTTCAAATGTTTGGCTGTTTACTTTGACGGAACTTCATCGTAATTTTGAGCTTTATATCAGCGGGATTTACTTCATTTCTGTAACTCTATTTTGCATTAGACTGAAGAAGAAGAAGAAGTGCTCTTTGAAACTTAGAAAGTATTTCTACAGGTTTAGATCTCTTGTCCTGAGAATTGAGAAATTGGGTATCATTTTTGGTGCAAATGCCACGATAAGATATCATTTTTGGTGCAGAACTACAAATGCCTGTATTATTGATTGCCACATTAAGATATCGTTTCTTATCTACTTAAATTAAAAATTGAGGAAGTCTGGAAGAAATTCTACAATGTAAAAGTTGAAGCTGCAAATTCAGTTCAAAATTCGGGTACTCGGTAACCGAACCAAAAATTTGGTTCATAACCTGGTAATTCAAAAACCGATTCGGTTACCAGATACCGTTAGAGCATGACCCGAATATTCGATTCAGGTCAGCCAAATGCAAAACCGGTTTGGGTACCCGATTTTGAACACCACAGGTAGTACCAACTACCAACCAAATGCCCACACCTTCCAAACTTTTACCTAATTTAATCAAATTAAATCAACTTCATTTACATATGGGTAATACTAACCTTACAATGAGGCATACAAATAAAGGGTTGGATTCGTCTCTTTGTAAAGCTAGTATTATTCTTTACATATTCTATCATGAATTATGTGAATTATATATATATATATTCTACAATTAAACTAGTGGGTTTGGCTATTAATTATATAATGAATGATCCATCTAAATTCCTACACCAACACTCTGTTGTCTTGTTATTTTGTTCTTGATCCATAGAACGGTATATTCTCACTCGAGATTTAGCGAAATTTCAAATTGATACATTTGATTGTATTTATTCTAGATTTCCATCCTTATAGTAACGCTGTTTTTATTTTTTTTATTTTAATAGATTCTTAACTTTTTACTGTAACGTGACGCACGTTAGCACACTAAAATGTGTCTACACTTTCTTTGGTAGAAGATGGGTTCATTTTAGCAAAAAAGGGCTCACGTTAATAGCATCAAAGCGGGTGGTTTTTAACTTTTTTTGATAGATTACAAAGTTGAAAATCACTTTCGAGATCACTATATAATCAATGACCTATCTAAATTTCTACACCGACACTCTGTTGCCTTGTCATTTTGTTCTTGATCTATATCACCAGGCCTCGGGACATGTATACGGTTGGCAATTGTGGCCTTGGGAGTTGGGTACACCAAGAAAAAATTTCATGATTATTATTATTAATTTTAATTAATTAATATGGTGGGCTGCGTCAATCATGCAAAGCCGAATATGTGAAGAGCCTGTAGAGACAATTAATATTTTTTGTTAGTGTGTTAGCTGAGCTGGCAGGATTCTTAGCCGCCTTGTTTATTGTATAAAAACAAATAATGTCACACTCATAATTTTTTTTTATAATTTTATATAATAGTTTGTAATTAGTTATCAATTGAGTTCCATTGGAAAATGGTCAATTAATTAAGAATTATTATGTGAGAGAGTTGTATGAGAAATTTTATAAGAAGAGGATATTGGATATAACATGTCATAAGAGCATCTACAAATAATTTTTTTGTATAATTTAAACTTTTTATTATAAAAAATTTATCCACAAAAATAAGAGTCTAATAGACTTTTTATCTTTAAATTATAAATTAGAGAATGAGTTTAACTCTTTATATTTAGAGAGTCAAATTTTACTCTTTATCGTAATTTTAATTAATAAATTATAAGTTTTATGTATTTTATTTATTAATTTTTTTTATTAGGTTTTAAAAAAAAATAGAAAGTGTCTTCATTAAATTTAAAAAATTTAAATAAAAATTATATTTTTTATATTTTAAATTTAATAAAAATACTATTTATTTATACGAAAATGCTATCAAGAGCAGATGCTGCAACAATTTTTCCTCTTGCTTTCTTCTTTACGAAACAGTATATCATTATTTTAACAGTTCAATATTTTCTTTGTAGGGTCAGCAGCCAGAAATGGAAGAAGCTAGTGGACAATCTTGATTAGAGTATGAAATTCAGCGTCAATATCAATCTCTCTCTCTCTCTCACTCTCACTTATCATTCTCTTCCTCATCACTTTAATCAATCAAACTCGACTCAATAATATTCTGAGAACGAGGTTCAGACTCAGATCTGAGCAACCCTACCAGCCAGCCATGGGGGAGAAGGTTTGCAAAATCTTATCTTTCTTATAATTTAACCATGTCCATCTCATTTATCTGTTGGTTAATATATATATATATTGATTGTTTAATGTTGCAGAAAGTCACGATAATGGTGTTGAAGGTTGACCTTCAGTGTGAGAAGTGCTACAGGAAAGTGAAGAAAGTGCTGTGTAAATTCCCTCGTGAGTATCTTTAATTCTGTTCATCAATTCTCTTTGTTAATGAATTTGAAGTATGTGTTTAACGTAGAAGGAATGTTTGATTTTTGTAAACGAGATCAGAAATACAAGACCAGGTATTTGACGAGAAGCAGAACACAGTGACGATCAAAGTGGTGTGTTGTAGTCCTGAGAAGATGAAGCAAAAGATTCGCTGCAAAGGTGGTGAATCCATTAAGAGTATTGAAATTGTACCTCCACCTCCACCTCCACCTCCACCCAAGCTTGACGAACCTAAAAAACCTGATGCAAAGCCACCACAGAAACAGGAACCAATCCAAGCAGAACCCGCACCACCCATAACCACGACCACCCAGCAACCACCAGGACAAGCGAAAGCAGAGCCGCCAAAACAAGAGAAGCTTATGGTTACTTTTGTTGACTCACAGCCAAAACCGGCACCGGGCTTCCCACCACCGGCTTATCCGAACCCGGTTGGAATGTGCTGCAGGGAATGCTACAAGGGGCGTAGAGGGGGGCCATCGTACCAGCTAGGTTACTATGGACCGCCGAGATGTAATTGCGGATATTACGGGAAGCCGGAGTATGATAGCTGGGGTGGCGGTGACGATTGTTACAGAGTTAATAGACGTGATTACTTTTGCGAAGAGAATCCTAATGCAGCTTGCAGAATCATGTGAAAATAATGGCGGTGCACTGCATGCATAAGAAGTTAGCTGGTTTCAATAAAGTTACGTTGTTTGGTGGCATTTGGGTAGTTTTTGACTTTTGTTTGGTTCTTGTTACGTTGTTCGGTGGTTTCAAATTTCAATAAAGTTTTTGTTTTGGTTTCGTTAAAGAAAGTTATCGGTTATCTAATTACGTAATACTTGATGAATGGTTACCTCCATTAATACTTTTCAGTAGTGCATGTCCTTTTCCTCCACTTTCTAAATATTTTTCCCCAGTAAACCACTTCTTCCCACCCAAGGTATGCGACACTTTCCCACTAACCGGCTAGATTCACTGGTAAATTTCGTTAACTATTGTGTATATTTATTATTAAAACAAAGATACTGTTTATTATTTGACTTAACAATTTTTTTATTATTTTATATCCGGTCAACAAATTCAATTACTTATACATATGAAATTACTGATATATCCTCAATTATATATAGGAATTTAAATTACCAATTAATTCCTCCAGTTTTTTTTTATTAAAATAAAGTTTTAAATCAATGAAATTACTTTTAAAATTTGAAAGCTTTAAAATTATCATGTTGTCCCTGTATTTGCTGCAACCTAAACTAGCATCTATATTTAAGAAATTTTGTCAATTTAAACCCAAGAAAACTAAGTGTTAGCAACTGATTTGCTTAAATAAGAATCCAGGTTGCAAAATTACAGTGTATATATGTTTAAGAAATTTTGTTAATTCAAACCTAATAAAAATAGGGAATTCAATTAAAAAAAAAAAGCAAAAGCATTTCAGGTGATGTTCTTATAAGACAGTTTTTCATTCATTTGTTAAAATCCAAAAAGTTTTGCTTTCCCCATCCTACTTTCTAGTTCCTTGAAGCTTGCTTTTCCTTTGCTTTCTAGATCTTCAAAAACTTTTTCACAATCTTTTGTCCTTCCACGGAAGCTCGAGTTATCCTATCAAATGTTTCCGACAACAAAGAAAAATCAATTAAATTTGCTATTTATCACATCTAACCAGTGGATAGAAAACAATAAAAGCTCAAACTTAAGTATTCACAGCAGTAAACCTCTCCCTAACAACAGCTCCAAAACAAGTTTTACTTTTCACAGCAGTACCTCTCCCTAGCAGCAGCTCCAAAACAAGTTTTACTTTTCACAGCAGTACCTCTCCCTAGCAGCAGCTCCAGTACCCCTCCCTAGTTATTGAGCAAAGAGCAAGGAGTCTTCATGTCTCCAATGTCCCTAGTTATTGAGCAAAGAGCAAGGAGTCTTCATGTCTCCAATGACTACCCCACAAGTGAAACTTGTTCTTCGACTTAGCAGAATTGTATGCACATTGATAACAACAAATACAGAGTCATTAAAGCCTTGATTCCCGAAACTCGAAATAGGTGATATATGATATAAACTGTCAAATGTACCTGAGCCACTGTAGCCAAAAGATAAAGATCAGCGTTCTTCCTGATAATTATAAGCAATAGTAGAAAATTTTAATTCAAACAATGAAAACAAATCATTTACATATTAAATAAAGAGAGTACGATAATAATTAATCAAAGACAAACTTGAGATAATTATTTAAAGAAATTCAAAAGAGATTTGAAGACGACAAGGATTGTTGATGCTGGATTTTGATACCAACTACTCGCATGTGTAAAATGCTAAACGGACTTAGAAGTCACACGTGATATGGGGGTATTAAGTTAAATAATAGGTGAGAAACAATGTTTAAAGTGGTTCAGATGCTCAAAATTGAATCCTACATCCACTGATATTGTATTAATAAAAGAGTAAAGGTCAGGTCGAGTTCAGCGAGCTGAACTACAGTTTAGAGAGAATACAAAAGGAGAGTCAGAGAGTAAGCTATTTCAGTGTAAAACTAGCCAATCCCCCCCAAATGAGAGGGAAGTTCTCTATTTATAGTGAGAGAGTTCAACGTAATGATTATAAAAGCTGCAAGTGGGTAGGTGCCATGCAAATCATTTCTTTGCATCCCACTGGTCACCTACCCGAGGGATTTCCTCGACTAAAGCAGGGCTTTGACACGTGGGCGATCTCCAGCCGCTTGCTGGCCTGGCACTCACCTACAGTGCTGACAGGAGCCATGCCACTTGCGCTAGGCGCGACGTGGCCGCACCTGGACGGCACAGAACCCTTCTAAGCTTTGACCATCCTTTACTGAGGAGGCTCCACGTTAGCCCTACCTTTTCAGGCATAAAAGAAGTCCCTGAGTTTTTAAGGTTTAAGGATCGAACCTTGAGAACTTCATAATTATGCCATGATTTGACATATCCCAAATGACGCCTGGTCGAGCCGATCTGACTACAAAGAGGTCGTAGAACATTTTTCTACGAGCGACCTGAGATGGTCTTCTTCAGCGAAGTCGAAGACCTAGATTAGACCCTATTCAGTGCCGTATCGATGCGCCTCTTATCTTAACCGAGGTCTGCGACCTGATTACACTTAGCATATTTCTGCTGGAGGCAAGGAATCACATCACTGCGCAACCGACATATGACGAAGAGTATTCTATTCCAACAACCTCTTCAGATGTTATCAGCTGCGCTTGACAGCTAATCCATTAATGAAGTATCTTTTATTCTGACAAACGTGTCCTTTCCGCAATAAGTGCTAGCCTTGCACATTAAATGCAAGCCATGCTGAAACGACATTCTTTATTAGGGCATTAAATGCGAATGAGAGCGCATTTAATATGGAGGAGAGAATTGAGCCGTCGCTCGATTATTTCAGCAGAGAGAAACGATGATTGAATTTCTCGAAGTATGGCAGGTACTCCTTCTAGTCGACTGATGACACGTGGTCGTGATTAATGATGAGAAATGCATTCCGCCCAAACGTCGCTTGGCTTCGAGAAGACCAATCGCCATTTCCTCCACCATAAAAGCCCAAGCTCACCTTAAGCAATGTCACAACACTCATACTTTCAGAAAAAGGAAAAAGCTCTCCCGAGACCAGATTTTCAATCCTTCAAGTTGGTGTGCACTTTCCGTTCATAGTAAGAAGTTCACCCTCCATAGCCAAGAGGTAAGGAAGATCCTTCCGTTACTTATCTTTTTTTTTTTTTTTGCTTCAAATGTAGCTTATTTAGGCGATAATGGTGGGTGTTTATGGCTAGTCTTTTGTAAGGAATAGGTTTTTAGGGTACGAACCATTGGGGGTGGTCCCTAAGGATTTTTTGTTCTTCCACATCATCGTACAAAATTCTATACGGACACTGAGTAATCTCTGTGTGTCCCCCTTTTTTAGACCGTAGAAGAGATGGACCCTACATCAACTAGAACAAATGAGGGGACGAGCTCACAGGCACAAGACGCCCCAGTGGGTTCTTTGCAGGAGATTCTATCAGTGCCCACCCCGGAGGAGATGGAGAAGGTGGTAGACCAGTACGCACTTAGCGTAGACGTATTCCGGTATAGGTCGTACATAGCTTGAAATCCCTTAGAGGGAATGGCTGCAGTCTTTGAGTCCATTTTCAAGTGCGGGGCATTAATTCCTTTCCACCCCTTTATCAGGTCGATCCTCGATTACTTCGAGGTTGCACCTCTACAACTGATGCCAAATGCATAAATGATAGTCGTGGCTATGTATATCACGTGCTTCGAGAACGGCCTCGGCTAGCTGACTACGCTGGAGCTTGCTTGCTCGTATTACTTGAAGAAGAGCAAGGATAAGGATTCTTATTACCTCTCGAAGCAATCTGCGATCAAGGGAGGCATCTTTAATTACCCTAATAATGTCGGGGAGTCTGCCAATTCAAGGAACCGAGTAGGTCTTCCCTTCTTGTACTTAGTGAATTTTTTATTTTCTTTTCTTTTTGGCTTTGCTTTCTAACGATCTTTCTTGTCTCTTCACAGGAAACAAGTTGACCAGGTTGAGATCTAACTAACTTCAACCGAATAGTATTATTCGGTAACCTACTAGATTATTGTTGCGACGTGAAACTAATCGTAGCAATTGCAAATTTGAGGAAGTACGGCTTCTTCAATTCGGAAGCGACCTTGGAAACCTTAACTTGTAAGTGTCCAAAGTCTTAGAAAATTTTTGCTTTTGCATGTAGCGAACTTTTTTACTAACAGTACCTGCATGCAGCGAATATGCCACCCAAAGTGTCGAGGTTGTTGAGAGAGAGAGGGTTCGTTTTTCCTTGGGTAGGCGCCACGGAACCAGCCAAGGCGGGCCATAACGACACCCTCATCAGAGGAGCGCAGGTGGGGGCACAGCCACCCACCGAACAACCAGCAAAACCTTCTCAGCCTATAGCTGTTCACCAAAAGCAGAAGACCATTGACCAAAAGTCCAAGAAAAGAAAGGTGTTACAACCCGAGGAGTCAGAGTCAGAGTCTGAGCCGGAGGGCTTGCGGGTGCAGCTTGGGAGGTCGTAGCCTTATCAGGCTTTTTGCTCGGGAGGGAGCTTGAGGCACGCGATCGGGGTTACATTGGTCTCGAGCCGTCTGTGCAGAGGACAAGGGGAGACTGCGACTCTCGGGAAGAAAGAAGGCAAAGGGCTGGCTGGCAAGATGCCCTCTGCTTCAGGGGCTAGCACATCGGTGTTGGACTTTATGGGTCAACTTTTGGAGCACCTGCAGTTGGTAGTGTTAACCCTTTTGGAGTGCCAACTTGCCAAAGTCTTTGAAGAGTTCGTGGCCTCCCACCTGTAACATCTGCTGAAAACTAGTACAATGCATGCATAATAACAATAGAAAATTGGGCCCAAAGTTTTCTTTTCATTACAATTCATGTGTCTTTTATACATAAAGGGTACTGTTTACAAAATGTATTTTAAAAGACGAAACAAGGGAACAGTGTAGCAATTGCTCCTCGCTCGCCGACGCCCCTCCAACCGCATCAACACCTAGAACCTGCATCCACAAAGGAAAATAACGGGGTGAGCACAAATAATGCTCAGTAAGTAAAACCCTCTAACTGTTTGTCCCCGTGTGTGACTCTTANGGTTTTATCTTCAGTAGTTAAAATTAATCTCACAATCGAACAAGAATGAAAAAGTAAACATATGTTGGGGGCCGTTTCAATCTTCAATTTTATAATGTATCTTTCTATTATTTAATAAATATTTGTCCAAAATAAATTTGGCATTGCCCAAAACTTAAAAAAAAAAAAAAAAAAAAAAAAAAAATTATATAATGATACCTTCGGGAAATTCAATTTTATAAAGGGGAGTTTGCTATTTAATGATACCTGGGGGAAATTAAATAATAAATTCCAAAATTTATGAAATTCTTTTACAAAACTAACAATAGGTTGCCCGAGTGGTAAAGGCTCGAGACTAAAGGGTTTACTCCACTTGTGGTTTCAAGTTCGAATCACAATAACGGTTGTTAATATTGTTGATCAGGGACTGTAGGATTTACCTTGTTTTGGAGGCCTTATTCAGGGTCGAGAAACTAATTGAGGTGTGTATAAGCTGGTTGAACATCCCAATAAAAAAAAAAAATATATCTTTTACAAGGTATAAGTATAAACTAAGTGTAGTGTAATGTGGGAAATAATATATGCTGGTTCAAGCTCAGTTATTGCTTTTATTTCAATTACGACCTAATTTTTGGACTATTTATATAACCCGTACACTTTTAATAATTGATATTTTATTTTATATATATGGTATTGGTAGGTAATGTCTTTCAATATGGATCACTTCCATTAATAGTTACAAGCCTATCAAACTAGTTCTTTCAAAACTTTATTACAAGCTTTATTTGTTTTTTATTTCAATTGAGAAAGCAATTACTAATTACCTTTTTTTTTAGTCCGCTGATATTTGGGTATCTAATTTGCAAATTGACTTAACAACTCCTTAAATTTATGTATATATACATATAGAAAAGTTATATACAAATTGAATGTGAAGGTGAGTTGGGAAAGAATGAAGGACGATTCTTTGAAGTAGACTAAATTATTTAACAGTAATGAATTTTTTATTTTTTAATTACAAATTTAAAATACAAATTATTGATTGTAATTATTTTTAATGCCGATTCAACAATTTGTAAACCGTTGAATTAATTATTTAAATTAAACTAAATGAAAAGGCATAAAGTGAGTTGGTTAAAGAAGGAAGGACTGCTCTTTGAATGAGGGTAAAGCCGTAAAGGTACTAAGAAGTAATAGAATTGAAGTAAACAACTTATGCCCTCTCTTCGTTTCACCGTCAGCATGCCTGAGATTTGAGTCGCTGTTGGAGGCATTAACATATCAAAAAAGAAAGCTACGGGTATTGATATGATATGGCCGGCTTCTTAAGTCAACTGTCAACTACAAAACAAGCAACGCATGTCCAACTGAACAACCGTCCAATCCATCCTTTTATTTATTTATTTATTTAATATTATTATTATGTTTTACTTTTAAAATTATTACTATTATTTTCTTCTTGTATAAAATTCTAAAGAATTCTCTAAAGCATTTGTTGTGCCAGAATATGTGGACAACTCGGAACAAGCGAAAACTTGGAGATAGTTGTAGTTCGGAGTGACCTATGAGACAACAGTTATATGCAAGCGAGCTACGGACAAAAGTAAGCCGAGTTATCCTATAGTTATCTTCTAAGTCTTTGAATATTATTTAAATTTTTATGAATTAGTCTTTGAATACTATTTAAGTTTTTATGAATTGTTTTTTTATCACAAACTCAAGTCATTATTCAATTTTATATTAATTAAATTATTTACAACAATCACTCTATATGCAATTGCAATTTTAAAATTTATATTCTACATAATTAAATAATTATTAAATCCAACAAAATCAAATCAAATCATTTGCCATGACTGTGTGATTCAGTATCTAACTCATAATTTATATAAGTAATTATACTACACAATTTTTCTTTTTAGTTCCATTGAACTAGTTTGAAATAAATTCAACTAACCCAAAGACACGTTTATCGTCCTAATATTTTTCAATTACTTGACAAACCTCCCTTCCCCATAAGATTTGTAATTTTGAAAAATTATATTTTATTAAAATCTTACTAATTATTGAAGTTATATTTTATATATGAATTGATTGACAAAAGTTCTTCTAAACTTTCTGAATTATAAAAAAATCTTTTATTTATTTATTTATTTTTATGATAGGAGATGTTCGACAATTCAGGTCAGTTTATGCATACATCAACTAATTTTTCAGAACTCTAAAACTGCTGATTGAATAAAAGCTCTAGTGATTATCCCTATTAACAATTGAGAAAGGATTCGAACTCAAAAGATCTCTTGAATAATATATCTAAGAGTCACTATCGAATCACTCAATCATCCAAAAATAGTTAATTATAAAAAATTATCCCACCAATAATTATTATATATTAAAATAAACGACAAAATGGAACAAGTTTTATTCATTTATAATAATGTAATTTTTAATTATTTACTAACATAAGATGAATTTTTAATATTATATTAAACATAGATGTTTTTGACATTAAATAGAATTATTATTAATAAAATGGTCATTGGTCACACGAGGGCGGAAATGTAGAAAAATAAAAAATTCAAGAACAAAACACGGGACCCGCCATGAAGTTTTAATTAGAAAGAAGCATAAATTAGATAAACAGGTTTAACGTATAGTTTAATTTAAAAAAAAAAAAAAAAAATTTAAGTTTGAAGGGCGGCTTTTTCTTTGCTTTCCTTTTAAAAAGTAAACAAACACACAAATAACCAAACTTAAACTTATTCACACACCTTTTGCTTTTCGCATTTTCATTTTCTTCCACAAAATTAATTAATTTTTTTTTTGTAAAATTATCTGTTGCTTCAGTTGCCATTCAAATCCCTATCTTCTTCTAAATTTTCATCTGATCCAAGATTCTCTTAAAAATTTCCACTTTACATTTTCATGATCTGTAAGTCTAACTTCTCTTTTTGTCTCCATTCTTTTCTTTCCTCTCCAAATTAGGGTTTCTCTTTAGTTCTCTTTACTCATTCTCAGTTCTTGCTGTTGATTTTTTGTTCCACTTTTGTTTGTTGTGTTTTGTGTTAGAACTGATGCTAGATTTAAGTTTTTCTGTTTGGTTCCTGGGAAAATTGAAGAGAAAGAGATGAGAATTACTTTACTTTTGTAATAGTAATATGCTTTGAGTTTTTGTGTTTCCGTTTTTCGATTTTTTTGTTTCTGAAAAATTTTAATTTTTTTTTTTGTATTTTTGTTTTGATGAAGTTTCTTACATTTTCTCGCTAACCAAACAGGGAGTATTTGGTTTCTGAAAATTTTTTAATTTTTGTTTTGTTTTGTTTTGATAAAGTTTCTCAGATTTTCTCGGCAACCAAACAGGGAGTAGTTTGTTAAAATTGATTGCTTAGTTGATGTGGTAAAGGTTGGTAAAATGGTGACCCACGTTTTTTTTCTTTTAGGTTAAAAGTCATATTTATGTAATGATTAAATAAATGGTTTGTTCGTTTCGTTGTTATTAACTTTAACTTTTGTTGAAGAGCAGAACCGAACAGAGAGCAGTTGGTTAGCGAAAATGACGAGAGTGAGCCGTGATTTTGGTAACAAAATGCAAAAAGAGGCAGTCCCAGCTGTATCAGCCGACGTCGTTTTTGCTTCAAGTCGTTTTCCTAATTATAAAATTGGGGCTAATAATCAGATTGTTGACGGCAAAGATGATCCGAAAATTCTCTCAATGAAGGAGGTTGTTGCGCGTGAAACTGCTCAATTGCTGGAGCAGCAGAAACGCCTCTCAGTTCGTGACCTTGCTAGCAAATTCGAGAAGGGCTTGGCTGCTGCTGCTAAGTTATCTGAAGAGGTTTACTTCATTTCTTCACTTTTCTTTCTTTCTTTCTTTCTTTCTTTGTATTTAACTCTAATGTGTTTTAACTTAACGGGTTTTAAGATCTTACATGTATAACTATAGAATGCAGAATTGGACTTCAATTGTTTAATTTTAATTTGATTTTATGATTATGTACGTTTTTGTACCCATAAATCTGGGGATAATTCACATAATGTAGTTTATCAAAGCTAATTATGTTCTGTAATTGAATATTTAAAACTTAATTTCAACTCTAAAATTAAACTCAGTTGTAGCCCTTGTGTTTTAGATGATGCAGTTCCTAGAATACAGAAATCTTACGCTATGTTTGGTGTCATTTGATCACACTCTTTTCTTGTGAAATGAAAACCCAATGTAGAATGCAAAATTCAATCTTCCATTTTGTTTTTCAAAAACCAATTTGCACACTTTTGATAGGCTTTTAAAAGTTCTTTCCAATTGCGGGCATCCTTTTGTTGGGAGCATTAATGGAGTTTTCCAATAATTTGGAACTCCCCATTGTTTGTTTAACATGAGTGATGATTCTTTCTTTATGTTGCCTCTAAGCAGTAAGGTTGTGGATATTCAAAGAGAATGGATGAATTATGTAATTAAAATATGAGTTAGTAATTTGTGGAATGCAGGCTAGACTCAGAGAGGCAGCTTCATTGGAGAAACATGTGCTTTTGAAGAAGCTTAGAGATGCCCTGGAATCATTGAAAGGACGTGTGGCGGGTAGAAACAAAGATGATGTAGAGGAAGCTATTGCTATGGTCTGTCTCATATGATTTTCTTCTTTGTTGGACTCGCCCATTTAATGCTTAAATGCCACATGGGAAACTGTTTTGTTGTATTATTAGTGGAAAATCAAAGAAAGTATCAATTTCAAAATGCGTTAGGGTGCTAAAAAATTGCCAGTTTTTAATAAAATTTGTCTCCATCTTTTATTCCCTCTCATCCCCAACCCCTAGCTTACAAATGGATATGATATACAGTTATTTTTCACGTGTGGAAATTTCTTCTATCTCTGACACTTAATAGAACTATTAATACGGAGGGGAGTCTTGGGTGTATTTTACAATCTTACTTCTAGTTAATCTGTACCAGACCCATATTCTACCTTTTCTTCACATAATGTGGAGGGAGTTTGTGTTTTCCAAAAGAATCTTCAACATCAAAGGCAGAGTTGTCAAGTCAATCACCCTAGTGAGCGCATGTATAGGATTCCTCTGCCTTTAAATTACAACAATGCTTTGTGTTACTGTTTAAGGGATGATGGAGTGTGGAGCTCATGTATTTTACTTTTTATATTGTCTGGTGATGTTTGAAATAAACAGGATTTACAGAAATTCTCTCACCAACAACTACCAAATTATTGAAATTGTTAATTTACCAAGCTGTATATATTTTCTTTTCCTCTAGAATTTTCATTCTGACCCAATTTTTCTTGACCTGTGGCTCATATAATACTGCTTATGTTGAAATTTAAGCAATGTTTTGGTCATTTGCTCCAGGTGGAAGCTTTAGCAGTTCAGTTGACCCAAAGGGAAGGGGAGCTAATTCAAGAAAAAGCAGAAGTGAAAAAGCTGGCAAATTTTCTTAAACAGGTACTTTGAATTTCAATGGAAATATGCATGTGGTGTCTATTTTGATTTTTAATATTTATAGTTTGTTGTGGGACAATGCCTTTCTTAAGAGTTTCTGTGGGCCTTAATTTCAGAAAACTTCCCAGACAATTCTTTTCTGATCCCTTCAGTGGATACCTGATAAAATCCTTTATTCTTTTGTATTAAAAAGAAGGAAGTATTTGTATTTGGTTGAAAAGAGGTAATACAAGTGACAGCTGTTATGGAGCTGCCTTTCCATATACTCTCTGTCTCTTAATGTTTGTTATATTTTTTTTTTTTTAGAAAAAAAACTGATCATTCAAGGAGACATGTATTTAATGCATCTTTAACCTATTGTTATTGGCCCCAAAGTTTGAAAAAGGAGACTTCCAGTTATATGGTTATGTGCGGTTTTTTAAAGTTACAAAATGACTTTTCAAAGTAGACTGACATTATGGAATAAGAACCAAATTAAGGTGTGGAGGCTGTATTTTATAATCTTCTTTATGGGCTTTGGTTTTAATTTTTCTTTTGGTTCATCATATACTCATTGTTGATTTTAGAAAGAACACCTTTCTGGGGATAGCAAGTATTAGTCCTGCCTTAAAATCCATAGACATATACTTGTACCTTCTTATTTTGCTTGCTTCTTTGGCTCATTATTGAGCACTCGCTAAGTGGGAATGAAGATGGAAACTAGATTTAATTATAGATACCTAATACAAGTTTAATGATGTCTACATATCATTTTTCTCTTGAATTATGTTACTTATTAACGTATTTGTCATTGTTAATTATCTTGACTACATATATGTTCTTGTCTCATAAATGAGAACTGATGCCAAATTTGTAGGCTTCAGAAGATGCTAAGAAACTTGTTGATGAGGAAAGAGCTTTTGCTCGTGCTGAAATTGAGAGTGCCAGAGCTGCAGTTCAGAGGGTGGAAGAAGCTCTTCAGGAGCAGGAAAGAATGTCTCGTGCTGCAGGGAAGCAGGTAATACGACTATAAGGTTTCAGTGGCTTCTAAATGTGAAATTGGAGAAATTTATGGGAGAAAACTCAAAACTAATAACCAATGAAGTTTGGAATCAATTTGTAACAACCACTTAATCATATAATTATTTCAAAAGTAAATTAAATGTGAAATTGAAGAAATTTTCTTGATAGCTGGAAATCCCATTGACCTTCTCTACATGTTGACTGAACTCTAGCAATGGGCATACTTTTAGGCCCTACAACTTTCGTAACTGAGAAACTTGTGGGATAAAATATCCCAATAAACTCATTTGACCTTGATCAGCAATCTGTTTGAACATCCCTTGAACTAGGAAATCATGAAACTCAAATATGGAACAAATCAATGTGAAAATTGGTTTAATCGGCAAGGGTTTCAGGTCAGGTTGCTGGCTTGATTAAAAGGTACATTTTGATGTGGAATTGGTTTAAACAGGTGGAAAAGTTGATGGCCATGAGAGTACAGTTCTGATGTGAGTGAAGAAGATATAATGTGACAGCCTGTTGCAGGTTGGTTCCTCTTTCTAATGATCAAGTGGAGATAGAAATAGATGAGGGTGAGAAGAGGAAAGAAACTGAAGAAAACAGATGATTTTCTGCCTAAAGATACAGGTAGAAAAAGGAGGAAGTATAGACAGACACTTGCAGAACTAGGGAAAAAAGGAAGGGGATGGCTAATTTTCATTAGAGAATAGAATAGCTTAAAATCATTCAAGAGAAAAGAAAAAGGCTCCTGAAACTTAAACCCTAAATATTTTAAGAAAGTTAAACCTTAGCCCTTAAAAACCTTATTTGTTGTGCTACCTATCAGTCATGCAAATGGTGTGGACAGACCTCGACATCTTGGGTGGAACAAAATCTAATAAAAGCGTATATAGCCCTGTGAAAAAAAAAAAAAATTAATTGCATGGCTCAAATACTAGTTTAATTAAGAATATCCAGACAATTAAAAATAAAGAAGCAGGCTTGTGTCATTTTTGCATTTATAAACTTCCAGTTGTCATAGCTGTGTACTGAATTTATTAAGTAGTAAATGCAAATACATTCATTATTGTGTAGCTCCTTATTGCAAAACATTTATGCTTGAGAAACTATTTTTCCTGGATTTTAGACTATTATGAATAGAATTGTGAGTTCTGTCTTCTTAAGAAGTTTCTCGTGTTTAAAGTTGTCAACTTAGTTGTAATTCATTATTATTTTGGCATACTCATCTCTAATCCTTATTTGTAAAAAAGAATCTTTTGCATCTGATTTCAGGACTTGGAAGAGTTAATGAAGGAAGTTCAAGAGGCTAGACGAATTAAAATGCTGCATCAGCCAAGCAAGGTGTTTATTAGATCACTCTTTTTATTTTTCCCCTCCTTTGTAGGCATTAGAAATCCTTGCATGCTGACTTTTTATTTTTGCATTTCCTGGAATTCTTCACAAAATTAGATGTCCTGTAATAAAGGTAGTTATAGTCAGTCCCATGTGGTGGATCCATAGCTTGGGACTAGGAGATAGTTGCATAATATTGTTTTGCCCAGTTATTGTTTTTCTAAATTTATAAATCATGTAGACAGAAAATTCATTTGTTGATAGAGTGAATTGTGCTTGATTCTGTAGGTTATGGACATGGAACATGAACTTCGAGCATTGAGAATTCAGCTTGCAGAGAAGTCTAAGTGTTCCCTTGTGCTTCTAAAAGAGGTTTGGCAATCATTTCACATTAATTTATTGCAGATTTTGATGATGATGACTTGTCTTGTGCTAGCTCCTCCTT
Source organism: Pistacia vera (assembly GCF_008641045.1). NCBI lineage: Eukaryota > Viridiplantae > Streptophyta > Magnoliopsida > Sapindales > Anacardiaceae > Pistacia > Pistacia vera. Next base: position 1,005,630 of record NW_022196298.1, read on the forward strand.
TCTATGTCTTGAATATTCAGATATTTGTATCAGGGATGAAAACCTAAAATTTATTTTAATTGCTGCATGTATCAAGTGATTTGTCTGCCAACTTATTTGTACAAATTCTTTGAATCACTACAATTGCATGCTACGAAAGATTCTGATGTTAGTGGACATCCATTTTTTCTACTCCTTAGTATGTTACTTTTTTTCTGTGGAAGAATGTACAGGAAAAATGTTAGCCAGATGATAGTGCCTGAATCTGAAACATGTGATTTTTCAATGTGATTGGTTTGCCAAACTAACATGATAAAGGCTTCTTACTTTAAGGTGTTTTGTTTTCGTTCTTTTTGTTCTGTTCTGCCTTGATTTTTTCCTTTAAACAAAAAATTGTAGTCTTGATTACTCATGTATGTTATCACATTAAAACGTTGAGACATTGCATTAACTCCCTCGAAATCCTCGGTTTCATATGATGGTTTCCAGCTGGCAATGAGCAAGAAGGGCGAAGCAAGGACACCTGATTTATATGAATTAGATGGCTCTGAAGCTTTAGGTTCATATTTGCGAATTAAACCTACCACTGATGGTACTCTAGAACTTTCCAGATGTTCAATTCAATGGTATCGTGTATCATCTGAAGGTGGAAAAAAGGAGCTTATATCAGGTATATATATGATCAATGGTTTTGCTGCTTTTTGTTTTCTAGGACTACTGAGAATGGATAAATGGATTCCTAGTGATTTTGAATTTTAGATTAATGATTAAGATTTCAGATGTGTATTATTTTGGTCATTAAAAGTGACTACTACAGGCAATAAATTTATTTTTTCAGAGGAGAAAAGGGGTCTGCAGAGTTGTGGGATGGTCAAATTAGGATTACTAAAATCAAGACGTTACTAGCACTCAAGTGGCTAGAATAGTGTTGCTAGTTATATGACCTTCCTTAAAAAGGACCTTTTCCTCAAGGTTAATGACATAGTTTTATCCATTTCAGGGGCCACTAAATCAGTTTATGCACCAGAGCCTTTTGATGTCGGCCGAATACTACAAGTTGAAATAATTTGTGATGGCCAGCAAATCACGTTGACGACCACTAGTGCCATTGATCCAGGTGTGGTTTTGGTCCTGTTTTCAACCTGGATTCTTTTAGTTTTGTGGTTTTCACCTTTTGTCAGTTATCAAAATGGATTATTTGGTAATTACTTTCTGATGTATAAATAATTTATTCATCAGCTGATCTAACTTTTCTACACAGCTGCTGGTTTGGGAAGTTATGTGGAGGCACTTGTGAGGAAGCATGATGTTGAATTCCATGTATGTTACTCCATCTATTCGAAATTTCACTCATATACTAGCTATAACTCAGGTTCCATCTGAGGATGCAATTCTGCATTTGTTTGCATTTTGGGACTCTTTCTTTGATTGCACACTGTCCAGCATTTGGTGATCGCTATGGTGATATTACATTTCCCTTCTGGTGATCAACTTAGCCATGGGTTATGTTCAGGATGAATTGATTTTTGGTTGCCTTATTATTCTTGTGCTATTTTAGCTGGTGTTTAGCTGGTGTATTTTAAGTCGAGGCCTCCATTGAAATCCCAAAGTTTAGACACTGAAGATTACCACTTTCTGCATCATGGCTTGTTTTGCTGGTCATAAATGCTGCCCTTTTTACATTAAACAGTAAAATACTGGTCATATATTATATTTTTCGTACTAACACAAATTAACTGAAATTTAAGTTGTATTTAACTTTTCTTTTACCAATATAATGCATAAAAGTTCCATCTTTTTCCAGATATAGGACATGGTTTTGTTAGGAAATCAGGTGTTAATGTTAGCACCGGTAGGGTATATGAATTTATGATCTCCTTTAACCTATAATGTTATATATATTCTTCTTTTGATCTTTAACAGGTAGTAGTTACCCAAATGAATGGTGTTGATCATCCATCAGAATCCATTCATGTACTACACGTGGGAAAGATGAGGATGAAACTTTGTAAAGGAAAGATAACAATTGCTAAAGAGTACTATTCCAATTCAATGCAGGTATTACAGATTTTATTTTATTTTAAAGAAAGATTTTCATGTTTTGAGTAAGAGAATTGAATTTATTGAGACAAGATTATCTCAAAATATTTTGACCTTTTCTCCTGATCCGTCATTGTTATCATTTCCTTCTGGAGATACGATCATATGAATTAGAAGGAGCTTAAGATTTTCATGAAATTTATTTTCCCCCTTCTCACACTCGCATACCTTCACATGCTTAAAATTATGTTTAATAACTCTTAACTATTCTCATGTTGATATTTTACCTGTTCTTGGTGTTTGGTGTCCATGAATGCAAACCACGTCTCTCATTCCTGACATTGTCTTCATGTGCTTCAGCTATGTGGAGTTAGAGGTGGTGGAAATGCCGCAGCACAGGCATTGTTTTGGCAAGCAAAGAAAGGGCTTTCGTTTGTTTTGGCATTTGAATCTGAGAGAGAAAGAAACGCAGCTGTTATGCTTGCCAGGAGGTTTGCATTTGACTGCAATGTAGGTTTACAATCTCTCTCTTAATTTTTTTACATAAAAGTGAAACCCTTCTTCACTGATTATTAGATTTTGAGTCTGTTCTTGTATTTTTGTTCTCATCCTTTTTTTGAGTTAATTTTTATTTTAACACGACTGAGATATCTTTTTATCTCCAATGCTTTAATGCCAGATCACGCTTGTTGGGCCGGATGACAGATCTCCTTTAGGAAACTAACTGACCTCCATCATATTCTGTTTCACTAATTGTAATTATTTGTTGAGTATCATCATGTATTATAAGTTTGCATTACTAGGATTTGGAGTTGTATGATTTTGTTATGGCTGGCTTCTGATTTTTTTGCCGTAGCACCAAGGCATTGTTTTTTGTTTGCCTTTTTGTTCGAGTGTAACAAATTCCCAACAACATTTGGAGAATTATTTGCTGCTGTATTTTAATTTACAATTGTTGAAAGTTTGATATTTTATGGTTGATGATTGGTATACAAGTGCTAGATTCTGGATGGTCCTGTATTTTTTTAATTTTTTTTTTCTTTTAAATGGATGGAGAGGTGAATTGTGAAATTGCTCAGTTTTGTGCATTGTAATCATAGTCCCAATCTGAGCAGTACTTTGAGCTTTCAGTATTTTTTATTTTTATTTTCTTTTATCTGAATTTTAGACCTTTGATTTTGATAGCATGTTAAGTGTTCATACAAATTATAGTTAAAATCTCAACTGTATTTTGAGCTTAAACAATACAAATCATAGTTGAATCAGCCAGTCCGGCTTGGGTTTTAAAACAGTGGTTCAAATCTCAAGTGTATTTTGAGCTTTCATTAATAAGGTAGATTCCGGGGTATTTCTTATAAGTGAACATAATTAATATCCATAATACCTTATTGACATAGAAGTATTGTTTTAAAACCCGGACCGGACCGGCCGGTCGAACTAGTTTAACTGAGAGCTGGCATCAACACCGGTCTGAAAACCTTCTAAACCTGCTTTTAACAATTAACCTGGAATAAACCGGATTTAGACTGGTGGAATAGTGACAAACCGCCGATTCAATCGGACCGATGGCATAACTGGGTCACCAAAAATTCCTAAAAGCAATTTTCCCTTTTTCAATTTCCAGTTCCCCATCTTCAATTTTTATCATAATTTAAGTACTTATTAACATAACACAACATTTTATATTAACAGCCAATGTTTCAAAATTTAAATTCATGGATTGTTGGATGGAAAAGAATGATTACAATAAATACCAAACAGTCCAACCAACAAATTGCAACCTAGTTAATATTTATGAGAAAACCTTAGGTAAAGATGTCAAAAAGCCAGCAAGATGTGCAAGTAGCCAACTAGCCCTCGTAGATCGGAAAAAAAAAAAAAAAAAAGCAAAGGATAGAAGAAACAAGACAGTAGAAGAAGAGAAAAAAGAAATGGGAAAAAGAAAATCTAGTAGCCATGAAGCCTTCACCGTGGCGGATAGATCTAGCAATCACGAAGCCTTCACCATGGCAGATAGATCCAGCAGCCACGAAGCCTACACCATTGAGGTCCAAACAGTAGCCATGGTAGATCGAAAAAAGATGCAAGGGAGAGAAGAAAGGGAGCCAGTAGAATAAGAGAGAAAGAAATGGGAAAAATGAATAAAAATAAGGAATTTAAGGTTTTTTTTGTCTTAAAAAGTCAATAATACCCTCTTTGAAACGGCGTTGTTTTGGATTTTAGCTGACATCATTATAATGATGTCATCGGTCCAACCCGCCGGTCCAACCGGTTGGACTGGTCAACCTGAGACTTGAGCCCTTGATCGGGTCAAGGCTCGGGTCGAGTTTTAAAACAGTGCATAGAAGTAGAGCATAGACATCATTGTTTTAGCACTGTTTTAAAACTCGACGTGGTGTGAGACTTGATAAGGTGACCAGGTCACGGGTTGACCAGTCCAACCAGTTGGACTGATCGGTTGGATTAGTGACATCAACAACAAATGTATTTTTAAAAAATCATATATTAGTCTCTTAAATTTTAGTATATTACAAAAATACACTTAAAAATTTTAAATTAGTCCTTCAAATTTTTATTTATTTTTAAAAATACCAAAAAAATTACCAATTAATCCCTAAAGTTTTGACATATTTTAAAACATCCTTAGAAAATTACAATGAGTCCCTATAAATTTGAAATATAGTAAAAACCTCCCTAAAACTGGAAGCGAACCAGAGAGGCTGTTGGGTCCTGGTCGGGCCGATCGCACTGACCGGTCCGATCCAGGGTTCTAAAACAGTGATAGACATACATAACATTTGAGATAAAAGTCCAGAAAGCAGGAGGGCTAATCAGAATTTCTGTAAGTAGTCATAAATGTGTTTGGTAATCTCCTCAGGCTTTTCTTGTTGAATGAAGTGGGCAGCTCCTTCCATTACAACTACCTCATCCAACAACGGAACATCTTTCTTAAATCCACCATTGTGAATATACTCTCTCACTCCTGGTAAATGATAGCAGAGGTCCTCCTGCCCCACCACAAATTTCACTGGTACATTTACTTTACCTCCCAACCATTGTACGAGTTCCCAGTTCCTGCAATTTTCAGAAAAACTAGTAAACCAAAATTTGATATAACAAAGAAAAAAGAGCAACCCACATAGACAAGGTGGACTTTGCCCACAAACAGAGATTTGGAGAGAGAGAATAGATAAGATGTGTTGAATCTTTGGTTTAAATGAGTAGATATTGTTCGGTTTAGACCCAAGCCCGTATAGGTTTGTTTTTGGGTGATTTTGGGTTTCATGCATGCCTTCTTCATCCAAATCGTGTCTACTTAGTTAAAAACCCTAAAACTTATAAATTGAATCTTAGACTCAATCGCTAACGAAGTGAGATGTGACAAACTCTCTTCTTATGGACTTCACGTTCTGAATAGACATTGTTTGTTTTGGATTAAAGCCCGCACAAATTTTGCTTTTCAACTTCACGCAAGCGTTCTTCATCCAAAAAAAAAAAATAAGACAACTCAAGCCTTATAATTGAATCTCATACTTTTTTGTTAGTAATGTAGGATTTGATAAATGGTCCTTGTCCGAGAATAAAGATTGAGGAATTCAATAGAAAATTATGGGATGAGGGGTTCAAACTTGAAATTTCTAGCTTTGATACCACTTAAAGAAAAAAACTTGACTCAAAAGCTTAAAGATGGCATTATTGCATTAATATAACCTCCATTGATGATACTGACACATGACATTTGTGATGCTAAGTACTAGTAGTGTATAAACATTAACCCGAATAACATAATGGTATCTGCTGCTGCATATCTAAAATTTCATAATATCTCAGCAACCAAATTAGAAAAGATTACAGGATAAAAATGAAGTTGGTCTAATACTGAATCACAGTTGCAAAAGAAACTTACAAGTCCAAGTTGCGGTAATAGTTAACTCCTCCAGTAAATCCCGTCTTCTCAAATTTGGTGGTGTAGTACTTGACATCTTCCTCTGACAACCAAGGGGGTAAGACAATTGGAGTGTCAGGTAAATGCCCAAATCCTTTCCCTTTAGGCAAATAAATTGGACCTGGAATCCTATATGTTAGGAATCCCTTTATAAATCTCTCTACACCAATATGCTCTGCAATCTCACCTTCTATCTCTCCTGGTTCCTACAATATCATAACCCAATCATAAGCCATTTATGCTAGATTTCTCTCTTTAAACAAAATCCTGATATTTCGGGAATTAAAATTAGTGATACTACTGTACTGAGGAATTCCTCTGATATAAAAAAAAAAAAAAAAATATAAGGATGCAGCAACAGAACCTGAAATCTGCAGATGTAATAGTCATCACCAAAGAAAGCTCTGCAGCCATCAAGAGGTCTTATGTTCCCCGAAAAGGGTTTAAACACCACACTTGTGTTAAACAAAGCTGCGATTTTATCAGGTCTGAACAGGCACAAGTACCACGCCATGTAAGCGCCCCAATCATGTCCCACCACAAATACTTTTTCATCCTTGCCGGCAATCCCATCGATCAGCATAACCAGGTCGCCAATCACATGCAGACACGTGTAGCTGGTCTGCGAAGGCGGCGCCTCGGTGTCGCCGAACCCACGGAGGTCGGGAGCCACACAGCGGTACCCTAAGGAAGATAAGGCCAGGATCTGGTGCCTCCAGGAGAACCAAAGCTCAGGAAAGCCATGGAGGAAGAGAATTATTGGGCCTTTGCCTTTCTCTGCAACGTGCATGTTTATGCCATTTACCTTCACTATTCTGTGCTCTATACCCTCCATTGAAACTTAGATTATTTGTTGAATTATTTGTCTTGTGTTTAACAGTTCTTAGTGCCCTTTCTCGGAGCTTATGAAAATAAGCTTCTCTTTTATTAATGGAAATTTTTTAACGTAGTTAGTAATAGTGGTTCGCTGTCCAAGAATTCTTATTTAAGCAGTTCATACCGTCCATACATAGTTTTTGATCTAAGATTTCAATTCTTCTATGTTTCAGCAGTAGCATATTGTTCTATGGAGCTAAGGTCCAAAATATGGAAGAAACAGGTGTTTTCATAACTCTACCACCCAGTCAATTCTGTTCCACTTAATCCCTATTTCATGGCCAAAATTAGCTTATAAACATTTAAAATTTTAAGCAATTATGAGTTTGATTAAAATATTTATAAGTGATTGATAAGTAGTTGAGGTGTTTGATAAAATGTGGTTTATAAGTATATTTTATTATAAAATGACTAAAAAATATACTACATTAAATAAGGGTATAATATAGAATTTTAAAATTAAACAAAGATAATGTGGTAATATACTTGATCATACTAATTTATAAACAGAGTGCTTATAAGCAAAAAAAAAAAAAAGTATTTTTCCTCAACTTATTTTTTTGGCTTATAAACTCAAAAAAGTTATAAACAAATATATCAGCTTAATTTTAGAGCTTATAAGCTGATCAAATCAGCTTATAAGCTTAGCAAACATCCCTTATAGTTAAGGAGAGAAACAGTCACAGTGGGAGAAAAGAATTAGCTGACGGTAATCACGAAGGGTGGTATCAATTATCAAATTATATATAGAAAATATTTTTTAATTTATAAAGTAATTTAGTGGAGCCTTTTTGTGTTTTTTGTCACGAGCAATTTTTGACTTTTTACATACATATCATATGACTTGTGTGGTAGTCGTTTCCTTGGATTTATTTAGTTGGGCGTTTGCAGTTTGGACCATTTCCCACCACATTAGTTAGGTGCAGGTATGTTTATCTAATGTTTTTGAAATATGTTGTAAATAAATTTATTCTAACATAATAAAGTAATTAGATTAAGAGATGATAATTGTTAAATTATATAAGTTTTAGAGTAAATATAAATTCTATATACGTATAAAGTTATGTTAAGATAAAATTAATAATTGTACCTTCATAATTATTAATATCAATTAATATTATCAAGATTAATTATTTAAACTTAAATTTTTTTTTCGGTCAAGGTTTGAAAACAAATTTCTGTTTACACAATTCATTCAAAGGCTTTGTTTGTTATACAGTTGAGAACACGATAACTCAATTAATTTCTGGGTTAATAATTGCAAAACCACAAAACAGAATATGAAGAGACTAACTTCCATCTTTATACATTTTTTTTTTTTTAAATGGTTAGATTTTTTGAATGCCTATGTAATGCACTTCTATAATTATTATTAATACTCATCCAATATGTGAAGATGAAAGAATTAAATCAAAATCAAAGTGTCAAGATGGAGAATTTTTGGTGTTCCTTTAATTCATTAAACAGTAAATGCAATGTGTCAATTAAAGGAACACTTTTCAATCAATTTATGAGTAACATCAAAATCAAGATAAAGTTGAATATAGAGAATAATACTTTTATTATAAAAGAAATGAGTACATCGGTTTTTGATACTGTGAAATGGGTTTGGACAATGTTGACAGTGTTTATTTTATATTCTTCTTATAGTTGTTCAGTTCCTTTAGAGCATATGCGTACTCTCTTTTGTTTATGTTATAGATAATATCCATGGTAGATTGCATGATTTCTAACATCTGGTCAATGACTTCTCTGAATTTGTCTCTAGCAGTATGTAGATAATCCAGATTGGTGTCAACTTTTTTGAAAATCTCCCTCAATTCTGGCATTTCCTAAAAAATATCTAAACCAATTACAGAAATAATATACAATCAAATTTTATAAATATAGGGAAACAATAATTTTTATGAATATATGTAGATTATACCTTCTGGTTGCCTCGGTGGAGAATTATTATTGTCGAGGTCGTTGCTGATATTCATTGCAAATTCTTTTGGTTGTGATGTTTTGTCAGCCATTTTTGAATTAAGTTGTGGAGAAGAAACGAACAATTAAAGTGTATAGTATGTGAAGAAAGTTAAATGGATGATTGATGTTAGAGCAATATTTATAGGAGGATAGGATACGAAGAGGTGGAATCTAAACAAACAACGGGTAATAAATAAACGTGTCGATCAAAAAAATGTTAATAATTGTTTGGATAAGGTAATACGAAACGTTAGTAGACTATTTGTACAATATTAAAGAAAACCGTAATAAATATTTTGTTAATGTGCAACATATTAGTTAGGTAGTTAATGATGGTTCGATAAGATGTTGAGATATTATAATAAATAAACATTGTGATTTAGTAATAATAAAATCTTATTGATAAGTTTTTAAAGGAAGGGCAATAAATATTTTGTTAAGTATCCAAGTCAGAGATGATATGATGATGTCATAATATATTTATTAATTTCTTAATTGTGGTTCGGCAATATGGTTATGAAATATGCATATAGTTCGGCTTCGATCTTGTTTGATCAATAATGCTACAAAAGTTTTTGTAAATCAGTAATAGAAATAGTTTTTTATAGTTTTTTTTTTTAAAAAAAAATTAAGATTATAATATATTTAGATTGATGTTTTTTGAGTATGTTTTATTTTTTAACATTTTTATGAACAGTTTTGTCTAATATTGTTATTAAATGTCTATTAAAATATTAAATATTGTTTACGTTTTATCCAGTATTTTAGTCTTGTAATTAAAATTTTGTTACTTCACATTAGAATATATATTGACTTGTTTTATCTAAACAGAAATAGGAAATAAACAGACGGAATAAATTTGAAGTCATGTTTTATGTGAGAATTTTTGTTACAATATAAAAGTTGCTTCGGGAAAATTAATAGACATTTAGTAAAAGATAGACACGTTGATTGAAAAAGTGTTGAAAACTTATTGGGCGATGAAATACAAAACGGTAGTAAACTGTTTGTAGCGCATGAAAGGAAAGCGTAATAAATAGTTAACAATGGTTAGGCATGCGGGTTTCCAAAATATGTTGTGGTTCGGTGTGGGATTTAATTTAATGAATAATAGAATGAAAATTTATTTTGATATGTTATAGGAACAGTATTTAGATTGTTGTTTGTCGAACGTGTTAATTATCTAAAATTCTCATAATCATTGGTGTTTAATATTTTTATTAAATATTGTTTACGTTTTATTGCTCATTGTAATTTTGTGATCAATTTTTCTTTATAAGTTATTAAATATTTTGATTAATTGTGGATAATTGAGTGAGTTTTAACTCTTATTTTCAGATTAAACTAAAAAAGCATTTAAATTTTTATATGTGTAAGAAACTACATAACTTACTAAAAATTAAATTTTATATAGACTATTTGGTAATCCACGTTACATCTATGACATGTGATATTTTCTGGTGACATTGATATGTCCCAGTGTATACGATTTTGATTCTCCTTGTTGCAAGTCCCAAATACTCATCTTTTAATGAGAATTGTGGTAGTTGGAGTTCGGGACTTGAATTCTTCCATGCAATATTTCAGTTTGTAGAAATGATTAGGTAGTTTTACTAATTTCATTAGAGTTTGTATACCTCTATTGTCATGTATAGTAAGCAAAGCAACGACAGTGTGATATATTGCTTGCATGTTATATTTTTGGCAAACTGCAATCAGTAGTTGTAATCCCATATGTGATGTTCGATGAAGAACAAATGTGTTCCTGACACCAGCAAAGCTTGTTTATTTTCTGCTTTTGCAAGTGTCTTCAAAATTGAAAGTCCCGTTGTTGTTATTGTTGGCAATTTGTGTTGTTGTTTTGAAATGTCTCTTCTTTGTAATATTTGTTTTATGTTTGATTGTTTGCTCAGAGACTTGCACCTGTAAAATGTACAGTAAACAATGGTTTTGAAGCACAAGATTCGTAATAATTAAAAAAAAAAAATCCATAGTTGGGAATCAGAATACCATGACCTTATGATTAAGCAATTAAGAATAAATAAGTGTGACAAATATGACTCAGTTAAATATGGATTCTAAAACACATTTTGGTTTTTGTGTATTAGAAAATTATTAACAACTAAAGATGCACATGGTTCGGCACAATCATTTGTATGGTTAACCATTATTATTATAAGACTCATGTAGAATAAACCATTATCCTATTGTTATTAGTTGTATGTTTAACCATTTTGTATAATATCATTTTTTTAATGACTAAGAAAATAATGAAATCAATAGATTAATGAAATACGATGGTTTCAGTAAAACTTACGTTAACCATATTGCTTGTAAAGCGGTGTCATCTTTGTCGGTTGCTTTTACAATGATTTATTGTAGAATTTCTGATGGTAATTGTAATAGACTTGTGGTTTGTTTTTTTGTTCTTTTGTAAGGAATCATGATGTTTTGGTGCTGTTTTTTGGGTGCAAATATATGGAAATTATGTTGACGATATGGTATCTGTGGTTTATATAGTTCATGTGTGGGCAGCGAACAGGTTCTTTTTTTTTTTTTTTTTTTGTATTTCAACTTTTTAGATAATGTTCTATTAATTATTGATGAGAGTCAGTATTGTCATTTGAATTTGATTTTTAATAGTTTTGTAAATTAATGATGGTTGTATTAATCATTTAATGCTAAGTATTACTCAAATTTAAATGTAAACGGTCCGCATTCATATAAATTTCTATATAGGTATATTAACGTTTGATCAACACTCGAGAATGGAGCAAGATCGATTAATGTACTTTGCTTATCTCAACTTCAGTCAACAATAACAATCCAGTTAATAACTTTTTGGATAAGAGGATTCGAAACGGTAGCAAACGTAATAAATATTTTGTTAAGTATTCAAGTCAGAAATATCATGATGATATTATAATATATTGGTTGGATAGTGAAGAATGGTTTGGCAACCGCACTCCAAATGAATGTTATTGTTTGGCAAACGGATTGTGTTTCATCAAAATAAATGTTTGCTTTTATGAATTCCATTAATATCGTATAAATATCTACATAAATAGTATCATTTATTTGATCAACATATTAACAAAAGGAGTACATTAAGAACGACATTAAATATCACAATACCAAATATCATCAAAATATCGTTCACATCAATAAAAAAGTAAGTACATTAACCCATAATTAAAACCAAATTCTAATATCCTAATTTTTTACGATAATATCACATTAAAAATATCACATAATAGTACAATACACTGATCAACAATAAGTAAACATGGTGATCTAATAATAATGATATCTTATTGGCACAGTTTTAAAGGAAACGGTAATAAATATTTTGTTAAATATCTAAGTTAGAGATGTTGTGATGATGTGATAATATATTAATTAATATAAAATATTTATATGGTTTGGCATTGGTCTTGTAATTGTTTATGTTTTATTGAGTATGTTAGTTTGTTAATTAAAACTTTGTTGATTCACATTAGAACATATTTTGATTTGTTTTGGAATACGAATAAAGATATTATAATAAAGAAACATGGTGGTAAAAATGTATATGAATGAGAATATGAAATCGAATATCAAAGACATGTTTGCAAAAATAATATCGATTGTATGATTAGGCCATGTAATATTCAGGTAGTCTTCTCAACTTGCATGAGTTATATATTAACATCTGTCTATAATTGATATTAATAATTATAGAGGTATAATTATTAATTCCATCTTAATATCTGGTTAATGACTTCTCTGAATTTGTGTTGGTATCACTTTAATATTATGTAAATTATTTATTTAAAATTTAAAATTATTTATTTGTTTTTTGAGAATACAAAAGCTGCTTTGGGAAAACGAATAAATGCCTAGTAATAAGTAAACATGTTGATTGAAAAAATGTTAATAACTTTTTGGATAAGAGGATACGAAACGGTGGCAAATGTAATAAATATTTTTTAAGTATTTAAGTCAGAAATGTCATAACGATATTATAATATATTGGTTGGATCGTGAATAATGGTTTGGCAGCCATGCTCCAAATGAATGTTATCGTTCGGTGTGGGGTTTAATTTGGTTGGTAATAGAATGGTAGTTTTTTTCCGATGTGTGATAGGAATACTTATTTATAGATTTTCTTAATTTATATTATAATGTATTTAGATTGATGTTTGTCAAACATGTGTAGACAATCCAATGAGTTTTAACTTCTATTTTCAGAATAAATTAAAAAGCATTTAAATTTTTACAAAAGGGGGTTCTCTTAACATGATTTGATGGGCGATTAGTAACTGTCTTCTCTTCAACCTGAAAGGCCACTTGTCATGATGATATTATAATATATTGGTTGGATAGTGAATAATGGTTCGACAACCATGGCCCAAATGAATGTTATTGTTCGGCGGGGAATTTAATTTGGTTGGTAAAAAAAATGATTTATCTTAATATCTGGTGAATGACTCCTCTGAATTTGTCTTCATATCACTTTAATATTATGCAAGTTATTTATTTAGAATTTAAAATTATTTATTTGTTTTTTGAGAATACAAAAGCTGCTTTGGGAAAACAAATAAATGTCTAGTAATAAGTAAACATGTTGATTGAAAAAACGTTAATAACTTTTTGGATAAGAGGATACGAAATGGTAGCAAACATAATAAATATTTTGTTAAGTATTCAAGTCAGAAACATCATAATGATATTGTAATATATTGGTTGGATAGTGAATTATGGTTCGGCAACCGTGCTCCAAATGAATGTTATTGTTCAGCGTGAGATTTAATTTGGTTGGTAATAGAATGGAAGTTTTTTTCGATCTGCGATAGGAATACTTATTTGTTAATTTATATTATAATAAATTTAGATTGATGTTTGTCAAACATGTGTAGACAATCTAATGTGTTTTAACTTTTGTTTTTAGAACAAATTAAAAAGCATTTAAATTTTTACATATGTAATAAATCATATAAGGAATGTACTAAAAATTATATTTCACACATACTATCTGGTAATCTACGTTACATCTTGGACATGTGATATTTTCTAGTGATGTTGATCTGTCCCAATGTATACGAGTTTGCTTCTCTTTGTCGCAAATATGAAACATTCTTCTTTTAATGAGAATTGTCACAGTTAGAGTCATGGATTTGAATACTTCCTTGCAATTTTTCAGTTTGTGGAATTGATTGGTTAGTTTCACTAATTTCATTAGAATTTTTATCCTCTACTGTCGTGCATAATGATTAAAGCAACATCAGTTTGATACATTGCTTGCTAGTCATCTTGTTTGCAAGCTGCAATGAGTAGTTGTAATCCTCTATTTCTACCATGTTCCACGAAGAACAAATGTGTTCCAAGCATTAGCGAAGCATGCTTATTTTCTGCTTTTGTGAGGATCTTTAGAATGGAAAGACATGCTGTTGTTATTGTTGGTAGTTTGTGTTGTTGTTTGAAGATGTTTCTTCTATGTAAGACTTCCTTTATGTTTGTTTGTTCATTTAGAGATTTGCATCTGTAAATTGTAAGGTAAATAATGGTTTTCAAACACAAGATCCACAATAATAATAATAAAAAAGGTGTTTTCCAAACACAAGATCCACCAAAAGAAGAGAAAAATTGTAAATAATGGTTTCAATAGTTGGTAATCATAATATCATTACCTATAGGATCAAGAAATTAACAATAAACAAGTGTGAAAAATATGGTTAAGTTAAATATCGATTCTAACATGTATTTTGGTTTTTATGTATTAGAAAACTGTTAAGAACTAAAGACACAAGTCATTTGGCATAATCTGTTTCAATTATTGAGAGTTGAAATACGGTTTTCTATATGATTAAGAAAACAATGAAATCAACAAATTAACGAAATGTGATGATATTAGTAAAACTTACATCAACCATATTGCTTGAAGGGTGGTGTTGTTATTCTGAGTTGCTTTTGCAATGATTCGTTGCACAATTCGTGATGGTAATTGTAATAGATTTGTGGGTTGTGTTTTTCGTTCTTTTGTAAGGAATCGTGATGTTTTGGTGGCCTTTTTTTGGGTGTAAGTATATGGAAATTATGATGTTATTACGGTCTTAGTGGGTTATATATTTTTTGTGTGGATAATGGATAGCGAACAATTTTCTGTGTGTTTGGATTTGGTAGATAATATCGTGTTAATTATTAATGAGAGTCAGTGTTGTTATTTGAATCTAGTTTTTAGTATTTTTGTAAATTTATTAATGGTGGTATTTTTATTTTGTTGAATATTAATTATTTGATTTTGTTATGTATATCAGATATCGTTGTTTCATTGTTGTTTCTACCAAGAAAAATTGAGTATTCTATTCAACGATTATAAACTTTTTTGGTCTTAATCATTTAATGTTAAGTATTAATTTATCTTAAATGTAAACAGTTTGCATTCATCTATATTTCTACGTAGGTATATTAAGTATTTGATGCATTTGATTAGTACGAATCTTTTTATATTTATGTAAATTAATGTATTAAATGATATTTTATGCATTGCACATGCATTATGTGGATATCTTATGCAGGTGTACTCATGCTCTGAAACTTCTATGAGATAAATGGGCAACTGGTCAAATGAAAAAGGGTGCCTCTGCTGTAAGAAGATGGGAGGACCTAGACACTGACATATTGGTGAAAATCTTCTTGACTTTTGATGTCTTCTAGTTGACTTCAGGGATTGCTCACGTTTGTAGTTCATGGTGTTCAACTGGCTGTGATCCTCTGTTTTGGAAAACTCTTGATTTGTCAATGTTAAGATCAAATTTCATCAAAATCCCATTAGAGTCGTATGTTTACGTGGATGGGTTTTCTGATAAGACATTGACTCATTTATTAAAGATTTCGTTTAGTCTTAGCTAGGGATACATAAGAACCTTGATTTTTCACTTCAATTTGTATGTAGGGGACGAACAATTCACTTATATTGCTGAAAGGTAATTTTTTTTTATGTTTCTGTTTAAAACCTTGCTGAAAGGTAATTTTTTTTATTCTCACTGTTTATTGATCGAGTCTTCGGCATTGCCTTTGGTACCAGTGATCATCATCTTTAATTTTTTTTTTTTTTTTTGGCACAGTGAATTGGGAAGTAACCCACCATATATTGTTGTCTACAGGTGCACCCAGCTGAGGCATCTTGTTATGCAGCTTGGAACAAAATAAATAAGGATGTAATTTGCAAGGCCATTCATACATGGAGATGTCTTGAATCCTTGACAATGCCTAGAATAGCAAATCCCCCTTATCTTATAGAGGAAATAGCCCTAAATTGCAAGAACTTTAGTGAACTCAAGGTCATGGGTCCTTTTGATGTTCTCTTTTCTTCTACGATGGCCAAATTTCTTCCAAATTTGAAGATTTTGAGCTTGAGATACTTAATTATAGGTAAGGATGCCCTAATGCTTATATTGGATGACCTACCAAATCTGCAAGTCCTCAACATATCATATTGTTTTCTTATAAAAGGTCCACTGCTTCCTCCACCGATGCTTGAAAAAATTATTAAGAAGCTAGATAAAATTATCTTGCAGAAGGCTGCTCGATTACGTGAGTTCTTAAAATGTACTAAGCCCTCGTGCATCATACGCCAGCGTACCCGAAGTGATGAAGGCATTCTAAGGTGG
The DNA here is from genome assembly GCF_008641045.1 of Pistacia vera. Taxonomy (NCBI): domain Eukaryota; kingdom Viridiplantae; phylum Streptophyta; class Magnoliopsida; order Sapindales; family Anacardiaceae; genus Pistacia; species Pistacia vera. Next base: position 1,022,091 of record NW_022196298.1, read on the forward strand.
TACAAGTATGAGGAAGGCCTATGGAAAATGGATGAGGTGAGGTCTCTTGCTCTTTGATTAGAACAATGTAGAGACTATAATTTAGTGGTCAGAAACTACAGCCTATGTACCTCTTCTTTACATTTTATTTTGCTTGTATATAATATCTACATAATATGTTGTTGAATAAGCATATATAGAATCAGTCTGTTGTGTTTTAGGTTGTCATCTTCCTAACGCTTTCATTTTAGGTTGTCAACATTGTAATACTTGCATGATGATCTTCTCCCATTGGAAAAAGCATTATCCGTCTGCATGATTATGTACATGTGGTCAAATTTCACTTCCTGTTGCTTCAAGTTGATCGTTTGTTGTCAATTAATACACAATTGAGTGTTTTGTCTGTCATTTACATTGTTAGAATTAAATTATAAGGATTTCTCTATTTTCAATTTATTATGCTTATATATTTACATTTTTTCCACGTTGAATTGGAAATACTGTTTCTGATTCATGTTATTTTATGTATGGAATTGTTATTGCTTATGTTATTGAATTTGAAATTTTATTGGTTCTGTAATTGTTAGTCTCAAATTCATTTCTATTGTCAAATTAAGTATTTGATAGTGAGATTTTGAAGGAATCTTTGATTTTCCTTCCTTTATACTTTTACATTAAGTTATACTGACATTGTTCGGCTGAAATAGTAATATTAAAGTTTTACAATGCGCTGTCGTTTTGGCTTTGTAAAATTTGTAAGTGATGAAAAATGTTGTCGTTTAAAATGCTGTTGATAGTTAATTACTTGAAGTAAATTTTGGGATTTAGGGTTTTCTCTGCCAGTTTCAGCATTAAGAGCATTTGTCCCAGTTTGTTTGTCACATTGTTCACATCCGTCTTTTCTCGTTGACTGAAGTTGAGATAAGTAAAGCAATTTCGTTTTTTATTTTACATTGGTCTAATTAATTTGTCATCGATTTTAACTTTGATTAAAAGGCATGTTATTCTTATGGAGTTCTGAGATTTGTTATTATTGTTATAAGAAGTTGTGAAGAATAATTTGTTATGTTCAGGTTGTTTATTCGTTTCTCTGGTAGTTCTGTTGTAGATTATTTTCTTGGTAATTTTATTGCTGAAATTGGTGTGTTTCTTATTACAATTTTGTTGTTATGCTCAGGTTGTTTATCTATTGTTCTGGTAGTCCTTGTTGCAGATTATTTTGTCGGTAAATCTCCTGTTGAAGTTGGTGCTTTTCTCATTACGTTTTTGTTTATTATCTTGTTATGTTTAGTATATATTGTAATACTGTCGTTGTTTTATGAATCGATGTTATGAAAAGCCAGTGGTATAAATGCTTCAGAAGTTACCATCATTGTTATCATGTAATTATCTATTTATTTTCCAGAACACTTGCCAAGGTTTTGGTGTTCTTTGTAGTACGTCTGAGATGTTGTTGTTTTAATGAGAATTGTAGCAGTTGGAGTCATATACAGTGAGTATATCAATAGCAGTTTGATATAGTGTTTGCATGTTATTCTATTTTCAAATCACAATTATCAGTTGTAATATTATGTCTCTATCACGTATTACGAAGAATAAATGTCTCCCAAGTAATAACAAAGTCTTACAATTTCTATTAAGTTGACTGATTGTCTGTTTTCTCTATTTTTTTTATTGTAGTAATGGCTCCAAAAAACTTCATGAAATTTATTTGAAGACTTGATTCTGAAGTACTGTATAAAGAAGGATCAAGCAGTGATTCCAAGTCAGAATTGTTAACGCTTGTATAGACTCCTGTTTTACCTGCATCAGTCTCCAATCCTGTGAAACTTGATTCTAGTTCCTGCCATGTTAAATTGATTGAAGACAAAGATAATCAGTTAGAAGAAATTCCATTACGTAAATTGGTGAAACAACATAAAACTTGTTAGCAAGAGGGTTCAAATACGAATTCTGAATGAAAATGGAAAAATCTTTCTAAAGAAGATCTAGACGGCAAAACATTCGGTCTAGGGAAAAAGGAAATGTTTTTTCACTTTATCATGTGGAAATTAGAGAACGTTGGCTTGTTTCAGAAGATGTGATCGCAGATTTGAAAAAACAAAATGAAGATGTGATTGCCAAGGTTCGTAGATTGGAAGAACAATTGAAAATATCAAAGGAGGCATTTGAAAAGGTCAAAACCAAATTGAAACACTATCAAGAATCATTTAGAAATGCTGAATAGTCTTTTGCAAATGAGCGGTAGCAAAAGGAAGTCTTTAAAAAGAAAAGTTATGAATTGTCTAAAGAAAATAATAACATCAAATCTTTAATTGCACAAGCTGAGAAAGATAAAGAAGAGGCTTATGATTCAGTGTCAGAAATGTTTTTGGCCGCCAGAAAAGCTTGTGTCAAAGAATTTAAGCACAAATTCCCAAATGAAGATTCTAGTTTTTTAGAGACAATTGTGTTGAAAAATGAGAAGATGCCATCTAATAGAGATTATATTACTGCAATGCTGTTGTACCTTTCTCTGGTCCACTTAATGCCACTTCTATAAATATTTAAACCGTTTGTTAAACATTTTGACAATATTTGCCTTGCAAATGTTTATAGTTGTGTTGTTATCACAGATGTGGATTTATTCAGTTGATGCTAATTTTTGTGTATGTGAAAAAAAATCTCCAATTTATGTAATGTTATTTCTGTAAATATTTAAATTGTTTAATTGTAATATTAATGTTAAATATCTTAACGATGTTTGTCGCGCAAGAGTTTATGGTTGAGTTGCATAAGTAAAAAATATGTATTTATAACACATAATACATGTAATGTAGCATTCATTGTATTTGACAATAATAATATGAAACGTATAAATATCTTTGTATCAAGTAAATTATATTTCTGTATATATTTAAACATTTAATGTGACCTTTTCTCATTCATATAAATATCTTTAATTTTTCACAATAATCTCTCATAAACAATGTCTTATATAATATACAATGTGTCAATCCTTTCTGTTATAAACAATGATTTATATAGAAAATATTAATCCCTTCAGTTAAACATTTCTTTGAAAACAATATTTGTCACTGTCTTCGCCGGTTCATCTTATTGCAAGGCTAGCAGAATCTTGATACCTTGTCTTGAAGTTACTCTTGATAGTGCTACATATAATTAACCATGTGTAAAGACTTGATGTTTCATATACAATCCTACTGTTTTGAGTGATTGACCATGGCTTTTGTTTATTGTCATACAGAAGCTAACTGTCACAGGTAACTATCTCCTCTTCAACCTGAAAGGCCACTTCATATCTGCATTCGACATTATTATTCTAAGAATTGTGACAATATCCCCAATATTTGACCCGGTAACAATCACTGCTTGTATGGACCACTTTCCTAAATGGGTTATAATCAATCGGGTTCCATTGCAAAGACCATCAGATTGATTCAAATTACGTAGCAACATAATTGGTATGCCAATTTTCAGATGCAATTCATGTTTGGGCATGCCGGAGCACATTAGAGAATTAAGAAATTTGGTCGGATAGAGAATGTCATCATCGTTTGAGATCCCTATTGCTTTGCAAGTGTTGTCTGAGCTGAAATACATCTTTCCATCTGTTGGCAGACTTTGGGTGATATAGTCGTTCAATCTATGTACTGTCTCATTTTTGGGTATTAATATTGCTCTCTCTCTCTCTCTCTCTCTCTCTCTCTCTCTCTCTCATATAGTCAATATTATTTATCTGAGCAGATAAATCTAGAAAAACAACATTCATAATTGTTTCTTCGTGACTGGTATGTTGATCGATTTTCAAGTCTTCAGGTATTTGGATGTAACTCTCATCTTTTGCAACGTCCCTTCCTTCTCCAATATCAAGTAACCATTTGTCAAAAGTCTTCAAGTTATCCAATTCTGTTGGGTTCACCAAGTTTGTCTTCAACCTCATGTTTTCTAGTAGTGTCAACACTGTTACATGTTTCCAAAGGGAAGATGATGATAAACAGGCTGGTATTATGTCATGTTTTTTTCCCTTTTGGTATAATTGGTAGAATCTATCTGAAATCACCACCCAGGGCAACAGTGAGGCCTCTAAATATTCTATTTGCATTTGATTAATCTTTTTCAGACAAAATATCTTTCAGAGTTATGTTAGTTCTGTCAAGAGCTTCAAAGCAATACCTATTTGCCATGGGTGCTTCATCCTAAATGATCAAAGCTGTTTGCTCAAGTAGTTTTGCCAATTGTGTCCCCTTTTTGATATCACATGTACTTTCCTTAGTGATATCTAAAGGAATTCGAAAATGTGAATGTGATGTTCTTTCACCGGATAGCAGCAATGCATCAATTCTTGATGTAGCTATAGCCAGTACAATTTTACCCTCAGATATTAATTTGGCCATCATTGTTGACCATAGGAAGGTTTTTCCCATTCCACCATATCCGTAAACAAAAAATGGTGTTCCACTTTGATTGTTAATGGAATCAAGGATTGAATTGTATATGCGTCTCTGGCCATTGTTAAGACCTTTGTATAAATCACTGTGCACTGTTTTGATGTTGTTGATATCATAATCTAATTCCTCAGCAATTAATCTATTCTGTGAATTCTAAAAAATGGAATAGTTTGGAATTGGCATTCCAGGGAAATCAGCCAAGGATTTTCCTGCCTTTTTCATCAACTCTTCAATCTCGAACAATGCATGATTCTGAATTTGTTCCTTAGTGCATCTCAATTCTGTCATTCGCATTTTCTGTTTAAGAATATAGGGAATGTCTTAAGATAGGCGTTCTGCATTTGCTCTCCAGAAGTCTCTTGGACTCACCACTTCATTATATACAAGAATAGTTACAAAGAGTTTTCTAAACTGTCTTCCGGTAGCCCATGTTGATGCTTCATCCAAGCAATCATTCCACTCTTTATGATCATCTAGCAATCCTAATGCATAACATGCATCTTTGAATGTATCGAATATTTCTTCGTTGATAGTTCAAATATCTTCAAATGATGTTACTCCTCTTACTAAGTTTAGAAGCATTCGCAAATAATATTTCTCACCACTACTTGGAAATGCAAAATACACCCTACCAATACACCTTGATTTTTGTCGTGAAGACCATTTTCTTTCTGTATCCTTCCAAACCCATTTGCTTGGAAAACCAGGATAAGTCAATGATCTTCCGGAATGGTATCGTTGATTACACTTCATCCATTCAGTCAATTTCATCTGCGTAACAACCTTCCTTTCCAAAAGTTTAACCAAACACTTACTTGGATTGAAAATAACTATTTGTTCGTTCTCTAAGCAGAATGGCAATCTTTCAACAGTCGGTTCTTTGTAATACATGTCAAACTGAAATATCCTCTAGCTCCATAGAAGATATATATCTGTAATGTTTTTGATTGAATTAATTAATATTATATTTATAACTAACATCAATAAACAATATAAAAACATTATATTTGATGTATTTTGTACATACATGCAGTCTAGATATGCCTTTATTTCATCTTTGTCCTGTAAAATCTTGCATTGATTGTTCTGTTGACCATTGTTTTCAATTTCCATAGAAACTCTTATTCTGTTCGACCGTTTGTTGACATACTTGAAAGATGATTGATTTATGTAGATTACATATTCAATATTTATGTGAACATAAAACTTAACCAAAAGATTCATATTATAAGGAACAACAAAACGGTTATCCAATTTGCTACCCTTTTTCTCAACAAATGCTCCATTATTCCGTCTTCTATACATTCGGTATCCGTTGTCATCCACAGATGTTTGATTGACAAATTTTTTTGGAAAATGTTTTTTACATTTTCCTCTCTCCATACATGGTGAATTCTTGTTAACATCATTGCACGGACCGTGGATCATGTGATTCTCTATAGCTGCAAAGGCAACACCATCAGTTTCCTTATTTGGAATTTTAGTAGAAACTACTTCATCTATTTTGGATGCCGAAGGATTCTTATATTGGGAATGTAGAAAAACCAATATATGACCATGTGGGGGCCTCTCTTTTGGAACTTGATAGTGTAGATAATTGACAAAAACAACTATAAGGTGTTCAACAATAGTTGGTATAACATAATTTCATATCATAAATTATCAATGAACCACAATTTTTAAAGAAAGTAGAAATATTGTTCGTTGGATTACTTACTTGCCATTGTTTCACCAAAATATTCATCTTTTTTTATCTCTCGCATTAGCTCAAGCAATTTGATCTCAAAAACTTTGCAAACTATAGTTACACTTTCTTGATCACATTGTCCAATACAATTCTATAGATATTGTATCTCTGGCCACTTAGGATTACAAGTAAACGTCAAAAAAATATCTGGATATCCAAAACATCTGCAAATCACCATTGCATCTTGATTCTGAACACGATATTGTGGACTACCAGTGTGAGATGAAGGGATCAACGTAGATTTCCCTAGATGTTGTGCATTTACATCATCTTTTGAAATGGCACCCATCAACCCGCTGTACAAATCACTCCTCATTTTTTTCTGATTGTTTCTAATCCAACGAAATCTTTCCTCTTCAATAGCCATATATGCATCCACAATATATTGCTGCAATAATCTACCTGATTTCAACAGAGTATGCCCTTCATATAATCTATACTGCAATAGAAATGCATAATATTCTCTCATGCTTAGCATGTTTCTCTTTGAAGACTTTTTGTCAGGAAACTCTTTATGGTTAATGTCAATTCTATATCCATCTTCTCCATATGAGAACAATATTGGATAACTTAATGCCATAAAGCTTGGATGCAAGTAAGAAATTCTTAGAAGACCCTTTTTTGAATGATGAACAATGACATCTTTTCCAGTTTCTAAAATTCCAATATCACCAACAATTAAACCCGCAATTTCAGATGCAGTTGACAAATTGTATTTTCTTCCATCTTTTTCCCTTTTCATTTTGATGAACAATTTTATAAACTCGCAAGTGCACGAATTAGTCTCGTAGTCTAGTGTGCAAAAGCAAGGGTCAATCCCATAGAGATTTGTAAGCAATTTACTAATCCTAATAACTATGCTTCAATTAAAACTAAAAACAAGACTTAATAATGAAGAATTAAGGAATATCACTTCAAAAGCAACAACTGAATAAAACTAAAATCAAACAACTATTAAAATTATCTAAAACCCAATTGACCAAAACCTAGGGCTCCAATTTCGCCATAATTATCCAACTATATGTCAAACATTTCTCTATTGTTTATCAATTCAGTCTCTAGGGTTTGCATTCACTAAATCAAGGTATTATCGTAAGACGTTCAGGATTAACCTAGTAATTTTAACACAAGACTAGCTAGGGCGTATAGTCTAACCTATGAATTAAAAACTCATTAAACACAGGAATACTCGAAATCAAGAACAAAGGCGTATCTGTCAGGGCTTATGCATAGACACTAATTATTCAAGAAATCATGAAGCAACTAATATTCTGTTAGGGCGTATGCGCAAAATACTAATCATTCATTCAATAATCTCAACACAAACAACCTACTAATTCACACTAAGTGTTGTCACACAATAATGAAAATTAAAGGTAGAAAAAATACATGAATGAATCCAGATTTTCATTGAATTGATAACAATAAATATATGTTTAAATATAGAGCCTTCCTATTAGGCTACATTGGATCCCTAAATAAGAGTTTAGTTATACATTGACATTCAAGAGAGCAAACCTGAAATTCCCCAAAAAGCATGAATAATCCAAACCCTAGGAAAAATCTCTTTTTCTTTCTTGATAAAAAGCAACTCTCAATTTTTGGTAAAAAAAAGAATCCCTAAAATAAATTATAAAGTCCTATTTATACTTTTCCTTTGCTAGGGGTGTTCTTGGGAGAGTCCAAGTTCAAGTCGGAGATGGAAAAGGTAAGATTTTTATTTTTCTCGCGATCGACGCCGCGATGCTAAATTCTTCCACAAACATAAAACTTTGTCACCCGCGGCGCCAACCTCTTCACGCCGCGACATGAACTTTCTATCCAAATTCAGTTTCTCGGGCCGCGACATAGAAAAATCATGCCGTGACGCAAAAAAACCATGTCGTGGCGCATAAAACAATGCCGCAGCGCCATCCAGCAATTTCACATTCTTTCTTTTGCTTGATGATCCAACTTCTCTCTTTAGCATGTACAAAGTCTCCAACCACCTTATGAGCTTAAATTCATCATTTTTTCCGCCTAAAAACCTGGAACTCATACACATACCCGTGATTCTAGAAAATGGAAATATACAAAGAAATTTGCACAAAAATAATCCATGAAAGTCACGAGTTCCCTACAATCTATCCATAAAATCATGGAATATATATATATATATCATTTCATCACTCATCACATTTTTAATCGCAAATGCATATTTCTAATATCATTCTAATGCACATGGTTCCTGACGGAACGAAAACTTTTAACCAATTCATTGTTCGCATCAAACAACAATTGCAATTCTTGCACTAATTCCCTGTCAACAGTACCATCGACTGTATTACCTCGTATATAATTTAATCTATGACTGGTTTCATACTCTGTGTCATAAATATAAAGCTGCGCAAACTAAGGTTTCCTTCCTTTAGGTGGAAGTAACGATCCTATTCGGTGGTAATTCTATCCACAAAGTTTGAAAACGTATGGACCACCCCATTGGTTAATCTCATGGTCAACATGCCTTTCCATCGATGTAAATAAGAACAATGGATTGTATATTCTTATTTTGCTCCTGAAACTAATCCCCTTGTTACCATTGGCCACATCCAATAAATCTTTTAATGGTTTTGGCGATTCTTTCAATAACGGTAACTAAACTTTGCCATCCATACAACACAATCAAAACAAAGGGATGGCTGGCTCTTGGTTCTTAATAGTTCGCTCTTCATACCACATGATTGATCCACAATTAATGCAATTGTAGGATGGTTCACCAAAGTTCCAGGACTCTTTTTCCACTGTGCAAAGAAATAAAGTGATATTTTTAGAAAGTAATTGATGTGTTCTGTTAATTTGGAAACTCACAATGACATTTTTTTTCCAAGTGACTTTAATATTTGAGTTAACATTTAAATATGTTTAACTAACAACGTGACATTTGTTACCTCTTTCTGTTGAGCGAGATTGTGAACCTCTATTTGTCTTTGATAGATATTTCTTTTGTTTTTTCAATGTCTAACTTGAGAATGAAAATAATAAAAAAAGATCATCACAATTTTCAACAACACTTGCAATGTCAAAAATTGTTCAGGCAAAGTTCTGCACGTTTATTTTTACAATGCAATGAAATACCATTTTGTTTTTAAAATATAACAAATTGAATGTTTAAACGTATGTTGTCAGATTTAGAACTCACGATTGTATTGTTCTACATTAGTAATTGGAATATTAGAATCAGGCTCTGCAGATGGAGAAGCACCTGAAAAACATAGATTTAGTCAGCCAATTTAAGTTATCATAATCTAAAAAAACATAGGTAACCACTAATATGATAATTTTTACCTCTCTTCCTTTTTAATTTAGACATTCTCTCTGTTCTATTTTCCTCACGTATCTCATTTACATTTACAGAAGCATTTGAAGAACTTGTTGAACCATTCTCTGTGTTTGATACACATTATTTCTGTTTTCTAAATATCTCATCTGGATTTCAAAATGATAATAATAAAATTAATACTATACCATGCAACAAATTATATAATAGAAAAGTTTAACCAAAAGGCAAAAACAATAATTAAATATATCATTTATATTTATAGAAGCATTTAAAGAAATTATTGGATCTTTCTTTGTCTTCGATACACATTGTTTTTGCTTTTTAGATGTGTCACCTAGAATTCAAAATAATAATAATATGATTGAGACTATGTTACACAAAAATCATATCATTAAAGAAAATAGAAACTAATTTGCTCAACCATGTAATATACAAAATAATTGTATGACTATACCAAAATAAATAAGCTAGTTACTTTTGTTTGATACTTTATTATGGATCATTTTCTTGTGAAGTTCATACGTCAAAACACCAATTTATAGTTGATGAATAACTAAAACAACAAAGATATAGTCTGGACTAGTTTACTCTCTACATAATAATTATATGAAGTTCTAATATTAAATATACCTTTTTTCTTTTTGGAGATTGACTTTTTGATTGGCTTTGGAAATTTAGGCCTTTTTTTTTGTTCCATATAAACATTCTCAATTTTATATTCTCCTTGCATACTTTTGTTCTCAAATCAATGATACTTATTTTTCTAGAATCATATTCCAATCTGTAGTTTTCAATCACTTGCAAATATAATTCCTGAATATATGACTATATAGTTGCTGCATCTTGATTCGTAAGAACCATCTTACAATCTTGTACCTGACCAAAACAAAAAATATATTGTGTTAATTGCATTCTTTTTTTCACCTTTGCCGAGTCCAGATTTTTATAATTGTATGCAAAAGTTGATAACAAATGACTTACTACAGTTTTTTTATGTAAATTTATAGATGGACAAATGTTTTATTAAAAATTTAAAGCATAGAACATTATGGTCTTGCAACAAGATTTGAATCATCATCTATTACAGCCACGCATTAAAATGGTTCGGCAACAAAGAGATTTCGAAACAAAGGAGACATTTATTATTATAACTATGAATAAATTTTTGGTTCGACAATGGTCTACCAAAAGTATATCATCCATTTGTTGGTTTGACAACTGAGAACATGTTTGACTCTGACATTAAAACGAAAAAGATACCTGCATCTATTTCAATTATACTTATATTATGGTATTATTATTAACTTGTCACAATTCTATAGGCCCATTATATATAAATAAATGGTTCATCAATTAAATTTTGATCTCATGGAAATATTAATTGATTACAATTCTAATGGAAAATTATGATGAACCATGAAGTTTTCAATTTGTACTTTATTGGTTTTCTAAGAATTTATATAAATATTTTCAAAAATTACGATAGTCAAATTTACTTGTATTAAAAAACTTGAGTAATTTGAATTTGATATCACAATCAATATTCAATTTAACAATTGTACAAAAATAGTTCACAAAAAGAATATATTCATTACCTTTAATAGGAACCACATTGTAACTATAAGGAGCAATCGTTTCATCCAACTATATATATCTACGTTAACGAACAATAAAATAAAGATGTAAGAGAAATACACTTGTAAGAAGAATATAAATATTATTATGCATAAATTATTTAAGAAACAAAAGCAGTATGATATAAAGAAAAAAGAAAATCTAAACCTTAAAGTAGATCAAACACACCATACATAAGATAATAACAGTTTAATGTTCAGATGAATCTCTCTCTCTCTATTATATATATATATATATATATATATATATATATATATAGAGAGAGAGAGAGAGAGAGAGAGAGAGAGAGAGAGAGAGAGAGAGAGAGAGAGCAATGTTATTAATTTCAATAACTAGTCAAACACAATATTATAACATATACAATTTATGAGTCTGTTGAAATTCACATAACTATTTATATTTGTATTTATAAATGCCATGTATTATACCTCACCATTTATTTATAGGATCAGATTCATCCCACTTGCAATTTATTAAGAGCAATACATTAATGAGCAAATTAAATTTTACAAAATAAATCATCAGAAGTTCCCTGTGCCGATCTTTTGCAATTTTGAAAACATTACAATATCACCGACAATTTTGATTTATTACTATATGATGGTTTTAAATTTTTTATAAATTCGGAGCCCCCGTTTGGGTTTTTCATCTTTTTTAAAAATTTTCTCCAATGTGGTCTTGCTCCTCCTTTCTCTTTATTTGTCGAAGAAGTCATGATTCGTTATAACTTTGCACCTACTCAGCTTCATCTCTGTGTTTAATGCACGATATTCTACCCATGTTTTATATTTTTAACTACTCCATGCATTGAAAAAGAGGCCGAATAGTCCATTCTATTTTATCAAGGGTAGAAAGGGTTGAGTATTGTTAACTGGATTATCAAATAAAGTGCGAGGATGGAATGATAGATATTTTCTGTTGGGTTACAAAGAAGGTTGGGGTGGATTACCCACAGAATGGACAAAAGTTACAATACCCTACCAAAATCTCAGTAAAATAGATGTGAACGAACCTAGCATCTACACATTGGGAATTTTATTTGTAATCAAAAAATGTTTGATGTTTTTGATATGTTGAAAAGGAAAGAGATAGAGCTTCTGATGTTGTCTCATGCATGTTCTTGAACATTCAAGAAGCATGTTGTGATGCATTTAAGTCCAGATTTCCTGATGAAGATTTCAGTTTCTTAGAGAGTTTGGTTTTGCAAGAGGAAGAGATAGATTTGGTAAAAGAGGATTGAAACGCGGATGTTTGTGGTAACAACGATAACTCAGTTCAGGCCTTGAGGTTTCCTATTACTTATGGTTTGTTTACAGATCTGGTTCTTATAGTACTTTCGTTAAATTTTTTGGTTCAAATTTGGATTTTTTGTTTTGGAAATGTTGATTTTACCCAAGGGTGATTCGATTCACATCTGAGAGGTGTGGAATGATAATCTTGAAGAGGAATTTGCTTTAATTCATGAAATTTTTGATAAGTAGGATTACGTAGCCATGGATACTGAGTTTTCTGGCATTGTTTTGCATCTAGTTGGGAGTTTCAAGAATATAAACGATTATAAGTACCAGACGTTGAAAGTTATGTTGAAATTGATTCAATTGGGCTATCATTTTCAGATAAAAATAGAAATTTACATACTTGTGGTTTGCAAGTGATTCAATGGGGATGTTGCGGCAATGTGGGATTGACTTTAAGAAGAATATTGAGAAGCGTATTGATGTGAATCGATTTGGTGAGCTTTTGATGTCATCAAGGATTGTGTTGAATGATGGTGTTCACTGGGTTACGTTTCACAATGGTTTATGTTTGTATTTGTAAAAATATTCCCTGATATATTATTACTAAATTGTGTGTGGAGCTATTGTAACTGCTATACTTGGTTAATGACTGGTACACTCTTAAGAACATTAATTTGGATTGTGTCAGCAAATATTGAAATACTGGTATTACAATATTGCAATCCTATTGTTTAACCAATACAAAATAATTTCAAACAGTAAAAAAAAAAAAAAAAAAAAAACAATTTATATGAGAACTAAGATTTGTTTAATATATTTTAATATCAAAATACATGTGTGCATTGCACTATATATTTATCAAGGTTCAGCAAATGGTGTAGGTCCATGTTATGTGGTCATCTGATCAGAACATTTCAATTCTTCTTTTTTGAGATCGATCGAATACTCCCATGTATTAAGACCAACAACAATAAGCTTAACATCGTCCACGATTTCAAATAAAGCATCAATCATATCGTTGCATTTTTCTCTTGTACCATTTAGATTTTCAATGTTGCTACGAACATTGGGTAGTATCTGTTTGAACTCCTTTTGTCTGTCACTCATTGCCGCACCAACAGGTTTAAAAAAACAATGAATTTCAATAAATATTTAAACATGCTAGAAATACAAATTGCATTATAACTGTATATATATGAAAATAATTGGATAATATAAAGTTAAATTCCAAATAAATAAGTCAACAAATAATAGAGAATTCATACTATTTTTTGTTTAGTTTTATATTACACAAATTTTTATTACCTTCTCTCTTGACTCCTTCCCATTACAAGTCGTTCCTCATTTGTAGAAAGCAAAGAATCCTTTGCTTTCAGATCCGAAACAACAACGACTATAGAATTCATGACCTCAACCAGCAAATGCATGCCTTCTTTGATTTTTGTTTTCACAGTATTTATATCGGTAACATTCTGGTCGATGTTGCTCAAAATTTGTTTTAGGTCTCCTTTTTCTCCAGCCATTATCGAACCAATTAAAGGTAAAACCGATAAAGAGAGTCTACAAACGTATAAAAGTTATAAGAATAGAAATGTTTCATTGATTTAATAAATTATTACATCTGGAAAACCAACAAAGAAATAGTAATAAATAAGTATAATAATAAAAAAATATATTCTTCGGATAGTTTCAAAAGAAACAATAATATATATTTAGTTAAAGTCCATTGTTTCATACAACAGTTACAGCTTGATATTAGCATAACAATTTGTTCAGTAGACCAATTATAAGAATGTTATAGTTCAATGAATGATATAATGTTTATAAACACTACCAAACTTAATTAATATGAAACCGTATATTAAAGTAATTTTTTATTTTACTTTGGTTGATGGTTTTATATTAATTAGGTAAATAGTTTATTAAGTTAGTAATGACATTTTAGTTTTTCATTCCAATTATATTTCACCGGTTGACTTATTTGAATTAAGTATATTTCACCTAATTTTTGCAATATCTAACAATAATGTTGTTCAGGGTACTCGTAAAAAAATAAATATTATTTTATTAAAAAATGCACCTGCTATTTCAAAAACATCGGTCCAACCGGTTTTCTACAGTCGGCAGATTAATAGTCATTTATGTTTTATTAATATATTCATTTATCCGGTGTTTCTTTATTTAACGCATTTTCTATTTCTTTAAGCTGTGTTCACGCCCATTGTCTGTCGAACACGTTGCCAATGTAATCGTTTCGACTTTCTCTTTTGTTGGTGCCAATTTTCTTTCAAAGGGTTTGAAGCTTTTGTGTCGAGATCTTCTACATTGCCGATTTAGTTATTGTATATCTTATTCCTCTCTTCAATACTGTTCTTTGTTTTTGGTAGTAGTTTCATTTGTTTGTTTGTGTAATCTATCGTTAAAATTTGTTTAATGTTATAGTATACAGTTGTATTTGATGGGCATTTCTACCAATTGAAGTTATTTCTACGCAATTATAACACCTGTAAAAAAATTTGAGTCAAGTGTTATTAAAAATGAAAATCTAGGTTTACCATTCATAAGAAATCAATACTTGAAGGGTCACAAAAAAATAATTTGTTACAACAATTTTTAGAGAGAAATTTCTTGTTTCAGAATTTACATGTTTGAGATAACGATGTTTTTTTTTTTTTTTTTACTATTTGTTTTTCTTGTTAATATATTTCAATTTCGTATTTGATTTGCTTTATTATGTGATCTTAGTAGAATGGACAAGACGAATCAATCATCAAAGATGGTAGAATCACAAACAGAGGTGAAAGAAAATGCAAAGAATTTGTCTCTGAAAACTAAACAGAAGAACGTTGGTAGAGGTCTTGGTAGGCACTTTGCAAGACTTCAAGGAACAGTTGTGAATACTCACAATGATGACATTCAACGTGTGATAGAATTGGTGGTTTTCACTAACAATGACCAAGAGGTTGAACTGCAATCACCTCAGTAGATGAATGAGGTTGAACCAAGTAATACTATTGAAAATTTGAAAGGAAAGGTTGACTATTTGATACACGTAATAAAAAATCAGCAAACTAGATACATAGATTTGTACTTCGAATCCCAAAAGAAGGTATAGAGATTCTAGTAGAATATCATTCGCTTTTCAAGATGATTTCAAATGATATATCTATTTAAATACTGTTAATGATTTTAATGATTTTGTTTTCACTCAAATTTAGGTTGAAACCTTAACAGAAGAAAATCATCAGTTGGCTTTGAAGCTATAAAATGCATCTGGAAAAATTGAAGCAGTATGACTTCTACACATTATTAATCAAATCCATTGTTTTATCGCTTTTATAAACTCACAATATTTTTATAACAAAATAAGATGTCTTTGCACAAAGTATATTTTATATATGAAATTGGTGAAATGAATTTGAACACTTGAGAAGATAAGAAAAATCGTGTTTATTTTGTTTGCTTGCAGATAGAGAAGTACACTGGATTATGTCTGGAATTGATGAAGAAACGGAAGAACACGGTCTTACTAGCAAATTTAGTAGAAGTTCAGGATACAGTCAATGTATCCTCTCAACCAGCGCATGAGCAACAACCTTGTCGCAGAGGTGGACCCCCATTGAGCAAGAGAGGGAATATTCACAAATGAAGACCCAATTTGCTTATGTATTTAATCTATTCAGTATGAAATGAATACTTTATGAAAATTTCAATGTTGTTTCTTTTGAACTGCTTTTATAGTTTTTATGTGAACTTAAAAAACGTTTGGCTAGCTTTTTTGCATGAATATTGCAATGTTATGTTGTTTCTTTTGGATTGCTTTTATAGTTCTTTTCCTCTTTTATGATACCCCTAATATGTTTGTATAAAAATGGTCTAATTATATTTTCAGCATTATCTGCTTGTACAATTGATATTATATTTGCAGACATGTTTTTGACATTCGATGTCGGTATTTTGTAGTGAATTGTGCATGATATTTAATATTACCTGGATATTATGAAGATCAACTATTTAAACTTAAAATTTATACCGATCTTCTATAATTTCTGTAACTTATAATAATTTTCAAGTTCGACATTGTCTACTAAAACTTTTCTCACAACATAGGATTCATATATTTCTTTAAAATCAGTAACCTCCAGTCTAGTTCTCAAACTAAACATCTATTTACTTCAAAAACTTTGTTTGTTTAATAATTGAGAACATGATAATCCAATTAATTCTAGATTACTATATCAAATAACATAAAAGTTACTTTCGCAATTCTGTCAGACATACTCACATCTACATTTTCCCTGTTATAACATTAATGAAAAATTTACTAAAAGTAAATGGATAATGTTCCTATTGCCGGACCAACCATAAATATACGTTATACTTATTTTATTCATTTAAATCAGTAATAAAATTTAATAATTTGAAAACTATAATTGATTAGAAATTTCATAGTTTCATTATTATTTTATTTATAAAAAAAAAGATTTTCAGATATAAAAGTATATCGAACTATTAATGTTGTGATAATCTATCTTAAAAAAATTGTATTTCCTCGATAATGTATTACTATCAATAAACTATAATTCAAACAAATCTCATCCCATAAATAAATATTGACATAAAATCACATGAATTTTAGGAATAGCATGCATTTAATTCTTTCACAGTAACATCTATGAAGTAATTCACTATCTACTTTGGCTCAAAATATCAAAACTAAACCATAATGTTTTATACTAATTGTAGTAAACAATATGTCAAATCTAGACTTATGCACGATTATTAATCACATTTTTGTATTTCTTTTGTTGTTACACGTTATATAATTTGATCATATTTCATATTCCAAGCATACAACTTGATTGTTCGTAGAGTCAAAGGTACAATTTTGTTATTTGCGAATGAAGGATGCGATATATATATATTTTTACACGAAATAGTTTATTCACTGTTATATTTATTTATGTTGGCATCCATCAATCAAGATAAAACATTTTCACAAATGAAGTCCCAATTACATTATATACTTAATCGATCAAATGTGACATGATCAAGACTTCAACTTTTTTTTCGGGTTGCTTTTGTAACCCTTACTGCTTCTTTTAACATTCTCATCATCGTTTTCTTTCTGCTCATTTCCTCATTCCCTCTCTTTCGATGTGTCTAACATGTCTGTACAAGGAATCTCTATCTTGTTTTCAGCGTCATTAGCTTCTACTATTGCCATCATTTTTCCAGACACGTCTTTGATTTTTGGTGTCTATATTTCATATTTAGTCACATCTGACATCGAGGATTATGATCCATATTCTCCATTATTTGCCTGTTGTTTTTTTACAAAACATTGATATCACTTCAATATTATGAAAATTAACTATTTAAGAATAAAAATTATATTGACCTTTTGCAATTCTCGCAATTTATATTCATCCTCAAGATTCTCATCAATCGAAACAACTTTCGTCACAGTATAAGATTCGTATCCTTCATTCATATCCATAATTCTCAACTTGATTTTGAAAATAACATCTGTCCAAACAACTCACTTAAAACTTTTGGGATATTCTTCTAATCATTACCTTGTTTGTTCAATAGTTACGAACATGATAAACCAACCAATCTCTAGGTTACTATATCAAACAATATAAAAGTTGCTTCGGTAGTTCCATCTGACACTCTCATATCTACCTTGTACCTGTTATAACATTAACTAAACATTGTTACAAATAAATGTCTGAAATTGAATATACTTCTTATTATTGCATTGACAATACATAATTATAAACAGTAAAAAATAAACAATGATATAGCTCATATGAGGAGATTTCAATTCCTTGTTGCATTTGTCACAATATAAATAGGTATTAATACCAGGAATTTTTTTCTTGCAATAGGTGTAGGGAATTGTAACACCAACCATATCTATCATCAACTTCGGTTAACTTGGCCTTAATTGTACACTCCATCACCTATACAATTGTAATTTTTGTTCACAAACTATGTTATAATAATCAGTTTAACGTTTGAATGAATACTGTACCTCATCAACATCATGTCACACGAGATTGGTAACATGTTTAAGTGATGTTCTATTCTCAAAGATTTCCTTCTCAATCGAAACTCGATTCAAAATCTTTTTATGTAATTGAATTACTGGCAGAATTCCCATTCTGAAATAACAAAAAGTAGATAAAATGTTAAATATCATTCTATCCATGAAATTACTTTAAAAAACTGTTTCTCAAACACATACTCTTTCTGTAGAGAATGCACCTCCCCAATATCTAAATTTATATAAATTCTAGATGCTGAAGTTGTATTGAGATATAATCTTCATGTATGAAAAAAACATAAGTTAGTAAACGAAAATATATTAATTTCATGTAATATATTTTTATTACCATGGAAATCTTTAACATTCGTTGAAGTAACTATTATGACAATTGGGTTGGTACTTGTTGATTGCAAATCTTCACCTATTTCTTCTGAAAACTTTCCCCATAACGTAATGTCAACTGCTTCTTTGAAATTAATATCAGTGTAAATTATTTAAAGTGGAAGATAAACATAAAAATATTAACAAAAGAACTTACTCTGCCATATGCAATCTAATGTCTTTTTTTAGTCTTTGTTGATTTGATCTCTTCAATTTCTCCAACTGCATTCAAAACTCTAATGATATCTGCATATAATTTATCATATTTGATGTACAAAAATATTTCTCACGCATTTAAAATATAAATATTCAAATTAACTATACCTGATAATAACCTTGTATCGTTTGTTATATTCTAAAGATCATGAAGACCAAAAAATTCAAATTTATATCTTGGAATAACAATTCTCGGTTCTTTTATTTCTTGTACAGTCGTGATCATGAGAAATTGTATATCGTATATACCTTCAATGGGTCTGTAAGAGGGAGCAAATGATATGACTTTTATATGTCTGATCAAATATATTGACCCTTCATGAAGCTGATTTTTAAACTTTGCAATCCAATTCTTTGGTATCGAGGCATGCATAACTTGATTCTTAAAAACCAATGAAAACCACAAATTTAAACAAACCTGTATAAATCAGAAATAAAAGTCTTAACATTATTTTCAGACCATATTTTATACCTGTTGATCAATCAAAATCATGTCAAGACTCATAAGTTCGTCACCCATTCTGAAATTCCTACACTCTGACAATCTAGATACTTTGACAGTGACTATCCAATCATCTCTTGATTCATCAATATCTTTAAGAAAATTATCAAACATTGTTATACCTTGCCTGCAAAAAGAAATTCATCCTTAATACAATCCAATAAAAGCAATAGTGATTCCCAAGGGAGATTTTACAACTAAAGCAAATGTCGGTGTATCACAATTATAAATAAATAAAATAATGTTTCGATTTTATAATCTAATTAATTTAATAGTATGCGAAATTTTTTGTTCGGTACTGAAATTTTAAACTCCAAAAAGAACTTACTAATTTACAATTGTCACTATAATATTGTTCGTCAATTTCTTTATTACAATTCTATAATATTATTATACGCAAATTAATAGCTTTTATAGATGAATTCATAATCCAACATATACAACATTACAATAGAAGGATAAAAACAATTAAAGGTATCAGATTACCTGTAACAGGAACTATATTTGAACTATGCCAGCAATTTGTTTGTTTGTTTGTTTTTTTTTGGGGAACAATGATCTAATAATGTACTTTCAAGTACCTTTACATATTGCTCTTAATAGTGTACGACAACATAAACAACTACATATATATAACAAACACATTAATTTCAAGAGTTTTACTTCAGATAAACACTCTTCACACTTCACATTAATTTCACACTAACAATAATACATAGCAAATACAATATATTGATCTCCTTCAGATAAATATCTATCCACAAAATTGTATAAACTTCAATAACACTTAATAAAAAACATAACAATAATAACAAAATTATTTTGTGACATAAACAGTACCATTTAGATAACAAGAGCAAAATCAGCTGCAAGTACTCTTAACTATCATACTTCTGCTCTCCCTCATCAAGTCTACCTTACAACAAGTCATAATGTAGTTGAATCTGAACCTTCTATAGTAGCTGAAGCTCTTGTCAGCTCTGCCTGGACAACAGCCGGCAGGTTGAATTTGATGCACTTGTGCATAACAACACTTGGACCTTTGTCTGTTGAACACCTGATATGAACATTGTAGGGAATAAGTGAGTGTTTAGAACCAAATACAATGTTGATGGCACATTGCAAAAGTATAAAGCAAGATTGGTAGCTAAGGTTTTTCAACAAACACTTGGCTTAGACTATTTTGAAATTTTTAGTCCAGTGATTAAAACCATCTACCATTCGGATTATACTTACCCTGACAGTAATCAATTCTTGGGATGTCCAACAAATTGATATGAACAATGCATTCTTAAATGGAACCTTGAATGAAACAGTGTATATGGCACAACCTCTTGGATTTGTATCAACTGCTCATCCATCATTTGTTTGCAAGTTAAACAAGGCTTTATATGCATTAAAACAGACTCTTGGTTCCTTGAAATACTTCATAGGCTTGGAAGCCAACAGAGGGTCTACTGGAATACATCTTAAACAAAACAAATATGCCTTAGATTTGTTAAAGAAAACCAAGATGATGGATGCTCATCCTTGCTCCACACCAATGGCTATTGGTACAAAACTATTTGCTAGTGATAGTCCCTTATTTGATCAACCAAAGCTCTATAGAAGCACCATAAGGGCACTGCAGTATTTGACCCTTACAAGACCAGATATTAATTTCCTTGTCAATCGACTGAGTCAATTTTTACAAGCACCGACTGATCTACAGTGGCAAGCAAGCAAAAGAGTGCTTTGGTAGATCAAAGGTACTATATCCTTCTTCAATTCAAACCAGCAAGCACTCCTCATCTTGAGTGCTATACCAACGCTTACTAGGGAAGTAACTTAGACGATATATGATCAACTAGTGGCTATTGTGTCTACCTTGGTCCAAATTTGATTTAGTGAAGCTCCAGGAAACAGAAGGCAGTGGCTCTCTTTTCCACTGAAGCTGAATATAGAGCTTTAGCTCACACTGCCACTGAAGTGGCATGGCTTCAGAGTATGTTCTCTGAGTTAGGGATTACACTTCCTCACACTCCAATCATTTGGTGTGACAATGTTAGTGCAGGTTCTCTAGCCGCCAATCCCGTGTTTCATGCAAGAATGAAACATATTGAGATTGACACATATTATATACGAGAGCAAGCATTAGCTAAAAAGATCAATGTTCAGTATGTGCCTTCTAAATTGCAAATAGCTGATCTTTTAACCAAACCATTATTTGCTGCCCAGTTTTCCGAGTTAAGACAAAAGCTAAGTGTAGTTGAATCTGTTCCTCCACATGCATGGTTCAAATCTGTATACTAGTGTTAGCTACTTGTTGCTCATGCTAGTGTTCACTCAGTTCAACTGTTATATAGGTTGATTAATTGCTACTTCAGTTCACTTGTTCAAAATACAATCAGTTCAACTGTCATATGGGTTGATTGATCAGTTCAGAGCTTATTAGTGTCTACTGCTTGCTACTTATCTTGGTATTCAGTCAGTTTAATTACTATATAAGTTGATTAGTTGATGGATCAGTTCAGAGCTTTGATTAATTCCTACTTCAGTTCACTTGTTCATAATACAATCAGATTACAGTCATACAGAATGTAGCCAGATTATATGTTTTATATGTTCAAATTGCTTTGTATTGCAGTCTAGATTGCTGTCACAATTTGACTCAGTTGATTTGTGATTAAAGATTACATACTTGCTCCTCTTATTCTACAGGTTCAATTCATCTTACAGTCATAATTTGTTCAGTTGCTGCGTGATCAAATGTTATAGACTTGGGCTATAATCTGTGGCTCAACGATGTTGACATCAATGTACTGAAGCTTCCCAGTTTGATTTGAGAGGAAGTGTTGATAAAGTAACGAAGCTTCCTAGTTTGGTTTGAGGGGAAGTGTTGGTAAAAAGGGATGAGAATGCAAACAAGCTGAGTAGCAAGAACAAACTGAACTTTGGCAAAAGTGATGTCGTTTTGCCAAAGTTCAGTCATCTTTATTTCACAAAAGAGAATGCAGATTGTTAGAGAATGTAGTTTGTGGGTTATCTAAAATTGTATACAAGGGAAAGTTATTCCCTCTTTTAAAACTGTTCAGAAAAAGAATCATATAGAAGCAAAATTCGATTTCTCTTGTCTTTCTCTTTGTGTTCTCTGAACCCTTGCCATTGTTTCACAAAAGCCACAAATAGATTCCACCAAAAAGCGGGGAAAGGCTCAACATCTTTAAGAGTGACTTAAGAAATTGATCAGCATACTCACTTCATCCCTGATAACATGATGAACTGTTACTTTGCTAGTTTTCAGACATTGTAATTTTGGCAGAGGAATGTCCAATACTTCATAGTACAATATATCAGAAGTCTGTCCAAGAACATGATGAGAAAAAGCATAATATTATATTTTTCATTAAATTTCAACATCCCAGATTAACTAAGACCACGAGTACTACCTGGTTGTAGTGAATCAGCATATCCACCAAATGATCAATGCCATGGTACTTAATAGGTTGAGGTTTGGGTTGCTAAGAGTAGCAGTTATGTGATGTAAGCCTGATTTTGGATGCATCATCCAAATTCAATTTCTAAGCTACTCTTTCTACAACATCATTATACGTAAAAAGCTTTGACCTTGACATTCAAAACACAATAGCATCAGATACAATTACTCGGTAACGTACATATACATAATATAATGCACAATCAACAAAGATAAATCTGCAGCAAAATTACAGAATTCAACATCATCTAATATTAAGCCCTTACATCTCTAGACAAAAATCATCTTCCTTTGGCTTTTCAAGAGATCGGAAGTGAACAACCACCTACCACACAAAATCATGCAAAATTTAGCAAAGTTAAATGATGAGTTGATGAATACCAATTAATTATAAAAACAATAAACACAATGTCTAGGGATGACAAGGAATATGTTCACTACAAAAAAGCAAAGAGATAAATCACAAATGTAGGGAGATTGTAAACCAATAATAAAACAAAATGAATATCAACGAAAAGCTTAGTTTTCTGAATACAATAGGAACCATGGAGGTGTACTCGTCGATTATGCACATAGTCCAAAAATGAAGGAACATCTGAATAGCGATATTGTTCAGCACTTTCAACTGTATGAGATTTTTGAAAGCAAACAATATCTCCATCTTGAAGCTGCAATAGAGACAATGCCAGAGTTAAACATTATCACAAGGAAAACAAATCACACCATGTCTGTTATGCATAACATTTACCTCGCTAGCTCGAAATGTATATCGACCATCCTCAAAATAATGCATAACCATGCAAATTTAAATATGACATGCTAACTGATTATCAAATAAACCAACATTCCAATGCAACCTCTAGAATGGACTTAAACCACAAAATCCTATAACTAGAGATCTCAGCTCTTAGACAACTCAACTCTTCGTGGTCCACATTTTTAAAGGACAATATTAAAAGTCAACCCTTAATACATCAGTCACTCCAAATAACCAAAGCATGGAGAGACAGACAAGTGGACCTGAAACGAGTTGCATACCAGCAAGTACCCTACACACTCTAGGGCAGAGAGCACCAAATTATCATAATTTTATGCTCACAGGCAAGGATGACATTGGCTTCAAGTCCAAGCATAACTAAAGGAAATCATCTCCGAAACATAAGAAATAATATAAATCTCTAAGGGGCCACAAAGTATTAGCACACCCAAACTTTAAATTTCATAAAACGGTGTGATTAACTACTTTTAACATATATTTTTTTTAAAAACACTGAAGTTGCTTTTTTTGCTAATTTAAGACCATTTTTCCTTAAGAGAATTTTGAGTGCTCGGATCCTTCTTCTTCTTTTTTTTTTCTCCAAATACAGTACTAACTACATTTTGCATTAACTTATTGAAAATAAGGTTGAAATACTATAGCAATCCACTCTTTAGTAACAACAATTGAAGAGAAACCTATCCTTTTTGCAACTTTACGAATAAAGTAATGGACTAAGAAATTCTTAAACCACTCAGCTTGAGTTCGCCACCGTTCATTTAAGGCTTCTCATGAAAGATAAGCAACAGGAAACAAACCTCATAGAGTTTAATTTCTTCATCAGGATCATAGCCAACCATTTTATTTAGTTTTGCCAAATATTCCATCGGATTACCAGTACTCTTCACAAAAGGCCTTCCAACATAGCTGTTATCACAGAAAAATAATCTCGAAATCAAATGCAGTTATTCCAGAAGAGAAAAAAAAATTCGCTTATAGACACAAATGTACAATAGAAAACAACAAAGTACCATAGTTCTTCTTTCTCAGGGTCATAAAGCTTAAAAAAAAGTAATATATCTTCCTTTGTGTTGCCAGGTCGAGCAATAGGTCGTAAATCCTGAACAGAAAATACAAACGTAAATAACATTTATTTTGATTGGTAAGCAACTCTAAATTAAATGTTTTTGAGGGCTGTTCAGCTTCAGGTAATTTTGGTATAATCATAACTGTACAGATAGCTATAGAAATTAGCATATCGACTTTATACCAGTAGCCTCACTAAGAGATGCTACTATTTTATTAGTGGACACCTGCCCACATGTATCCATTACTTTTTATCAATATAATTTCCATGTTTCTTTAAAAGTAATAGAAATGACATTAATAACATCACTTAAAATATGATGATAGTTCAAGGAAGAAACTAGAAAGCCTAAATAGGAAGGAAATAATTACCAGTCCATGCTCTACTTCCAAGAACAACTTCAACTCCGTATTATGAACCTTATTTGATGACTTTCTCAGCTGCCCAACCTAAAATACCAAGATAAAAAAAATGAAACTGGGCAATGCATATCTTCACCTCCTCAGGCACTAAAACCACTAAAACAAGTGCCCAATTTATATAGTAAAACCATTTGGAATAATGAACCCCCAATGGCAAAATGGAAGGAGACATTGCCAAAGCTGATAACAATTCGATACAATATTGCAGAAATAAAACATAATGTTGGAGATAAGCAACATCAATTATCTCATAACAAATGCATAGCAAAATTGAAATGTATATTTTCATATAGAAAACCTAAAACATAAAAACTATAGATTTGTGATAGCTACCACAAAGTGTTGTACCATTAGCAAGAGCAGAAAAAAAAAAAAAAATACAGTGGATGGGAATTAGCACATACACTGAAACAGATGGTCAAAATAATAATGTCGAATAAATGAAGAACAATTATCAAAACAATTCACTATTTCTTCCAAGGAAACATATGGATATTAATTCACAGTGAAATTACAAATCAAACAGGATTACGTATTTGCCTAATATAGACAATTGCAAGCAACATATTAGTAATGGCCCAAAAGAAGAATGTTATAATTATTACATCACAAGGAGTCCCTTGAACAAATTTGGCGTTGCCCAAAACTAAACAAACCTACCAAACAACTCTTGAAACAGTAACTATAAGGTAGTAATAGCAAGCAGAACTACTTACAGTTTGTGTTTCCTCCAAAGGTGTAAATGGCCGATTAGGGTCGTATGTATGGTTCTGGCACTTTGCCCGCAGCCAAAACCGCTGAAGTTCCACTGGAATACCAAACTATTTAGCAACCTCTTACTGCACACACAATCCATCACATCGAGTCTGTAATACGATAAAATTTAGCTACCCGGCCATCCCAAGCTTCGATTTAAGAAAATGGCCTTGAAACTGTTTTTCATTTTTTTTAATCTAGAGAAGATGACGTGGTATAGTTAGGATTAACTAAACACGTAAAATGGGTTAAAATGAAAAGATTAAAACATATGTGGGCCAAATAAGAAATAATAAAAGTTTTTAAAATTTGAAATTTCTCAAAACAAGCCCCACTAACTATTCACCTCGCTTAATTGAAATTCATTAGGGCAAAAAACGATTTCTTGAACCAAAGGCAGACAATGAGATTTCCGATCAAACCCGCAAATTTCCACATCATATTCAATCGTAAACTCAATTTCTTGAACCCTAAACAGAATATAGTCGCGATTTCCGGTGATAAGTCACGATTTTCGATCGATTTCTTGAACCTTAAAATCGATTTCTTGAACCTTAAATGAAATCTGCGCGATTTCCGGTGATACATCCCACATTTTCGATCGAAACTACAAATTTTGACACCAAATTCAATCCAAAACCATGGCTGACACTCACAATGACGAGAAAAACCCAACGCCACTTCGAATCCTAGATTTCGGTGGCGCAAGCAGTTCAATGGCTGCTCTGGTGGATCATCCGATCAGTGAAGGTGGTCCATAGGCAGAAGAGACGCCAACAGCACAAGAATAGAGGGAAGAATCGGCAAACGGTTCTGAAGACGAGGAATCAAGTGAGAATTCAAGCCAGGAGGAGGATTCCGATGAGAATTCAGGCCAGGAAGAGTCTTCCGAGGATTCAGGCGACGAGGTGGAGGCCGGCAAAGAAAGGGTACATTCTGAACTATCGCTTAAGCGATCATTTGTATCGCTTAAGCGATTAACCTCTTTTACTCATGGTTGCATCATCTGCCCAGATCTAAGATCGCTTAAGCGATATAAGCAATTGATTCAGTTGACTCTTGGTCACTTAAGTGATATTTTCGAGACAGAATCATAGATATAAGATCGCTTAAGCGGTCTTTTGTGTCGCTTAAGAGATTCTTTCAGTTTACTCTTGGTTGCTTAAGCGATTTCAGATCGCTTAAGCGATCTTGCACGAGGCAGAGTCAAGATCTCTTAAGCGATCTCGCNAATTGTATAAAGGTGTGCCTCTGCCTTTTCTTTCTTCTTGTGCTCTTTTTCTTCTTGTTCTTTTTTCAACCTCTCCTGGGAAAAAATCATAAGAAGTTCTGAGACCAACTTTCCAAAATCAAACAATGTGAAAGCTCAATATACACAGGACTCTCTAATGAAAGAAGCTACTAAAGCTTAGCTTGAAATCAGCTTAAACGAGACTCTTTTAAGATTGTTCTTGGTGCAAACAATCCAAGAAAAGTCCTAATGAGGAACTTGGCCAGGATATAGCACAAAAGACCTTATTCAATAGGCTCCTTTCCTCTAGTTCAGCCTACTTGACATCAAATATATTAGCTTCATTTTTGATTTTATACATTTCTGAGATCATTCATGTAACGCGGTTTATTAGCTGCTTCAAATATATACAAGAGCTGCTTCTTACCCGAAGATGTTCTGCAATATCCTTCTCATCCACATTACATATTATCTTATCCTTGTCACTTTCCCGTATATACACCAGCATGTATGCATTTGAGTACTTGGTAAATTTAAAAGGCGTGTTGTTGAATCCAGGATTTGTCTGTGGTAACTGTTAACTCATAAGCGAGAAAATAAATAACTTCATAAGCCAGTAATAACATATAACACTGAATTAAAAAAATAAATAAAAGAAAGTAAACAAAAACCACCTCCTCTTCACCACCATATTGCTCTTCTAATGCCCTTTTCATATCTTCTTTTGTTACCCTTTCATCATCAAATTTATACCTGAAAGCCATTTAACCATCTAAGGCAAATGAGGTAACAGCATAATTGCTCAATCATGATAACCTTAGAAAGTTACCACATAGTAAATTATACAATACACACTGGGAGTCATAAAAGTTCAAATAAGAACAAGAGGATGCACAGCAAGGATCAAGTACAGCTCGTCTTTGAGAGGCAACCATTAGAAAAAGGATATCTTAATTTCCAAGTAATCCTAGTTTCAGTAATTCAAAGTTTCTCTTCCAAATCTCTTGCGACATTCAATGTACGCAAGCTTACATGATTAAGTTTGAGAAGGCATTTGCATAGGCACTCAATCAGTTTTCAATTCAGAATGTTAATTTAGGTACTATTTTACTTTTGGATGTAGAGGGAAAACTATAATTCCTGCAATCCTGCATGTTAGACGGATTATAGGAATTTCAAAAATAAGTTCACCTATTAGTCCTTTGTTAAGCCTTTAGATTATTTGAACTAAGCCAACTAAATTCTAAAACCTACTGATTTTAGGAATCCTTGTCCAAATAATGATCACATTTTTTATAGAACTCAATGTTCAAGTACAGTCAGTAAAAGAACTCTTCACATTATTGTTGATAATTACTGTTCACAACAACATGAGTTAAGACTGATTAGACGCAGGAAACAAGTTGCAAGCACACACATTTACATTTGTGCATGTTTCTATGCAATTTTGCACATGTTAGGGAATGAAAACCAGAAATCTGAGAAGACATGAATACCACTGATCAGAAAGAGTAGGTCTGATAAAGGCGTAATAATGTCCACCATGCACCCCACCACTGTGAACCAAAACACTGTACACAAGTACAATTACATAAGCACAATACAAAATGAAAAACAGATGTAAATAACGTCAAATTCTATAAATTGTTGGGCATCAAAGCAACAAAATTATATGTGGGTGGTTAGTTTTGATCCCAGGACTCCATTAAGCATTACTTCCATCATCTTTATCAAGAAAAACAAAGATATATAAGCATCATGAAAAGGAGATTTATGGCAACAGAGCATAGTTTCGATTACAGTATTCTATTAAGCAATATACATCAATTATTTATCTTTATCTTCTTCACTGTCCTTCAAAAAGAAAAGCTTCCTTCACTTAAAAACCATGTAAATGTAAGGGAAAAAGTAGCACCAATGTGACGATTAACACAACACACCAGTTTGGCACACCTGACATAATTTCACTGAAACAAACAATACATGTGTAAACTAATAACAAATATATTACCACAAAAATCAGCTTATATGATATTGAACGTTCACTCAGAGACTTTAATCTGGAAAGAAAAGGTCCCCAAAAGTATATCTTCAAAAATAAAATAATAATAACAAATATAATAGTGTAGGGGAATCTAACAAAACATGAAAAAAAACACTTTGATTTAGTCTCAAAAATAACAAAAAATACATATACCTTAACAATCAGTGAACCTTGAAAAAATAAAGCATCTCAACCATTAACACATAGAACGGAATTTCAACAGGTCAAAGGTCAGCTAGGTGATTTGAACGAAAAAACAATCTGTGATATTTTCCAAATAGCTCAACACTGAAAATAATTATACCTGTGCAGTGTGTAAAGGTTGCGAACACTCCTATCAGCTTCAGGAGACAAATATTTGCCATTCTCTCGATCAAGGTCAAGTTGCAGAGGAAACTCATAACGGTCATTAATCTACAAAATAAGAGAATAAAGAAATTACAACTCCGAATCAAAGATAATAATTTTATAGTTCCAAATAGCATAGTTACAAAGGAAACCAATGATTAGTATGATGAAATACAACCAAATAAAATATACTGAGCCCAAGCAACTGGATCATTACTGAAGAAGACAGCTATAGATAAATCTAGCAAGCAAATGCACATTGAAGACAAATAGCACTTATTTAACTGTCAAATTCATGCAACAATATTCACAAACCACAAAAAAAAAAGGAATAGTGGAAAGAATATGTGTGACAAATACTTCTTGAAGAAAAGAAAGGCACAATCGCCTGATAGCTTATTTTGTTCCCCTCCAGATGAGGAAAACAAAATCTAGGAATCGACAATGGTAAGATTACAGGACTTGCAATTATTAAGCCTTCACCCCTAGGCCAGGTATGACAACTTCCTCAATGTTTTCACATTACAAAGATTTCAATCTAGAAAGAGTCCATATAATGATAATGGGCAATAGGTCTTTTAGTAAACAAACTGTTCACAAAAATAATGGATCAGCTAAAGGATCACAAAAGGAGTTACACAGTATAGACTGAAAAACTCACTTAAAAAAACTCAAAAATTAATGCCTATAGCACAAACTAAAACTCCTTCCCAATTTACGTGAATAAAGAAAATCACTATCTTCCTATTTATTCTTTATTTATTAATGTATTTAGTTCCATGTCTCTAATAATGGAAAAAGGAACAAAGAAAATAGACATATTGAAAAGATTTTGAGACCTAAGCGCAATGAGAAGTAAATGGATTTTTCCAAAACAAAATATCCGTACCTTCCTCACATCATAGATAGAGTAGCCAAAAAAAGACAACTGCATAAGATTTTGGCATTTTCTCCTTCACCAATATAAACCTCATTTATTATATTCTCCAATATGTTTCATAACAGTAATCTAAGTGTGTATTTCTAAAAATAAAAAGACTGCACATTGAGACACTGTTCATATGAACGTAAAAGGAAGATAATTATTAATTTATGGCCATGAGACATGCTTTGTTCATAAGCCATACTTCGACATTATATATTTAGTCTTATCCATAATCAGGTCAAAGGAGGTGTCTTAGAAAGGGACAGAGAAACAGGTAGGTACAATGTTTATTATAGGATCTTTTAGGTAACCAGCATTAAATATTTTTACTAAACTTTTATAGCTAACCCTTAAAACATTCCTTTGAAAACTCAGAAGCAGATGACTTTTTTTTCCAAAAACAAAATAAGGAAATTATTAAAATAGTCTAGGAAAATTAGAAGTAAGCAAAATATATATTTAGTCTTATCCATAATCAGGTCAAAGGAGGTGTCTTAGAAAGGGACAGAGAAACAGGTAGGTACAATGTTTATTATAGGATCTTTTAGGTAACCAGCATTAAATATTTTTACTAAACTTTTATAGCTAACCCTTAAAACATTCCTTTGAAAACTCAGAAGCAGATGACTTTTTTTTCCAAAAACAAAATAAGGAAATTATTAAAATAGTCTAGGAAAATTAGAAGTAAGCAAAATATATATTTAGTCTTATCCATAATCAGGTCAAAGGAGGTGTCTTAGAAAGGGACAGAGAAACAGGTAGGTACAATGTTTATTATAGGATCTTTTAGGTAACCAGCATTAAATATTTTTACTAAAATTTTATAGCTAACCCTTAAAACATTCCTTTGAAACATCAGAAGCAGATGACTTTTTTTTCCAAAAACAAAATAAGGAAATTATTAAAATAGTCTAGGAAAATTAGAACTAAGCAAAATCCCCTTTTTTGTGTGTGTGTGTGGAGAGAAAACATCAAAAGAAATATACTGATAAAAGAGAAGTTACAAAAGAAGTAAAAACCCTTCAAAGAGATAAATGTAGCTATACAAAAGCAGCTTAGACCTTGTAACCTTGTACCACTACTTCAAGCACATCCTATTAATTTACAAGATAGACTATTTGAGCTAAGTACAACTGTTTCTTTTATAGGAAACAAAGTATATTATAAACAAAAATTATCAAAAAGTATAAATGAAGTGAACTAACAGACCACAAAGGGATAAAAGAGAAAACCTGTAACTTAACATGGTGAGAAAATAACAGTCGATTAAGTATATTTTCTTTTAACATGCACTTGACCCCACCCTTCCCTCATGCACAAACTCAAATTAAATAAATCATATTTGTCATATTAAAAGTAAGCTGTATTCATTATTATTTGTTATAGTTGTATCCAATCCATATTCCTTTTGCGTAAGGAAGCATAATACAACTTCCTATCAAAAAAATTGAGGGATAGAGCTTAAAATTTGCCCATACGTATGAACTTAACTTTGAGGTTGAACAGTCACTTAGCAAAGACAACCAAAATATTCTGGGGAAAAAAGGAAGAATGATAGAGAACACAGCCACGTGTTGTTTGGAGAGAGAGAAACGGTAGAATTTTGAAGAAAAGTAATCCAAATGCCCTTTTTTTTTCTTTTCTTTTTTTTTTTTTGGGAAAAGAATGTATTTCATCTCATTCTGGCTATCTTCAGCCATTTCAAAAGGACTTCTAGAAGCTCTTTTTCTAGGAATTGTGAAAGTGCTGTTTAGGACTCAGATCTTTGTTTACTTTTTGCCACTGTTGTTTTCTATCACATAGTTCTGTCAGTATGGAATAAACCTTTGTTTCTCCTTTGAAAACTCTTGAACTGTTTCTCTACTTCCAATAGAATATCATTTCATATATTGAAAACAGCAAGTGATTAATGATAACTGGAACTCAAGACATTCCAACAACACTTTCACAGCTAGAATAGAAAATTTATCATTTTTAATTGCTTCAAGAAGAATCAAGTGTATCATCCATCCCTCTAAAAGATGATTGAATAAATAATCAATTACCTGCACTATCAGGAATTTGATTTACGCTATTTCATGTTCCCATACCATAAAATCTTTGTAGTCCAGAGATTCAAGCTCAGGAAGCCTGATGACAACAATAATGAGCCTATAGTGTATGATACAACAGCAGCACATCGACAATGAAATAGCAGAGCAGAAGTTGGACAGTGAAATTTTAACCAAAGGTTATGGATCAGCATTAATTAAAGCCAAAAGATTTCTGTGCTTTTCTAACTGAACAATGTTTAGTGTAAGTCATAGAACACATGAATGAATATAATAAAGCCTTTTATGCAAAACTTGCAGAGACAATATAAAAATAATGTCACAGATCAAAATTGGATATCAGACTGCTAACCTTCACCATAGTGTCCCGCATAAAATCATATTCAAATCGTTTCAGCTGAAGTTGAAGAACAGGGGGGAAATCAATGAACAACACACCCTTCTTAGCATCCTGAAATGGTATGACATTCAAAATACAATCAATTGATAAAAGAAACCCATGATAAATCATAAATTTTCATTCACAACTCTAGAATAAAACTACCAAACACATCCAACTCTAACCTATCAAATAAAAACTATTTCTCCAGCCAAAAACAATCAGCCATGCCATACATTTAGAGCTAATTAATATTATTGCCTCCCATAGGGTGCCTCTATTCTACCCAGTTATTCAACCAATTTTATTTTAGAAGAAGTTGGACCCATGATATAAAACTAAGATTTACTGAGTCTTAAAAAATAAATAAAAAATAAAACCTCCAAGATGTAGGAAATAAATCAGAAAGATAAGCATACTGATGGATTAATTTACGAAAAGAGAATAAGAAAGAATATTCATACACATTCAAACATTTTTCTCTATGCTAGCTTTTTTGTACACTAATTCGTTCCTTTTCCTGTGAGATTTTGCTACTTGACAATACATTTTCACCTTCTCATGCTAATTAAAGACTTTTTCAAAAACAAAACATAAGAAGTGCTTGTTTAAAACCTTCAACATTTTATCGGATAAGTAAATTAACTCAATAATGGTTACAAAAAATCTCCTTATGGATGCATTTGGCACGTTGCACAGAACTAAACCAACTATTTAGATTGAATTGCATTGGATTAGATAGGACAGAATTGGAAATTACAGAGTTTAGTTAAGTATAGTTTTAGACAACCCATGGAGAAGGTAGAACACGTTTTAGTGCACCTCCTTTTGTGCAAACGTTGCATTGATGTTATTATACTCAACAATTACTATTCAAATCATATTAATTCTTCGATTTTATCATAAAGAATCACAAAATTTAATAATCAATTTTAATTAATAATTAAAGAAAATGTATACTGTTAATATTTACTTTAAATAAATATAAAATAAATAATATATATATATTTAATCAGTTAGATGGTTAATTTTGAATTTATTTAACACAGTACAGTATTCAATATAATCTAATCTTTGTTTAATCTAATCCAATCCAATACAATCCCAAGTAATTCATTCTGTCAAACACAGTCCATGTGCTCTAAAATTTTGAGCTTTGGTTTTCACTTTCATGAGACAATTTCTGCAATACAACAATGTAGCCAAAAATGAAAAGAAAAATAGTATGTACAGTAAGTAGTTTACATTGTAATTCATTTTCCCATGGTAAAATTACTACTGGGAAGACAAACGGAGCCTAAAAAATATTTCATATTAGGAGCACTGCAACAATCAAGCAGTAAAACTAGGCACTGATCACAAGACTAACCTGTAGCCCATATTGTTCAGCATGATACTTGTTATCGCCTTCAAGACGTTCAACTTCTACATACTTATCAAAAGAAGCGTAAACATCACGACAGCCTTTGACATCAAGCTGAAGATCTGCAAGACATTTTTTATTTTTTGGAAGTGCCACAAAAGTACGTGCAAATGAGCGATATGGAACAGAGGAAGAATCATTAAGATCTAAATCAGATATATAAACAGATACCATAAAAGGACTCCTTTCTTGTTGACTTGTAATCCACATTGATGCATTCAATATAGTTCATATGATGCCCTTCAAATAACTGCTGTATAGTGCCCTCTACAACTGTTCCCTGGCAATGAGTTACAAATAATGCCAATTTTTAATTAGATTTTCCACTAAAAAATAATGAATTCAAGGAAACAAACAATGTCAAGGTCATCACCTTCATTTTGTCCTCAAGTTTTTCACACAAAACTCTATTAAGTTCTTGTACATCATGTTGCATGAAAGAGTCATATGTGTCCCATCCAAACGATTTGGTCAACTCCTTTGTTGCAACACTACTGTCACTGTACTGAAGCTTGTAAAATAAACTCTGCAAAGCCAGAGGAATGCTTCCGGATGGCATATCATTCTCTGTTGTTGGCATGTGGTACACAGCCTGAAGTGTAATATTGTTAATTCTTCCACACAAATTCTGGTCAGACAAGTCAAGATGAGTAAGAAGGAAAAGTTAACCAGAAGTGCTAACCTTACGGAAATAAGGAATATGAAACAGTGTCTGTAGAAGAGAGTTCATGTAACATGTGGCCCCTTGGTTCTTAAGGCCAACATAACCAGTCTCCTTTTTTGAGTCATATGTCCAGTAATCTACAACCCTACGAACAATAACCTCAGCTTCAACTATCAGAGTATCATTCACAAGATACCCTCTGTTAGGATCATAGAGTTCACCAAGGGGCATAAAGGATGTGAAACCCCAATCACTTTCTCGTGCATTGAACTGGTGTTGAGTATCTGACAAGTTCAAATGGTAAAGTTATCACATATTTCACAAGAGTGCCTAGCATCATGCTAAACACATCTTTTAAAACTAAAGGTTTGAACACCATCTTGTTGTGGAACAGTCCAACCACTAAAAATAAAATTTATACAATTCACAAGGTCCAAATTGCATAGGTAAGAAAACAGACAAACCAAATGAGATACACGGCCACAACAAACAGATGTTAACACAAAAACAGAAGGCATGAGAAAGCTGAAGGCACACATTCAACAATGAAAACCCGTGCTTCCCAATCCCAAGTGGCTCTTAATGCCCATTTCAGAAAAATGATGTACAATACAAAGTTCAATCCATTGCAACACCAGTATTCTGTCAAAGATTAAATTTTTCCCGCCACGAACATAGTTCATACGGTAATTTAAAAAAAAATTGTCCTTTTAAATCAATGAAAAGATAAGAATGTATATTAACATCAGCTTGAAAAAGCTTTAACAGGGTAAAGTGGACAATATATCCTCAAAAAAGAGCCAAAAAAATTGGGGGCAACAAAAAGACTACAAAAAACAGCCCACAGCTTCCAAAAACTGCAATAAGCACAAAAAACAATCTCATTTTTTTATACAACCAGAACCCAAGCTACATAATAAAGCTTCCAAAACCCCTTCACAATTTAGGATAAATGAAGAAAAAAATGTAAAATGAAAGAAACAAATTTTCTCTGATGAACAATCCTCAGGAATTTCAACAAAACTAAAAAGGCATTACTATAATTCACTTGGACACTGTTGTAAGGCATCATACAATAATTTATGTACAGGACACAAACAAGCAGCACCCTTCCGTCCATTCCATGCATTTCAAACATTTTGCCAGGCGAACACATATTGCAGCAGTCTTAAAAGCAAAGCAAGCCTTTAGTCTTTTGTTATCATCAGCTGATTAGCACATTTAAAAGTGATGAGATACATATTGAAAGGAAGAAAGAATGACAAAGAGAACCTAAAAGATGAGTTTTTTTTTCCAGCATATATCATCAAAAATAGTGAATCAGGAAAACATACTACTAAGTGGTATTTCTTTCATCAATATTTGGTGTATGAAGAAGCAATAAACATCTATATATGCTTGTAAGTGCTAATAGCATAAAGGAAAACCCAACTTATCATAACACCCCACAAAATGCAACATGGTCACAGTTGAAAGTCCAATCTACTAAGAAAAATACTTCTAGAACCATGCCAATCTCAGTTCAGTGAAGTCCCCAAGTTTTAGTAAACACAGAATTTTTTTTTTTTTCAAAAAGCAGAGCCGTAAAATACAATTCAAAGCTCAGAACAAATTGAAAATTGAAAAGCATATTACGGCTTATCAGTACTCAAGTAAGTTCAAGGATGAATTATGTTCAAATTTTTGGATTAAAAATTTTATAAGAATATAAACTAGGCCGGGTATTTGTTGTTTCATACAAAATAACAACAAAGATAATTAAACAGGATAAAATTCCGTTTGAAAAAAAAAAAAAAGGAAAAGAAAATGTCAGACTTATCCAACCCAAGAGAGAACCCAAAAAATGGACATCAAAGTGTTGTTTCACCTAACATGGGTTTCAGCAGCACACTCAAGAAAGGCTCAAAATAAAAAGCTGGGGATGGGCGAAATTACAGGAAATCAATAAGACAAAACCCCAAACCCTCTTTTTAATTTATTTTTTATTTTATTGTTCTACCATATAAATATATATGGATTCGGATCCTTTAACTAGAGAGTTTTTACTTAAGAACTCGACTTAAATTTCACTCATTTGTTCATCTTAATCCAATGTTGCACAGAGTTCGTAAGTTGTCAACATTAAATATGACTTTTTGACTTTTGATTTTAACCATAGGATTTAAATGAATGAATGCAAGAAAACTGAATTTAAAGGATTTAAGTTAAAATTTCTTATCCCCAAATATACATACCAAGTCCAACTAAAGGCAGAGAGAATATAGTGACACAAAAAGTCAGGAAATTAGGAAGAGAAAGGGATGAAAAACAATTTCCATCAACAATATGCATTCCTAAATCTGAAATTGAATAGATGAGAGGATAAAATACATGAAATCTAAATGGCCTTTTATAATTTCCACTAATAATGGTTTATATGAAAAAGAAAAAGTATGAAAAAATAAATAAGCGCGCTCTTATCAATAAGTTATAAGACAGTTCTAACCACACAGAATTTTTATATATTCACATATTTAATTTTTTCTTTCCTTGCTTTCCATGGCTCTACAAGCAAACAAGCATAATTTGACATATATTATAAAATATAAATGCAGTGCATAAACATGCACGTGTCAAGATTTTTAAGAGTTGTTAATATCCCCAAACACCCCATATCCATGTAGCATGATGATTTTGTCTTTATTAATAAATCATAAAGAAATGTCCAAAAAACCACTGACACATCCTAATTACAGTGGTTCCAGAAATGCAACCACAAGGATTCCCAGAAATTCATTCCCAACCCTCCTCCCTCTTTATTTTCTTCAAACCAGAAGTTACTCCTTCATATGTTTTTGGCACATCAATTCCCCTGAAATTGCAGACCCCTCAACTCCAATATAATAAATACACACACATACATAAACATACCAACGGTTTGAATTATGAAACAAGCTGCACTACTCATGCTTGGCCATAGAACCCAATCAAACTTTCATTCATTAAAAATTTGCCGAACAATGTTGACTTTCATAAAAGAGGGTACCTTTTCTCACCGAGTACTTGGTATGAATTTGATTAATCACCGCCAAGCTAAACTGAGCATATCTACTCCACCCATATGGCAAACTTCCTGAATCAGCAACATCTAGATACATAGACAAGTGATCCACATTGTTCCCCTTTGGAAAAATAAGCACACGCCTGCCAGTGCAATGCAGAAAAGAAAAAGCATATAAGAAACATTATTGACCATCAATGCTTCTTCACAAAAATAACCCAAAAGAAAGAGAGTGGTGAGTACCATTTATAACCGCCGACAATGAAAATCTCCGAGTAGTGCTTCTTCGTATTCAACCTAGAAAAGTTCTCGACTCTCCATGTAAATCTGGATGATGGAGGATCCTCCACTGGTTGATTCTCCACAGCATTAGCAGTTTCAGGTTGTGCCACAACTATTAGGGCAAAAACAAAACACATAAGTTAAAACCGTACTCCATATTGTGTGCCCATAACTAGAATCAGAAACTACATAGTCAACAACTTGACTAAACCATCCAATTAGACTCTAAAAGAAGACAAAATAAGATACTAAATATATACACTAAAAGCCAATGTCCTGTGTGATTATGGAAGTTAATTTACTAAATTCATATTATTGCTATTACTATTCTTTGACTTATATCAATATCATTGGAAACCCATCAAGTAATTCGATAATCAACACAATCTAATCGACCAAAATAAAATCAGAATTTACTCAATGACATAAAAAAAGGCTAAATAAATAATATGATACCTTCCATCGGCTGGTGATTGTCAGCCAAATCCGAGTGCGGCACCAACATCTCCTCATCCTCTTGTTGCTACAATAACATTTAAAAAAAAAAAAAAAAAAAGTAAAAAATCATAAAAACGTAGAAACCAAAAGAGCCTGGATCCACTACAAACACCAAAACCCTAACAAAAGTAACCAATTTTTCACATCATTGCTCATTATAAGTTCATCCAAAACCCTTCCGTAACAAAAACCAAAGCCCTAGATAGACCGGAAAACAAATAAAACCACAATTACAGCACAGAAATGAAAACAACTAATTGAAATACATACAGCGCCCGAACAAGATTTCAAGAATTCTCAAATAGATAAACAGAGTGTCAAACAAAGAGAGATTGAAGGACGGACGGACGGACGGACGGACGTACATCAATAGGAGCAGTAGTCATGACAGTCATGGTGTAAAGAAGATAGGGAATTGTGGGGCGACGTCGTTTCGCAGCAGAGAGAATGAATGGAAACCTAAAAGAGTAATTAATTAGATTATACTTAGAGAGAGCAAAGGAGATCACCAGAAGGTGGTCGACAGAGAGAAAGGTCCTGCTTAGCGTGGTCTTTATTTGGAAGAGGGGCGTTTACGGAATTTCAGTTTGGGTATATACAGTACAGTAAAGATCGCCGAGGAAAGAATGGGTGCAAATTAATATTTAATAAAAACATCATATAAATCCTCGGAGGTTTGATTTAAATTAATCACACCCCTATCTTATGGATAGCATCATAGCAATTTGGCCCGTACACTCAACCTCTTATGAAATGGGATTAGGACAAAAATCACGAGACTCGGAGAGGTGGAGTCATTTATTTCGTTTTTGGGTCTGCGTTTGGGCCTAGAAGCATCCGCCCAAATTATATATTCATCCATTTTTTAATATTTCTTTCTAAAATTATTGAATTTCTTTGTAAATTGTAATTACATTTCATCTTTGAGATAGCTTCTAATGACATTTTTTGAACAAGTAATTTCATTATTTGTGTTGTGTGTGATTTTTTCACCAAGCTTGGGCTACTGCGAGAATGTAGCTTGACCTAGGATCAATCCGACTTCACCGATTGTTCGACCCAATATAAATTTGTCAACATATAGCTAAACCCAGTACAAGCTAGTCGCGAACAACCCAAATGATCATTCAATCAATTCACAAATAACTTCAGATATTAGATATTGCGAGAATGACTAGATCAATAACAATCTCTGTGCAATCACAACGCCCAATCACAAAAATATCAAAAATTTAAATTTATTATTAAGAAAATAAAAATTAATGGAAAAGAAGCATTTATTAACACTAGAATATTAAAAAGAATTAAAATGACCTTTCGGACTTTTTCTTGAGCACAAATTTTTTAATTTTAGTCCTCTTCTTTTTGGAGAACGAGACTGTACTGAAATTTGTCCCACTGCAGACACGGCTAGTCTTTCTTCAGGATTCTTATAAAAACAATAAGAAGGATGTTAATCCTATTTTATCAATAAACCCCATTATTGATTTAAAAGGGATATGTAATTTTGTATTTGTTTTCTTTCTCATGGCTCATGCAACTATGTTTGTAGACAACTTTTAATTTTTTTTTTTTTTTAAATAATCAAGATTTCATCAAACAAACACGATATTTTCTAATTTAATTTTTCAAAACTAGATGCTTGTGTTCTTATTAAGTAATTAAGATTTCATCATGCAAAATAAAAAAAATAAAAAATCTCAATTTAATTCTTCTCTTGTCATTTTCAGTATTTCCGTTCAAGTTAACATATATGAAACTTTTGAAAAAGTCAAACTTGTTCTTGTTTGTTGATGCGTAATTTTTACACCAACGAAACGCACGTGTAAAATGCTGAGTTGGCCTAGAAGACACACGTGAATATAAAGGAAAATGAGAGTAAATACAATGGAGACAACTTTTAAAGTGGTTCGGATGCTAAGGTAGCAAGTCATACGTCCACTGATGTTTTATTAATGATAGGGGTCAGGTCGCATTAGCTGACTGACTTACAAATGATTGTACAAGCGAGTGGATGCTATAAATTATAGAGAGAGAGTAGCTAATTAAGAGTAAAAATGTGCCAATCCCTTGAATGAGAGAGGAACTCTCAATTTATAGTGGGATACCTTAAAGAAATGATTATTGGATCTGTGAGTTGGTGGGATTATCTGTGCAGATCCCTCTTTATGTCACATTGCCCACCTTCTAGAGATATTTGCGCGATTTGGAGCAAGGATTAGACACGTGGGGTCACCACAGCTCCTGGCTGGCCTGGCGCGCGTCCACTATTCTGACAGAAGCAAGCTGTGGGTGTACCCATGCTCTGACTTTCGCAGGCTGACTAGACCTTACGTCAGCCCTATATTTCTCAGACATAACAGAAGTCCCCTAGTTTTTAAGGTTTGAGGATCGAACCTTGGAAACTATAAGTCATGCCGCGATTGGATGATCTGAAAATTCTGGTGTTTCCGACCTGTTTGAAATGAGGTCGGGGTAGCACTCTTTGCGAACACGACCTCACATGGTCATTGCTTGCTAAGGATGAGCGACCTGACTTCGTCAGGCGTTACCCGTCGTGCTTTTGGTATGGGTGCATTTAATGAAGCAGTCTCTGCTCTGACAGACGTGTCTTGCGTGTGATAAGCGCCAGCCAGGCGCATTAAATGCGTTATATGCTGACACGGTATCACTTTATCAGAGCATTAAATGCGTGACATGCTAAAACGACGCCCCTTATCAGAGAATTAAATGCAAATTGGGGCGTAATTAATGCTATGAGAGAGAGAGTGCCGTCGTTTGAGTTTTTCAACGGAAAAGATGAAGATTTGATCTTCTTCAATCGTGGCGATCACTCTTTCTCACTGATCTGCGACACGTGGTCGTGATCAACAGTGAGAAATATTTGCCGCCCAAACGTCGTCTCGCGTGCTATGAAACTCAAATCTTTCTCAGGAAATGTCACCACACTGTCTTTTTTACAAAGAGCAAGAGATTTTCGCAAGCTTGGAGTCTTGGCTTTCCAAACCAGCGTTTTTCTGATATTCAAAGCAGAAGCCATTTTCGTACTCCGAGAGGTAAGAATCTTTCCCTGTTTTTGTTATTCTCCATGGTTGGTAAATGGCGTTAGTCTTCCGGTAGCTAATTGGAGACGAGACGCTCATATCGGGTTCGAGCCATGAATGGCGGCTCGAATCATGCTGTTGGGGTTTTCTCTAGGTTTTAGAGAGTTTCCTTCCACGTCATCGTACGGAGTAGCGTACGATGGCTAAATGACCCCCCCCCCCCCCCCCCCCCCNTTTTATAAAGTAAAATAATTATTTTAATTTATTTTTTTCCTACTTCCCTCTTTAAATTACTTCTGCATGGTTTCTAGTTTAGGAGCTATCTCATCCAATGTTCTGAAACCCGAATCGGACAGTCTAACCGGGTTTCGTCAATAATTCCAATTAAACAATTACTTAATTAAATTTCTAATCATTTAATTAAGTATTATGTTAATGTTTATGTAGTAAATTAACAATTACTAATGTTTATAATATAATGTTATAATCAATTAAGTAATTATTTAATTATGTAATGTTATAATTAATTATGTGAATATACTATAATGTAATGTTATAGTGAATTAAGTAATCATACTATAAATCTTTAATGTAATATTATAATTAATTAAATTTTTAATCATTTAATTAAGTATTATATTAATGTTTGTAATGAAATGTTATAATTAGTAATTAACTAATTATACTATAAATCTATAATGTAATGCTATAATTAATTAAATTTATAATTATTTAATTAAGTAATATGCAAAATATTATAAGTCAATTAATTAAGTAGTAATCAATTAATGTAATGCTATAATTGGTTATACTATAAATCAATTAAGTAATATTATAAAATTATAATTAATTAAGTAATTATTTAACTTTAATGTAATGTTACAATTGATTAAGTATAATATTTAACCCGTAATTAAATTTATTAATGTTTATCAATTTATCATACATAATTAATTAATTGCTAATTTATTATAGATATATTTAGAACTTGATAATTGAAGTAAATAACTAAATATATTATTATTAAATCAAATATACTATTTTATTCAAAAATGATTTTTTTAATAACGTTAAAACACTTTTAATTGGATCCTAATTCTAATTATAAAGTTAATTAATCAAAACTTTAATATTAATATATTATAATATATTAAAGTTTTTAATATGGTGTAGTTTATATGTAATAAGTATTATTGTATATTTATTTAATTAGGTTATTCTAAAATTTTAACTTTTTCTATTTTAAAATTTTTATATGTAAAATAATGAAACCCCCCAGTATTCACAAATATTTCATTGGAGCTCAGGTTCCAAAATAGGTTCCAAACAGGTTCCAAATCAGGTACCCGCTATAGGTTCCAAGCAAGTTCCAAATTGGGTACCCATTTCAGGTTCCGATTCCGGTTCTGGTTTCTCCACACATAAGAACAGGAACCGGAACAGCACAATGTCGGTTCCAATAAAATGGAACCAGAACCTACCCGCAAGTGCCGGTTCCGGGTAGGTTCCGGTTCTACCCGCTACCCGTGCTCACCCTTATATGTTATTGTTTTAAAAGGCAAAATCCTTGCCTTTTTTGCTTCAGCCTTCGTTTCTTTAATTTTCATTTGTTTCTTCGTCTTTTTCCGGCTTCCAATCCAACTTCATTCATCTTCTCTTTCACCTTTATTCATCTTCAGTTAGATTCGAGCTTAGAAAGTGAACAAAAAAAAAAAAAAAAAGATCAAAGGAGAAGATCCAAAGAAGCAGAAGAAGAACGAAAAGAAGAGGATAGGGAGAAAGAGAGAAAAAAAATAAGATGAAGAAGAAAGAGAAGAGGAGATGAAAAAAGAGAAGAGAATATGGAAGAAGAAGAAAGAGAAGAGACGGCGAGAAAGAGAGGGAAAAAAAAAGATGAAGTAGAGAAGAAGAAAGGAAAGATAAGGTGACGGGTGAGAAGAAGAAAGAGAAGATAAGGTGACATACTGAAAATATATAATATAAAGAAGAAAGAGAAGAAAAA
Source organism: Pistacia vera (assembly GCF_008641045.1). NCBI lineage: Eukaryota > Viridiplantae > Streptophyta > Magnoliopsida > Sapindales > Anacardiaceae > Pistacia > Pistacia vera. The sequence continues at coordinate 1,066,042 of NW_022196298.1, forward strand.
ACATATAATATAAAGAACAAAGAGAGGAAGGAAAGAAAAAGAGAGGGAGAAAAATGAAGGAGAAAAGAAGAAAGGGAAGATGAAATGACATGTGAGTAAATATGTATATTCGATGATATCACCGGTCTGACCCGTCAGTCAGACCGGTTGGACCGCCCAGACCAGAAACCGGTCACTTGACTGAGTCACCTTCCAGTCCGGGTTTCGGAACATTGATCTCATCTCCACAAACCATTTATAAACTAAATTCCTCAATTTAAATTAATCATAACTCCAATTACAAATTACGAACTCCGTCAAATCTGGGGCATTTTATTAAAAGGTCAAATCAAGTTCAAATTTAATTAAAAAGCCATGTATTTTGAAAGTGTTAAGTAAATAATCTTATTATTGATTAAGGTTAATTAAACATGATTAGTGATTATTTATGATTAATAAAGTATTGTGTAATCTTTTAAAAATTATAATATGTCCCCAAAGAGCCGAAATTCTTGTAAACAAACCCAAACACCTTTTTTTTTCTTCCTCCCGCCATTAGTGCATTTTTCCCCTGGTTGTTGTTTCTTCTAAGCTTCATCTACATCTTCTTATTCTTCTGCACCTTCTTCTTCCTCCGCCATTAACATTTTCTTCTTCCTCCGCCATTAACATTTTCTTCTTCCTCCGCCATTAACATCTTCTTCACTACATATCCTCCTCCTCCTGACATTTCATCTAGGTATGTGTATCTCTTCTTTGCATTTTATATTTCGATTTACAAAGATTTAATGATGGATTGGGTTTGGGTTATGATTTTGATTTAGTTGTTTAGGTTATTGGGTTGTATTTGACGTAATGCAAGTTGAAAGGAGTGAAATTTGTTGAATATTTTCTTGCATTGTGGGTAGTCGGGGGTAATAGCATCGATTGTAGGTAGAGATGATTAAAAATGTGTTCTGGATATGATGGATCACTTAAGCGATCTGGTGTATCGCTTAAGTGATCTGGTATGTCTGGTATAATGTAGCAAATCGCAGATTGCTTAAGCAATCAGATATATGGTATAAGATCGCTTAAACAATTTGCTATAAGTCGGGTATATGACAGCAGATTGCTTAAGCGATCAGGTAAATGGCTAAAGATCGCATAAACTATTAGACTTATTTATACCAGATCATTTAAGCGATATAATGGATCACTTAAGCGATCTAGTAAGCAATATAGCAAATCGCTTAAGCAATACACCAGATCGTTCAAGCGATGCTGCAGATACTTTTTAAAATCTGTTAACCCTTAATATATCAGTTAATAATTCTTTTTTTCTTGCATTATAGGTACTTGCTATTATTAGACATGAGACAAGTTGTTTTGGGTGTTGAATATTTTGGTGAATGGGTGGAGGAAGAAAGTTGTTGGAAGTAGATTGGAAAGAGTAAAGAAGTTATACCAATTACTGTGAGCATAGGGTTAGTTTTGACGAGTTGATTGATGAAATACTTAGAAGAGGTGATTTGAGTTGCTCACGTAGTGATATAGCAGTGAAGTATGTTTTAAGCAGAGTTCCTGAACATTATAAAGTACCTCTTGCTATATTAAATTCGGATGAAGGTGTGAAGTTATATATGATTGATGTGGGCAATAATGGTTCGAGACCGATTTTAAGGGTTTCTTTTGTAGATAAATCGTTGGAAGTTGGTTCAAAGGAAGTGGATAACGAGGCAGTTAGTGGAGAGAATGTTGGTTTTAATTTGAACTACGAGGGCATTGATTTCTTAGTTGAAAAATCAAGAGTAGGCGGTGATTTGGGTGGTGAGGAGGACACTGTAGAAGAGGTTGGTCATGTGCGGGAGAATGAAAATGTTGACGAGGAGGACTCGTACATGTTCCCACAGATGTAGAGATTTCTTTAAATACAGATTATGCAGAAGGTGTAGTTTGTGAGGAAGAGAACACTATGGTCATTTATGCAAGTTCAAAGGCGGCAATTGTAGGTAGTAGTGAATCAACTCGTGTTTTTATTAATGGATTAGACTTGCGCGTAGGGTATTTATTTGACAACAAAGAGGAAATGGTAAGGAAGCTAAAACTTGTTGCCGTGAGAGGTAATTTTGAGTTCATCACCAAAAAGTCTAATTTATCGGTAGTGACGGTTACATGCCTTGACCGAAAGTGCAAGTAGAGGGTTTATTGTAGAAGGTTGGCGGAGTCCGAAAAATTTATTGTTAGCACATATACCCGTGATTACACATGTGGGTTGGGACATATTTTAGGTGAGCATCGACAAGCTTCCGCTGATGTTATTGGACAATTTGTCAAAAGTCAGTTTGTTGAAGGGAAATGTCCATCTCCTAAGGACATTCAAAGACTTGTGCGCACAGAGTTGGGATGCGCTGTTAGTTACTGGAAATGCTGGAAAGGGAGACAACATGGATAAGATTTTGAGAGGGGCACGCCAAAGCACAAATTCGTAGTATTAGAAGTGTACCGTTATATGCTTGAGTTGACAAACCAAGGTAGCAAGACGGCTTTGAAGTGGGACAAGAATATGAGATTTAAATATATTTTTTTGTTGCTTACGGTGCTACTATAAGGGGTTTTGTAAACATGAGAAATGTATTGGTTGTTGATGGTTGCTTTTTGACAGGAAAGTATTGAGGTACATTGTTGGTGGCCGCTGCACAAGATAGCGAGAATTACACATATCCTGTTGCATAGTGTGTGGTTGACTATGAGAACGACAAGTCATGGTCTTGTTTTTTTAGCAATTACGTACGATAGTGCCTGACAGTGACGAGTTATGAATAATATATGATAGACACAACTCTATAAAGAAAGAGATTGCCACTATTTACCCTCAAGCACATCACATATTCTGTATGAGGTACCTTGGTGAGAACATAAAACAAAAGTTTAACTGTGTTGGCCTCTCTCAGACATACTACATGGCAGCAAAAGCTTATTGAGTTGATGAGTTCGATGAGCACTTCCGGCAAATCCAAATCAAGGATAATAGAATTACTAAGTATCTTGAGCATGATATTGGTTTCGAGTGATAGAGTAAAGCTTACTTTCCTAGAAGAATGTTCGATGTCATGATCACGAATATGTCGAGTCCATAAATTTGAAGTTGTTAATAGAAATAGAGTTTCCAATAGTTGCCCTTTTTGATGCAATCCAAAGGACATTGTCACGGTGGTTCCATGAGCATCGTACTAAGTCAGATAATTTTACCACAACCCTTGTTCCGTCAGCTGAAAAATTATTGCGAGAACTTATGAAACTATCAAATGCACTGTTTGCCTATCTTTTTAATTGTAACGCCCCACTTGAGGTATGTAGCTAACTTATGTTGCATTGCTTGAATATTTATTGTTTTGGTTGGCCCTTGGTTGAAGTGATGTGTTAGTTTGGTTGAGTGTTTGCCCTGAAATTGGTTAAGACTTGGCGAATTTTAGAATTCCAGTCTTCGCCGGGGCGAAGAAGAGTCTTCGCCGCGGCGACGTATGCCCTGGATTTCTTCGCCGCGACGAAGAGCCAGCTGAGATTTCTATTGAAGTTTCTAGATATTTTTCCCTAAGGGCAAAATGACCATTCTACCCCTAATTAACAGAAAAAGTGGGGAGTTACATGTAAGGAAATTTCATGGAGAATATGTTAGTGTGGGGGTGTGAGTGCAATGAATCAAATGACAAAGATAGAATTTCCGAGAAAGAACAAGGGCAAAATAGGAAAGAGTAGTTATATTATGAGCTAAAAAGGGATTAAGCTTAGTAAACCCTTTATTCTTCTCCACTCCACCGCCATTCTTATTCCCCATTTTCTCTCAATCTTCTACTCAATTTTCCAAGAATTTCTAAAGACTTTTGGAGGGCTTTTGAGTAGTTTTTGGTAGAGAGTTAATCTAAAGCATCCTAAGATAAGGATTCTTGCTTTAGATGTGAAATTTGATTATAGTTATGTTGAAGTCTTGTAGTATTGTTGGTTAAAGTTGTAGAGAAAAGACAAGCTACCAAAGGAAAAGAGAAGTGCTAGTGGAATCACTCCACCACAAGGTAAGTAAATCCAACCCAAGTTAAGGTTTAAGAAATCTTTTGAGTAGAGATTTCTTTATGCATGTATGTATTATGCTTGTTGAGAGATTGAGATGTTATGAGTATTTATCTATGTTGTTATTGAATATAATTGAGTTATGAGAAGTGTTGAGATTGCATGTTGATGAGTTGAGTTTGATTGAAGTTGGAAGAGTTTTGTATGAGATTGCATCTTTGTGGGAGTGTTTTCCTTGACAGGAATTTATAGTATATGAGTGAGTTTTCTCTCAAATTGGATGGTTAAAGAGAGAAGAAAAAATATAGTTAAAGTAGAGTTTTTCTATGCACATGAGTTGTTTGATGAAATGCCTAAGAGAAGTACAAGTAAGAGTAGAGAACCTTAATTATTGCTACATGGCATAATTGCATTTCATGAGTGCATTAATGAGCATGAACCATCCATATGCATTAATTGTGCATTGAGAAGTAGCTTGAGAAAGAGTAGAGAATTTTGAGAATAAGCTACTTTAAGAGTAAAGAGCACTCCACGAGTAAAAAGTCAAGAGAAAGAGAGTTTTAGCACTAGAGAATAAAAGAGAGAGTAGTGCTAAATAAGAGAATAGAGTAGGTTGTGCGATGAGGAACCCGTGAGTGATGAATGAAGTCACGTAAAGTGGAACGTCAGGTTCTAGCCATGCCTCCGGTTAGATAGGGTCATGATACGCAAAGAGAGAGAGAGAGAGAGAGAGTACACTCACATGGCCAAGGGTTCCGAATCTATGCATAACCAAGTCCGATCGACAGAGAAAAGTCACGAAGAGTGGGTTAGTGCTTTGTGAACTCCACCCGGCCGTGCCTCCGGCAAGATGAGACCGTGACATTCAAGTGAGAAAGAATGAGCAAACATAAGAAAAAACAGAGAAAGAATGATTAGGGTCACGAAGAGTGGGTTAGTGCTTTGTGAACTTTACCCAGCCGTGCCTCTGGTAAGATAAGGCCGTGACCTACAACAGAAAGTTAATATAAAATAGTTATGAGAAAGAGAAAGAGAAAATAAATCACATGAGAAAAGTGTAAGGAAAGAATTAAGAGAAAGAGTTACGGGGACAGACGAGTAGAGGATTTACTTACTGAGCATTATTTTGTGCTCACCCCGTTGTTTTCTTTGCGTTTGCAGGATCTGGGTGAGGACGCGGTCGGATGGGTGTCGGCAAACGAGGAGCAATAGCTACACTGTCTATCGTTTTGATGACTTTTTGTAAATGATGCTCTATCTTGTATAAATAATGTTTATATGTAATAAAATAACATTTTTGGACCTATCTACTTTTACTACAATATATGAATTTTATTATATATATTTCTATGAGTATTCTAGTATAAAGGAGTTATTACATTAATGCTCAAGAGTTCACCATGCGCTGCTATGGTCCGGATGCCCTAGTTAACCTTCTTAGTTAAACTTGCAGCTGTAAAGTGCTTGACATTCAACGTTTACCTTATCCTCATGCACTAGTAGCACTGAAACACCAATGGAAGCCGGATTTTGGTTCAAGAATTTACATGGAACTTTGCTCCCTTCTCTACATGACAAATCACTACATGCTGGCTTATTCAGAAACAATATATCCAGTTTCTCTAGAAGAGCAGTGAGTGGTGCACCAGAGTTGGTTGACATTATCTTCCATCCGCCATTCATAAAGACAGAAAAGGGAAGAAAAAGAGTTAAGCGTATTCCATCAGCCTGTGAGGTTCCCTGAAGGATGAGTAAGTGCTCAATTTGCAAGCAACCTGGCCACAAGAGAAACAGTTGCCAAAGTCGATCACATGCAAATCCAGAAAATTAGGTTCCAATCGATCAAAAAAAGAAAACAAGCAATCTACAGATAAGATCGAATCGCTTAAGCGACATAAGATCATTTAAGTGATTGGCTATTATTTGCAGACCTGAACAGCATATCGTTTAAGCGATCGTTGGTCGCTTAAGCGATCTAATGTTAGATTTGCAGATAACAGCCAATCGCTCAAGCGATCTGCTCTTATCTGTAGCTCTGAACAAAAGATCGCTTAAATGATCTGCTGCTTAGATCAAATCTAGTAAACACTAGATCGCTTAAACGATCCTTGGGCACTTGAGCAATATGCTACTCAGATCAGATCTGGTGACCACCAGATCGCTTAAGCGATCTTTTCTTATATGCAGATCTGACAAGTAGATCGCTTAAGCGATCTGATGAAGTTATTTTATTTCTCTTTTGTGGTACATTAAACTGATTTTATTTCCCTATATTTCTAACTATGTCATCAAGAAGAAAAATAAAATCGAGAAAGTTGCCAAGGCCAACCGTTGAAGAGATGTTGTTTTCAATTTTTTAAGTTTTAAATTTAATTTTACCTTGAATAAATCATCCTTTATAACGTATTAAGTCAAATTAATTATTTTTCATTTTCATCCATTTTACTGAATTTCGCATATAAGTATAACATATATATATAACATACTCATCAATTTATTCGAATAAACTAAATACATTTCCCTAAACATTCAGAGTAATCTTCAAGGTGATCTATTTTTCCATTAATATAACATCCTTCTATAATAAAACATTGTATGATCCAACCACACCCATGGTAGTTTCCCAAATTACCCTCCTATAAAAACTTAACATTCTTTGACAATTTAGGATTTTGAAAAATTAGGAGAGACAGCCGTTGAAAAATATAACATAAATTAAGATCCGGTGAAGTTTTATAGTGATGGATCGGCATTTTTTAGACCAAAGAACATTGCAATTGGCCTTTTATTTAGTGTCAAAGGTAGTAAGGGTTTGACCAATTTTCGGAGAACCAATTTGGCATAGGGAAGAAGGTATGTTCTTATGTTCAAATTTCATTTTATTTATGAGTTTAAATTGTATTGTTTTAGTGGATAAAGATTATAAAGGATACATTCCAAATCGCGATTTGACGACGGGTGCGTTTGTTTTCCTATTTTTCCCTTATCATATTCCTATCATTTACAAAAAACACATTTGTTTTCAACTATTTTTAAACCCTCTAAGTTTGTTAATTTAACTAAACACCTTAAGTTGGCTTAAGCGATTGTGCATCTGGGAACATCTAGATTCTGCCTTGGACATGATTGCTTAAGTGACCAATGGTAAAAGTGAAGAATCGCTTAAGCGAGACCATAAATCGCTTAAGCGATCATGCATCTAGGCAGCTCTTGATTCTGCCTTGGACTTGATCGCTTAAGCGACCAAGGGTAAAAGTAGAGAATCGCTTAAGCGAGATCATAAATTGCTTAACGATCGTGCATCTTGGCAAATCTTGATTTTGTCTTGGACTTGATTGCTTAAGCGATCTCAAATCGCTTAAACGACCAAGGATAAAAGTCAAGAATCGTTTAAGTGAGACTATAAATTGCTTAAGCGATCGTGCATCTAGGCAGATCTTGGTTCTACCTTGGACTTGATCACTTAAGCGATTCTTAAGTGACCAAGGATAAAAATGAAGAATCGCTTAAGCGAGACCATAAATCGCTTAAGTGATCGTGCATCNGGGAAGAAGGTATGTTCTTATGTTCAAATTTCATTTTATTTATGAGTTTAAATTGCATTGTTTTAGTGGATAAATATTATAAAGGATACATTCCAAGTCGCAATTTGACGACGGGTGCGTTTGTTTCCCTATTTTTCCCCTATCATATTCCTATAATTTACAAAATACACATTTGTTTCCCTATTCTGAAAATACTATTATATTTTATTCAATTATTTTTAAACCCCCTAAGTTTGTTAATTTAAATAAACACCCTAAGTTGGCTTAAGCGATTGTGCATCTGGGAACATCTAGATTCTGCCTTGGATATGATCGCTTAAGCGACCAAGGGTAAAAGTGAAGAATCGCTTGAGCGAGATCATAAATGGCTTAAGCGATCGTGCATCTAGGCAGATCTTGATTCTGCCTTGGACTTGATTGCTTAAGCGATCTCAAATCGCTTAAGAGACCAAGGGTAAAAGTAAAGAATCGTTTAAGCGAGATCACAAATTGCTTAAGCGATCGTGCATCTTGGCAGATCTTGATTCTGCCTTGGACTTGATCGCTTAAGCGACCAAGGATAAAAGTCAAGAATCGTTTAAACGAGACCATAAATTGCTTAAGCGATCGTGCATCTGAGCAGATTTTGATTCTGTCTTGGACTTGATCGCTTAAGCGATTCTTAAGTGACCAAGGATAAAAATGAAGAATCGCTTAAGTGAGACATAAATCGCTTAAGCGATCGTGTATCTTGGCAGGTCTTGATTTTGCCTTGGACTTGATCGCTTAAGCGATCCCAAATCGCTTAAGTGACCAAAGGTAATAGTAAAGAATCGCATAAGCGAGACCATAAATCTCTTAAGCGATCTGTAACGGACCGCCTGGCTCTGATACCCTGCTGGCCCGGCCACGGAGCTCCCTCCACGTGGCAGGTATTGTCCCCCCCTTAAGGGATTTCTCTCGCCTCCCCCACCACTCGAACCCAAGACCAAGGGGCTATAGTCAATTGGGGAGCATGGTGAGTACCATCAGGCTAGCTATCCCTTGGGGGGGGGGGGAGGGGGACAATACCTGCCACGTGGAGGGAGCTCCGTGGCCGGGCCGGCAGGGTATCAGAGCCAGGCGGTCCGTTACAGATCGCTTAAGAGATTTATGGTCTCGCTTATGCGATTCTTTACTATTACCTTTGGTCACTTAAGCGATTTGGGATCGCTTAAGCGATCAAGTCCAAGGCAAAATCAAGACCTGCCAAGATACACGATCGCTTAAGCGATTTATGTCTCACTTAAGCGATTCTTCATTTTTATCCTTGGTCACTTAAGAATCGCTTAAGCGATCAAGTCCAAGACAGAATCAAAATCTGCTCAGATGCACGATCGCTTAAGCAATTTATGGTCTCGTTTAAACGATTCTTGACTTTTATCCTTGGTCGCTTAAGCGATCAAGTCNCCCCCCCCCCCCCCCCCTTAAGGGATTTCTTTCGCCTTCCCCACCACTCGAACCCAAGACCAAGGGGTTATAGTTAATTGGGAAGCATGGTGAGTACCATCAGGCCAGGGGCCGATCAGCCGTGCCCACGGTGCAGATTGGCCCGTGACACGATTGTGCATCTGAGCAGATCTTGATTCTGCTTGGACTTGATCGCTTAAGCAATCCTAAATCGTTTAAGCGACCAAGAGTAAAAGTGAAGAATCGCTTAAGCAATACCATAAATCGCTTAAGTGATCGTGCAGCTGGGCAGATCTTGATTTTGCCTTGGACTTGATCGCTTAAGCGATTTGGGATTGCTTAAGCGACCAAGGGTAAAAGCGAATAATTGCTTAAGTGTGACCGTAAATCGCTTAAGCGATTGTGCATTTGGAATGATCTTGATTTTGCCTTGCATGTGATCGCTTAAGCGACCAAGGGTAAAAGTGAAGTATCGCTTAAGTGATATTGATTCTGCCTTGGACATAATCGCTTAAGCGACCAAGGGTAAAAGTGAAGCATCATTTAAGTGATCTTGATTCTAGCTTGTACGTGATCGCTTAAGTGATTGTACTAAATCGCTTAAGCGACTAAGGCTAAATATACATGATCACTTAAGCGAGACATGAAATCACTTAAGTGATCCAATGTATTGTGATTATTTTTATTATGCCTTTCACTAGATCGCTTAAGCGATTTATATTATCACTTAAGCAATGAAAGCTTATAAACACTGGATTGCTTAAGCGATGATAAAATCGCTTAAGCGATTCCTTTTTTTTTTTTTTTTTTTTGGGAATAGGTTGTCAACCTCATATTAAGTGACGTTAATGTAAACTTTGAACATTCACAACATCACATGATTATTAATGTTAAGCGACATAAGTTATTAACACTTATTAAGACCAATTAAGAATAATTATTTGCAACTTAATTCCATCAACACATATTAAGTTACAATCGTATGATATATGGATGAATATCATAGCGCACTAGTGTGACATGTTAGTAAAAACATACCTCATTTCATAAATATGGATGATGTATTTGAGAATGATTAGACTGCAATAAGCTTCAATTTTGATTGTACGAACCATGATCTGGCTTGTGTCAATTGATTTGATTATTTATATCACTTAGTCGATTTTTTTTCAAAATTATATTTTAATTAAACTAATTTTTTTACATTTGTACATAAATAGGGAAAAGAAATATTAAAGTATATAATGATTCTATACAATACAAATTTTAATGTTTTTAAAGTACCAAAGTAAATTACCCTTAATCGCTTAAGTAATATATGGTTTCGCTTAAGTGATCCTGTCTATTTAGCCTTGGTTGCTTAAGCGATAATAAATCACTTACGCGATTTTGTCAAAGGAAGAATAAAGGACATCCGACTATACTGGATCGCTTAAGCGATTTTAGGTCTTTCTTAAGCGATCCAGTATATTTAGCCTTAATCGCTTAAGCGATCATGTACAATCGCTTAAGTGATCACGTACAATCGCTTAAGCGATCACATAAATCGCTTAAGTGATCACATACAAGCCAGAATCAAGATCATTTAAGCGATGCTTCACTTTTACCCTTGGTCACTTAAGCGATCATGTCCAAGGCAGAATCAAGTCACCCCAGGTGCACGATTGCTTAAGCGATTATTCACTTTTACCCTTGGTCGCTTAAGTGATCATAGATCGCTTAAACGATCATGTCCAAGGCCTACTCAAGATGACTTAAGCGATTCTTCACTTTTGGCCTTGGTCGCTTAAGTGATTCATGATCGCTTAAGCGACCAATGCCATTTTGCTTCTTATCTCGCCAATCTTTTGATATTGTGCACATTTGAGTGAGAAATTATATTTTGTATTTGGTACCTTATATAGATTACTAAATTGCTCTTTTTTTTAAATATTAATATAATAATATTTTTTTTTGAATCATTATTTTAACCCTCTACATTTGAAATTTTGCTAAAATACCCTAGTCATATAAAGCTTTAATTTGTAGTAAAATCACCCTCATCCACCCCAAGCCACTACCGGCAGTCAGCCACGACTGCCGACCGCCACTGGTAGTCGACGGAATGGCACACGACTGATCGTATATGGTCGGTTGTGCGCCGACAAAGCCATTTCTAGCAATGGATCTGTATATAGATTAAATTGCTCTACTTTTAAATATTAATATGATATTATTTTTTGAATCATTTTTTAACCCCTTACATTTGAAATTTTGCTAAAATACCCCAGCCACATAAAACTTTAAGTTGTACCAAAATCCCCCCCATCTACCCCAAGCCACTATCGACAGCCAGCCATGACCGTCGACAGTCGCTGGTAGTCAATGAAATGGCGCACGATTAGTCGTATATGGTCGGTCGTGCGTTGACAAAGCTATTTCCGACCATGAATTACAGATCCATGGCCGTTTCACAGCCACATCTTTGGCCGTGAAATGACCTTATCAGTGCATGATAAATCAGATCCCACCGATTGTGCACCATCATGGCGACTGACGTCGGCGGTTGGCAGTGGTAGCCAATGGTCGGCGATGGTCTTGGGTGGCTAGAGGTATTTTGTTAACTTTTAAACTGTTTTGTGGTTGGAAATTTTTAGCCAAATTCTCAAATGTAGGGGGCTGAGCTAATGGTTATTTGGTAGACATTTGATGGCAATTGTGTCCGAAATGGTATTTAATTAAGGGCAAAATAGGTATAAAATTAAATTATTTGATAATTTTTTAATAACACCTCAGGGAGAGGGTATCATATTACCTCCTACATTACCAACAGTAAACACTATTTGCAATAAAAGATACATGTAATATTTTATTTGCAAACCAAATAACAGAATCTTGCAAAACAAGTGAATATTACCCTCGTTATCTTGTATGATCCCAATCCAAATTCACCCCATTTGGTTAATATCATTTAATCCCTCCAATTTATGGTTAATTTGTTATACCCTAAAAATGGTATCTTAGTTTTTTAAGGATAAATTACCCTTATTCTGGACTTAGGGGTGTGCAAATCCGGATATCCGATCTGAATATGGCATTTTCTGATCCGATCCGAATTTTCGGATCAGACTATACCCTGATCCGAATCCGATCCGAATTATGCAGATATCCGGATTTACGGATATCCGATTATTTGGATTAGATAACCGGATATCTGAATGTGATCCGAATTTAACAATTTTCTTTTTAAAATCAAATAATTCTAGAAATAGAATTGAAATTATAATTCCCTTACAATTACATGATAAAAGTATCTAAAAAAATTAACATGAAGCACAAAACATTTAACTTATGTTGTCCAAACACTGTCACAGCCTAAATGACTATGCTATCTACAATTCTTCATTGCCAAATCCTACTCGCCTCACACATGGTTTCTTGTTACCAGATTGACCATTGTATCTGCACTCTCTGGTTGACAATGACTGTGATTTTGAGCCACTAACACCAGTAGATTTGGACCAACATGCCATCAAACCGCGCAGCAGGAAGAACATGAAAATATGAAATTGTTGGGCATAAGGCTCCACCTGATGTTATTATCACACCATTACTTAATTTAACTTAAGCATAAAGTTAAACACTAAAAGAGATGTTGTTAACTTGTTCCTATCTCAGCAGTCAGCACTTCACCTTTCGGTGAAGCAAGCAAGCAATGCATCTCAAACAAACCAAATTAAAACATTTTCAGTTTCTCATAATATTCCTTTTCCACTTTTCTATCACCAACCATGCTTCCTTCCACAATAAACAAAGCCAGGAAAATTCTCCAGTGGATTAGATTTAGGGGTCAAACTACAATACCCAGATACTTTTTTCGGTGATAAAGATTAAATTATGAAAACAAAGTTTTATTGTAGTCAAATTTGTAGATTCAATATTTATTGTAGCCTCAGGGATATATGACGTGAACAAAATTCAGCAACTCTAAATTCTAAAGAAATTAACTTACGATCAATTTAGGGCTTCAATCGTCAAAGAGACTGAGATCTGACAGAGTTGAGTGAGAGACACTGGCCGTTGTGCGTGTTTGAGTGAAAGAGACCGAGAGAGTTGAGCGAGAGAGAGTGACTGAGTGAGAGACTGAGCCGGGATCTAGTCTGAGAGTTTGAGTGACTGTGTGTAAGACTGTGAGGTCTGTGCGACTGTGCGTGACTGCGTGTTCTAGCGAGGCAGCGAGAGCCGAGAGAGACTGAGACTCTAAGAGTGAGAGAGACAGAAAGTGTGTGAGGTCTGTGCTATGCTTGACTGCGTGTTGCCGTGTTCCAGCGAGAGAGACTGAGAGTGAGAGAGAGTGAGAGACAGGCTTTCGACTTCCGAGTTCCGGCGAGAGCCGAGAGATTGAGACGAGTGAGAGAGACAAAGTTGAGTAATTGAGTTAATTGTGACATTGTGTTAGACTTAGGGTTATTGTTAGTTGTTACACTCAAAAGTCAAAATGACGTAGTTTTGTAAAATCCGGATTGGATTCGGATATTCGAATTTGTAACATTCCCAATCCGGTATCCGATCCGAATATTTGGATTTTTTAAAATAACGATCCGTATCCGATCCGAATTTTCGGATATCCGATTTTTACGGATTGGAGCGGATCGGATCTGTATCGGATATCAGATATCAGATATCAGATTTTTTTGCACAGTCCTAATTCTAGTAGCCAATTTCGATAGAGTTAACGTCAAGGGTAGTATTTACATAAATTTTTAAATAATACGAGTGTGCTTTGTGACAAAAAACACTAAACTTGGCACACGTATGATAATTTAAATAAATTCAAGGATAACAAGTGAAATTTACTAAGAGATAGATGTAATTAACATTTATTTCTATAGGATTCTCAAATAAGGGAATTAAGGTGGGAATTAAAAAGTTGTCACTAATTACATCACCATATATATCACACGATGCATCTCACAGAGACTTAGGAGATGGCACGTCTAAAAGTCACCAAAGCAATGACCTCTCTTTTCCTTGTTTCCCACAGGAGTCCCCTGTTTCACTAATTTCTAGACCTGACCAAATCAAACCTTTGAAAACTTTTCTTCACTCCAAGCCCACCATGAAACTTAAACCAAACCACAAAACATTACCCCAAAATTTCCATTTTCTTCACCGTAAATCGTCCCTTTTTCAACTATTTCAAAACCCTAATTCTCTCTTCACCATGTCTTTCGCTTTCAGTAACCGCAAAACCACTCTTCTTTAGACCCAAAAACACACCCTTTATGATCTGCTTTCTTTCCCACAGCACAATGTCCGATGATATGTTGATACATTTTTCTTCAAACTCTTCGAACCAGTCAGACCAGTCTCTCCCCACTAAAATTGCTAAGCTCGAAGCTCGCATGGTCGGCAAGGCTCCTGCCCAGCAGCCGCAGCAACAGCAGCAGCAGAACACTTGGGCCTCTGTTTCTACGGCTACAAGATCCGTTGCTGCTGATGACATGGACCAGGCCTCAACTTCTAGTGATTCGGATGATGATGTAAGCTTCAATTCTGTCTAGAGTTTCTTGATCTTGTGTATGGTGTATTATGTATATTGAATTGTTGGAATTCTATTTTTTTTTTTTTAATTTAATTCTAGTGCTAGGACGTGTTTCAAATTGGGGCTGGAGTTGAATAATGGTAAACGAACGCTTTTGTTGGTTAATGTAGAGATTTATTAGCAGAGAAAGGCTGATGGTTCTTTTAAGTACAACCGTTTATGTAATATAGGTTTTGTGTTACTCTAATTAGTCAGAATTAAGTCAAGCGAACTCTTACAAATGAGAGTTTTAATTAGCGAGTGTGGTGGTGGCTGTTCTAGTGATGATGCTAGCTTAGGTCTTTTGAATGGGTTGATTATTATGCAGATATCAGCTGAGATAAAAATGAGTTTAATCCCAACTTATGCGAGCTACTTAATTCAGTATCCAGTAATTTTCCTATTTCAAAGAATGAGCTGGTTCAATAATAAAGCAGAAGTGATGTGATTGAGATGTTCCTTATCACGAGGGACACGGTGTTGAGGGAATTATAAGATTGTTAAATGATGGCATTGATAGAACTGAATAATGTGTAACGTAATGAGATTTTATGATCAGCCAGTAATCTATAGTTAGAATGAATAATATATTTTTTTTGGAGGCATGTGCATGTTTTTAGTTATAAATTGGAGTTTTCAAGTTGATGAGATTGTTTCCATACTTGGGTTAAGATGATGCACGTGTGGTTTGTCTGCTTGTGTGTGAATGTATATCTACGTCTGCGTTGTAAGATGCCTTTCTAAATAAATGATGATATAAATGCTTGGGAACAATTGGTGTTGATATAAATGCTTGGGAACAATTGGTGTTTTCATTTCCTTATGAATGATTTCGAATTTGCTAATTGTTGGCCAAAAATTGTAGCTGTTAGTACCTTTTTGGTCTTATTACTTATGTTTCAATCTCTTCATGAAATGATTCCCAGATCGGAGGGGAATTTCTGATTCAAGCCAACACTCAAAAGCGCCAGAAACTTCAAGAAGATGAGAACTCGGCTGTTTTTGAACGTGTAGGGGTAGGTTGATGATTTAAAATCCAGTTCAGTTGGAAGTTTGGTATTAATATTTTATCTAAGTTATTGGTTGTTCTTTCATTATCAATTTTGTGTTCACACATTTTCTCAAATTCAAATGTTTTCTTTCATGAGCCTTTTATTTAATTTTCCGATTTACATATGAAATAATGAGGCAATCTAATGGCGATATTCTCATGGCACTGATTAATATGTTAATGCACTTCAACAATAAATTCTCTCCTTGTTTTGTATTTGGAAAATGATTACATGCTAATGCTTGATTAAAACTGAACCAGGCAGTGGTTGATGGAAGGCAAAAGATTTCTGAAACCGTTGAGGCCAAGGTAGGTTTAGATGTAAATAGGAAAAAACATGGTCGTGGTAGGGGGAATTCTGTTTCAGGCAGAGGTCGTGGTTCCAGAAATGAACAAGCAAGACCCCAAATATCTGCTACAACAGTTTCACCTTCAAATGGTCAGCCTGAGAATTCCTATCATAAGGTATGTTTTACTAGTACGAGTTACTCTGATTTCTTTCCTTATCTTTTGTTTTTATCTGAAGTTATCATCATCATCAATGTTATTGTCACACTTAGTTATGGTTGTGAAATCAGATTATCTTCAGTTTCAATTACAAAAGAGACTTTCTAATTGTAAAGAATTGAGTAGACCTCTCTGTATTTTACATAAAATGAAAATGGAATCCCTTTCATTCAGTTTAGAGCTCATAATGTTTTGCTGAATGTTTGCACCACAATTTTTGCAAAGAAGATTTCGTTAATATTTCTCTTCCCTTCCTTCGTAGATTTTCCTTTGCCTTTCATCTACACCTTTCTTTCAAAATGCATTTTTCATTAAAAAATTACATGTATTAACTACTATCTTTCATATCCATTCTGCAGGATAATAGGCCCAAAGAACAGTTTCGGATTGACAATAATGCATCATTAGAGGTATGTCTTGTGGAAATGTTGACAAAACCTTTGCAAAAACACCCTTGCTTTTCTTGTGTTGAGGAAATATATTTTTTTCATATTTTTCTGATGGGCCCTCATCATGTATGGGGTTACCTTTTTCTTTGTTTTTTGTCAATATGCACAGCAAGGTTTTGATATTAAAGATTCTAATTCCTTTATTTGTTAACTTAAATTAGGAGGAGGTCACATCTTTACGTGCAAAAGTTGCAACATTAGAGGAGGACCTGCGTAAATCCCATCAAGAGGTCTTTGATTATCAAAATCTTTGCCGCCAATTAGAAAAGGTGCATAAATGTTATCTATGATGAATTATATAGGGTTTTGCTCCTATTTCTGATGTTATATTCTAATATTAATTGTGATTTGCATAGGAATTGAAAGACCTTAAAGATTATGAACAAC
This sequence comes from Pistacia vera, assembly GCF_008641045.1. Taxonomy (NCBI): domain Eukaryota; kingdom Viridiplantae; phylum Streptophyta; class Magnoliopsida; order Sapindales; family Anacardiaceae; genus Pistacia; species Pistacia vera. Next base: position 1,082,998 of record NW_022196298.1, read on the forward strand.
AAATGAAGCCAAAGGTGTGTATTCTCAAAGACTTCTACTACTGCATTTCTAACATCTGCTTATTTTAGTTGTTTGATTTATGAACTTGTCGAAATCTCTATATATATTTTATACACTATTGCTACAGTTTCAGTTTTCATGGCAAACTATGTGCTAAGTGTTAATTGATCTCTCTCTTTCCACTGTTATACTTACTATATATATGCATTGTGTTATTTTATGGGTTGTCATTTGTCAAGCTAGCTGCGGTTTTGTTGCTTGGACATTTAATGTTTTGGGTCTTGTTCTTTACATGTTCAATATGCTGATGGTTAAAAGTACAATTTGTACAGTCCCATTGTATTAAGTTGAATATGGTTATTACTTTCCATTGTAACTCTGAAAGATTTACTCTTACTAAAATATCTTAAAGTTTCACAACTCATGGTAATTCTATTCTAGATCTCTAATAATTAAACAATGATTTTTGAAAAAAGGAAAAATGTAACTGCTATGTAATCACACTATCACAGCCTCAGCATGGGAATTTTTTTATGGTGTCTAAAAGTAGTACACAGATGGGCTCCTGATTTTTTATTCTTTGTGGACACCTGGTCCATGAGGGTATCTCTTCACATTTTGCTAATTTAGCACAAATTTTATGGTAGAACTGTCAATATAGAGCCTAATGGGCTAGCTTACATACGGTGGGAAAGTGAGGGATACTTGGAATTTTGCTTTTCCATTGCTTTTCAAGCTTTCAAAATAGATAATCTACAGATTTTGATGAATGTCGAAGGATAACTCTATGTTTCAATGACAACTGCAGTGTTGCTGTCTGCATTGAATTCTTTGATAGTGCCTTTTTTTTTATTTTCAAAATCTGCTTAAGAGCTTTGATCATGCACATACTTAATTTTCTTTCCAGAAAAACCATTTGGTGGTAAGACACAATAGTTGTTGTATGAATGTGTTAAATGTCAATACTAGTACTATTCTGTTGTAACTGTTATCAATTTTTGTGTTCTTTCTCTTATGCAGAGGACAAAAATAATATCTGATTTATTGATATCCGTTTCAAAAGCTGAGAGACAGGAAGCTAGGCTGAAAGTACGCCAAGATTCTGTGAGACTTGGCAATGTCGGTGTAATCAGGTATATCATTATTTCTTAAGCTTGTAAATGTTCTTGAATGTGTTCGTCATGCTCCATTTGTTGCTCAATTTGGGTGACAGAAAAGACTAAAGGAGTTGAAAAAGCAAAAAGAACCAGTATATCGTGCTGTTTGACTGCCCAATGGAAACAAGACGTTAAAAGATTTATAATTATAATTGCTTTAAAAGCATCCAAAAATTGATGGGAGAACCTTTTATAAATGTTCTGATATAATAGACGAGAGCCTGTAAGTCATTTTACATGTTGGTCTTTGCCAAGACTTGCAACATGTTTTTAGTTTTTGTTGCCAAATTCATCATGAAATCTGAGTCCAATTCATTAAGAAATTTAGCTTCTCTCCATTGCAGAGCTGGAACCATCATATCTGAGACATGGGAGGATGGGCAAGCATTGAAAGATCTAAATGCTCATCTTGTATGTTCTCATCTTTTTTCTCTTTTTCACTTCTTGGAACCAGTTGAATTTCTTCATATGCAAATGAAATCTTCTTTGTGGCTTTCTCATTTTGAGTTATTGTTCATGCGGTCCTTTTTTGTGCCTTTTCTTTAGCTGAATCAAACAATTTAAATTTCTTGTATTTTTTAAGATTGGGGATGACAAAAAAGAGCATTAACTATATAAATTTGGCCTATTATCTCTAGAATTAACCTGCAGTAAGTTGTTTTCTTGCCTTGCTGGGTTTGATTTAAAAACGTAAATTTTTTGTTGCTTTCCTGGATAGTTACTCTTGCTTTTGTTGATAATAACCTGTTGGTGTGGGAAATATGTTAATGTTGTCTTGTTTGGTTTACTTATTGTATACTTTTAGTTAAATTCCTCTGTCTCTGTCTCTTGTCTGTCTGTCTGTCTGTCTGTCTCTCTCTCTCTCTCTCTCTCTCTCTCTCTCTCTCTCTCTCTATTTCTTTGCATCTATGATGTTGAGCAAGAAGAGGAAACAAGTGGGCTTTATTTTGGGGGATTAGGAACGAGAGGCATAGTGGGATAAAGCTCTGTTTTTGGTTTTCCTTTGGGCCTTGGTGTCAAAAGAGTTTCAGGATACATATTCCTTTTTCATTCATTTAAAATGAGAGGGGACTTTGAATAACAACTTCCCTTGCTATTTCTTTTTTAGTGAACTGCTTGTTCATATTCATTTATTTTTAATAATTTTTCATATGAAAAATAAAAAGGAATCCCGAGGTGATCATGGTTCATTTGGTCTTAATTTTGAGACATTCAGACTGAGATTAATTGTTTTTTAGATGTCCAAGACTCTGTTCAAGAGTAGCCTATGATGTATATCAGTATTTTTCAGGTCTTTTTTTTCCAATTCCAATTTCTGGTATTCTTGTTTAGTACTTGCTGTGTGGTTGGGCTTTCTTTTGGTACTTGAACCAAACTATACTCAGATTTTGAAACCTAGAAAATGGACATGGTTTATTTTTGTCTAGTTTATGAGATTTTTTTTCGGATTTCTTCTAAAATTTTGATCCTTCTACCACCCTTATCTTATTTTACCCAGTCCGTTCCAAATTACAATTTTTTTTTTATCTGTGTGCTTTGATTGATTTGGATCTTTTTTGGTATTCTCTTTCTTTTTCAGAGACAATTGTTAGAAACTAAGGAGGCTGTTGAGCGCCAACGGAAGTCACTAAAGAAAAGGCAATCTGGTAAAACATCTTTCAACAATTAAAATTCATGCTTTCCTACACTTGGTGTATTGTTTCCGGTAGTTTCTAAACGTAATTCACGAATACAGCCATCCTTATATCGAGTTAGGGAGAGGACTTCTCAAAGATGTTTGTGTCACCCTAATCTAAAGCTCTTTTAAGTTGTTTGATTCTTCAATAGGCCTCTATAGCTGTGCACTGAATTTGATAATATAATTTACTTCATGTTATTCCTTCAGCTAAATATCAATGCATTATTCTTTACAACCTCTCTTTCCCCCACCCCCTCTTGTCTCTCTTCCTCATGGTTCCTCATTCATGTGGGTAAACCATGCTGGCATCGTTTGTATGGGTATTATTCTGGACATAACTAAGCTACGTGCCTGCTATCTGGTCTAATTGTTGCTGTATATATCATAATGCAAGCATTTTTATATTCATACTTTACACTATATTCTTGTTTATCTAGGTTGGGTATGTGGATTCTGAATCATCTGTCAACCCCAAGGGTTGGGCATTGTGGTGAAAGCCCTTGGTTTCAACTAAAAGGTCAAGGGCTTGTCTTGATATATTAGTGGATGCTGTCAGAATTGTGTTTGATGCCTTGAGTTATCCCATTGTCATATCAACTTGTTTAGTTGTCTGCTATCTGGTCAAATTGTTGCTGTACATATCATACTGCAAGTTTTCTTATATTTATACTTCACACTACATTCTTGTTTATCTGAGTTGGGGATGTGGATTCTGAATCCTCTGTCAACCCCAAGGGTTGGGCATTATGGTAAAAGCCCTTGGTTTCAACTAAAAGGTCAAGGGCTCAAATCCCTTTGAGGCATCTACTTGAGATATATATCCTACAACTTCCATAGCTAATAAGATTGTAGGGTCCAGAAGTAGTTCCCAGATTATAACTCCATGAACATGCAATGAGAGGTCGAGAGATTCTAGGTATCTCAGTCATCATTGTTTCTTTGGCAACATTCTGGATGCTAACCGTGTTTACTATTGTTTGAAGACAAGGGTGATACAGTGGAAACAGAATCAGGAATACAAGAAGAAGATTTCTTCATTCAGGATGAGATTTATAAATCCCGTCTAGCAAGCATCAAACGTGTAAGTTAGCCTCTTATGTATGATTTGTATTTTCAGGATTTCTATATTATTAATTTTATGGTCATTGATTTTAAGAATTACTTTCTTAGCTGAAGCAAATGGTAAATAAGAAAATTAATTATGAAAGATATTCCTAAATAATTTTATTTTCCTAAATTTTTGTCCCACATCAATCTCCCCACTTAGATAGAACTTGTCATTGAGTTATATTAAGAATCAGGAGGATATGGCTTCAATTAAATTGTTAAGTCATCTGGTCAATTGAAGACATAATCTTCCTCATCATTTTTTCCCAGAGATATCGTGTTTCTTGTATTTCAGTTTTGACAAATGCATTCTGGCATATATGAGATATTTCTTGACATTTGGTTTGACTTCAAATTCAATTTCTGGTATGTTCTCAACCCTTATATTTGATTTGTCAATCAACTAAGAAAATGTAGAAAAAATTATTCCTCTTCTTTAAAAGTTTTGGGCACATCTTAATTATAGTCACTCGTCAATTTTCTTGGCATGACATATATATGAACTATTGATCTTGTCTATACCACACAAAACTCTATTCCTTTCATCTGCTTCTATAGTAATGTCTACATCTTCATAACGATTTTCTTGCTCATGATCAAGTTCTTTTACATCTTTAGAGTGTACATCTTCTACTACTATGTTCGCCATCTACCCACAATCATAAATAGATGAATTTACATAGACTATATGTCGTGTAAAAGATCATTCTCATGAACCATTGTCCATGATCCACCTCGTCTGCCTAAACTTGATCTAGGTTATGTTTCTTATTGCCACAAGGCCAAAGTGTAGCCAATTTTAGCATGCGTTCTATCCTTTCATGTCACTTATCATGGGTATGGAAAACTACCCAAAGACCTGCCTTCCTGATCTGCACAACTGGATTGGTTATTGGTATTTGCCATCAGACTGATCAAGGCTTTGGTACCACTTGATGTTGCAGAAAAGATATAAAGTAAAACTCAATTCAAAAGAATTTTATTCCTTGAGGAGCAAAACAATTGAAATAGTATTACCAAGGAAGTAATTGAGATGACAAGACTAATGCTTATCTCTTCTGCTTAGAGTGACTCATATATTTACTAATCTCCAAAGTGTAAAATTAAGATCTTACTTAAGGAAAGAGAAATGATGAAAGTAAAATAAAACAGAAATTCTAATTCTTTAAGACAGGTTGAGTAAGAAAATAAAATAAGAAGAATAACTAACGTAAATTTTTTTCCTACATCAATTTCACTACTCTTGTTCAAATATGTCCTTTATGATTTAGTTGCTGGATATTTTGTAGGAGGAAGAAATTGTTTTGCGAGAGAGAGATCGTTATGAGCTAGAAAAGGGAAGGCTTATTCGTGAAATGAAACGCATACGAGATGAGGATGGCTCTCGTTTTAACAATTTTCAGATTCTGAACCACAGATATGCACTCTTAAATCTTCTTGGGAAAGGAGGATTCAGTGAGGTTTACAAGGTCAGGATTTTGAGCATTACTCTCTGTAGATGGTTATCCTATTTTTGGCACAAATATAACCAAGGCTTCTATTTGATAGAAGTTTAGAGCAATTCCTTGCCAATGTTGGCAATTGTAAAATTATACCTTTTTGCAGTGATTTGAAGTAAGAAATTTCCAGCAGGCTTATGACTTGGTAGAGCATAGATACGTCGCATGTAAGCTTCATGGTCTGAATGCTCAATGGAGCGAAGATAAGAAGCAAAGTTACATACGGCATGCTATTCGGGAGTACAATATTCACAAGACTTTGGTGCATCATCACATTGTTCGGCTCTGGGACACTTTTGAGATTGACCAGAATACATTTTGTACTGTATTGGAGTACTGTAGTGGTATACATACTCTTAACTCAATTTCATAAAATCTGAATGTCTTATTTAGTTACAAGGAAGTGAAGAAATCGATCTCTGGTTAGAACAATAATTAAACTCAGAGAACCTACCTTCCCTACTTACATATTTGCATCTTTTTATTTTCAGGGAAAGATCTTGATGCTGTTCTGAAAGCAACACCTGTATTGCCTGAGAGGGAAGCTAGAATAATCATTGTTCAGATATTTCAGGGCCTTATCTACTTGAATAAAAGAGCACAGAAGATTATACATTATGATTTGAAACCTGGGAATGTCCTATTTGATGAGTTTGGTGTTGCAAAAGTGACCGATTTTGGTCTTAGCAAGATAGTGGAGGATGATGTTGGATCCCAGGGTATGGAACTTACGTCCCAGGGAGCTGGAACATATTGGTGAGTGATGCAGTACAGCATCTATATTTGGATGACTGAAGTTTCATTATTCTTCCTGTTTAAAGATGCCGGGTTTGCTAACTGAGAAATCCTCTTTGTCAATTGCTTTTTCAATTTCAAGAGTATTCTTCGTTAATTTTTTTAATCCTTTGTAGGAAAGAGTTTTATACCATTCTTATCCTCTTGCTGTAACCTTTATTTTTAGCGCATTCATTTATAACTTGATCACTGAATTTAGATATATTCTCAGAAAAATTGAATTAGTTTCAAATGATGTTCCTCTTGATATTGTATGTTTAGGTATTTGCCTCCAGAGTGCTTCGAGCTCAGCAAGACCCCTCTTATTTCGTCGAAGGTCAGTGACTTCAACCACACCCATATCCCCTCACTCTGTGTATACATGTAAATGAATAAATGCATATAAAGTGGAGCAAATGCCTCCCCTGCTATGTTGATTACTCCAACTTATGTGGCATTTCTACCTTTACAGAGTATCTGTACTGTGTACCTTACAGTTGGTCTCTCGAGGCACATGGTGCTCCAAATAACTCACTCTTTGTTATATACTCTATTTGTAGTCTGTCTTTGACATGCTATTTTCTGGGAAACAGGTGGATGTTTGGTCAGCTGGTATTCTATTTTACCAAATGCTTTTTGGTCGACGCCCTTTTGGGCATGATCAGACGCAAGAACGGATACTTCGTGAAGACACAATTATTAAAGCTCGCAAGGTTGAATTCCCCTCAAGGCCTGCTGTCTCAAATGAGGCAAAGGTGAGTTCCACCTCATTTCGGTAGTTACTGCTGCATGTTTTCATTTTTCAAATTTCTTCGTGCTTTGGAATAGAAGACGCTAGTGATGCATTTCTTCATTTCCTTTCTCGGATATTCCATGCAGGACTTAATTCGGCGGTGCCTAACATACAATCAAGCAGAAAGGCCAGATGTTTTAACTCTTGCACAAGAACCTTATCTCACTTACTTAAAGAAGTAACAATACATACAGACAGACAGCTGAAGGGACTGCAGAGCAGGGAGGTTGTCGGTAAACTTTGAATTGAAGAGATCTTATTGTAATAGCCTATGGAATTTTGTATAGGTTGTAAATAATCCTTTTTGTTTGTTTATTTTCCTGCTCTTTGTGACCCAACAGTTTAGTGGTTTTTGTTATCTTTTAAGTTCGTTTAATTTGTTTTGCTGTATGGTTTTGTTTTGTGGATGGCCTTCTTCCTTATCTTCAAAAGGGAAATATAGAGAAATTGGTAGAGAAAATATGTCTAGGCATCTACTTGAGATATATATCCTACAACTTCCATAGCTATTAAGATTGTAGGGTCCAGAAGTAGTTCCCAGATTATAACTCCATGAACATGCAATGAGAGGTCGAGAGATTCTAGGTATCTCAGTCATCATTGTTTCTTTGGCAACATTCTGGATGCTAACTGTGTTTACTATTGTTTGAAGACAAGGGTGATACAGTGGAAACAGAATCAGGAATACAAGAAGAAGATTTCTTCATTCAGGATGAGATTTATAAATCCCGTCTAGCAAGCATCAAACGTGTAAGTTAGCCTCTTATGTATGATTTGTATTTTCAGGATTTCTATATTATTAATTTTATGGTCATTGATTTTAAGAATTACTTTCTTAGCTGAAGCAAATGGTAAATAAGAAAATTAATTATGAAAGATATTCCTAAATAATTTTATTTTCCTAAATTTTTGTCCCACATCAATCTCCCCACTTAGATAGAACTTGTCATTGAGTTATATTAAGAATCAGGAGGATATGGCTTCAATTAAATTGTTAAGTCATCTGGTCAATTGAAGACATAATCTTCATCATCATTTTTTCCCAGAGATATCGTGTTTCTTGTCTTTCAGTTTTGACGAATGCATTCTGGCATATATGAGATATTTCTTGACATTTGGTTTGACTTCAAATTCAATTTCTGGTATGTTCTCAACCCTTATATTTGATTTGTCAATCAACTAAGAAAATGTAGAAAAAATTATTCCTCTTCTTTAAAAGTTTTGGGCATATCTTAATTATAGTCACTCGTCAATTTTCTTGGCATGACATATATATGAACTATTGATCTTGTCTACACCACACAAAACTCTATTCCTTTCATCTGCTTCTATAGTAATGTCTACATCTTCATAACGATTTTCTTGCTCATGATCAAGTTCTTTTACATCTTTAGAGTGTACATCTTCTACTACTATGTTCGCCATCTACCCACAATCATAAATAGATGAATTTACATAGACTATATGTCGTGTAAAAGATCATTCTCATGAACCATTGTCCATGATCCACCTCGTCTGCCTAAACTTGATCTAGGTTACGTTTCTTATTGCCACAAGGCCAAAGTGTAGCCAATTTTAGCATGTGTTCTATCCTTTCATGTCACTTATCATGGGTATGGAAAACTACCTAAAGGCCTGCCTTCCTGATCTGCACAACTGGATTGGTTATTGGTATTTGCCATCAGACTGATCAAGGCTTTGGTACCACTTGATGTTGCAGAAAAGATATAAAGTAAAACTCAATTCAAAAGAATTTTATTCCTTGAGGAGCAAAACAATTGAAATAGTATTACCAAGGAAGTAATTGAGATGACAAGACTAATGCTTATCTCTTCTGCTTAGAGTGACTCATATATTTACTAATCTCCAAAGTGTAAAATTAAGATCTTACTTAAGGAAAGAGAAATGATGAAAGTAAAATAAAACAGAAATTCTAATTCTTTAAGACAGGTTGAGTAAGAAAATAAAATAAGAAGAATAACTAACGTAAATTTTTTTCCTACATCAATTTCACTACTCTTGTTCAAATATGTCCTTTATGATTTAGTTGCTGGATATTTTGTAGGAGGAAGAAATTGTTTTGCGAGAGAGAGATCGTTATGAGCTAGAAAAGGGAAGGCTTATTCGTGAAATGAAACGCATACGAGATGAGGATGGCTCTCGTTTTAACAATTTTCAGATTCTGAACCACAGATATGCACTCTTAAATCTTCTTGGGAAAGGAGGATTCAGTGAGGTTTACAAGGTCAGGATTTTGAGCATTACTCTCTGTAGATGGTTATCCTATTTTTGGCACAAATATAACCAAGGCTTCTATTTGATAGAAGTTTAGAGCAATTCCTTGCCAATGTTGGCAATTGTAAAATTATACCTTTTTGCAGTGATTTGAAGTAAGAAATTTCCAGCAGGCTTATGACTTGGTAGAGCATAGATACGTCGCATGTAAGCTTCATGGTCTGAATGCTCAATGGAGCGAAGATAAGAAGCAAAGTTACATACGGCATGCTATTCGGGAGTACAATATTCACAAGACTTTGGTGCATCATCACATTGTTCGGCTCTGGGACACTTTTGAGATTGACCAGAATACATTTTGTACTGTATTGGAGTACTGTAGTGGTATACATACTCTTAACTCAATTTCATAAAATCTGAATGTCTTATTTAGTTACAAGGAAGTGAAGAAATCGATCTCTGGTTAGAACAATAATTAAACTCAGAGAACCTACCTTCCCTACTTACATATTTGCATCTTTTTATTTTCAGGGAAAGATCTTGATGCTGTTCTGAAAGCAACACCTGTATTGCCTGAGAGGGAAGCTAGAATAATCATTGTTCAGATATTTCAGGGCCTTATCTACTTGAATAAAAGAGCACAGAAGATTATACATTATGATTTGAAACCTGGGAATGTCCTATTTGATGAGTTTGGTGTTGCAAAAGTGACCGATTTTGGTCTTAGCAAGATAGTGGAGGATGATGTTGGATCCCAGGGTATGGAACTTACGTCCCAGGGAGCTGGAACATATTGGTGAGTGATGCAGTACAGCATCTATATTTGGATGACTGAAGTTTCATTATTCTTCCTGTTTAAAGATGCCGGGTTTGCTAACTGAGAAATCCTCTTTGTCAATTGCTTTTTCAATTTCAAGAGTATTCTTCGTTAATTTTTTTAATCCTTTGTAGGAAAGAGTTTTATACCATTCTTATCCTCTTGCTGTAACCTTTATTTTTAGCGCATTCATTTATAACTTGATCACTGAATTTAGATATATTCTCAGAAAAATTGAATTAGTTTCAAATGATGTTCCTCTTGATATTGTATGTTTAGGTATTTGCCTCCAGAGTGCTTCGAGCTCAGCAAGACCCCTCTTATTTCGTCGAAGGTCAGTGACTTCAACCACACCCATATCCCCTCACTCTGTGTATACATGTAAATGAATAAATGCATATAAAGTGGAGCAAATGCCTCCCCTGCTATGTTGATTACTCCAACTTATGTGGCATTTCTACCTTTACAGAGTATCTGTACTGTGTACCTTACAGTTGGTCTCTCGAGGCACATGGTGCTCCAAATAACTCACTCTTTGTTATATACTCTATTTGTAGTCTGTCTTTGACATGCTATTTTCTGGGAAACAGGTGGATGTTTGGTCAGCTGGTATTCTATTTTACCAAATGCTTTTTGGTCGACGCCCTTTTGGGCATGATCAGACGCAAGAACGGATACTTCGTGAAGACACAATTATTAAAGCTCGCAAGGTTGAATTCCCCTCAAGGCCTGCTGTCTCAAATGAGGCAAAGGTGAGTTCCACCTCATTTCGGTAGTTACTGCTGCATGTTTTCATTTTTCAAATTTCTTCGTGCTTTGGAATAGAAGACGCTAGTGATGCATTTCTTCATTTCCTTTCTCGGATATTCCATGCAGGACTTAATTCGGCGGTGCCTAACATACAATCAAGCAGAAAGGCCAGATGTTTTAACTCTTGCACAAGAACCTTATCTCACTTACTTAAAGAAGTAACAATACATACAGACAGACAGCTGAAGGGACTGCAGAGCAGGGAGGTTGTCGGTAAACTTTGAATTGAAGAGATCTTATTGTAATAGCCTATGGAATTTTGTATAGGTTGTAAATAATCCTTTTTGTTTGTTTATTTTCCTGCTCTTTGTGACCCAACAGTTTAGTGGTTTTTGTTATCTTTTAAGTTCGTTTAATTTGTTTTGCTGTATGGTTTTGTTTTGTGGATGGCCTTCTTCCTTATCTTCAAAAGGGAAATATAGAGAAATTGGTAGAGAAAATATGGGCGCGTTGCCCCCCTCTTCTTCTTTTTATTTTTATATAAATTATTAACCAAACATCCCTCCCCAGCCCTATTTTGAGACTAACAAGTAACAACAATTCAACTCCTAGAATCTATATATTTATATAATGCTGAAGCATACTGTTTCTTCTAACGCCACGTAGGATTGATATATGATCATCATGTAGGATGTCGTTAATTAGTCCACGTGTTTGCTGTTTATTGGGCTTGCTATAATAGAGATTATTCACATGCATTCAATTAATATATTCAATACAAATCTTTCATATCCCTCTTTTAATTTGATAAATTACTAATGATTTGCTTGTGTGTTATTGATTTCCATGAATATTAAGAGATTGTTATAATAGAAATTATTCACATGCATTCAATTAATGTATTCAATACAAATTTTTCACATTTTTCTTTTAATTTGAGATCTTTCATATTCTTCTTTTAATTTGATAAAGATATGACGTATTTTTTACATTCATCAAATTCAATAATACATTTTATTAATCCATTAATATTCAAGTTTCATTCATGTATATTAATTACTATTATTAATTAATATTAATATTTTTGTACCCCTTCACATTCAATTAATTATTATTAATATTAATATATCTTTACCCATTCACATTCAATTAAACAAAAATATCAAACCTAATAACGAAAAATGTTTTTTTATAAAACGTATTATCATTTAACATTTAATATAAATCTGAAAATTTTAAACTCATCCAATAACAATAAAACATTTAAATCAAAATAACCATAACCAATAACATGCAAACACTTACTAAAAAATATCAAAAGTCATATTAATTAGCAATAATCCAATTACATTGAACATAACACNTTGTTAGTAAAGTGATAAGTTTAACTTTAGATAATGCAAGTTCTAATAGTAAAGTTATAGATTATTTTCAAAGTAATTATCCTTTATATAACAATTTCAAGTTTTTTCACCAACGTTGTGCATGCCATGTTATTAATTTAATTGTGAAAAGTGGTATGAAAATAATTAAAGAAAATATTAATAGAAGTAGAGATTGTTTAGCTTGGATTACTAGTAGTAATAAAATAAATGCTGAATTTTAAGACGCTTGTATAAAATCAAATATGTCTCCTAGAACTTTTGCATTAGACATGCCTGTTAGATGGAATAATACTTATTTAATGCTTGATTCATGTTTATCTTATGCTAATATAATTAGTTATTTTGTAGCAAATAATAGATGTCCTCATTATTTGGTAGAAAATGATTGGCAAATAGCTAAAATATTTCATTCTTTTTTTAAAACTTTTTACCAATCTATTTTACAACTTTTTGGTGTGTATTATCTTACTAGTCCATTGGTAATACATATAATTATAAAAATTTCCGAATTATTTATAAAAAACAAAGACAATGTAATTTTAAATGCACCAATAAAGGCAATTGAATTTTTTTTTTTTAAATATTGGGAACCCATTCATTTTCTTTATTGTTTAGGTACTATATTTGATCCTAGAATTAAATTAGTACGTTTAGAAAATGGTTTTGACAATTTATGTGAAACTTTACAAACCAAAGTATATGGCAATCAAATAGGAGAGGTAAAAAATACACTTTTTGAAGTATATTTTCAGTATGAAAACAGGTATGGGAACCCGCAAAGAGGCAAAACATCCAGGGAAGTTGCATCAGAAGAAACAAATGAAGACTTCTACTCTTGGGGTGCACTGAATAGGCCGAAGAGGACCCGAATCCGAAGCACAACCTCCTCTTCAGAAGCTCCACCAACAACAGCAACTAATGTACTGTCTTCCATGCAGTCGTAGAGTAATGAGCTTCAACAATAGTTGGCAACCCCTGAAATGTTACCAGTAAATCCATAACAGAGAGCCAACATTGATCTCTTAGACTATTGGAGAGCTAGAAAATGTATTTTTCCAATATTATCAAGACTTGCCTTGGATGTTTTCGCTGTTCCTGTCTCAACCGTCTCACCCGAACAAACATTTAGTGCAAGTGGAAGAATTTTAAATGAAAGGAGGATTAAACTTTCACCACAAATGATTGAAGTCCTCACATGTCTTCGAGATTGGGAACGGTCGCGCCATCAAGGTTAATACGAGGTTGTCGACGATACTTTAATAGAATCATTTCAATTTTATAATATAGATGATACGGATGAGGGAGGTTCTAGTGAACCCCAAAATTAGTTGTTTTGTAAATTGTAAACTAATTGTCAATTATTGCACTCTTTTTTCCTTACCAAGTTTTTGTCCTATTGGATTTTTCTTGGTGAGGTTTTTAACGAGGTAATAATTATTGTAATTTCTTATTTTATTTTTTAATAAATGAATAAATTTAATTATTCTTATATTACAATTTTAATGTATTAAAATTGAATTAATATTTGGAATGTTAACCAAAAATAATAATAATAATAATAATTTAATTATTGATATTTGAAAAGAAATTAACAATTAACTAAAAACAATTACATTTATTTATTTATAAATTGTTAATTATTCATTTGAAAAGTTAATTAAACATTTAAACTTAAACAAAATAAAACAAAATAAATTAAAAAAAAATCAAAAAGAGGGTTAACCCGGCCCAACCCGTGGCCTAACCCGGTGGGTTAGGGTTGGCGATCTGGGTTGGGCCAGCCAATTTCCTAACATTGGCGGGCCTAACTCGGCCTACCAATGTTATAGGGTGGGTCAGGACCGACCCGCCATTAACAGCAACCTGCTGAGGGTCGGGCCGGGCGGGTTGCTTTTCCACCTCTAATTGTGTCTTTTGACTTCAATTTTGAGCATAAAAGAAGGATTTTGACATGGAAAAACTATCCAAGGGATTTATGAATGTAAAATATAAAAGTTCTCTCAAAAAGGTGGAAAATGACAGCAAAGAAAAATCTAAAGAGGTGACTGGATTATAATGCTTGCGAAAGAAGTGATTTTGATTTTTTTAGGGTGATTTGTATGGTGTTTAGGGGTCTGATTTCATAGCTATGGTATTTGGAAATGATAGATGTAGGGTTTGAGTGTTTAGGTTTGATGGGAAATGGTTAAGTTTTGAAACGTGATGGGCGGGAACTTGCCATTTCGCTTTAGAGTAAACAACTTTTTTCCACCCAAGGTTTGCTTTAATGACACTTTTTTACCAAAAAAGTTTCAAAATATCACTTTCCCACCGAAAGTTTATATTTCATTTACTACCTATAATACACTTTCCGATTTGGCGGCCAATAGAGAACAAACTCGATCTAGACTGTTGTGACTTTTGAAGAAAGGATGCTGGTGAGTCTTTTGGTGGTGGCATGCTAGATTTTGGTAGTCGGAATTGGTTGGAATATGACTTAGGAGGGGCAGTTGTGCGTTTCACAGATTGCTCGATTGTTGACAATTAACGGGGTTGGTGAGAGTAAGGTTTGAGGGATTTGGGTGAGTGATGATTGGGGAAGAGAATAATGGTAGTTTGGGGTCATAAAGATGTTGAAATCGGACAGCGATTGGTTGGACTATAAACTTTGAGTGAGAAAGTAGTATTTTTTGGTGGAAAAGTGTCATTAAGGCAAACCTTAGGGTGGGAAAAGACATTTACTCTTTCGCTTTACCTTGGGTGGGAACATATCGATAGCTCATACGTATATAATTTTATGAAATTAAGAGTTAATTTGTGAATTAGAGATTATTTTATCTTATAAATTATTGTTTTATTATTTCCATTAAACTAAAAGACGTAGATGTCCTTTGCTTGTTTCTTTTCAGTAAAAGACTTGTCAATAATTTACGTATTTTGGCTAGTTTTTTTTTTTTAAAATTTGGTGTACGGCGTAAATAAAGAGAGAAGGTTTTTAACCCGATCGTCGAGAGTATTTGATAAGTGCACTTTTACACAGAATCATCAACTTACGTATACTATTTTATTAAAATACTCAAAAAAGACCCAAATGTCAAATCTTTCAGTTTAGGTACATTTAACAGTTAATCGGAGTTAACTTTAACAGAAAAAATAAAAAGTCTTAGGCTGCGTTTGTCTCACATTTGGGAATACTACTTTTAGTATTCCCAAAAAAGTTAAACAGTAAAATACCCAAAAATTCAGATTTTTGGGAATACTACTCCCAAAATTATTCAACTTTTTTTAAACCCCTTAAATTTGATAATTTAATTAAATACCCCTAAATATTTTTTTTAAATTACAAAAACACCCCAATAATCCACATTTACCAGATTTCGGCCACCACCACCGGAAAATGGCCGGAATCTGGTAGAATTGCGAAGTAAAAAATAAATACATACTTCATGTTAGTGTGTGACTCTAACTGCCGATATTTGGAGTGGTAAGCTAAACAAGATTATATTTGTATAACTAGTCATTATTTTGATAATGAATTTAAATATAAATCTTTATTAGGATTTAGATTAATGGATGTTGATCATAGTGATGAACAATTTATAATAAAATTGTTGAAGTTTTAGAAGACTATGTATTGTTAGTAAAGTGATAAGTTTAACTTTAGATAATGCAAGTTCTAATAGTAAAGTTATAGATTATTTTCAAAGTAATTATCCTTTATATACAATTTCAAGTTTTTTCACCAACGTTGTGCATGCCATGTTATTAATTTAATTGTGAAAAGTGGTATGAAAATAATTAAAAAAATTAATAGAAGTAGAGATTGTTTAGCTTGGATTACTAGTAGTAATAAAATAAATGCTGAATTTTAAGACGCTTGTATAAAATCAAATATGTCTCCTAGAACTTTTGCATTAGACATGCCTGTTAGATGGAATAATACTTATTTAATGCTTGATTCGTTTATCTTATGCTAATATAATTAGTTATTTTGTAGCAAATATAGATGTCCTCATTATTTGGTAAAATGATTGGCAAATAGCTAAAATATTTCATTCTTTTTTAAAACTTTTTACCAATCTATTTTAACTTTTTGGTGTGTATTTCTTACTAGTCCATTGGTATACTATAATTATAAAATTTCCGAATTATTTAAAAAACAAAGACAATGTAATTTTAAATGCACCAATAAGGCAATTGAATTTTTTTTTTTTAAATATTGGGAACCCATTCATTTTCTTTATTGTTTAGGTACTATTTTGTCTAGATTAATTGTACGTTTAGAAATGGTTTTGACAATTTATGTGAAACTTTACAAACCAAAGTATATGGCAATCAAATAGGAGAGGTAAAAAATACACTTTTTGAAGTAATTTTCAGTATGAAAACAGGTATGGGAACCCGCAAAGAGGCAAAACATCCAGGGAAGTTGCATCAGAAGAAACAAATGAAGACTTCTACTCTTGGGGTGCACTGAATAGGCCGAAGAGGACCCGAATCCGAAGCACAACCTCCTCTTCAAAGAATAATTCTATAGTAGAGCTAGAGCATTGAGTAGAAGGGTTATTAAATAATTCTATAGTAGAGCCAGAGCATTGAGTAGAAGGGTTATTAATTCACCTCTATAAAAGCTATTATACTGCTATTTAATTAAAAATTCAATTAACTAACATGAACCTTTCTAATGATTATCAATGATAGATATAAGAATAATATTAAATACACAATTTTTTTTTTACAAACTAACATGACATAAAGTGAATAGATGATTTTATACAAAATGTTAAATCAATTAATTGTATAAATGATATAACAATGAAGAGTTGTGTCATATCAATTTGTATGCAAGAGCTTATATACGAAATTTATATATGTAACAGAAATGTGTTTTGGTCTTTTCCTTATTTTATTAATTCAGATGCTCACATGTAACACGAATTTTGATTCTTACACCTTGTTAGAATTCTTTTGATACAACTTTCTCTCTTATTATCCGTTGGTGGCTTTTTGGTATTTTTGAAAAGATTAACAAAAGATAATAACATATAGTGAAATATGAATTACAAATTGAGAGGTTCACTATTGGCTTGGGCCTAATGGTGGTTCACTACACCGCTTTTTCTTGGACATTGACCACGTTTTTAATTAATGTCGAGCCAACCCGCGACCTCCTCATAAGAGTCTACTCCAAGAAGCATTATGTTGTAGTCTTGTCATCACTGTAAAATCAAATAAAGAAGACCGAAGGCGAATTTTATGGAGAAAAGGCATGGGAGTTAAGCATCCAACTAGTTAGTTAAAGCATGCGTGTTTAAGAAACGTTCCAGATAATCAGAATAATGAAATTGAAGCCAAAGAATTTAATAGAAAAATCAGATTTTGAAAATGCATAAAATTCAAGGAAACAGTGTTTTGGTTGACAAACATTGTGTCAAATAGCTTACAAGAAATTTGTAAGGTTTGTGAGATCTTGTCTAGAGCTGGAACAAATGAGCCGAGTTAGACCGGTCAAACCTAACCTGGTCCGTAATGAAGCGAGTTGAACTCGGACCGCAACCCTCGGGTAGGTCAGGTTGCAAAATGGCAACCCGCAACCCGACGGGTTGCTATTTTGTCTCTTTTAAAAGAGACCCGTCAACCCGCCGGGTTGGCCGAAAAACATAAAAAAAAATAAAAATTTAATTTTTTTTTAAATTACCCATTTACCCTTGAAATATAACCGTTTTATAGCCGTTAGAGGGGTCTTTTTCGTCATTTTTCTTTCCCATTTTTTTTTTTATAAATTGGCCCTAAACTCTCACATTTTTCTCACAACTCAAATTCTCTTATTCTTTCATATTCTCTAATCTCAAATCTCTCAATTATTCATTTATTCTCTTAATCTCTTTGTTATCAATTTGCTCGTATTTTAATTTTTATTAGTTTTTGCAATTTTTAATTCATATTTCCAATTTTTCAAATTCCAAATTCCATATTCCAATTCTCTTTCTTTAATTTTTATTTCTTCTACATCAATTTTTTTTTTCAACTACAATGGATATATATTTCTCTCTCATCAATTACAATGATGAAGGAAACTACTATCCTAGTCCTAGTCCCGCTGATTTTACTAACATAAATGCAGGAGAAGATTCAAATAGTCCCGCTTTTTCATTCTCAGAATCTGATACACCTCAAAATATGCCCCCGATTCCAACAGCTCTCGGTGGTTCTAGAAGTCGTCCTTGTAATCGTCGTGCTCGTCCAACTTTATCTCAAGCTGAAACGGGATCATCAACTGCCGTCGAAAGCGAAGACAAACACACATAAGACGTTTGGGCGCATTTCGACAAGTTTTATGAGACAGAAAATGACGGTCAAGTCAAGAAAGCGAGATGCAAATACTGTGGAAATATTTATAAAGCTTATTTAGGTAATAGTACTAGTACTTTAAAAAGGTATGCTAATAAACATATTAATCAACATGGAAATAGAGAAAGCAATCAAACTCAAATAACTAATATGGGTACTAATTGACGTTATAATTCTAATGTATATAGGGAACAGTTAGCTTTATATATTGCTGCAACTGATCAACCTATTAATATGACTGAAGATAAATATTTTGAAAGATTTGTTCAAAATTCATTTTTTCTAGGATTTAGAAGTTATTCTAAAACTGCAACTAGAAATGATTTAATAAGATTGTTTAAAAAAATGAAATTAGAATTAAAAAATAAAATAAACATATTAATCAACATGGAAATAGAGAAAGCAATCAAACTCAAATAACTAATATGGGTACTAATTGACGTTATAATTCTAATATATATAGGGAACAGTTAGCTTTATATATTGCTGCAACTGATCAACCTATTAATATGATTGAAGATAAATATTTTGAAAGATTTGTTCAAAATTCATTTTTTCTAGGATTTAGAAGTTATTCTAAAACTGCAACTAGAAATGATTTAATAAGATTGTTTAAAAAAATGAAATTAGAATTAAAAAATACATCTTGGCATGTTAGTGTGACTCTAACTGCCGATATTTGGAGTGGTAGAGCTAAACAAGATTATATTGTATAACTAGTCCTTATTTTGATAATGAATGTAAATAATAAATCTTTATTAGGATTTAGATTAATGGATGTTGATCATAGTGATGAACACAATTTATATAAAATTGTTGAAGTTTTAGAAGAATATGATATTGTTAGTAAAGTGTAAGTTTAACTTTAGATAATGCAAGTTCTAATAGTAAAGTTATAGATTATTTTCAAAGTAATTACCTTATATAACAATTTCAAGTTTTTTCACCAACGTTGTGCATGCCATGTTATTAATTAATTGTGAAAAGTGGTATGAAATAATTAAAGAAAATATTAATAGAAGTAGAGATTGTTTAGCTTGGATTACTAGTAGTAATAAAATAAATGCTGAATTTTAAGACGCTTGTATAAAATCAAATATGCTCCTAGAACTTTTGCCTTAGACATGCCTGTTAGATGGATAATATTATTTAATGCTGGATTCCTGTTTATCTTATGCTAATATAATTAGTTATTTTGTAGCAAATAATAGATGTCCTCATTTGGTAGAAAATGATTGGCAAATAGCTAAAATATTTCATTCTTTTTTTAAAACTTTTTACCAATCTATTTTAACAACTTTTTGGTGTGTATTATCTACTAGTCCATTGGTAATCATATAATTATAAAAATTTCCGATTATTTATAAAAACAAAGACAATGTAATTTAAATGCACCAATAAAGGCAATTGAATTTTTTTTTTTAAATATGGGAAAACATCATTTTCTTTATGTTTAGGTACTATATTTGATCCTAGAATTAAATAGTACGGTTTAGAAAATGGTTTTGACAATTTATGTGAAACTTTACAAACCAAAGTATATGGCAATCAAATAGGAGAGGTAAAAAATACACTTTTTGGTATATTTTCAGTATGAAACAGGTATGGGAAACCCGCAAAGAGGCAAAACATCAGGGAAGTTGCATCAGAAGAAACAAATGAAGACTTCTACTCTTGGGGTGCACTGAATGGCCGAGAGGACCCGAATCCGAAGCACACATCCTCTTTCAGAAGCTCCACCAACAACAGAACTAATGTACTGTCTTCCATGCAGGCGTAGAGTAAGAGCTTAACAATAGTTGGCAACCCCTGAAATGTTACCAGTAAATCCATAACAGAGAGCCAACATTGATCTCTTAGACTATTGGAGAGCTAGAAAATGTATTTTTCCAATATTATCAGACTTGCCTTGGATGTTTTCGCTGTCCTGTCTCAACCGTCTCACCCGAACAAACATTTAGTGCAAGTGGAAGAATTTTAAATGAAAGGAGGATTAAACTTCACACAAATGATTGAAGTCCTCACATGTCTTCGAGATGGGAACGGTCGCGCCATCAAGGTTAATACGAGGTTGTCGACGATACTTTAATAGAATCATTTCAATTTATAATATGATGATACGGATGAGGGAGGTTCTAGTGAACCCAAAATTAGTTGTTTTGTAAATTGTAAAATAATTGTCAATTATTGCTTTTTTCCTTACCAAGTTTTTGTCTATGGATTTTTCTTGGTGAGGTTTTAACGAGGTAATAATATTGTAATTTCTTATTTTATTTTTAATAAATGAATAAATTAATTATCTTATATTACAATTTTAATGTATTAAATTGAATTAATATTTGAATGTTAACCAAAAATAATAATAATAATAATAATTTAATTATTGATATTTGAAAAGAAATTAACAATTAACTAAAAACAATTACATTTATTTTTATAAATGTTAATTATTCATTTGAAAAGTTAATTAAACATTTAAACTTAAACAAAAAATAAAACAATAAATTAAAAAAAAATCAAAAAGAGGGTTAACCCGGCCCAACCCGTGGCCTAACCGGTGGGTTAGGGTTGGCGATCTGGTTGGGCCAGCCAATTTCCTAACATTGGCGGGCCTAACTCGGCCTACCAATGTTATAGGGTGGGTCAGGACGACCGCCATTAACAGCAACCGCTGAGGGTCGGGCGGGCGGGTTGCTTTTCCACCTCTAATTGTGTCTTTTGACTTCAATTTTGAGATAAAGAAGGATTTGACATGGAAAAACTATCCAAGGGATTTATGAATGTAAAATATAAAAGTTCTCTCAAAAAGGTGGAAATGACAGCAAAGAAAAATCTAAAGAGGTGACTGGATTATAATGCTTGCGAAAGAAGTGATTTTGATTTTTTAGGGTGATTTGTATGGTGTTTAGGGGTCTGATTTAGCTATGGGATTTGGAAATGATAGATGTAGGGTTTGAGTGTTTAGGTTGATGGGAAATGGTTAAGTTTTGAAACGTGATGGGCGGGAACTTGCCATTTCGCTTAGAGTAACAACATTTTTTCACCCCAAGGTTTGCTTTAATGACACTTTTTTACCAAAAAAGTTTCAAAATTCACTTTCCCACCGAAAGTTTATATTTCATTTACTACCTATAATACACTTTCCGATTTGGCGGCCAATAGAGAACAAACTCGATCTAGACTGTGTGTGACTTTTGAAGAAGGATGCGGTGAGTCTTTTGGTGGTGGCATGCTAGATTTTGGTAGTCGGAATTGGTGGAATATGACTTAGAGGGGCAGTTGTGCGTTTCACAGATTGCTCGATGTTGACAATTAACGGGGTTGGTGAGAGTAAGGTTGAGGGATTTGGGTGAGTGATGATGGGGAAGAGAATAATGGTAGTTGGGGTCATAAAGATGTTGAAATCGGACAGCGATTGGTTGGACTATAAACTTTGAGTGAGAAAGTAGTATTTTTTGGTGGAAAAGTATTAAGGCAAACCTTAGGGTGGGAAAAGAATTTACTCTTTCGCTTTACTTGGTGGGAACATATCGATAGCTATAAGTATATAATTTTATGAAATTAAGAGTTAATTTGTGAATTAGAGATTATTTTATCTTATAAATTATTGTTTTATTTTCCATTAAACTAAAAGACGTAGATGTCCTTTGCTTGTTTCTTTTCAGTAAAAGACTTGTCAATAATTTACGTATTTTGGCTAGTTTTTTTTTTTAAAATTTGGTGTACGGCGTAAATAAAGAGAGAAGGTTTTTAACCCGATCGTCGAGAGTATTTTGATAAGTGCACTTTTACACAGAATCATCAACTTACGTATACTATTTATTAAAATACTCAAAAAAGACCCAAATGTCAAATCTTTCAGTTTAGGTACATTTAACAGTTAATCGGAGTTAACTTTAACAGAAAAAATAAAAAGTCTTAGGCTGCGTTTGTCTCACATTTGGGAATACTACTTTTAGTATTCCCAAAAAAGTTAAACAGTAAAATACCCAAAAATTCAGATTTGGGAATACTCTCCAAAATTATTCAACTTTTTTTAAACCCCTTAATTTGATAATTTAATTAAATACCCTAAATATTTTTTTAAAATACAAAAACACCCCAATATCCACATTTACCAGATTTCGGCCACCACCACCGGAAAATGGCGGAATTGGTAGAATGGCGCACTACCGGCTGAATCTGGGGACGTGCGCCGATCTAGCCTTTTCCGGCCGATCCACGGTGGATCTGGCCGAAAAAGGCCAGATCTAAGGCCAAAGATCTGGCCGTTGACGGCCAGATTCTTGGCCGTACACTCTGTCACGACGGCCAACAAACGGTCATCGTTGACCCATCAACGACGACCGTTTGTTGGGTCGGTTGAGAGCAAATACGGCCAGATCTGGCCGTTGACGGCCAGATCTGAACGTAGATCTGGCCTTTTCCGGCCAGATCCACCGTGGATCTGGCCGGAAAAGGCCATAGCGACGCATGACCGGCAAGATCCAACGGTCATGCGCCCATACGGCGACTCCGGCCACCTCCGGTGTGGTCGCGGCTGGGGGTGTTTGAGGGTGGGTTAGGGGTATTTTGTTACTTTAATGTTTTATTATAGGGGGTATTTTGTAAAAAACAAACATAAAGGAGTTTATTAATTTATAAATTTACCTCGTAATACCCGCCCAATTCAACTTTTTTTAACTTTTTTCAAAAAACTTTTCCCAAAACCCCCAAATTTTGAACCAAACGCAGCTAATACCTTTAAACATTTGTTAACCTTTATTTTTGAATTTTAAATTTAAAAAAATATTATAAGGATTGAATAAAACAGTAAAAAGATAAAAAAATGGGTTTTGAATACTAAAATTAAAATCTATCAAAATTAAAACCAAATTTCATAATTTTATTTTTATAACATCATTTCATTGGATGAATCATTTTATTACATGTATGTTTATACATATTGGCATTTTGTCGTCCGGATGTTTTTTAGTTCAATTTTTTTCTTTTTTATTTATAATAAAATACCATTTATCCCCATTTGACGGTAAATGTAGCACCTATTTACTGTTAATTGTCCCTAAATTAAAGGATTCAAAATTTATGTTCTTTTATAATATATCAACAAAACATATAGCTAAATTGATAACCCTTTTTGAAATATTTGTTGTTGACGATATGGACTGAAAACTGAAAAGAAAAAGACATTTTACATAGTTTCTTCCCCAACACCCGCGGAGCATCTCCTTGGAAAAGAAAAAAAAAATACTCCAATAAAATTTGGAGGATTTTATTTAAAGACCATTTAGAGTTAAATTAATTTAAAAGACTATACAGTTGTAAAATTTAACTAAATAGCCATGTTTTTTATTAAGCTTAATTAAACTTGATTAGGGGTTAATATGAATAATGAATAATTCTGTAATCTTTTAAAAATTATATATGTCCCCAAAGAGTCGAAATTCTTGCAAACAAACCCAAACACCCTCTTCTTCCTCCTGCGACATTAACGCATTCCTCTGCCATTGACATCTCTCAACACATATCGTCGTTGTCGTCGTCCTCTTCCTCCTCCTCGTGACATTTCGTCTAGGTGTGGGTATCTCCCTTCGATTTTATATTTGATTTACAAAGATTAATGATGGATTGGGTTTGGGTTATGATTTTAATTAGTGTTTAGGTTGTGTTTGATGTAATGGAAGTTGAAAGGAGTGAAATTTGAAAAATGTCTTGCATTGTGGGTCGCTGGGGGTGGTAGCACCGATTGTAGGGGAGAGACTGAAAATGTGCTCTGGATAGATGGATCGCTTAAGCGATTTGGTGTGTTGCTAAGCGATCTGGTATGCTGATAATACAACAAATAGATCGCTTAAGCGACTAGGTATGTGGCATAAGATTGCTTAGGCGATCTGCTAAAAGTCTAGTGTATGGCAACATATCGCTAAGCGCAGTAAATGACATAAGATCACTTAAGAGATCATGCTTATTTATACTGGATCGCTTAAGCGATCCAGTAACGATATACCAAATCGCTTAAGCGTACACCAGACTTATCAAGCGACTGTGCACATGCTTTTTAAAATATTCAACTCTTAGTACATTAGTTAAGAATAGTTTTTCTTGCATTATAGGTAGTTGGCTATGATGAGACATGAGACAAGTTGTTTTGGGTGTTGAATATTTTGGTGAGTGGGTGAGGAGAAAGTAGTTGGAAGTGGATTGGGAAGAGCAAAGAAGTTATACCAATTGCTGTGAGCACAGAGGTTGTTTTGTGAGTTGATTGATGAAATAATTAGAAGAGGTGATTGAGTTGCGCACGTAGTGATATAGTTGGGAAGTATGTTTTAAGCAGAGTTCCTCAACATTTTAAGGTACGTCCTATATTAAAGTCGGATGAAAGTGTGAAGTTATATATGATTGATGTGGCCGATAATGGTTCGAGGCCGATTAAGGGTTTCTTTTGTAGAAAAAACATTGGAAGTTGATTCGAAGGAAGGGGATAACGAGGAAGTTGGCGGAGATTATCTGGTTTTAATTTGAACACGAAGGCGGCAATGATTTGTTAGTTGAAAAAAGAGTAGACGGTGAATTGGGTGGTGAGGAGGACACTGTAGAAGAGGTTGGTCATAGGGGGCAGAATGAAAATGTTGAGAAGGAGGACCCCGTAATGTTCTTGCAGATGTAAAGATTCCTTTAAATACAAATTATGTAGAATGTGTAATTTGTGAGGAAGAGAACACATTGGCATTTATGTAGGTTCAGAGAGGGCAATTGCAGGTAGTAGTAAATCAGCTCATGTTTTTTATTGGGTCCGAGTTGCGCATAGGGTATTTATTTGACAACAAAGATGAAGTGGTGAGGAAGCTAAAACTTGTTGCCATGAGAGGTAATTTTGAGTTCATCACCAAAAAGTCAAATTCGTTGGCTGTGGCGATTGATGTCGTGACCGAAAGTGCAAGTGGCGAGTTATTGTAGAAGGTTGGTAGAGTCAGAAAAATTTATTCTTAGCACATATACCGTGAGCACCCATGTGATTTGGGACATATTTTAGGTGAGCATCGACAAGCCTCCGCTGATGTTATTGGACAATTGTCAAAAGTCAGTTCGTTGAAGGGAAATGTCCATCTCCTAAAGAGATAGAGACTTGTGCGCACATAGTGGGATGCGCTGTTAGTTATGGAATTGTGGAAAGGGAGACAACATGCATAAGATTTTGTGAGGGGCACGCCAGAGCATGGGTACACAGTATTAGAAGCGTACCGTTATATGCTTGAGTTGACAAACCAAGGTAGCAAGACAGTTGAAGTGGGACAAGAATATGATGTTTAAAATATTTTTTGTTGCTTACGATTCTGCTATAAGGGGTTTTGTAAACATGAAAAAGGTGTTGGCTGTTGATAGTTGCTTTATGACGGGAAAGTATGGAGGTACATTGTTGGTGGCCACTGTATAGGACATCGAGATCACAACTATCCTGTTGCATGGTGTGTGGTTGACTCTGAGAATGACAGTCGTGGACTTGGTTTTTTCAGTAATTACGTACGATGTGCCTGACAGTGACGAGTTGTGCATAATATTCGATAGGCACCACTCTATAAAGAAGTGGATGCCACTATTTACCATCAGAACACTCACAGATTCTGTATGAGGCACCTTAGTGAGAACCTAAAACAAAGTTTAAGTGTGCTGGCCTCCTTCATACATACTACATGGCAACAAAAGCTTATCGGGTTGATGAATTTGAGGAGCACTTCCAACAAATCCGAATCAAGGATGTGAGTTACAAGTATCTTGAGCATGATGTTGGTTTTGAGCGATGGAGTAGAGCTTACTTTCCTGGAAGAAGGTTTAATGTCATGACCATGAACATAGTCGAGTCCAAATTCGAAATTTTTAATAGAAGAGAGTTTATAATAGTTACACTTTTTGATGCAATTAGAGGACATTGTCACGGTGGTTCCATGAGCATCGTATGAAGTCAGATAATTTTACTACAACCCTTGTTCTGTCAGTTAAAAAATTATTGCGAGAATGTATGGAACTGCAAATGCACTGTTTGCCTATCCTCTTAATGCTCAAGAGGTCACTGTGCATGGCTATGGTCCGGATGCCCTAGTTAACCTTGTTAGTAAAACTGCAGCTATAAAGTGCTTGACACAACGTTTACCTTGTCCCATGCACTAGCAGCACTGAACACCAACGGAAGCCGAATTTTGGTTCAAGAATTACATGGAACTTTGCTTCCCTCTGTATATGGCAAATCACTACATGCTAGCTTATTCAGAAACGAATCTAGTGCCTTCAGAAGAGCAGTGGGTAGTGCCGCCAGACTTGGCTGACATTATCATCCATCAGCTATCAAGAAGACAACAAATGGAGGAGAAAACGAGTTAAGCGTCTTCCATAACCTCTGAGGTTCCCGGAAGAGAATACGTGCTCAATTTGTAAGCAACTTGGCCACAAAGAAGCAGTTGCCAGAAGTAATCCATGCCGATCCAAAATTAGGCGAAGAAGGATGAAATTCAGGGAGTTACTAAGGCCATCCGTTGATGAGTTATTGTTTTCAATTATGATGTTTTAAATTTTATTGTTAACTGAATAAATTATTCTTTATATTAGCATTCTTGTACATGGTCTAATATTGTTGGTGATTTTAGTTTGGAATTAGGTTGTCAAATTGAGGAGAAAATATGAAATTAATAGTGTTGGTAATTAGTTTGTCAAAATTCAAGAGAAAAGATGGAAAAGATGTGTATGCCCATGATCGCTTAAGCGACAAAGGGTTTTCATACAGGATCGCTTAAGCGATATCATGGATCGTTTAGGTGATCGTGCACCTGGGCAGATATTGATTATGCCCATCACATGATCACTTAATCGACCAAGCGAAAAAGAGAAGAAATCGCTTAAGCAATATCACAGATCGGTTAAGCGTCATGCCATGGAGATATTGATTCTACCTATCACTGACGCTTAAACGATCTACGATCGTCTAATCGACCAAGTGAAAAAGAGAAGAACGCTTAAGCGATATCACGGATCGCTTAAGGATCATGCACCTGGGCAGTATTGATTACCCATCACATGATCGCTTAATCGACCAAGTGAAAAAAAGAAGAATCGCTTAAGCGATATCACGGATGCTTAAGCGATCATGCACCTGGACAGATATTGATTCTGCCCATCACATGATCGCTTAAGCGACCCTGTGTAAACAAAGTTCCTTTGACATTAAATAGATTTTTTGTGCAAATGGTTTTGCAGAGTTACAAATCCGTACATAAAATGTTAGTTGTTGGCAATAAAGTATTCTTTATCGAACGAATCATATGGAGCTGTACATATGCAAAACTATCTGCACAAACAATCTGTTGATTAGTCTTCAAACTTTGTTTACTCCTTAAAATAATAACTCTTTTAAAAATAGACCAAGAAGAATCTCAAGAGTGTAACATTTATCAATGCTCCAAAAATTTCACGTCTTCTTCTTTATCCATATCTCAACCGTGAAGCCATTTTATTGCTCGAACTTTTACATATAGGGTTTACGATTGTTCAATGGACCATGACTGTTATATTTTTATTAAACATATAGTTCTTGTACATCTATATCAAACATTTATGGTGTAGAATGTTTACGTCTATATTAAATATATAGGGTGTGCGATTCGTTCAGTGGAACATGACCGTTATTATTTTAATTAAACATATAGTTCTTTTATGTCTATATTAAATATATGGTGTAGATATTTACGTCTATATTAAACATATGTCCATAAAATTGGGAGATAAAATGAAGTAAATTACCCTTAATTGTAAAGTGATCCCGTCTATTTGCCTATTGCTTAAGAGGTTACAGCAGTTGTGCTGAAACACTTATTGTGATAACAAGAGTGAGGCGTTGTTCATAGTGAAAAACTTTCTGAAAAATTCTGGCACTCTTTTGGTCTGCAAAGTGCCAGAATTTTTGGTTACAGAGTTTAATTATATTTATCGGTTAAGCGATCCTATATACATAAGCCATGATTTGCTTAAGTGATATCTCGCATCGCTTAAGTGAGCATGCTTAATTTCCTTTGTACTGTACAATAATCATTCTCAAATTCAAGGGTAGAGATTTGGGTCAAAGAGAACTAGATAACCATGCAAGCTTAGTGAACATATCTTCTTCTTTTTTCTTCAGAACATAAAGGGTGCGTTTGGTTGAATATTCCTATCCATATTCCCAAAATATTTGTTTGTTTAACTATTTAGTAAATATTAGTTTATATTTTTAATTATTTTTAGACCCCTTAAGTTTATTAATATCAAATACCCCCAAGAAAAATTTTAAAATTTAACAAATACACCCCCACCTACCCACGGTGCCAGATTCCAGCTACCACCGTGGAAATCTTGCCGGAAAAGGACGTTACGATGCAGACCGGTCGGATCTGGCGGGTAGGGTGTCGATATGGCCTTTTCCGGCCACATCGACCATGAAAATTGCCGGAAAATACCAGATCTACAGCCAGATCTAGCTGTCGACGACCGCAAAAGTTCAGATCTGGCCGTCATGGACAACCAAATATATGGCCGTCGTTGTCGGTCAACGATGACCATTTCTTTGGTTGTCCATGACGGCCACATCGGTGAATTACCACCGATGGTCGTTTGTAGGCAGTTGTGACACATTCCGGCTACTATCAACGGTGGTTGTCGGAATCTGGGAAGTATGGGTGGGTGAGGGTGTTTTTGTTAATTTTTAAACTTTTTTTCCAGGGGTATTTAATAAAATTAATAAACTTAAGGGGTCTTAATTAATTAAAAAAATGAACTAATATTTCCTAAATAATTAAACAAACAAATATTTTGGGAATATGGATAGGAATATTCAACCAAACGCACCCTTTATGTTCTGAAGAAAGAAGAAGAAGATATGTCCATTAAGCTTGCATGGTTATCTAGTTCTCTTCGACCCAAATCTCTACCCTTGGATTTGAGAATGATTATTGTACAGTAAAAAAGAAATTAGGCACGATCGCTTAAGTGATGCGAGATATCACTTAAGCAAATCATGGCTTATGTATATAGGATCGCTTAACCGATATATATAATTAAACTTTGTAACCAAAAATTATGGAACTTTGCAGACCAAAAGAGTGCCAGAATTTTTCAGAAAGTTTTTCACTATGAACAACGCCTCACTCTTGTTATCACAATAAGTGTTTCAGCACAACTGCTGTAACCTTCTTAAGCGACTAAGGCTAAATAGACGGGACCGCTTTACTGATTAAGGGTAATTTACTTCAATATTTATCTCCCAAGTTTATGGACATATGTTTAATATAGACGTAAACATTCTACACCATATATGTTTAATATAGACGTAAAAGAACTATATGTTTAATTAAAATATAATAACGGTCATGTTCCATTGAACGAATCGTACACCCTATATATTTAATATAGACGTAAACATTCTACACCATAAATGTTTGATATAGATGTACAAGAACTATATGTTTAATAAAAATATAATAACAGTGATAGTCCATTGAACGAATCGTAAACCTTATATGTAAACCTTAATAAAAAAAAAACAAGGCTATTTACTAAACACTTTCAAACTACATGACATTTTAATTAAATTTGAACTTTATATGGCCTTTTAATAAAATGCCCCATTAATGGGGGTTAGGATATTGAAATGAAAAAAATAATTAATAATCCTAAGTATTAAATAAATGGATCATGGAAAAATGAAAGGAACTAACAAAAATAATAGATTAATAGAATAACCTTAGCCTACTTAGTTTTATGTACGATCACTAACTAACAAAGACCAAGTGTTATTTTCACATTATATTGGACCTATCGAAATTTCAACACCAAAAGAAAAGTGTAATTAATTCACTTTTTGACTGTACCAAATAGCAAAATAAAAAATATACATGGAAGACAGCTGTAACTTTGCAAAACCATCTGCACAAGCAATCATTCAAATTTTAAACTTAGTTTACTTCTTTCTTTTACAATTAGACCAAGAAGAATTTCAAAAGAGTATAATATTTATTAAATGCCCTAAAAAATTCATTCTCTTCTTCTTCGTCCATATCTCAACTCTCAAGTCATTTTCTTGCTCGAACTCTTAACATCTTTATGTTCCGAGGAAAGAAGAAGAATATCTGTTCACTAAGCTTGCATGGTTACCTAGTTCTCTTCAACCCTTCAAACTTCATGAGGTATTTCTCGCTTTTTCTTTGTTTATGCAAAACAAAATATTTTTTTTTTTCTTGTTGTCAATTTTCTCAGCGATCATGTGTATTTAGACTTAGTTGCTTAAGAGATCTGGTGGTATTTATGATATCGCTTAATCGATTCTAACATTTTACACTTGGTCGCTTAAGAGATTTACGATCGCTTAAGCGATCACGAACTAAGAATACATAAGTGTGTAACGACTTCTTTCTACTATCATATTCATATAACATGTTAATGAAAACACAAATATACTTATCAAAATAGTTGGGCCCAAAAATTTTTCTTTACTTAATATATACATTCTTTACATAGTATAGTATCATTTGTACAAAAAGACTCTCAAAACAGGGGACAGTGTAGTCAAGTCTCCCCGCTTACCGACGTCCATCCGACCATGTCCTCACCTATGTCCTGCAAAAACATAGAAAACAACGGGGTGAGCACAAAGATGCTCAGTAAGTAATCCTCTACTCCGCTATCCCCGTGTATCACCTTTCAATTCTTTCCTTACTCTTGTCACTTTCGCATATTCAATCTCTCTTGTTCTTTCTCTGTTTCTACTGTTCTTTTCTTCCTCTCTATTCTCATCAGCTATGAGAGATAGCATGATAACATGTATGGATGAGATTCATATGCACTAATGCAAGGCAATGCATTTTCTTTCTTTTCTTGTCTTTCTCATTCTTATTCTTTATTATTCTATTCTTTGCCGATCGGTCTTGGTCGATGCATGGATTCGGAACCCTTGACCATGTGAGTGTACTCTCTCTCGTGTATAGCTCTCCTCCGCATGTATTCTCACGGCTATACAAATTCTTTTGCTCATTCTCATTCCGCTCTCTCAAGGCGGAGACCGCTCTCTCATGACGGTTTACATGCGGGAAATTTCTACACTCACGAGCTCCCCATCGCACAACCAATTAACTTTTCTCTTCTTTAGCACTTTCTATTCATTTTATTCTCTAGTGCTAATTTTTCCTTTTTCTTTGTTCTAAGAGAATTTATTCTTTTCTTTATCTCTATTCTTAGAATGTTTCTTCCTCATTACTCATATTTCTTTCTTTGATGATTACACATATAAACATATGCATATGGATGACTCATGCCTAGAATCTTTCTTATATGCATTCATGAAATGCAAATATGTTATGTTGCATATAGTAAGGTTCTCTACTTCTACTCATGCTTCTCCTAGGCATTTCATCAAACAATATGTGTGCATACATAAACCCTACTCTCACTATAGTTCTACTTCTTTCTTAACCATCCAAAATTGGAGTTCAACCCCTTCAAATTATCACACATCCTGCAAAGAAATACACTTCAAATATTCCTCTCAAATTCTTCTAATTCTATCCATACTTCTACCAAAATTAATCAACACAATCCACCCTTCTCATGGTGGAAATTTCTCCATAAATCAACATTAAACTCATTCATAAATTCATCAACTCATTTCAAACATAAAAATCCAAGCATTAATCATATATAAATCTCTACACATCATTCAATCATGCAAATCATAACTTGGGTGGATTTACTTACCTTATACTCAAGTAGAATCCACTTTAATATATCATATTTTCTCCACTCTTTCCCATTTTACCCTTACTCTTTCTTAGAATTCCACCTTTGCCCTTTAATTCCTTGCAAATGCACCCCCCATTTAAACTATTCTCCAGAAAATTTCCTTACAATTCACTCCCCACTTTTCCTAGTAATTACGGGTAGAATGGTCATTTTGCCCTTATGGAAAAATATCTAAAAACTTCATTAACCTTTTCAACTGGACTGTCGCTGCGGCGAAGAACTCTCTGTCGCCCCTGCGAAGAATTACAGAACCGACACCGCAATTACAAAGCCAGCGTCGTTGCGGCGAAGATTATTCTTCGCCCCAACGAAGACTGAAATTCAAACATTCACCAAGCCTCAACCAAAATCAGTGCAAACACTTAACCAAACCAACTCATCCATCCAACTAAGGGTCAACCAACTGAAAATAACACCATGCAAGCTCAAATGAGAACAATTCAATAAACATTCAAGCAGTACAACACAATTTAACTACGTACCTCAAGTGGGGCGTTACAAAGTGCCCACACGAACAATCACTTAAGAGATTCTGCCCAAATCTATGATTGCTTAAGCGATCATTTACGAGGCCGAATCAACATCTGCCTAGATTTATGATCGCTTAAGCGATCCCTTGGTATTGCTTAAGCGATTTTTCGCTTTTACTCTTAGTTGCTTAAGCGATTTCAGATCGCTTAAGGGATCATTTACGAGGCAGAATCAACATCTGCTCGGATCTATGATCGCTTAAGCAATCCTTTGGTATTGCTTAAGCGATTTTTCACTTTTACTCTTGGTCGTTTAAGAGATCATTTACGAGGCAGAATCAACATCTGCCCAGATCTATGATCGCTTAAGTGATTATTCGCTTTTACTCTTGGTCGCTTAAGCGATTTTAAATCACTTAAGCAATTATTTGAGGAAATTTCTTGGTTGCTTAAGAGATATATGTGGTCGCTCATATATCACTTAAGCGATCATGGGCAAAACAGATTTTTCCTACATTTCTCTTGAATTTCGAAATAACTGTGATTGTGATACATTTCGACCTCACTCATTTTCCTCCCAAATCTGAAAAGAATAAGCAGCAAAATTAAGTAATTTATATCAATCTAATTCATCACAAATCAAAATAGACATCAATGTAATTGAAAGTTTAAACTTAAAATTATCCATAATAGTGCCAAAACACAATAAATCCTAAGACATTTAACTCCAGTTTTGATTGTAATAAAATTTCCTCCACCTAGACAATTGCAAAGAAAACCCAATTCCAAGTACCATTTTTCCTCTCATTTCCCTTCCATACATTCCCATTTCTCTCCTGTGACAACCCCTGCCACTTTGAGAAGTTTTCGAATTTTGTATAATCACTGTCTGAGATCATTGTTTTCTACCATGCCTTGCCAGCAACCTTGATTTCAGATGCTGCCACTTTGAGAAGTTTTCGAATTCTGTGTAATCACTGTTTGATATCATTGTTTGGTACCATGCCTTTCCAACAACCTTGATTGTAGATGCCTCCTCCTGGCCACCAGCCTTGATTACTGATGCCTTGCCGGCAGCCTACTCTGACAGCTGAAGCCAGTTTGAGAAGTTTCTTCTCATTGTTTGCCAGCAACCTGCAAAATTATGTGGCACACCTGTAGCCACGTCAGCTTTTCTAGATAAAAAACAAAAATAAAAAAGGTTTTCACAGCCAATTTGTTAAATGCAAACTTGGGATGTCCGGGGAGTAAAATTTTCTCTCTTCATGAACCCAAGTTATGGAGTGCAAGATTGAGAAGTTCATTGACTCCGTCTATTTCGGTAAAGCTCTGTATAAGCATGATACCTGCAGCATCAGCACCACAACCCAAGTATCAACATCAATATCACATAAACTACAAAATTCAAAGTCCAAGTTCATACCTTTTGATTGGGTTATGGTCACTAAAACAGATCCATTTCCCCATGGAAGCACTCAACATCCCAATGCTCCCGACAGTTGCTCATTGTTTCATCATTCAAGCCGTCCATCGAGGTGTTGGTCATGTCGAACTGAATAAATTTAAGGGCATATGCCGCACAATCAACACTACAATAGGAAGAAGACATTAGCATTAGAATCATCTTATAGAACAATTGTATTATGTAAGTTAGTTCTATACAAAATTTACCTTGACTCATTTGTTAAGACAGGAATGCGCTTGACTGGCCACTTTCCGATCAATACTTGATCACCAAAGTCCTCAAACATGCTGTTGTCGTGCAACAGCCGTGGGAACAACAATGATATTGGCTCCAACTCGGTCTCCAACTGCTTGTCTCGACAAATAGTTGGGTTGCAATCAAGGATGTTCAACAACCCATCTTCTAAAAGCGTAACGACTACTATCCAATGCATATCCTTGATGATGATGATGCAGTAGACTCTTTTAAGCTTTGCCCAACTGTAGCCATATTTGGGCCTTTCCCCCCGTACATACTGCATCATCCTATCATCAAACTTAAAATTATCAGGGATGGAGTCCAAGTCTTCTGGGCCTAATTTTTTTCGCTTGGCTCCTTTTGCTGCACCTCTACCAACGATCTTTTTAATTAAATTGCGATATGTCAAAACAAGTATTTGGCCAAACGCCACATCAGTGATGGCACAGTTGGGATACAATAGATCACTATTACCGGTCTGTCGTAGCCTTATCAGTGCCAATACCTCATCGATGTGCTGCATCAAATAAAAACAACATGATAAGTATGGAAAACATAAGCAAAAATAGGGAAAATTAAGCGAAAATAACTCACCGAGTCCTCAAGCCACCTGCCCATTGTCAACAACTGTTCAAACCATTCTCGACGATAATCCCCTGTCTTACACTCTACATGGCCATCACTTCCTGATTCATAGTAATAGACATAGGAGAGTTTTTTCTTTTCCTCCTCTATCGGCCTATACAAATCGACCTTTGAGTCTATTTTTGCTTGCCCACTTCCTCCCCCTTCCTCCATTTGTACATCCCCGCTTCTTTCGCCTCCCACTTCACCCTCCTCCATTATTACTACCCCACTTCATCCACCAACCTCCTTAACCTCCTCTATTTTTGCTTCTTTCTCTATTTGTTTCTTAATTTTCCTCTTCTTTCCATGTGTTACTACCATGTAAGGCGATTTCACAAACTTGCTCTTTCGGCTCTCTCTTTTTAGCCCAGGTTGCACTTCAACCACCTTTAATACTCCACCAATTTCCTCCTCCACCATACCAACTTTCTCTGCCACCTTATCCACTTTCTCCTTCACCCTTTTCATCTGCTTTTCCATCTTGTCAAACCTGTCATAATCGACTGTTGTAAAACTCTCAAACAGGCTGTTTATGAGGTCAACCACCTCATTCTCCCGATGCCGACGTCTCGACAAAGCGGTACTTGTTATACCAGTTTACTGAGGCATACGAACCTCTTCCTCCCTTTCCTCCTCCTCCTCCTCCCTCCCGCCGATTGGAGCTTCATCATCCTCGGCGTCAACTACATTCTCAAGCAGTGGCCCTGTAACTACCGTCTCATGCGTGACCCCTGCTAGGTCCCGCATCAGGTAGTCTATCCGTTCATCCCTTTCATCCTCCAATGGTTCAAAAGATGCGACATACTCCTTTTCTGCTTCATCCCTAGTAGTGGTGAGAAAGGGACGGACGACTCCCTACAATAAGAAATAAAATCAATCCGATTGAAGCGACATTTTAAAGCAACTGCATATTCAAAAGCTTAATCTTTTAATCTTACTCGAGCCGCTTCAATTTCAATGTCTATTTGGTCATAATCCCAATGGGTACACTTCTCGACATGCCACCGCAACATCCTAGGAAATTGTTGTCGCACATTCGAACTCTTCCTCCTCCCCCCCGCCTTAGCGAAGACAGGGACGACCTCATACATCTAAGCCTACAATGTAAAAAAATAGTCCATATCATAATTCAAACACATATATTACAAAAAATATAACAAAAAGCTATTAATATTTACCTGCATTGCCCATGGGAAGCCAAACAAATTGTACGTGCTCGATTTATCCTTCTCGACCCATTGGGACTGCTTTAACGCCATGTCTTTCCCTTGCAAGGAGTCCATGGTTCGCTTAAATGATACCAGTCCCCACGGATAAGAATTAAAGAATTCCAAGTTGCTTGCAAACCTCACCCAATCCATATCAACGACTTTTGTTGAGTCACCAACCATTAGGATCGAATGTAAGAACAATACCAAGCACAATTTGAACTTCTTTGAATCCCTAAACCGAACTCTCTCTAAATTCTATCCTCTGCTCTAAATCGCATCCTGTGGTAGACGTTTCCCCTGCAAAACCTTGTTAGCCAACCTTTTGGCTGCCGTACTCTCCTTTATTGCCTTTGCCTCATCCTCATTTGGCATTTTCCCACATCCTAAGCTGGTCACCAACGCATATTCCATCATTCCAAAACGTAGTGGCTTTCCATCCACCACGAACCACATTTCTTGCTTTTTTTTTTTTTTTTTTGGCTGAGTGCAGCAACATATAATGCACTCCCTATCCCCAGAATGCCTTTTTTCCAATTTGTTCCGATTTTAAAAAACTGACCGAAACAAGTCTCTTTAAATTGTTCTTTACCATTCCTCAATCCACCTAAAATCCCCTTTATTCTCTCAAAAACATCTCAACTCGACCTGACCATCACCCTTACAGGGAAGTACGGTACATTATCGCTGACAATTTCCAACCCGTAGTCTTTATAGTTTACGGTCTGCACAGACTGCACAATCAATATAAACAAAATATCAGCAACAAAAATAAACCAAAACAACTAATAAACAAAATATCAGCAACAAAAAATTACCTCTGTGGTCGCTTAAGCGATTTCGAATTGCTTAAGAGATCTTGATTCTATTAGGAAATGGTCCATATACGTAGCGGAAAACAAAAAAAACATAATAACAATGATCTTTCCCATTGAGCCAAGATCAAAGGTACAATTTTACAGTTTATATTAAAGTGGAAATCTGCAGAAAATTAATCATGAGTTTAGAAAAACATACGCATGTTTAGAGGCTCCTCCAAATTTGCCAATGAACGTTTTTGCTACCGACTCAAGTGTAGGATCGAACCTACATAGTCCACACGAAGACAATCGCAAAGAACTAAGGAGAGATTTGCTAGATCCTCCTTAGCTTTAAGATTAAAGAAGAAAAAAATCAAATGAATTGATTTTGGGCAAAATGGAATGCTGCCGTGGGAGAGGAAATGGAGCTGTGGGGTTTTCTTTTACAAACGAAAAAGTGAATAATAAAAATCTTACCCATTTCACAAATAACATTTTTCTTTTATAGTAAATTGAGTTGTCCTATTCCTATATGGAATAGGCTTGGGCTCCAACCCAAACACCCCATATTACCAAACACTTCCAATTAAATATTTTATTTTTGTTTCATCATTATCTCAATTAAAATCAATTAATATATATTTAATCTATATATTAACATTTAACAATAATGATGATTTAATTAAATATATGCGAACACATATTTAAACGTAATTTCACTTATTTAATTTTTCTAATAAATTAAATAAAAGCTATGACCTCAGCAAATTTAATTGTACTGTAAAATTACCAAAATACCCTTTCACCTAAAAAGACGAAAATGTCCTTCTTTCTTTTTGAGTCTTAAATTATCTTCTATGTGTGTGACCCATAGGCTTCTCATTATACCGGCAGTGTATAGTATCGCGATTAACACCAATTAATCATCTCACTAATACATGGACGAAGATTGGCCCCTAGCAAGGCATCATGGCCACCCGATAGATTCGGATTTAGCAAAGTAGCTACCTGTCAACGATATGGTTACTATACAATTCGATTCTTTCATTATATGTTATCTCGACAAGATGAAGGCATAGAAATAGTGTCAACCTTTGGTTACTCTCGATATTATGTATTCAGTTACTAGACCAATGACTTGTATTATAATCCGGATAGAGCAACAACTCAATCCCATCGTGGTCACAGTTTTAGTGTCATTGCCATATACTGAATTGCGCCGTGAGATAACTTCTCCCGTACCCGGAAGTGATGAATCCTCTATCAATCCACAATAGTCTTGATACACTCCTTGATGCAGCCAATCACCACCATATTGACAGCTCTAAATAGAACTGCATTAGGCTAGTATCAAACTGCACCAATCGGTGCACAAGGCGCTTCGGTGATCTCAAGTCTAAGGATCACATGCACCACCATTCGTTAGAGGATTTGTTCCATAGACACTGGGGTTACCATCCATATGAAATCCTTTGGTGGGTTAGTCTAGTGAACTTGCTACGGTATATCTGCCTACAGTAAGCACCCATGTGTTGCACTAGGTTGTCACCAAACAACCTTGACAAGTGTGATCAGTCACTGCCTTTCGACAGGGTCGTTCAACACTATGATAGCCTTAACGTATTATCTGTGCCCTTACTTCAGAATAATATTGGGGCTACAGACCTTTTTAGAATGGCCACCATATGTGCTCATAGGGTTCTCACTATCAGGATTTGAAACACTTGATACCCTCGTCATGGTTCTACTATTCTAAGGACATATATCAATACATATTGCAATAATAATGATTTACGCGATATAGAATAAAATGCCTTTTATTGATTAATGAACATTATTACAAAGAGTCAATTCTACAATAATTGATTGGCTCTAAGGCATCTACTCTAACATATTCTGCCTCGTGCAAAATCTCTTAAGCGATCTGAAATCGCTTAAGCAGCCAAGAGTAAACTGAATGAATCGCTTAAACGATACAAAAGATCGCTTAAGCGATCTTAGATCTGGGCAGATGATTTTGCCTCGGACAAGATCGCTTAAGCGACCAAGAGTAAAGATGAATTGCTTAAGCTATACAAAAGATCGCTTAAGCGATCTTAGATTTGGGTAGATGATTCTATCTCAGACAAGATCGTTTAATCAATTTGGAATCGCTTAAGCTACCATGAGTAAAAGAGATGAATCGCTTAGGCGATACAAATGATCGCTTAAGCGATCTTAGATCTAGGCAGATGTTGATTCTGCCTCGGACAAGATCGCTTAAGCAACAATGAGTAAAAGAGATGAATCGCTTAAGTGATACAAATGATCGCTTAAGTGACAGTACAGAGCAATACTCCCAAAACAAATATGTAGCCTTTCTTCGTCGGCCTCCTCGTCGCCTGCATTCTCGTCGGCCTCTTCCTCCTCGCTGGACTCCTCCTTGTCGCCTGAATTCTCGCTGGCCTCCTCCTCTTCAGAATTGTTTTGCGATTCTTCTCTCTGTTGTTGTGCCGTTGTCGTCTCCTCTGCTTGTGGACCACTTTCACTGATCGGATGATCCACTAGAGCAGCCATTGAACTGCTTGCGCCACCGGACTCTAGTATTCGAAGTGGCGTTGGGTTTTCCTCCTCATTGTGAATGTCAGCCATGGTTTAGGATTGAATTTGGTTTGAAAATTTGTAGGTTCGATCGGAAATCTGGACTGTGTAGCTGAAAATCGCAGAGGTTCCGTTTAGGGTTTAAGAAATTGATTTTATGATTGAATTTGGTGTGAAAATTTACAGTTTCGATCGGAAATCTGGATTGTATCACCGGAAATTACAGAGATTCCGTTTACGGTTCAAGAAATCGATTTTAGGATTGAATATGGTGTGAAAGTTTGGAGTTTCGATCGGAAATCGCAAAGTCTCCGTTAAGGGTTTAAGAAATTGATTTTTGTCCTAATCAGCGATTTGAATGGGTGAGACAAACTTTCAAATTTCAAATTTTAAAATACTTTTATTAATTATAATTTTGTCCACATATGTTTTAATCTTTTCATTTTAACTTATTTTACATGTTTAATAAATCTTAGTTGTGCCACGTCAACTTCTCTAAATTAAAAAAAAAATGAAAAACATTTCCAAGGCATTTTGTTAAATTAGAACTTTGGGAGGGCCGGAGAGTTAAATTTTCTCATAAATTTCTCTGACACACCATCGCTCCTTCATTTCATTCAAGTCTAAGCAAAACACCATCTCTCGTGCGCGTGAACTCAATTGAGAGTGTCAATTGGTAAGTCTTTCGCAGTAACTTCTCTTTTGCCGCTTTGTTTCAAATTTTAAGTTACAGTTGTTGAAACCCTAGAATCGACTTCTGCTTCATTTACATTTATTTGAATTGTCAATGGATTTTGACTTCACTTTTGTGTTTCCTTTGGAGCTAAATTGTGAACTCTGACTTCGTTTGTGAGCTGTAAATTGTCTTGAATTTTGTAATAGTATTTTTTGGGTAATGGTTTAATTATGCTTCTGAAACACTCTCTAAGTTTTAAGAGCAACTCAAAAGGCATAAAAGCTTCTTATAAATACTGGTTACGTGGAGTTTAGCTTAGAATCATGGTTTGGTTAGCATTTTGGAGGTGCTGAGGATTGATTTCCTTGTTTTAGCAGTGTATCTATGATTTCTGGCTCTCGTTGTTGCTGCTGAAGATTATACTTTATTTTGGTTCTCCGATAGAAGGTGGATTATTCGGTAATTCATCATGCACATAAAACAGGTACGTCTGGATCTTAGATAAAGTCATGTACTAAATATTTTTTAAGGTTTTTTTTTTTTTAATTATTTTCGATGTTGTTGTTGAACTATTTAATACTGGGTTTCAATACAGGTTATAATTGAAGGGTTTAAGAGCTACAGAGAACAAATTGCTACTGAGCCCTTCAGCCCAAAAATTAATTGTGTTGGTAATGATGTCCTCCTTATCATCCTTTGTCTTTTCATTCTTTTGTTAAGTAATTACTCCACCTGAAAGCTTAAGCTTAGAGATAAGGCTCCAGCAAATAGTATTTAAGCTCTAGCACATTCCCTCACCTGCAAAGTAGGTGGACTGTACACAATTACAGCCACAAATGCCTCTATAACCACAATCATTTCAAGAACAAAACTAGAAACCAAACAAAATGGAATCTAATGAAAATGGCTAAAGACCTGGAATATTATGGAAAGATTAGATTTTAGTTTTATTGATATGCATATCATTTTCTATCTTTATTTTAGTTCAATATGATGATTTAACTTGATACCTAATAAATTTTTCTACACCTTTTTAATAATGGCTTCCGTAGTTGGTGCTAATGGATCTGGCAAGACAAACTTTTTCCATGGTGAGTAACTGAGTGCGTGGTCATTACTATGTAGTTTTTATTTGTTGACCAGGAGTTTTTATTTTTAATGCAACCTGTTTTTTGGATGTTAAATTGTAGCTATTCGTTTTGTTTTGAGCGACCTCTTCCAAAACTTGCGTAGTGAAGATAGACATTCATTACTCCATGTAAGTTTCACTACCATTTTACTCATTCTCAGGTTATCATGCTTTCTGATCATTTTGATATGGTTGAATTTAATACTTTAATATTGGGCAGGAAGGTGCAGGGCACCAAGTTTTATCTGCATTTGTGGAGATTGTTTTTGATAATTCTGACAATCGCATCCCGGTAATATTCTGCAACCTTTTTCTTGTCTTTGGTGATTGAATGTAAATTCTGACTTTTGACTTTTATTATCAAGGGACAGAATTATTTTATTTGTAAAGAAGTTATTACATATTGTCTTCTATTTTGATCTATATTCTGAATGAATATGTATGAGTTATAAAAGTTGTATATCTACGCTTTTTGGATTAGCTGGTATCCACAAATTATCTGTCCTTTCCATCTATCGACAAATGGACAAAGAGAGAGGTAAAGTGATTGCTTGAGAGTGGCCATCTTGAAGGAATATTGCTCTTTCTTTGCTCATACTGCCTATTTCATGTGTAGTGGCAACAATATCCAGTTTTGATAGGAAAAAGAGATAGGATATTTCTCCTTATGTAAACGATATCCTCACCTTCATAGATTGTGCCCTTTTTGAAATGTATACTTCTATTCTAGTTGATGATTTTTGTTTGGATGATGCAGTTTCGTCATGAAGACTGTGAGTTGGAACGTTAGGGGTTTGGGGAATCATGGGAAAACAAGAGTAATTAAGGAGATTATTAGGAAAGTTTCTTTTAGTATAGTAAATTTTCTGGATAATAAATAAGATTTGATTGATAGTGACGTTTTTGGGAGTATGTTGATCATCCATTGTTAGGTGGATCAAGGGTACCTTGGTTATGTTGTCAAATTAGGGGATTTTTCTGTGGGTTTCTGTCTCAAAACACTTACGAAGATACTTCTTTTTTATTTATTCATCTAAATTGGCTTGGGGCTGTGGGTTGACTGTGGTTGTGCTTTTGGGCTGTTCTGGGGATTTTTTTTGTTCTAATTGAAATTAGTAAAATGTTACTCTTGCTTCTGTACTCCATGACAGGTTGATAAGGAGGAAGTGCGCTTGCGTCGAACAATTGGTTTGAAGAAGGATGAATATTTCTTGGATGGAAAGCACATCACGTAAGTATCTTCCTTTTTCGTGGGTTTGGTGATAATCTATTTTCTATATTTAATGTGTGCTTTAGTAAATTGAATATAACATAATTTGCAGGAAAACTGAGGTTATGAATTTATTGGAGAGTGCTGGATTTTCTCGTTCTAATCCGTACTATGTAGTGCAGCAAGGAAAGGTATGATGCTTCTGCGTATTTAAATTTATTGTTATCAGTTAAATTTTTGTAGTTATATGTTGTATGTCTTTAATTTTTTCATTGCTCTGGTTAATAGATAGCTTCTTTGACACTGATGAAAGATTCTGAGCGGCTGGATTTACTTAAGGAAATTGGTGGCACCCGAGTTTATGAGGAGAGACGTCGTGAAAGTTTGAAAATTATGCAAGAAACTGGCAAGTCATTGAGTTATTTATTTTCTTGTTCCTATGGCAGTGGTATGTAACATAACATGTATATTTTCTGCTTTAGGCAACAAAAGACAGCAGATAATTCAAGTTGTCAACTACTTGGATGAGAGACTCAGGGAACTGGATGAAGAGAAAGAAGAGCTGAGAAAATACCAGCAGCTTGACAAGCAGAGGAAATCTCTAGAATACAGCATTTATGATAAGGAACTTAATGATGCTCGGCAGAAATTGGTGGAGGTCAGTTAAATCTGATATTTAGTGATGCTAAGGTTTATGTGCCTTGATTAAGATTAGTCTTGAAAAGTGTTGCTCTGTCATGCATACAGGATATCCACTATAAATTTGGCTTGCTGAAGATCCATCTTTTTCATGACTAATATGTAAATTTATTAGGATATGCAGTCAAAGGGTTG
Organism: Pistacia vera; assembly: GCF_008641045.1. Lineage (NCBI taxonomy): Eukaryota > Viridiplantae > Streptophyta > Magnoliopsida > Sapindales > Anacardiaceae > Pistacia > Pistacia vera. The sequence goes on from NW_022196298.1 coordinate 1,126,574, forward strand.
ATGCCTGAGGCCCAGAAAGTGATCAAATTAATTACCAGCTTTTCATCTTCTGTTACTAACTCGTGATTGTGTGGGAATATACTCATACCAGACTAGGCTCCTATTTACAGGAGGCCAAAACCCTTATAACAAACTAAAGTTAAAGTCTAAACTACCCTTTGACAAAGCAAACTGTAATAAAACATAAAAAATATGGAGCAAGAACAGAACCCCTAAAATATATAGGCTGTGGTGTGCATTTGCATTTGCATGGACATATATGTATATGTGTTTATTTTTGTTTGATGCAATATGCATTGTGCAATTTATTTGAATGGTTAAAAATTCAAAACTTTGTAGGGGGTTTTTAGAGAATTGAGTTTGGTTTAAGGAATAAGAAATTTTATTAATGCTTGTTGTTTGATCCTGTGGCTCTAATTTTAGCATTTCCCGTATAGAACTTCGGATAAAAAATTGACAGCTAGTAGAAATTTAGGTTACAGTTACACCCATAAAACGATTGGAGTATTTTCTTGCTCTGCAATGGATGATTTGTTCTTATAAACTGAAGAATTTAGTGCTATGTCATTCAAGGGTTAGTCAATGTAGGTAATACTTCAGATAAATAGCAGTCTGTATTATGTTAAGCATGCTAGTGTGTAGTGTACTGTTACACCTTTATCTAATCTTAATATGCATCTTTTGTCTTTACTCCATTTGGTGGTTCCCCTCTGTCCACTCTCAATTTTTTAAAAAATAAAATGAAATAGATTTGTTGCCTGTAAAATCCTCTGTGAGGAGTTTTTTCAAGCGCCCAACTTATTTTAACTTTTTTAATTTGCTTGCAGTATAAATTTTCACTTTGTAATTAGATTCTGCGTGAGGGTCTGAACTCCTGATTTATTAGGGCCGTAGGTTTGATGCTTATATTTCTCTCCTTGATCAGGTTGAAGAAGCTAGAACCAAGCGTTCTGAAATATCAACTAAGATGTATAACAGTGTGCTGGATGCTCATGAAAAGTCCAAGGATGAAGAAAAGAAATTGAAAGAAATTATGAAAGAAGTTCAAGCATTAAACAAAGAAAAAGAAACAGTTGAAAAGCGACAAACTGAAGCACTGAAGAGGCAGACAGCGCTTGAGCTTGATGTGAAAGACCTAGACGAGAGGATTTCTGGAAATTCGCAAGCAAAAGTAATATTCTAATGAAATTCAGTATATTGGTGACATACATTAGTATAAATTTGTATGTGTTTATGAGGCCGCATGAGTTAATTAAATATTTTATGTTTTCAGGTGGATGCTGAGGAACAACTTCTTTTGCTACAAAAAGAAATTGAGGACTCACTGAAGGAGCTCGAGAAGATTAAGCCAGAGTACGAGGAACAAGGCATAAAGGAAAAAGAGATAACAAAAGGGTATGTATATAGATTTACAGCCTATACGTGTATACTGTCAACCATTCTTTCTTCATCCAAACTTTTTTAGTCTTCCCTTGTTTCTTTGCCTTTGACCTATTCTTCCCAATTCTACTTTTAGGGCTTGAACTCTCACATAAAGTTCTTGTTTCTGCAATTCAAAAGTAGGAGAGGGTTTTGTACTAATTAATTGTTCTTTTAATATAATGCTATGTTTTCTGCTTATTCCTTTACATTTTGTGTGTTTCTATGTGTTCCATTATATATATATATATATATATTTTTTTTTTTTTTTTTCACTTCTCTGAACCTTGCTTTGCAACATTCACCATAGTAATCTGCATGTGAATCAAGGTGGTCTCTACTTAAAATAATATAATCAATTCTATCGTTTTAGAGTCCTGATAGATGTTATATCTGTTTGTCCATGAATGATTCTGGTGATGTTTAGTATCATGGAGCGTGAAAAGCAGCTTAGCATTCTTTATCAAAAACAAGGTCGTGCCACCCAATTTTCTAGTAAAGCTGCTCGTGATAAATGGCTTCAAAAAGAAATTGATGATCTTGAGCGGGTTCTTTCTTCAAACTTGGTTCAGGTAAGTTCCTAACTTTTCTTATTATGAAATATGTAGGTTTACTGCAAATTTTGTATGAGAGTTAACTGTGATTCAAGTCACAAGCTTATTTACTTTGACTTGCTTGACGAACAGTGACAGGGGGAAAAATCATCGAGATTTTAACCATTCCAATTTCCTCAGTCACCATGCTGGCACATTTTTTTAACCTCTTAAATTATATTTTAAACTTTTCATTTAATACGTGTAAATAGGTATATTACTTTACGGTCTTGAGTTGTGTGTATGTTTAATCATCCAGAGTTCTCATTTAGTAGCCAACTTTTGCTCTAATCGGATCTTCTTTAGTGTTGACTTGCCAATGAAGTTTATAATTCCCACTTTATGAAGGAACCAAATCCAGATAAATGGGATCTAACTGCTTATCTGTCTGCGTACATACATACATTTGCTTCTCAGTCTGTTCTTGCATGTGCTCGTGCATGAATTGCTTGTCCCTTCATCCCAACTCCGGTTTTATCTTGTTTAGAATTGTATTCCATAGTCTTTACCAGTGTCTTACATTCATCTTTTGCTAGCTTTTTTTAAATAATTTCTAGTTTTGGACATTCTCAGTATGTAATTTGTCTACTTATTTTTATTTTCAAAATGTTCATATGTCTTCTTTTATATGCTTCAGGAGAAAAAACTTCAGGATGAAATTCATCGGCTTATTGCTGACTTAAAGGAGCGGGACATGTACATTGAGAAGGTCAAAAGCAATATTGAGACTTTAGAATCTCACAATTTTCACTCTCGTGAAATTTTCAATAACCATAAGACCGAGAGGGACAAGCTGCAGGATAAGCGGAAGTATGATTTTCACGCTTAATATTGTTCATGTGCATTGTAAGTCTTTCTGTATGACTAATTTGCATACTTGTATAGGTCCTTATGGGTGAAAGAGAGTGAACTTTGTACAGAGATTGATAAGCTGAAAGCTGAAGTTGAGAAGGCAGAGAAAAGCCTTGATCATGCTACCCCTGGGGTGAGTAACCCTTTTTTTTTTTTTTCCTCTATTGCTTATTGCTGCTAATCATGAATCAGTTTGTTGTGATTTAGAACTTATAGAAAAGCATAGGGTAAAAGATAAAAAATGGGAAAAAAGTGAAGAATAGAGGTTAATAAGTAGAGCGAGAGATGGATACTGGGAAACTGGGAAAGACAGGTTGAAAAAAGAGAAATAAGAGGGAAAGGAAAAGAGAGGAGAGAGAGGAGAGCTTAACCAATCCTCTAACATGCTAAAGTTTTTCTCAAAATTTTTGGTGGCAAATGCTTACAATGCTTACAAGTATAAATTTAGGATTACCACTATGGTAGCCCCAAACTTTTTTATGCATGATGAACACCTATACAACACTCTTTTGGGCTTCAGCACAAGGAGTTGTGTTAAGCTTTACATAATGGTTCTCAAAGGGCTTATCTGTTTTCCCCTTGAAGGCCTTAAAATTTGGAGCATAAATTTTTTCATTCCAAGTAATGAATGCTTTTCCATCATTATCAAAATACTTGAAGAAAGTTCCATAATTCCAATGAGAAAATGTGAAAAAGATAATTAGTAACTCTAAAGAGATAAGATAATGCAACTGTGAGAAAGATATTTGTATTCTTTCCATCCTTCCTCAGCATATGCAGTTATGCACTACTGAGGGGAACAAGCCACAAATCCCAAGTCGTCTCGGTTGGATCATAGAATAAATGTATTATCAACTAACCAATTAAAACTATTTATCTGGAAATTTTTCGGAGTATTGATGACTCCATGCTGTAGAATCCCTGATATTGAAATTCGTAAAAACATTGACAATCAAGCACAATGATGTACCTTATTCATCCACTTCCCTTAAATGAACCTGAGTCCAGTAAACAGTTGATGGATACATTATGGGAGCTTTAAAGATGAGGAAATAGTATACAGAAATAAGCGAGTGACTTATCCACTTTTCTGCCCAAAATCTTATGGCCACCTCATATGCTTTAAGCCGCGAAAGATAAGAAATACAATGCTGTCTTGAGATTCAAATTAGAAATTGTATTTACTGCTAATTATAGCTTGTCTAAAACAATTTCTTTCTTACTGAACCTCCAATGACATTTTCCTCAATAATGCGGTTTTCTTTTTCTTCGGGTTGCCATGTCAATAATCAATCATCACCTCAAGCTTTATTTGTATTTGCTTGCCTTAAACATGCCTTTTTCATAAGAAAATTCTAATTAGATTTTCCTTTCTTCTGGCAACTCTAGTTAGAATTTCTAAAAGGCAGATAATATAATAGCTATAGTTGATAATACCGCTTCACTAAAGTAGTCTAACCCCTTCGGTCCAACTGGCTTCTTGTACACCCTCTACATTACTAAATTCCAAAATCTGAAAGCTCTCATATATCTCCTTGTGGAGGATTCAAATATTACATTGGATTTCTTTAATAAGGTCACTTTGGATACCTGAAAATCGTTATATGATAAAGATGTCAAATCTTAAATCTATTTCAGTATTAGAATACTGACATATGGCAATCTTCAATATAATCCTAATAGCTTACTTTATGTAAATAAACATTGCTGTTATTGAATCTCGCATCGATAGATCCTCTCAATTTTGTAACTGTGAGGGGTCCAGGTAATTGAATCTTATGTTTCTTTTTCTTCTTCTTCCCTGATTTTTAATATCTTATTGTTTTCTTTAATTTTTCGTGACAGTTAGATAGTAATGAAAGCCGTTGCAGAGCTTGATTCTTAAATTTAGTTGTTTCCTAACTAATGTTCCCAAACTTTCACTCACACTCTTTCTGTGTAATCTTTTCAGGATGTGAGGCGAGGGCTGAATTCTATCCGTCGGATTCGCAATGAATACGAAATTGCTGGAGTTTATGGTCCAATTATTGAGCTGCTTGATTGTGACGAAAAATTTTTCACTGCAGTCGAGGTTACCGCTGGAAACAGGTATGTGAATAATTTATTGGATCTTGACTTTGAGCATTGTCTTAATGTCTCCATATAATCAGCTGACATATGCATAGTGTGTTTGCCAGTTTTTTTGTGGATTTCAGGTTTGAAATTTTGTTGTTTTGATATCTGTTGATTTTTGAGCAGCTTATTTCACGTGGTGGTTGATACTGATGAAACATCGACCAAAATAATTAGACACCTTAATTCATTAAGAGGTGGACGTGTTACCTTTATACCATTAAATCGGGTGAGGGCTCCTCATGTAAATTATCCAAGGAGTCGTGATGTGGTATCTCTTCTGGAGAAATTGAATTTTTCTCCTGAATTTAAACCAGCAATTGCCCAGGTTAAATTCTAACTTGACATATATCTTTTTTAACACAAGTTGGTATTTGATCCATGCATGACTTTGTTGTTTTAGTAGTTGAGTTCTGTGGTAACTGGTTTTTCTTCGTCTTTCTCTGAAACTGCACACTTCTATAGGGTTTTGTAATCTGTTTTTCTCCTGAATTTAAACATTTCCATTCATAATGAAGCTGAAACTGCAAATTTCCTTTAAGATTTTTTTAACCTGGTTTTCTCCTGAATTCAGATCCTGAGGATATTAGCTGCAGCAGGTGAAACTGTCATATGATTAAGAAAAAGTTAGCTGAAACTGCAGATATAACAAAACTGTTCTTTCTCCTCAATTCAGTGGGTGAAACTGTTGGGACTGTTTATATGTAATTTTTTTCCTCATAACAAAACCAAACAGCACACTTCGACAGGCTTTTGGATTTCTTCCCTTTACTAAAAGCAAAACTGTTTTCCATGACAAATGATGGACATGTGACTTGACTGATTCACTGAATTTTTGCTTCTGTACGTACGGTGGTCCACCAAAAGATATCACTGGACAGTGAAGAAAAATAAATTTATCAAGAAAAAGAAACACTATCCTGGTTTCATATTTTCGGTTACAGTTTGTTGGAGGAATACATTTTTCTGAAAATTATGATCCAGTATCCAAGTTTTTTTCACAGTTATACACATCTAAGTTTACTATCAAAAAAGAAGAAAAAAAAAAAAAAAAAGAACTTTTGTGCAAGCAAGAGAAAGTTGAAGCTAAACTTGTCTGGCTTTGTTAAATATTGGATAATATTGTCCTCTTTCATGAATATCTAGTGTGTTATTTTTCCTCTTTCGTAAAGGTCTAGATGTTTCACCAGGCTTTTGTTATTGTTCTTTTTTCTCTCTCTAGGTATTTGCTCGAACAGTGATTTGCAGAGATTTAGATGTGTGTGCTAGAGTTGCTCGAGCTGATGGTCTGGACTGCATAACCTTGGAAGGTTGCATATATATTTTTTGTATTATTCTGTTTATTGTGACTTTGGTCTGTCTCCTTGATGTTTTAGTAACTGCTGATCCGATAACAGGTGACCAAGTAAGCAAGAAAGGTGGTATGACAGGAGGATTTTATGATTTTAGGCGCTCAAAATTGAAGTTTATGAATATAATCAAACGGAACAAAAAATCTATTGATGCAAAAGAAAAGGAACTGGAACAAGTTAGATTTATGCTTCAAGATATCCTTCTGATTTATGCTTTTACATTATTTAAAGCACTGCTTTAGTCTTATTTTTTAACTCTAGGTTTCTTACTATATATACGCATAACTTCTTTTTACCTGTGTTTGTTGGTAGATCATGGCTTGTTATTCTGCATAATGGAAAATCTTGGTTACATGGAGCTTGTGAAAACAAAAACAAACATTCCCCGAAATTTTTGCACTTCTGCAATTGTTTTCCTGAAGTGTGTACATATGCATGAACACTTGTTGGTTCATCTCATGTTTACTTACATGTAAGCTGCATTGTATTACATCAGACATATCATTATTGGTTTATATCTGATATTGATATTCTAAGGAGTTGTAGCTAATTAACCACCTAATACAATATTTAAGGTTGTAGAGGATGACCTTCATCAAACAAGAATACCACATTCTCTGTGCAAATGTTTTTGTCTTTCACAAAGTTTTGAAACTTCTTTTGTCCCTGATTTCTATAAATTTAGAAAGTTCCAAGTAACATTTTAGCTCAATGCAATTTCACACAATCAAGCTTTAGTTCACTATTACATGGAATAGATTCCATGAACTCCTTTTGCGCAAGGAAGCATAACTACTGGGTTGCGTACTACTGGCTGTCTATTGCAGTCCTCCTTTATCACACCTGGACATGTGTGAATGTGGTGGAGATATTAAGTACAGAGCGGACAGAACCTTTGTCTGTTACTTCCATCACATTAAAATAAAGATTTCCTTGATGTCATATTAGAAAAAACTGCTTTGCTTTTTTCTTGCTAGAAAGACCAAGTCTAAGAATATTGAGAAAGCTTCAACTATGATTTTTGTATATTCGAATTTTTGTTGGCATGCCACACTCAGTAATTACTTTTAAGAAAAAAGAAAACCACAATTTTTTTCTCCTGCACGACTCTTTGTTTACTGCTGCAACTGAACCACTCTTTAGAAATGATTCACTTTGTTCTCTTAAAGTTATTAATCAAATAAGCATGTCGATTTTTGCAGACTGAAAAATGAAAGTTACGTGCTCTGACTCTCTCATTTATTTTTGATCATGATTTTAAAGGATTTTTCATGAATACCTTTGCATATTCTTTAACTTAAGTGATCTTACGAGTAGACCAGCAAATTACAGACCTTGTAACTGAACAACAGAGAATTGATGCCAAGCGGGGTCACGAAAAATCAGAATTGGAGCAGCTTAAGCAGGATATTGCAAATGCTAATAAGCAAAAACAAATCATCTCTAAAGCCCTTGAAAATAAGGTATTTTCAGATCTTAAGATTATTTTATGTGATCGGCATTTGAGCATTTACTGGTAGCAGTTTTTCGTGATTTTTTTTTTCTTCCTACAGCCTGCACTGCTCATTCAGATTATTTCACTTGTTTGTAGGAAAAATCACTTGCTGATGTGCGGACTCAAATTGATCAACTTAGAGCTAGTGTGGCCATGAAAGAGGCTGAAATGGGCACAGAGCTCATTGATCACTTAACACCAGAGGAAAAAGATCTTCTATCACGTCTGAACCCTGAAATAACTGATCTAAAGGAGCAACTTATCACCTGCAGGACGAATCGCATGGAGGTAGGATAATGAACCTTCTTGGCTGGTTCCAACTTGAAGGAAGCATTTATATACTAATATAATACAGTTTCTGTTTATAGACTGAAACAAGAAAAGCAGAGCTTGAGACTAATCTAACAACTAACCTTAAGAGGCGGAAGCAAGAGTTGCAAGCCCTCATAGCTTCTTCAGAGAATGACATGCTGCCTAGTGAATCTGAATTAAAAAGACAGGAATTGAAGGATGCTAAATTATTTGTTCAGGAAGCAGAACAGCAACATAAAGGTGAGAATTTTCTTAATTTTTCCATGGAAGTCTTTAATTATGAAGCTGAGGTTATTGTGTCATGTCTTCACTGAGGTATTGCTTTGCAGGGATCTCTGACGGTTTAGATAAATTAACCAAGGAAGTCAAGAGGATCAAAAATGAAAAGGCTAAGTTGAAGGTTAGTTCATGCCTAGAGGTTTTCTGCCATGATTTCAGTGTTTGTATTGTACATAATACTGTTTTACTAACTTCAGGATGTCCTATCTTGTGGGAAACTTTGTTCATCGTCTTGTAATTTTCTGCTTTTCTAATGCAATCTTTGATTTCCTAACAGAGAAAACAGATTGCTTATTACTCTTGCTAAAATGATCATTGTGAATGCAGACTTTGGAAGACGAATATGAGAAGAAACTTCAGGATGATGCAAGAGAACTTGAACAACTATTGAATAAAAGAAATATTCTTCTAGCTAAGCAAGAGGAGTACTCGAAGAAAATTAGGGAATTGGGTCCATTATCATCTGATGCTTTTGAAACGTATAGTCCTCGTCTCATGTTTGAAGTTTCTATTATTTTATTACTTATGCCAGAATTGTTTCATACATAGGTCACAAGTTGTCTAGACTTGGAAGATAATGGTTATTGGATTGGTTTAGACCCTTAGGGTTTGATACTTCTTAATTTATTGTTCAATGTAAATGATAAATATATTTGAGATATGATTATTAAGAATGGGTCAGCCTTAGGTCACATGGTATATACCCAGTGAGGATATTTGGTCCTGTTTTCTAACACGTGCTTTTGTTGATTTTAATTTATTAATTTGTTACCCTTATATTGGAATTGACAGGTATACGCGAAAGAGCATCAAAGAATTACATAAAATGCTTCATAGGTGCAATGATCAACTGCAGCAGTTTAGTCATGTAAATAAGAAAGCACTTGATCAGTATGTAAATTTCACAGAGCAACGGGAAGAACTTCAGAGAAGGCAAGCTGAACTGGATTCAGGGGACGAGGTATTAATGAATTCAAATCACAATCAAATGATTCTCCTATATAGAACTTTTTACTTTTAGTTAAGTTGAAAGATTTGAGCTGCTTTATTCTAAAACATTTTTGCAGAAAATTAAAGAACTTATAGCGGTTTTAGATCAAAGGAAGGATGAATCAATAGAACGTACTTTCAAAGGTGTTGCTCGCCACTTCCGAGAAGTGTTTGCTGAACTTGTGCAAGGCGGTCATGGTCATCTAGTTATGATGAAAAAAAAGGTCTCTCTCTCTTTTGTTTCCTAGAAGCATTTATTTTTTGAACTTTCAAATAAATTCTTGCACGTCTTTATATTTTCTGTATCTCTATGCCACTAAATTGGAGTTGTACCCTTGGGATACATTTCTTCCTTTATGTTTGTGGGTGTGAAATTAGAAGAATTTTCTTCATATTGATTGTGAACAAAATACAACAATATATACACATTCAACAATCCATATGAGGAAATAAAATAATCTAAACTAGGAAAGGGAGTGATCTAATTTCCTCTTCTAAAGATCCTATTCCTAAAACATTTGATTTGTACAACTCAACACNCTTGCACGTCTTTATATTTTCTGTATCTCTATGCCACTAAATTGGAGTTGTACCCTTGGGATACATTTCTTCCTTTATGTTTGTGGGTGTGAAATCAGAAGAATTTTTTGCATATTGATTGTGAACAAAATACAACAATAGATACACATTCAACAGTCCATATAAGGAAATGAAATAATCTAAACTAGGAAAGGGAGTGATCTAATTTCCTATTCTAAAGATCTTATTCCTAAAACATTTGATTTGTACAACTCAACACTCTCTTTCAAGCTGAGGCATATAAATCATATGCACCAAGCTTGTTACAAATAAAGTCAATACGAGGACCCCTAATTGATTTAGTGAGGATATCTGTTAGCTGATCATTTGAGCTGACATGACTAGTGGTAATACAACCAGATAAAATTCTCTCTGATAAAATGACAGTAAATTTCTATATGCTTAGTCCTTTCGTGAAACATCGGGTTGGAGGCAATATGGAGAGCAGCTTGATTATCACAAAGTAACTTCATCTTTACTACTTCTGTAAACTTCAATTCTTGGATTAGTTGCTTCAACCAAATGAGCTCAGAAGCTGCTAGAGCCATTGCACGGTATTCTGCCTCTGCACTCGATCTGGCAACGATATCTTGCTTCTTACTTTTCTAAGATACAAGGTTTCCTCCCACAAGAATACAAGAGCTTGAAATGGAACGACTTATCAGATTGAGAACTTGCCCAATCAGCTTCAGAATATCCGACAATCTGTGTATAACCCCTGTTTTCATATAATAGACCTTTGCCTAGTGTACATTTTATATATCTTAAAATCCGAATAACTGCATCCCAATGACCGTCACAAGTAGATTGTAGAAACTGACTAACAACACTGACGAAGAAGGAAATATCAGGTCGTGTAATGGTGAGATAGTTACGTTTACCAACCAGCCTTCGGTATTTCCTAGCATCTGCAAGAGGCTCCCCCTGTCTAGGTGAGAGCTTTGACTTAAGATCCATAAGAGAGTCTACCGGTCTACAATCTGACATCCCTGTTTCTTCCAAAATATCCAGTGCATATTTCATTTGAGAAATAACAATACCTGAGCTAGATTGAGCCACTTTGATACCAAGGAAGTATCTAAGTAATCCCAAATCTTTGGTCTAAAAGTGGTGGAACAAGTGTCTTCAATTATTTAATGCCATCCTGATCACTTCCTGTAATAACAATATCATCGACATAGACAACTAGATATATGCATTGCTTTGATGAGTTATGTTTATAGAAAACAGAGTGATCAGACTCACATCGAATCATCCCAAACTCTTGAATGACCTTACTGAATCATCCAAACCAGGCATGAGGGGACTGTTTTAAACCATATAGAGAGCGATGAAGTTTACATACCAAGGCAAACTCCCCTGAGCAACAAAGCCAGGCGGTTGGTCCATATAGATTTCTTTCTGAAGCAACCAGATATATGCATTGCCTTGATGAGTTATGTTTATAGAAAACAGAGTGATCAGACTCACACTGAATCATCCCAAACTCTTGAATGACATTACTGAATCGTCCAAACCGGGCACGAGGGGACTGTTTTAAATCATGTAGAGAGCGACGAAGTTTACATACCAAGGCATACTCCCCCTAAGCAACAAAGCTAGGCGGTTGCTCCATATAGATTTCTTCTTGAAGCTAACCATGAAGAAAGGCATTCTTAATGTCTAATTGGTACAGAGGCTAGTGGCAGAGAGCAACCATAGATAAAAACAAGCGGACAGAAGACATCTTAGCCACAGGAGAAAAGGTCTCATAATAATCTAACCCACAATTTTGAGTATACCCTTTTGCAACCAATCGTGCCTTCAGTCAATCAACCTGACCATCTGGGCCAACCTTGATAGTATAAATCCAAGGACAACCAACAGGCGATTGGTCGGGAGGCAAAGGAACCAATTCCCAAGTATTATTATGATGTAAAACAATCATCTCTTCAACCATAGCTTGATGCTAGCCAGAATCAGTCAGTGCCTCACAAACATTAGAAGGAACAGAAACAGAAGAAATGGTTGACACAAAAGCATAATATGATGGAGATAAGTGATGATAACTAAGAAAATTATAGATCGGATGAGGGTTGCGAGTGGACCGCATACATTTACGAATTGCAATGGGAAATTGGTCTTCAGGAGGTAGGGCTGCAGTAGGAGAGGAATATGCTGTAGGAGGATCGGGAACAAGAGCCTCAGGAACATCGTCAAGAACAATGTCAGTAGTCGTACTCTAAACAATAGCATCATCTAGAGGAGGAGACTCGCCCATAAGGGTAGGACTTGGAGGAATAGTAACAGACTTTGCAGGATGATTATAAGTAGATTCAATGTAGGGTATGGGAAGGACAGTGGTGATAGAATCACTCTCTGGTGTAGAAAAGAAAGGAGAAGACTCAAAAAAGGTAATATCGGCAGATAGAAAGTATTGACGAGTGAATGGAGAATAACACCTATAACCCTTTTGAAGTCTTGAATATCCTAAGAAAATACACTTGGTAGATTTGATAGACAGTTTGTTGGTAACTGGGGAAAGGATATGCACAAAACATGTGCAACCAAAGATATGTGGAGGAAGAGAGTATAACTGTTGATTAGGGAACAAAATAGAATGAGGGACTTGGTTTTGTAGGACAGAAGAAGGCATCCTATTAATCAAGAAACAGGCAGTTAACACGACGTCTGCCCAGAACTGGAAAGGAACCCGATTGTGTAAAAGCAAGGTTCGGGCAGGTTTAATCAAATGTCTATTCTTACGCTCAGCAACTCCATTTTGTTGTGGAGTATAAACTCAAGAGGATTGATGGAGAATTTCTTGAGATGACATGAATTTGGTAAAGTTAGTAGAAAAATATTCACGAGCATTATCACTCCGAAACATATGAATAACATCATTAAATTGTGTCTTAATTTCAGCACAAAAGGATTCAAATATAGAAAATAATTCGGAATGACTTTTCATTAAAAATAACAAAGTGCAACGAGAATAATCGTCAATAAACATAAGAAAATACTGAACTTTTAAAATGGATGAGACTCGACAAGGACCCTAGACATCAGAATGAATTGACTGAGCGATGGAAGCAACATATGAAGAAGATTGCTTATTTGCCTGGAACTGGGGATATTCGTCATAATTTGCACCCGTAAGAGTCAAGGATGGCTGACTTAGTTCTTTAGAAGATTCAGAATGATGATTAGGATAAGCGACATTGGCAACTCGAGGAGACGCCTATGTAATTTGTAGCATTTTTCCTGGATATGCCCCCACCTATGACAATAACTACACTTGGGTTGACCTCCCTTGCCACTACGATCCCCATGTTCTCCTTTAACAAAAGTTTGAGACTGAGAGGTCAGGACAGAAGAATCAACTAGGGAAGATCCAACCACAACACCAGGGGAGGAGACTCGAAGTAATCGAGCAAAAACTTCATCAAGAGAAAGCACAGTAGCACTTGCTAGAATCTGATCTCGTACTGGAGTGAGAGCAGAATTGATAGCGGCAAGAGTAAGAACCATAAAGAATTTGTCTCGTTGTGCCAAATCTTCTGCTTCAGACTTGCCAGCGGGTAATAACAAATTAAATTCTGCCTTGAGAGAGGCCATCCTGCCAAGAAAGTTAGACATGCCCATATCTTGCTTTGAGATTAACCAAATTGGACACAACAGAAGAGAGTCTTTGGATATCATTAGTATAAAGCAATTTGGCCTGTCGCCATACCTCAAAACAAGTTCGATATATTTTATAATTAGAATGAAGGTGAGGATCAATAGATTGCCATAATAAACCACATACCAAAGCATCTGTTTTTATCTAGGTAGTCTTATCATCTGTGACATCTTCAGCCTTAGTGGTCAAGTGATCCTCCAGACCATGTCCCATACACCATAGTTCAATAGAGGCAGCCCATGAGGAATAATTGGAGTTGCCTATTAATTTTTCAGTTGTGATCAAAGGAAAAGACAAAAAAGAAACAGAACTTGATTTGGTGTTGGATCCTTCAGGAAGCATGATTGTCTTGTGGGAGAGATTGAACTGATCTGGGCTGAAAAACAAAACTAATTCTGGGCAGATCGGAAAAAGAGGATATTTCGACTGTAGTGGGCTATTTTCGGCGCCGGTGATGACAATGCAACGTCGGACGGTGATGGGTGTGCTCGTTGGCGGTGCTTGAGTGCACAAGTGTTGGTAGTGAGACCTCACGTTCGCTGGGGAAGGAGATCGGAGAAGAAGATGCCAGAAAGAAGACCGGCGCGTGCGGCGACGACTAGCGATGAAATTTTCAGGTTTTGCCGGCGAGGAGAAGACAAACAGGCTGGTGTGGTTAGAAGAGTGATTCAACACCAGAAGGAGATAGCCTGAACTTCGTCGGAAAATATCGTCGGAAAAAGAAAAGAAAATTTTTCTAGGGTTTCTGATTTCTTAGCTCTAATACCATATGAAATCAGAAGAATTTTCTTCATATTGATTGTGAACAAAATACAACAATATATACACATTCAACAGTCCATATAAGGAAATAAAATAATCTAAACTAGGAAAGGGAATGATCTAATTTCCTATTCCTAAAACATTTAATTTGTACAACTCAACAGTGGGTCAGGATCATCTAAAATTACAATGTGTTAAAATTTACTTGCTTTCTGATTACTCAGATAACCTTCTTTTCTTTACATCTCAAAGCTGCAACTTTCTCTTTGTTTTAGAGGTTTTCTTGTGTGGATGTTGTGCTAGTAAAAGAGGGTTCCTGGGTATTTCGCAGAATAATTTTTCCTTATATACTAGAAGTCCTATAGCTTTCCTTGCGTGCATATGAATTTTCTTCTGAGTTTTCTCTATAAACATGTTAACCTTTTAAAATCTTTGCTTAAAGTGATTGTTTATTCATTATGATTTTCAATGATTCTTGAAAGTATTAAAAGTGGGCTGTCAGTTGAAGCATTTGAGCTATATCTGATTATACCTTGTTAGCTGATTGAGTGGAATTTTGATTTTCAATGATTCTTGAAAGTATGAAAAGTGCTCCTTCCTTTCCAGAAAAAGCCAGTTTCAAAATATATTTTCTGAATCACGTCTTAATTTTGGTAGATCTATTAAGTAATGTTAATGATTTTGGGTATATTTCACAGGATGGTGAGGATGACAATGATGATGATGGACCTCGTGAAGTAGATATGGAAGGAAGGGTTGAAAAATACATTGGTGTTAAAGTGAAGGCATGTACTTCTTTATGGAAGCATTATATATATATATATATGAAGCACTTGGAATGGCATTCCCCAGAAATATCAAAGCAATTCTAGTATTTGTTATTTACAGTATATTGTTTAATATTTTATAGTTAATTTCGGTCAGGGGAGCTATTGTCATCATCATTTTGGTTATGAGTTCAAGTTTTAATTATTTTATTTTGCTTTTGGTGTTGTAGGTTTCGTTTACTGGACAAGGGGAGACACAGTCGATGAAGCAATTGTCTGGAGGTCAGAAAACTGTTGTGGCTCTGACGCTTATTTTTGCCATACAGCGATGTGATCCTGCTCCCTTCTATCTATTTGATGAAATAGATGCAGCACTGGATCCTCAGTACAGAACTGCAGTGGGAAGTATCCTTCTCATTATACGCATCGTTCCTCTCTAGTTTAATGGTTTTTTTCCCTTGGTTTTTGGTTTTGTTATTTTATTTCTGTAGAAATTTTAGTTTAGATTTAGCTTTAAATCTCTATCCTTTTTCATTTGGTCAAACATGCAATTGAATTTTTCCTTATGATTAGTTCATAAGACCAATGATAATTATTAATGATAGTTATTAAAGCCTGCATCACCCCCTGGCTTAGCGCATACCGAGTAATTTGTGGTTTTCAATAGTGGCAGTTAGAATATACCTATGCCGTGGCATGCACCACTTGCATATATTTGGGCTCATAGTGTTGCATATATCTGTGAGTTACGAGTTCTTTGTTTCTGGGTCACTAGGAAGGACAAATTCTGGGACATTATGGAATCATTAGGTGTCAATCATAGCTGAAGAGAGTACAAATACTGACTTATGACTTTTCTATTTGATGCAGTCAATAGCTCTTACTTGAGATTTGCAGTATACTGTGTGATTTATTGCTTAATAATTATCTTTAAGGATTGCTTTAAATTTTGTGAGTTTATGCATGCAGCATAGAGATCTTAATAGTGTTGAAGATTTTTTGGATAGTTATTTGAGTGGGATAAGAACTGCCTATGGAGGCATTGAGATTATTAAAGAAGGAAGCTGAGGGCTGCATTGTGCTGATATTTTCTGCATTGGATTTTGGTTATCTTGTGGAGATCCTTAATCATTTAATACAGATATGATTCGTCGTCTAGCAGACATGGCAAATACTCAATTTATAACAACAACATTTCGGCCAGAGCTTGTGAAAGTGGCTGACAAAATATATGGTGTGACACACAAAAACAGAGTGAGCCGAGTCAATGTTGTCGCCAAAGAAGACGCCTTAGATTTTATTGAGCATGATCAGTCTCACAATACACCTTAGTTTAAGGTGAGAACCTTACACAAATTATTTCATCTTTAGATATATAAAAAGATTGGATGCTTTTGTGAGTTTTTGATTGTGTTAAAGAAGTTAATGTGGGTTTTAGGTTGCTCTTTTTAAAATAATGCTATGAAACGCTAGCTATTTGTGTTTGAATATAATATATGTTTGTTGGTTTTTGCAGGAGATAAATTTGGATGATGCATTTGTTAGTTATGTGTAAGAATGATGGGGTGAAGCATTGTGTTGAGTTGGTTGGTTCTTGTGTTTTATATTTATAGGTTAACTAGAGGAATGACAGGGCTGTATATGTTTTACCTGTTTTCTAGTATTTTCTTACAAGCCGTATTAACCTTTTAGTGACGATTAGAAGGATTTGGATCTTTTTATTTAATGTATTCATATAATTTTGTGTGGACTTGATTGGTACAAATAAATAAATAATAGATGAATGCTAAGGATTTTACCTTTTTTTTCAAGTGTTTCTTCCAGCTGATGTCACTTTGTATCCCTCTTTGTATGAGTCTTTGTAAGGATAACATTTTTCTTGAAAGAATGGGAGAATTTATAGGAATTTATTAAACTAATAATGTAGATAGGGGATTAGGGGAACAACTGTCTTATTCAAAAAATCCATGTAGGCAATAAGATTCTAAATTTATATCCTAATCTTTGTGGTAGTTGGATTTGGTAGCATCTCTAAAATTATAGGATGATTTGGTAAGTGAATTAACTTAATCAATTACAACATAAATTGGGATACAAATTTAGGATTTTATCTTTGTATGTGTAAAATTACTCTTAGAAAAATCACTATTTTAGATATGTTTTTTTCTGACGAAATTTTTTATTGTAAATCATATGGGCAATGAGAACTTTTTTTTTCAGTTTGTCACATAATCACCTTCTTATATGCCTATTTAGGCGACCAAAGGACTTATATAGTACATTCATGCAAAGGACAAACTCTTATGAATAGTTGAAAAAAAGAAGTAAATCTAACATAGATTTAGTTTGTTGTTTTTTGTAATAAAATAATTAGAATGTTTAGGGTAGTTTCGTATGTCTAATTAATTCTTAGGATTTATTGAATACTTTATAAACTTAATGGATCAAGTAAGTCACAAATATGATGGGTGATCACTCTGTGAAATTCAAATACAGATCTCTAGATAACCTACTTAAAAGTCTTGCCATCCAACCATACATAAAGTGGTTAATATATTGTTTGCTTCAAACTNAAAGCCGGACTGGACCGACCGGTCCAATCGGTTGGACTAGGACTTAGGGCCTTCTTCGGGTCGGTTCACTCTTCTTAACTATTTAAAGTTTAAAATATAACAAACACACCCCTGATTACTCCATCAGTCCCTAAAGGTTTCAAATCCAGCAAACACACCCTCTGGCCAAATGCAAATCGGCAATGACCTCCCCTTTTTCGGCGATCTTCCACCTTCCCTTACTGTCGGAAACCACCTTTTGAGTTTTGACTTTCTCCGGTGCTGTCACGCTTCATCTCTAGCCGCTGCGTGACGTTTCGTCATCCATTGCCACGAGATTTTTCTTCCATTTCCCGGCGTCAATCGGCCTTCTCCGGCATCAACAAACTTTCTTAGCCACTGATCTACCTTCTCCCAAGCTCCCTTGCTGTCGTTCACGAAGATCCAGTCATCTCACCAAAAAAAGCAACCGCGACCAGTGACTTTACCACCGATTTGCCATTTTCCGACGATGCCTCTATTTGCTAGCTGCCAATTCGCCCTCCCCATCATCCGATCTACCCTCCTTGGTGTGTCGCCGCTTCTCTCCCAATCGATTGTCGATTTGCATTTGGTCAGTGTTGTGTTTGCTAGATTTCAAACCTTTAGGGTCTGATGGTAATTATTAGGGGTGTTTTTGTTAGATTTTAAACTTGTCAAACCATCGGTTCAACCGGTTGGACCGTGACCCGACCATCAGAGCAGTTTGCCCTCCGGTCCGGGTTTTAAAACAATGCTATTTGGGCGACCAAAGGACTTATATCGTACATTCATGCAAAGGACAAACTCTTATGAATAGTTGAAAAAAAAAAGAAGTAAATCTAACATAGATTTAGTTTGTTGTTTTTTTATAATAAAATAATTAAAGTATTTAGGTCAGTTTACGTATGTCTCAATTAATTCTTAGGATTTATTGAATACTCTATAAGTTCAATGGGTCAAGTAAGTCACAAATATGACGGGTGGTTACTCTGTGGGATTCAAACACAGATCTCTGGATAACCTACTTAAAAGTCTTGTCATCCAACCGTACATAAAGTGGTTAATATATTGTTTGCTTCAAACTCATAAAACTCTTATTTTTGCATTTGGGTTGATCGAACACACTATATGAGTTACAAAGAAGGAGACTTTGAAGAGTTGTTGACAAAGTCTTTGACATCAGTTACCAGCCATATACGTATAAGCATCACTTTCAATATTAATACCCCACTAGTTCTTAATATTGACCATTCGTTTTCTTTTTCTCCGAATTAAAACCAAGATGGTGATGGTTAACATCTTCAGTCAGGTAAATGTACCATTAGAGAACTTAAAATTCTCCTCTGGATTTATTTTTGCCGAGATTCTCTGCATTCTTTTCTTGACTTTTGATCAAATGCTGCCACGATAATCGTCTTTACTGTTAAATACAAATTGGTAAATTTTTGTTCAGCTCTAGGTTTAGCATAACTAACATCAGTCCCAAAAAAATTCAATGTGTTACTATCAGTTCAGTCCGTTTAACACTTATAGCTTTAATTTAATTGTGTAAGAGCTCTTTTATCTTTTGATATATTAGAAACTTAAAAATTTTAACTTATGAAATCATCATATAACAATGAAAAACCTAAACGAATAAAAGACTCACTAATAAATGACTGATCAATTGCACGAACTTGGCTTAATATAATTTGTGTAATCATTTGTTGTTTTGATTATGGATTCATGATTTTGGTGTATGAATAGGTTTATAAGTTCTGGGTTACTTATATATACTCTATGAGATTCACTGATATTAATGCACATATGATTATCATAAATTTTGGGCTTTAATACTTTTACCATAGATTTTTACATTCAATAAACTCCTTTAGGGAACAAAGTATTAAATCAAAATTACTATAAAGAAGAGTTTCCTTTAAATTGGGATACTCATCAATGGGCGACGGTCAAGGTGGAGGATACGTGGGTGAGGACACGAAATCGCCTCAAGAACACATTAATATGCATGATTCTTTGGGCTGTCAGATTCGTGCCATCTATCTTTTAACCAAGCTGAAACCGAGCAACTGGAATCGTCCCTTATATCATTTTAAAGACAAGTGACTTAATCAACAAGGTCATCAATTTAAGCCATAATTGCTCTGGCCTAATAATTACCCTATACTAATGGTTATTTAGGCCTACCCATGGGTCAAAGATTGACTCATATCAAGATTAGGAGGGATTATGGGTGTCAATCCCCCCATAATCACCAACTCCTAGCCATTGTTGGACAAGAAGCCATTTTTCATTCCGGAAGCAGGAGAACAATCTGAGGAGCCACCTCACTGTGCTCCCACTTGCAAGTTAAATGTTACTTTCAAGTTAAGCATTGCCCACAAGTTGAAAGGCTCACAAGAAGTTAAACTTCCTCATTCATGTAAGCCCCTTGGATAGAGGGATCTTCTCTACTTTACACACGTACCTGGTTAAGGGAAACTTTTCTTTTAAAAAGCTCACGGTAGGGGTGAGAGGTTCCGGGTACCCTCCATTTTTTGGGGGAACCAGAATTAGAACCGCATAGTGTAGGTTCCCAAAAAAAGGAACCGGAACCGCACAGTGCAGGTTCTTCAATTCAAGGAACCGGAACCTAAAATGCAGGCTCCGGTTCCTTTCGAGGGTACCCTATAAAAAATCAATTACCCCCTATTAGTTTAAAAAATGACAAAAATACCTTAAAAGTTTACAAATACACCCCTAACAAACATACTATTTGGGTTTAGGGTTTAATTATAATTAATTAAATTGTTAATCATTTAATTAAGTATTGTAATATTATTTATAATAGAATGTTATAATTAATTAAGTAATCATACCATAAATTTATAATGTAATATTATAATTAATAAAATTCTAATCATTTAATTAAGTATTGTGTAAATTAGTAAATTAATTACTAATGTTTATAATATAATGCCATAATCAATTAAGTAATCATTTAATTATGTAATGTTATATTAATTATATGATCATACTATAATAGTATAATGTAATGTTATAATGAATTAAGTAATCATACTATAAATCTATAATTTAATATTATAATTAATTAAATTTCAAATCATTTGATTAATATACTAATGTTTATAATGGAATGTTATAATTGATTAAGTAATCATATTATAAATATATAAGGTAATGTTATAATTAATTAAATTTTTAATCGTTTAATTAAGTAATGTAATAATATAGTAAATTAGTAAATTACTAATGTTTATAATGTAATGTTATAAATTCATAACTAATTATGTAATTATGTAATCATTTAACTATGTAATGCTATAATTAAGTAAGTGATCATATAATATAATGTAATATAATAATATTATAATTTAATTGAGTAATTATTTAACTATAATGTAATGTTTAATTAATGTTTATAATGAAATGTTTATAAGGTAATGTTATAATTAATTAAATTTCTTATCATTTAATTAAGTATTGTGCTAATGTTTATATAGCAAATTAGTAATTACTAATGTTTAAAACATAATATCATAACTCATAATCAATTAAGTAATTATTTAATTATGTAATGTTATAATTAATTATATAATCATACTATAATGTAATGTTATAGTGAATTAACTATTAAATAATCATACTATAAATTTTTAATGTAATATTATAATTAATTAAATTTTTAATCATTTAATTAAGTTTGTACTAATGTTTATAATAAAGTCAATTAATTAAGTAGTAATCAATTAATGTAATGCTATAATTAATTATACTATAAATCAATTAAGTAATGTTATAAAATTATAATTAATTAAGTAATCATTTAACTATAATGTAATGTTATAATTGATTAAGTATGATATTTAACTAGTAATTAAATTTATTAATGTTTATCAATTTATCATATATAATTAATTAATTACTAATTTATTATAATATACTTAGAACTTGATAATTGAAGTAAATAACTAAATATATTATTACTCAATCAAATATACTATTTTATTCAAAAATAATTCTTTTAATAATATTAAAAATGTAAAACACTTTTAATTGGATTATAATTCCAATTATTTACTTAATTAATCAAAACTTTAATATTAATGTATTATAATATATCAAAGCTTTTAATATGGTGTAATTTATATGTAATAAGTATAATTGTATTTGTATATTTATTTAATTAGGTTATTCTAAAAATTTAACTTTTTCTATTTAATTTTTTTTATTTTTTTATAAAACAATAGAAACCCTCTATTATTCATATTTCACAAATATTTCATTGTAGTCCAGGTTCCAAAACAGGTTCTAAAAATCGGTTCCAAACCAGGTACCCTTTACAGGTTCCAAACATGGTACCTTTTTTACAGGTTCCGGTTCCCGTTCCTCCACACACAAGAACCGGAATCGGAACTGCACAGTATCGGTTCCAAAAAATTAGAACCGGAACCTACCCGCACAGTATCGGTTCTTGGTAGGTTCCGATTCTGGTTCTACCCCCCAGTTTCGGTTCTACCCGTTGCTCGTGCTCACCTTTAGCTCACGGTATTAGTGGCCAAGAGATTCAAAACAAAAGCATCATTTTCACCAACTTAAAAATTGAGCCTCCCTGAAATTTCTTATCAGAGCAAAACACTCATTTTTGTTGATTTTCCCAAGTGTACGAAATCGTGCAAGTAATAAAGTGTAAGAATACGGATGTCAAACCCAAGGGAATTACTACTATCAATTACCAAAATAAACTATCCTATTATTATTTGATTAATCCAAATTTTATCAAGAAAAATCTAAATTAAAAATAAACAATTGAAATTAAATAAAACTGAAAAGAAAACAATTAAAATAAATTTTTGGGTTTAAAGCAAGATGACTAGACTTAGGGCATAGATTTCACACCAACTCTTATTCATATATATTGATCACTTATGCTAATTTTATTAAGCTCTTTCTAAAGGTCAAACTCCCTAAATTTTCAATAAATTTCTCTCGAACAATTATCGAATTAACTTCTAATTACTAACCCGAATTATCTCTAATCAAATTTAAGCAATTATAGATTATTACGTTTTACGGGGTTTACCAGAACCTCACAAATCGCGGTAACCTATCTCCAACGTTCGCTCAACCTATGGTTTTACTACCTTAGACCAACTAGGTATCATCTCTTGATCTCAACCTAGTCCATTAATCATTAATTTCTTGAGCTCTTAAGAACCGAAAGCATTATGCATAATAGTAAAACTTAGGAAAAATTCTTAATAAAAATTAACATGCATAAATCAACACATAATCAAGAGATTGGGCTACATCTTAACCCTAGAAAAATAAAGTTAGTTCATAATAAACATGAAATAAACAATCATCTGTATTAAAACAATCATCATGAGTCTATAAGAAAGGAACAAAAAAAACTTCTCTATATTGCCAATCAAAGCTCCAGAAATTGTGTCACTCTTCTTTTCTACAGATTTTTCTTCTCTTATTCTCTCCAAAGAATCCTCAAAATAATTCTAAAAGACTTCTATTTATATACCACAAGGGTTAGGGTTTTATTTTCCTTAATTCTATTTAGTTTAGGACTCTTAACCCAATTTTTCTAATAAAAAACGGAAGAAAAATTCCTAACTATTGTGACTATGCCCTGACACTGTCTGTAGCGCGGTCGATTCTAGACAAAATGTGCTGCGGCGCGGTCGATTCTAGACAAAGTGTGCTGCGGCACAGTGATAATGACACGACCCATCTTGATCCTCCCTATCCAGTAGGCTTCAGGCACACCCATGAGACTCAGGTGACCGAGACGTGCCATGTGAGAAAACTATGAAACCTGTTTATGAATTAAAACATCATAAAACTCTTCTAACTAAAAAAAATTATAGGCACTCCTTTTTGTTTCTCACAAATAATTATAACATCATTTGTAAATAAACAAATGCAACTGAATTTTTACAAAATGAAACGTATAGTATCCGTTTATTTTTTATTTTTATTTTTATATCTTTTACAATAAAAAACATAAAATAAATACATGATGAAGAAACATAAACTTTGCAGTGGAAAATAAAACAAAACTATGACACATATGATGAAATGAAGTCGTGTGGCTCAACCTTGAGTGAGATTCCCTCCTCTGCATGATCTCTTTCTTGACCTAGTGGGGGTGGAAAAGAAAAATATTTAAAAACAAGGGGTGAGCTATAATGCTCAGTGAGTGGAGAATAAGTTAGTATGCTATAAAATATTTCAATATACAATAAAACATTCATACTCATAAAATCTCATTTCCATAAACACATCTTATAATATAAACATCTTTCATAACCAATGCTGAAATCTCTCATTGCAAAAAACTTCTTTCTGAAAACTTTTATGGTAATAGATCAATACTCATTTTCTCTAAAAAATCTCATTTTTAAAAACATTTCATATACAAATAGCACTTGCATTTATAAATTTCCATTTTAATTTCATGATATACAGATACATATCCAAACCATTTCTCAATCACATGTGAAAACTCTCATCCAACTAGTACCCATGGGTAAATCCGTCCAACTTGGCAACATCTAACATCGCCCGGGTTGAACCACTAGATCCATCCTGCTAGGCAGAATCGGTCACTGCTCAAGCCTTCGACCTAGCAAGAACATGCATCGCTCGATTCGACACAATCATATCCTGTCTAGCGATACTTGCCTCGCTTAGGCCTTCGACCCACTTGGGCCGGCAAAATCATGTGTAGCGATATCTGCTTTGCTCGGGCCTTCGACCCACTTGGGCCGACAAAATCATGTGTAGCGATATCTGCCTCGCTTGGGCTTTCGACCCACTTGGGCTGGCAATATCAAATCATGTGTAGCGATATCTGCCTTGCTTGGGCCTTCGACTCACTTGGGCTGGCAATATCACGTGTAGCGATATCTGCCTTGCTCGGGCCTTCGACCCACTTGGGTTGACAAAATCATATGCAGTGATATCTGCCTCGCTTGGGCCTTCAACCCACTTGGGCTGGCAATATCATGTCTAGCGATATCTGCCCCGCTTGGGCCTTTGACCCACTTGGGCCGACAAAATCATATCATACGCATGCGCATAATCAAATCAATATCATGAGGGGAATGAGTACTATATATGGTGGTTTGAAAACTACTATCATCAATATGCATACTTTTAAATCACATTTTACATAAATCTCATGCCTTCATTCATCAAGAAAACATATAACATAACATTAAATTCTCATGTGCAGTATAAGGCTAAAATGCAAGTTTTCAACATGATTTCATAATAACACCTTAGCCCAATTTTTATATTATCAACAACAATTTTCCAAAAAAAAAAAACTCAATTTCTCACGTAAACCAATGACATTAGCAATGAATCATATTTATATAAAGTAAATCACTAAATTATGGCAAATAGTAAACCAAAACAACTCATTTGAAGTTTATAACAAACAATTAATTGAAAATGAAAGTTAGGGTTTGGATTTTCCACTCACCATTTTGGAGCTTGACCCTTAAGTAAAAAAAAATTGAAATCCTCTAACAATGCCCCCGCTTGCCTCCCTATATACAAAATCCAATAAATCCTCCATACGTAAGTCCCCCTAAGGTAACACCTCATTATTAAATTCGTTGGGCACTTCACACACCAAAAGATTAACCTAGCTTCTTCTTTAACAAAACCGTCTCATAACCGAACATTGGTCACTCTTGGATCATAAAAATTCTATCATTTTAAGCCATAATTTTGATGGGCCTTCTAGAGACAAATAAGTTGTTCCCATAATTTTCTCAAGTCATTCTAGAATCAATAACTATTTAAAACACAATTTTCATTCAACTCATTCAAATCTACCAACTGTTTCCAGAATTGAGGTTACTAACTTTTAAAATTCATAACAATTCGACCCTTAATCTAAACCTCACAAAACTCTCCAGAATTAAACTAGACACATATAGGATTCACCAGAATTTAAAATCACTCAATTTGGATAAGAATAGATGCATCAAATCATTTTCCGAAAATACACACTCTGCAGAAAACGAAAATTCCAAAATTGACAAGGCAACTTCAAAAATCCATATAAAATTCGATCCTTCGAGTTTTTGAGTGAAATAAATTTCTCAACACTCCTCAAGAAGCCTACAAAAATATATCCAAAATTCAGCTTCAATAAAAAACCCAAAACATGTAAACAATTTTCGGAATCCCAGATGGACAGATTTTGCACAATAATCCCTTATATCAGAAATCATATCTTTAACCAATTTTTGTTTAGGAACAACATGTATGTTCTACCCACATAAAATTATTGAAATCAATCTCCCTATTTTAATTCAATCTCATGCCATTGTACTCAATTATGAACAACACAAATCAATTGAACTAAAACTCGTCAAAGAGGGAAATTTTAAGCTTTACTCACCTCCCATATGCTTGATCTTCCTCCACTCTTTCCGATCATTGGAGTTTTGTTCGCCGACGGGCACTTTTCCAGCCACCTTCATGGTTCTCTACTCCTCTCTCTCTACGTTCTCTCCCTTCTTCCTTTCCTTCTTCTTTCTCTCTTTTCTTTCTTCTCTTCTTTTTCTCCTCTCTTTCTTCTTCTCCCCGTCGTTCCCTTCTTCGCCATTTTTCGTTTCTTCGATTGGCCACTGTTCATCAAAATATCTGGCAAATTTACTTTAGTCTTCACTTGTTTCGGCTATTACACTTTGCTCCCCTATAACTTTCAAAATCTAACACTTTACCCCCCAAAATCACAAAATAAAATATAATAAAATTCTATGCAAAAAATAGGGGGTATTATAGATAACTTCTTCTTCTTTAGTTCAAATCTCGCCTCATTCCTCAACACTCTAGAGATAGTGATTTTTGAGCATGATAACGATGGAATCTGGAGAAGAGGTAAACATATGAAATGTAGCTCCTTGAATCGGATTTCCAACAGTCAAAGAATCATCTTAATATGAGGTCTACATCAGCTTTCCAAAACACCGAAGCACGCTCAAACTAGAGCGTAATCTAGAATCTCCTCTTTACTTCAAAGCTCCATAACTTCTATGATTCAACTCCAATTCTCGATTCGTTTGTTTCTACTCATTACTCATTCCGTTGCCGACATGATTCTTCATCCAAGCATAACATTTAGCACTAATAACTTGAAAAACACTCAAACACACCCGTGATCTCATAAAAGACAATTATGAAAATATTAAGTAACTTTATTAAATTAAACCTAATTTCTCACAAATAATCCTTATAAACCACTAAGTAAATGTGTATTTTCAATCTCTTATTACTCCTCAGCCTGAATTGATTCATCAAGACACTCATAGGAATGTTTTCATAACTCCAGAAAAACCTAAATTGCTTATGGAAGCAATAACTATAATTTTTTAAATCAAATAGCTTTAGCAATCAAGCTGAAGACATAATTTTAATAGTATTAAGATGAGGCATAAAAAAAACCGTAAAATTGTCAAGCACATGAAAGAAAACTTTAGTAGTTGGAAAAATATAAAAACAGGCTTCAAAACTACTTTCTCATGCGCACTTCAATGCCGGGATAATTTTTCTCCCTATATTCCTCTACACTCTTGTGCGTTCTGACAACTCCATACCCACTCTACTAGGTTTCGTCGCAAATTAAACAAACTATTGTTAAACAATCCAAAGAAATAACAAAAAGAGGAGGCTAGGGTTTCATTGATACTGCACAATGCAATTGAATACAAAAAGTATGATTTAACCTAAATACAAAGATATATATAGGCTAAACAAAGGAAATAATGAAAAGACAGATCTACCCTTAATAAACAATAAAACAAAATAACCCATCTTCCTGAACATCTCCCCTCAAACTCACGATGCGGCGGCTACAAGCATCGAGAGTTTGCCAACTAGAAAATGAAAACGGGAAATTAATGCGACTTGGTAAAGAAATCTGCAATCTGCAAAGAAGAAGAAACAAAAGGCAAGGTAATGGTGCCATGCTTGAGGTGATGACGAGTAAGGTGACAATCGATCTCAATGTGCTTAGTTCGTTCATGAAAAACCGAGTTGTGAGCAATCTGAATAGAACTCTGGTTGTCCAAACATAGGAGTGGGATGAGAAAGAGAAAACTCCCATATCTGCAAGTAACCAACGTAACCAAACAACTCTTTGGTAGTAGATGCCATAGCACGGTATTCTGCTTCGGTTGAAGATTGAAAAACAATGGATTGTTTCTGCTCTTCCAAGAAATAAGAGAATCACCCAAAAGATACAGAAACCAATAACAGACTTTCGATAGTGGGATCATGCCATGATCAACAATCAGAGTATGCACGTAGCTCCAGGAAGAGGTGGATGGAAGTAAAAGACTCTGAAAGACTGTACCCCGAAGATACCGCAAAATACGAAGAACAGCTGCCTAATGATCTGTAGTAGGAGAAGTAACAAACTGACTAACAACATGAATAGCATATGCAATATCTGGACAAGTAATAGGAGATATACCAAACTCCCAACAACAGTACGGTATAAAGTAGGATTGACAAAGGTAAACCATCAGAAGAAGAATACTTTGCGTTAACTCAATCGGAGTATCTACGTCTTATATCAGTAACTCTAGCCCGCTCAAGAATATCTGCAATATATTGATGAGAGAGAAGATACCCTAGGTGAGTAGGCTACCTCAATACCCAAGAAATATCGTAGAGAACCCAAATCCTTCATTTCAAACTGTTGAGCTACTCTGTCTTCAAAACTGAAATACCATCAATATCATCATCAGTAATAAACATGTCATTAACAATAAATACAGAATGATACGACCTGTATCAGTGCACTAACAAAAAGAGTAGAATCATGACTACTAGAAGCAAATCCAAAGGAAGAGATCACAATAGAAAATTTCTCAAACCAAGCACGAGGTGCTTGTTTAAGACAATAAACGCCTTCTTTCAGCTTGCAAACATACCTAGAATTATGTGAAACAAAGGAGGGGGTGCCATATAAACTTCTTCTGAAGATCTCCATTCAAGAAGGCATTTTTAACATCAAGTTGAGAGATATGCCACTGACGAACCAAAGCTACTGCAATAAGAGCACGAATAGTAGTCATTTTTGCAATATGAGCAAATGTCTCCTCATATCCATACCATACTGTTGAGAGTACCCTTTTGCAACCAACCTAGCTTTGTACACTCAATAGATCCATCAGAATTAGTCTTGATCTTATACACCCAACGACAACCTACAACAGTCTTACCAGTAGGTAGAGGAACAAATCCAAGTACCTGTCTTATGCAAAGCAGAAAGTCTTATCCATAGCTTGCTGCCAAAGAGGATCAAGAATTGCCCTTTATAGGAAGAGGCTCAGAGAGACAATGAATAGAAGCTAAAAAAGAAGCACAAAGATGAAGAATAACAAGAATAAGCAAAATCTGGTAACTTTGTGGACTTATGAATGCGTATGGATTGACGTAGAGGGGGATCCACAATCTCAAACGGAGCTTGAGGGACCATAGGAGAAAAGGGAGCTTCAGGTGTGTGGAGAGTAAAATGTCAGTACCTGCAGAATGATCAGTACTAGGACCTGAGATGACAAACTATAAGAATCCTCAGAAAAAGGATCTATACGAATTAGATCAGATCTAGTCAAGGTATGAGTAGTGGATGGAATAGAAAAGAAAGGTATATGCTCAAGAAAACAACATGACGAGACACATAAAGTTTCTGAGTTATTGGATCAAAACCACGATACCCCTTTTACCTTCACCATAACCAAGAAAGACACAAATAGCAGTTCGAGAGGACCACTTGTTGCATTCTACAGAGGACGAAGAACGAAACAAGTACAACCAAAAACTTTAAGGAAGAATAATTAGGGGCATACCCATACAACTTTTCGAAAGGAGAAAAACCTGAAATATGAGAAGATGGAATTGTATTAATCAAACCTATAGTAGTAAGAACAGCTTCACCCCAAAACACATTAGGAACAGAAGCAGACAATAAGAGAGAACGAGCAGTTTCAACAACGTGCCTATGTTTTCTTTCAGCAACACCATTTTGCTTAGGAGTATCTGTACACGAGGTTTGGTGAACAGTTCCATCTAATGCAAGCAACTCACAAAATTTATTAGAAGTGTATTCCCCACCCAAATCACACCTAAAACATTTGAAACGTAGAATGTTGAGTTTTTACAAGAGCTCGAAAGGCTGTATATATCTCAAAGAATTCAGAACGATGTTTCATTAAATAAACCCAACAATAACGAGTATGATCATCATAAAAGAAACATAGTATCGAGACCCTTTTTTGTGGCAATAGGAGAAGGTCCCCATACATCAGAATGAATCAAATCAAATGAGAAGAAGAAGAAACAGAAATACTTCGATTAAAAGATAAAGCTGAAAATTTTGCCAGTTTACATCCACTACAATAAGAAATATCACAAGCAAATTTCCTAAAGCCCCTGTGATGCCAAAAATCTCAAACGGAAGACGAAACATGACCTAAACGAGAATGCCATAAATAAAAACTAGAAGAAGAAGGACTCAAACGAAAAGAAAGAAAATCAAAAATAGAAGCGGCAGCATTAGCACTATAGCAGCAGCAATTGGCACTTTAACTCATCCAAAATATATAGTCCCCCTTTCCTATGGCTATCCTAATCAGCTTCCAAGACTGTAGATCCTGCACATAACAAAAAGAAGAGGACAGGTGACTAAATTACCAGAATCACATAATTGACTACAGAAGTAGATTTAATGTAAGTTTTGGAATATGATAAACATTAGAAAGAGACAAGTGAGGTGTGACAACAGAACCAACACCTGCTAAAGGCATAGGAGTGCCATGAGTAGTCATGACAGGAATAGAAGACGAAGGAGACGTAGAAGCAAAAGATGAAAAATTTGGAGACATATGATGTGAAGCACCAGAATCCAAAACCTATACAGAATGTGACATACCTGAAGAACTATGAGGGAACTGACCTATGGAAGAAGAAGCTGACATAGCTTGTGGCTGTAAGGAGAGAAACTTCTGAAATTGCTCAGCCAGAGTACTACGATCAGTGAAAGGACCTGATGAAACTATTGCTGCAGTATTAGACTGTGGTGGTTTGTAACCCTGAGGTGGTTTATGAGCATTAGATTGTGACTGGTTGCCAGACTTCCAAGCTTGAGATTGTTGCTGCGATTGATTCAGCTGCCTCAACTTATGACACTGAGCCTTCCAATGACCTTTTTGCTTACAGAAACTACACTCGTCGAAGGCAACCCTTGTGTAAGGCTTATTCTGATTATTAAAGACTGGCTTCAAAGGTACTGCTAACACAGAAGGATTAGAAGTAGAAATAATTCCCTTTTCAGAATGAGACTTAAGACGAATTTCTTCAGCCAATAACTCACTAACAACTGAGTCAACAGAGGGAAGTGGAGAACGATGCAAAATTGAACCTCTAAGTCCTTCAAAATCACTGCGAAGTGCCATTAAAAACTGTACCAGCCGTTGCTGCTGCTTACGAGCAATATAGGCACCACATGCCTTTAATTCTACAGATTCTGTAAGAGCCAATTGATCCTAAAGATCTATCATAGCAGAATAAAACTCATGAACACTCATATTCTTCTGATGAAGAGCTCGTATGTCATTCTCCAATTAATACTACTTTGCAAAATTTGACTGAGTAAATAACCTTTGCAGATGATCCCAAACCTCCTTTACTGTCTCATACTTCGCTAACTGTGTTCCTATGGAATGCCCAACAGAATTGTTAATCCAAGTAATAATTTTTGCATTGTTTGCTTCTCAGGCATCTATCAAAGCATCATAACCCTCATTAGTATTCTTAGGTTTCACAGAAGTTCCACTAACATATCCCCACATCTTTTTACCCTTAAGAAAATTTCTCATCACATAACTCCAATACAAATAATTCTTGTCATCTAACCTCACACTCACAGACTGAAGCGAATCGTCTCTTTCAGTAGCCATATTCAAAAAACAAAGAAGACCAGAATGCAAAAGAAAGGAAAACGAAATACCAGATTGCAGAAACGGAATGAATACCAATGAAATACCAGATTACAGAAACTGAACGAATACCCTCTCCATAATTCTTGTCATCTAACCTCACGCGTAAGCTGGTTTAAGATTAGGCCTCGTCCCATGAACCCTTGCTCTGATACCATGTTAAACAATCCAAAGAAATAATAAAAAGAGGAGGCTAGGGTTTCATTGATACTGCACAGTGCAATTGAATACAAAAAGTATGATTTAACCTAAATACAAAGATATATATAGGCTAAACAAAGGAAATAATGAAAAGACAGATCTACCCTTAATAAACAATAAAACAAAATAACCCATATTTCTTAACAACTATAACTAAATTCATTATTTAAGAAAGGAATTGATTTTCAAGAACATAAACATTTATTGCACACATGAAACGTAAGAGTCATAGTAAAATTTGAATCATTAACACATCAAATATGTGACAATACTGCCATACTGGGTAGTAATTTACAAAATCAAAATGTTTAATAGTGGAGCCACAAAACTACTATTGAAAATAAATTGAAGAATGTAAGCATCAATAGAGAGAGTTAGATTGCATGACCGTAGTGGTATCTTTATCAATTTCACCCCAGTCCAGTTCTTAATATCCCACATATTCAAGTATGTATATCATAAAGGGGCTAGGAGTTACCTCATGAGATGTGGCAGGAACTAAATCGGGATACTTTTCTAGTTTAGAAGGAAGATCAAACTTTAACAGGCAACTACTTATTTCAACCTTAAGCTAAAGAACCCCAACAGATTGTTTCAACTTTTCAAGTAGTTTTGTTTTACCTATAAGCTGTCCACTTTCCAAAAAATGGGCAAATAAAACGAATCTTATATGTTTCAAATGAATGAATGGCATAACTGAAATTAGTATTATAATGGAAGGAAGGTGCGGGAAGAGATGCTTTAATCTTTCTACCAAAATAAAGTCAGCCAATTCTCTATGTCCCTACAGGAAAAGTTCACAAGACAAATTTTTGTATCAGCTAAATGGAAAAGGCTGTAATTCAATTCTTTCGCGTTAAATTGCAGTTTTCTAACTGTTTGCTATATAAATATTATATATGCTTGAGTTGCACAGACTTTTTTTCATAATGGTGGTAAGTTCTTCACTTTTCTTCCTAATAGAACTCTCGATATTACAAATTATTTTGAATTTACGGGCACCAATAAATACATGCCTGTCTACGTCAAGTGCACATAACATTGCTACTCGCATATAGATTATCAACATTATTGCCAATATTTTCACTGAAAATGCACTACCCTCATAAATCATGAAAAATATGTTAAATTTAATTAACTCACCCACAGAAGTTAGTGATGTGCTAGGCAAACATAATCAACTTCTTCTATTAAATGCAAGGCCAAATTGGGACACCAATCTAAACAAAAGAGACTTCATATATTGCATTGATCTTCAAACTTAATTTAGGCAGGCATGTACGAGGGGGAATCAAACACGACATAAACTATTGGATAAGGGTACACCCATGATGGGTTACCCCAAGCGACGTGTGTAGAATGAAACTGCCAAATGCAGTTTCTCTCTAACCGCTACATATAAAAGAAAAAATTCTTTCTTTTAGTAAGACACAACACACACTAATTTTCAAAAAGAAAAATACGCTCTGTCTCTCTAGAATTTGGAAAACAGAAATACACTTTGTGTTTTCTTCCAGATTAATTTTGTTGCTTCAGAGATAAGGAAAAGAGGTATTTATGCTGTGTTAATTCATTGTAGTTCATTTATATACAAATGTGATTGCAATGGTGACTATGATCTTGGGATTATGTTAGGATATATGTTATTCTATGTTATTTCCAACATTGGTATCAGAGCCGTGGTTCATATTGTTTTAAATTCATACTGTTAATGTTGAAGCATGTTATTGGTTTGTCAAATGCAGTTCTGAATTTTTCAAATTTTGTACGTAAAAAGTTGTCATTTTGGTAATGATAATTAGACCATTAAATTCCTTATGAAATTATGAAGAAAATGGTTTTTGAATCATAAAAAATGGAGTTAAAATGACTTAGATAGCCTCTTTGAAGTTTCGAGTTTTGTATGGGTTGATTTCCGGGTCGGGTACCCAGTTGCAGGACAGAGGTTGAAGACGATAAGAACCGACATGTCGTTTTCGATCCAAACTGATGAATGACATGTCGTTTTTCCTGTTTGACTTCTTTTTTGAAAAAAATTCAAATAGGCGTGGGTGGTGAGACTTGAACCCAAGTCTCCATGGTTAAAGCCCAATACCTTAACCACTGGACTAATTTTGTTTCTATGTTAATTATATTCACAAACCCAATATATTCGTATCTAGCCCAACCCATAACCAAAATAAAAAATTGGGTCAAGTTGACCCGTGGACCCGACCCATATGACCAAACGGGTTAGTCAAACCCGATAATGAGTCAAACCCGACCCGTAAAGTCAAACGGGTCAGTCTAACCCAGTCAACGCATGACCCATAAGACCAAACGGGTCAGTCAACACCCGACCCGTAAAGTCAAACAAGTCAATAGGTTAAACATGGGTCGGGATTGACCTGGTTGACTGTGGAAACGGGTCGACCCGACCCGAATTCAGGTGGGTGCGCGACACGCGTGTGGAGTACCCTGCCGACGTGTGGAAGCTGTTGTCGACGTGTGGGGGCGCATGGCCACTTCTGGGCAGCGCGTGACGACGCGTGAAGTATTCTAAATTTTGTTTCTTTTGCTATAAGGAATAAAAATGAATACTTGGTATATTGTTATGAGTCTAATTTTGTTATTGAACCATAAACACGTATATATATTATTTATCAAATATAGTTAACCTTTATTTGATAAATAAATAGTTTTTTTTTTGTATTTGTTACAGAAAAATGTTACGTTATAGACGTGCAATGGTTGCTAGTACACCCGCTCAAAGGGAAAGGGTTATGAACATGATTAGAACTCTACAAACTCACACATTGATTTTAAGAGACACAGAGGATGAGTTGGTGCAACTCGTAAATCATTTCATTCATGTGAATGAAAAGATTCAGAAAATTGTCTAGATAGGGGGATTAAAGGAAGATGAGTCGAAATACCAAGTTCTAAGAGAGACTCTTGGTTACCCTAATCTCGTTGGTCTCCTTGATATGGTTTGGACCAAGCTGAAAGTTCATAACTTTAAAGATGACAATAAAAATTATAGACGTTTAGTCAATAACTATATCAAGGAGTACATAGATTGGGGTGCGAAAAAGACAGCTGGTGCATCAATAGGAGTCTCCACTCATAAAGGACATCACAAGAAACTGGGAGTTCCCCTGCCTAGGCACTACAAGAAAACTGACNCCACGCCAGATTTGGGTTTTAGCCTAAATCAAATTCCTTTGATTTCCTTTCTTCTTAATCTTAAAGCCAAAGAGGATCTAGCAAATCCCTCTTTGGTTCTTTTGAGATTGTCTTCATGTGGACTACACAGGTTCGATCCTACACTTGGATCGGTAGCAAAATATTTGTCGACAAATTTGGAGGAGCCTCCAACGTGCGTTTGTTTTCCTTAAACTCAGATTTATTTTTCTGCAGATTTTATTTTAATATCAATTGTAAAATTATACCCTTGATCTTGGCTCATGTAAACGATCTCTATATTATATTTGATTTGTTTCTGTTGCGTATATGGGACCGTTTACTAACATATTTCTCATGTATTATATGTGCCTAGGATTAGCCAAAACTTATTAAGTGTTGGACAAATGTTAGAGAAGGGTTATTCTCTACATTTCCAAAATCAAGCATGCTCCATATTAGATCCTGAAGGGGCTAGACTGATGTGTGTAAAAATGTTGGGGAAAAGCTTCCTGGTTGAGTGGAAAAACTCCAATAACTTAGCTTTATCAATTAGGCTGAAGAGTCAGAAGTCTGGCACAAAAGACTTGGCCATTTCCACTACAATGGCCTCAAGGAGTTAAAGAATGGGAACATGGTCTAAGACTTACCAGAGATTGAAGAGAAGAGTACTCTCTACAGTGCTTGCCAACTTGGCAAACTAAGCAGGCCCCCATTTCCCTTGGATCAGGCCTAGAGAGCAACAATAAAACTCTAGCTGATCCATTCTGATGTTTGTGGCCCTATGCAGACATAATCATTGAGTGGAAACATGTATTTTGTACTCTTCATAGATGACTTCACACTGATGACATGGGTATATTTTTTGAAGTAGAAAAATAAGGTTCATGCAGTGCTAAAAAAGTTCAAATTGCTGGTGGAGAATCAGGCTGGAACAAAGATCAAATCCATTAGAAGTGATAATGGAACTGAATACACTTCAAAAAAATACAGTTCAATTTGTCTGGAAGCTGGAATTAGACGTCAGTTTACTACACCATACATCCCACAGCAAAATGGGGTCAGTGAGAGAAGAAACAGGACCATCATAGAGATGGCTAGGTGTATGATGGCAAAGAAACATCTCCCTAAGAGATTCTGGGCCAAGGTTGTCAATATAAGAGTTTATCTCCTGAATAGACTACCAACTAAGGCAGTCAAGGGGCAAACTCCAGTTGAGGCTTGGACTAGAATTAAACCAGTAGTGGGCTATTTGAAAGTGTTTGGAAGTGTGTGTTATATTATGGTTCCAGTAGTGAAGAGAACCAAGCTTGATGATAAGGTTGAAGTTGGCATTTTCATTGGCTATAACAATCAATCAAAAGGATACAGAGAATTCATCCTTGAGACAAAGAGAATTGTGATAACAAGGGATGTGAGGGTGGATGAAAATGCAGTGTGGAATTGGGAGAGTAAGAAGATAGATGCTAACGGTAAAGTGCAACAGCCAACTAAAACTCATTTGAGGAAGCTGAAACTGAAGAGGATGAAGAACCACCAGTTTGAGGGACCAGGACCTTGGCTGATGTTTATGCAAGGTGTAATGTGGCTATGCTAGAACCAAGAAACTATGTTGAAGCTGCTGGATCTAAAGCTTGGAGGAATGCAATGCAAGAGGAGATATCTATGATTGAAAAAAATAACACTTGGAGGCTTGTTGATAGACCTGAAAACAGAAAAATAATTCAAGTGAAGTGGATTTACAAGCTGAAGGTTAATCCTGATGGTGCAGTCCATAAACACAAGGCAAGGCTTGTGGCAAAAGGATTTGCACAGCAGCAAGGGGCGGATTATACTGACACATTTGCTCCAATGGCTAGACATGACACTATTAGATTGATCCTTGCTATGGCAGCTCAATTTGATTGGAAAATTTTCCAACTTGATGTCAAATCAGCATTTCTGAGTGGTTGCTTGAGTGAGGAGATTTTTGTAGAACAACATGAAGGTTATCAAGTGAAGGGTGAAGAAGGGAAAGTGTATTTGCTAGAGAAGGCCTTGTATGGCCTAAAGCAGGCACCTAGAGCCTGGTACAGCCGCATAAATGATCGCCTAAACAGTATAGGATATGTGAGAAGTCCTAATGAACATACTCTTTATGTTAAGGAAGCTAAAGGTGACTTTATTGTGGTATCCTTGTATATGGATGATTTGCTAATTACAAGGAGCAATCCAGACCAGTTGAACATGTTTAAAAGGTGTATGCAATCTGAATTTAAGATGACATATTTGGGGGAGATGACATATTTCCTTGGTATGCAGTGTCCAATCCAAAAATGGAATCTTTGTGTACAAGGAAAGCTATACAAATGAGGTGATTATGAAATTTGGCATGGAAAATTTCAAACCAGCAGATACACGATTAGTTTCCAACCTTAAACTGAGCAAGAATGATGGTGAGAAAAGAGTGGATGAGGGACTGTTTAGAAGTCTGGTGGGATGCTTGCTGTATTTAACAGCCACTGGACCAGATCTTATGTTTGCAGCCAGCTACCTCTCTAGGTTCATGAGTTTCTCAAGTGAATTGTATTATAGGGCAGCCAAGAGGGTGTTAAGATATTTGAAAGGAACCTCTAGTCTTGGTATTTGGTTTAGGAGGGCATGAAATCTTGTGTTGCAGGGTTACACTGATAGTGATTGGGGAGGATCACTTAATGACATGAAAAGCACATCAGGGTATGTATTTTATATCAATGCAGGTGCTATTAGCTGGCTGTCAAAGAAACAAGACACTGTGGCACAGTCCATAACAGAGGCAGAATATATTTCTGCTGCAGTAGCCGTGAATCAAGCTGCTTGGCTTAGGAAAGTGCTGACAGATTTGAAGCAGAATCAAGATATGCCAACTACAATTTTGTGTGACAACCAGTCAGTGGTTGCCATGGCCAAAAATCCAGTTCTTCACAGCAGGACCAAGCATATTAAGATAAAGTTTCATGCTGTAAGGGAGGCTGAAAACAATGGAGAAGTAACCTTGATTCACTGCCGGCGTGAGGACCAAATTGCAGACATAATGACTAAAGCATTGCCTAAAGCCAAGTTTGAGGAACTGAGACTCAAACTTGGTGTTTCCAGCAAAGGTATCAAGGAGGAGTGTTGATGCAGTGATACCTTGCTGGAAATGCATCAACATTGCATATTCAGCTTGTCTGTTTTTAGAAGTTTGTTGAAGATAACCTACTGTAGTGGTCCAACGTGCATGGTTGTAGTTTTGTAATGTAGTGTAGTTGAATGGCTTAAGGGTAATTAAGTCAGCATTATGATGTGTATTGTGTATGTAATATTAGTGGTTAAGTTTGAATTTAAAATCTGTAATATTTGTTGTAGTTGTTGAATCAGCAGAGAGTTGTTTAGCTACTGTATATACTGAACTTTTCAATGAAAATCAGTGACTTTTGGATTCATTTTTTAGAGCTCTCTTTTATCTTTCCTTTGCATTCTCCGGCTAAGACCCAACAAATATGCTCCTCCAGTTCCCTTGGAACAAGCAATCAATCTTCTTGTAGCAAAAATATATGCACTACAGACCAGAAAATATACCCATGAAAGATTGCATCGGAATCTTCCTTTTACCAACAAAAGAGAAAAAAAAATGCAAATATGTATTACTAAGTACACTACAAGAAATATATTATATTGTGACAAAATTAATTTTGTCAAATGTTATTTTGTCACGAGTAATATAGTTATTATGACAGAATAAAGAAAAATCACATTAAGTATGACAAAGAGAATATACAGTGACAAAAACAAATATTGTCATAATATTTTATCACAATAAAGAAACCCATAATAAATGTAGTGAAGAAAAACATTTTTATCATAATATTTCGTCACAAATTTTTGATGCAAAATTTTGACGCTTTGGTATATTGTTTATTGTGACAAACTTATTTTGTTATAAAATATTTTAGTCAATTTATTTAGTTATACATGTTATAATTACAAATTATTTTTTCATAAAAGAATTTATTTATTGTTACAAAAAAATTGTCATAATATATGTTGAAATAGAGGTATTAATGGTAAAATGTTTTGAGTCAAAATTTAACCACCGATATAAATTGTTTATCGTGACAAACATATTTGTCATCAAAAAATTTAGCCACTATATTTAGTAATACATGCTATAATTACAAACTAATTTGTCACAAAAGATTTATTTATCATTACAAAAAAATATATATATATATCATTTATAAATGTCAAAATTGAGGTATTAGTGACAAAATATTTGACTCAAATTAAATGTGATATTTTGTGACAAGAATTTGCTAAAAAAACATAATTAATATGCGTACAACTATTTGTCATTCCTCTCAAGTTTTTAGCAATAACATATATTTCATTAAAAAAAAAAAAAACTCATTAACGTATAGGATCGAGTACGAGGTCAGGGGCTAGGAAATTAGGCTATGGTGATCAAACGCTCTTTCGTCACCATACACTTAAGAGTACGAGCTTAATGTGACCAACCTGGTGACCAATATAATTCCTCACATTTAAAAAATAGTCACAATTTTGATTTTGTAGTGACAAATTATTTTGTTGTGAGAAGCCTAAATTCTTGTAGTGGTATCTTAAATCATTCCAGACTTACAGTTGGACTTTACCACCTGTTGTAGACACAAGCAAGATAAATCTCCCAAAAGGTGTACTTAATGTGATGACCAAAAAGAGAAGTAGAGCTTTCTTAACATCTTCATGTCCATAAATTTTAGTAGCCAATGACCATACCAACTTACTATACATAGATATCACCATCCTCTACTAATTAAGCAATCAGTTCTTCCTTATCTCCACTGAGCTCATACATGCAATACAATTGAGAACATCAACCAAACCATTTTTTTTTTCTTTTTACTTCTTTTCATAATCCCAACAGTAAACCAATCAAAAGTCACCTCCTTGTTTGATACTTTGCCACAATGCAAATATGCATGTTTCTTCTAAGGTAATAAGACATTTTTTCTCAAACCGTTCATCCCATTTATAAACAATGTGTTGAAGCTGATGATATTTTGCTAGAAACAAAATCAGTTGATGTTTGTTGACAAAAGATGCAGAGAAGCCGAAGACAAGAAGCACAACTAACCTTGGGAGCAGTTGAATGGAGCTGATTTTGGGATGTCTAAGCTGATGTTTTTTGATGTATTTAGTAGGGTATTCAACTGTAATTAAGGGATAGTAAAATGTAAGATTTGTGTGTCATTAAAATTGTATGGTGGTGAATTATTGTTAGTAAAATATTCACTAAAATTTTAGGTGTAACATTGACCTAAGCCTTTTGTATAAATTGAACCCATTTTAATGAAAAAGCAAGTGTAATATTCAACAAACTTCTCTTTGAAAAACATTTTGTTTCATCTCTTTCCTTTGTATTCTCCAACTCAAAAACTTCAAATGGTATTAGAGCATCCACTGAGATCTTAAAGGACTTGTGGAGCTCCAGTTATTCATCTCTTTCTCTACTGTATTTGCGCTTGAAATCAAGCATTAATATTTTGCAGTCAAACTTTCTTCCAATGGCCTTAAACACGATCTCTCTTCCTCCTCCTCCTCCAATTTTCAATAGTGATTAGTACCACATTTGGGCTATCAAAATGAAAACTTACCTGAGAAGGCATGGTCTATGGCAATACGTGGTACAAGAGAGACAACCACCTCAATTGGGACCAAACCCCACCTTGAACCAAATCAGGCTACATGAAGAAGAAACAACCAAAGCTCCTAGAGCCTTCTAATACATTCACTCAACTATTTCAGATTTAGTCTTCACAAGGATCATGGCTCATGAGACACCAAAAGAAGCTTGAAATAAGCTGAAGGAAGAGTTTATGGGAAGGGATAAAAAAAGAAACATGCAAGTTATGAACTTAAGGAGAGAGTTTGAAGTGCCAAGAATGCAAAAAGCTAGGTTAGTCAAGGAATATGTTGACAGACTCATGAATGTAGTCAACAAAATTTGACCACTTGGTGAAAAGCTGACATACAAAATGATTATAGAGAAAGTGCTAGCAAGTCTTCTAGAAAGGCTTGAATAAAAAATCTCATCCTTGGAGGATTCTAAGGACATGTCCCAAATCTCTTTATTAGAGCGCGTGCCGGTATTAACCCATGCCCAAGACAAGATCAATCCTCGCCAGCTCACGAGACGAGCCATGTGCGCCAGTTTGGCAATGACCAACATTTTTATTGTAACTGACGTCGCGAGCAACGAACCGATGAGCATGATAACACTTATCAGCCTAGCCATCATGACTCAACTTCGCGCATCAATGTGCACAATAGTGGAGCTTCGCAAGCGACAGATCTACGAATTCATTTGCTCGAAGTAAGGCTGAATAGAGCCAGCCAAGGCAACCATAATGAAGACTAAGATTATGTGCCGAGAACACTCGACGATCTGAAAGCCCGCTAGAATGGCATAGCAGAGGAAATAGTACGTTCCCCATTTACAAAGGAAGTTCAACAAGCTCCACTTCCGCAAGGATTCAAGGTGCCAAAAAGTAAGTTCGACGGGAGAGGGGACCCAAGAGATCACCTTAATAATTTCAACAACCTGATAGAGCTGCAATAGGTCTTTGATTTGGCGAAGTGCTGGTGCTTCACAGTCACACTTATAGGGGATCCTAAGAGGTGGTATAAGAGGCTCAAGGCAAACTCCATCAACTCTTGGCAACAATTCTCCTCGCTTTATTTACAGTAATTTCAAGCAAAGAGGTAGTTCACAATGTTGCTTAGCTATTTGACCAACATTCGTTAGGAGAAGGACGAAACATTAACCTCATACTTGACGAGGTTCCAGAACGAACATGCAAAGGTTGTAGATACACCTGAGAAGTCCATTCGAACTTTGCTAAATATAGGGATCAGGCTGAACACAAAGCTATGGAAAGAGCTCCAAAGTGAAGATCATGTAAGCTTGGCCAAGTTCTACCAGATGGCTGCAAAACACCAACAGGTAGAAAGTTCACTAACGACATTGGCCAGAAGTTTGGCACGATGGGCCTCAGACAAGCAACAAGATCGCCCATCGGATAAGCGCGGGGGCCAAGACCGTAATGACAGAGACCGCAACAGGTTTCAGAAAAGACAAAAAATAGATAACCGCGGAGACAGGCGGCCCTTCCCGTGGTATGCAAAATACACCCCCCTCACTCAAGACATCACCTAAATCTACGAAGTCTCTCGTGAGGTGAAGAGACTACCAGCTCCAGAAAGAATGAGGGGCGTTTCGGGCAGAAGAGATAGACAAAAGTATTACCGAAACCGCCGAGATGTCGGGCACAACACAAACAAGTGCTAGGCTTTGAAGGATGTCATTGAAGACTTGATAAAAAGGGACTCCTGCGATAATAAGAGTTCGAACCGAATCTTCTGTTGTATTAGCCACCTTATAAAGCTCCTTGTGGAACCTGTCGATATAGGATTGAAGGGACTCATTCCTCTCCTACCGTATGTTACTCAGATAGCTCAACGGCATTAAGAACTTCCTATTAGCCTGGAAATGTCTAAAAAATAAGGAACTCATCTACTGCCATGAGTTGATAGATCATAGTAGAAGCGATCTAAACCAAAGCTTAGCATGAGCAGTCAGAGCCACTGCTACGCAGCGACATTTCTCCAAGTTTGAAACTTGGTGAAGCTCCATGAGATCATTAAACTCAGAGAGATGATCTTACGGATCAGAATTCTCATCGAATGCTCGTATGTCGGGCATTCTAAATCTTCGACGGGAAATGAGCAGTCAAGATTGCTGGAGAAAAGGAAGACGCCTCAATGACATGCCCTCGCTCATTCTGATGAGCTCTAAGCTGATCTAGAGCTCGCTGTAACTCCTCAATCTGAGGAAGCGAAGCCACTTGAGGATTACTTTCCGCAATATGGGTTTGCTCCCCAAGATTGTGATTAAGGAAAGACCGCAGAACAGATTCTTCTTCACCTCGGCTGGAGCCTTTAACATACCTTGACACATGCTGGCTGGAGCCATGTGAAGGCACTAAATGGCTGGGGGAGTTATGCCAACCTCCGCGGTGGTCAAAATCCACCCGTGTTCGATGGGTATTTCCGTTGCGGTGATGGTCTGAACCATCATTCTGGCGATAATAGGAATCCCAATGCCATGCACTCTTATGGGGGTGCCCATGCCATGTGGCATGAGACGGCTCTTGATGTGACATACCACCAAATCGCAAAGCTATAGGTATTCTACCTGTTTCATGACTGGCATTCACTGGCCCTTTTGAACTTTTTGGCCCATCGACAACCATTACTTTCCCTTATTTTTGTGCACTATAGTGCACGTAGTATGAGCTTTCTTCTGTTTCCATGCTTTAGAGCGACCTACAAGCATTCTTGGAAGTGGTACCACCTTATCAGAGTTGGGTATCACGAACTGCTCCAAACGATCTAGCCTTTGGCTATCATTTGGAAAGTATTATTGAACCTCTCCAGGTAACTCATCACAACTGGATCGAGCTGAGAGGTCGAGGGAATGTCCGCCGCAACACCTTGGGGAGTTAAAGGTACATTAGGGGAACTAACACCCTGTACCTGGGGGATTTCCTCGTTGTTGGTGCTAGTTCGCTCGGTTTCAAGACCACAAGCCATTAGTTCACAAGTAGAACTGATTGATTAGAGGTTATGAATGAAGACAAAATATCAAATCTACCCTCCTTCTAGCGCCAAATTGTTAATGCTTGATTTTGACACCAACGACTCGCACGTGCAAAGTGCTAAGTTGTTCTTAGACATTACACGTGAATGATTATGATCAGATACAAAGATTGAAAAATAAATGAGATATATGGTTTTTAAAGTGGTTCGGATGCTTAAAGGGAATCGTACGTCCACTGTTTCTTTTATATATGAGAGATTACAAGAGGTCGCATATAGCAAACAGTGAGCAGAGGTACAACAACTGAGTATTCAGAGAGAATATCAAGTCGTTCTTTTTCTCGTAGGTTATCTTTGCTTTGAAAATAGAGATTACAATTAGATAGCGGGTTTAGTATCAAAATCTCGAAAATGAGAGGAGGAGTCCTCTATTTATAGTAGAGGAATTCAAGGTAATGATCACAAATCTGCAAGTGGGTAGGTGTCGCGCAAGTCCTTCCTTACCTCCCATTTGGCTGATAACTTAGTAAATATCCTCAAATTACTCGAGGTTGGGATAGGTGTGCTGCCCTCAATCACTCATAGACAAAACATGAATCTACCAAGTTGATGACAACCGTATTCTTTCTATCATGCAGTGACGTGGCAGCTCCTAGGCGGTGTAAAGCCTTCCTAAACTCTGATTGGTACTCGCTGACGTAGGCTAATATCAGCCCTAATTTTTTAGGCATAACAAAACTGTTTCTAGCCATGAAGTCTTAGCTATCTAGTCATGGTGTTTTTTCTTGAATGGATTCTATGATAACATATATCTCAAGGGTGAACGAAGTAGAGACAGTAGCGAGAACAAGATAACAATAAAACAAATCACAGACAATAAACATAGAGAAAATAACACGCACGATTTACCGTGGTTCACCTAATATGGGATACGTCTAGCCGAGTCAATATTATTGCAATACTTCCTAACCTCTCCCGTTTACAATGAATGAATTGCCCTATGATTGCTATCACCCTCATAACAAGAGAAAAATATGTTTATATACTAGGTTTAAAGTGACAAAACATAGTTTTACAA
Source organism: Pistacia vera (assembly GCF_008641045.1). Classification (NCBI taxonomy): domain Eukaryota; kingdom Viridiplantae; phylum Streptophyta; class Magnoliopsida; order Sapindales; family Anacardiaceae; genus Pistacia; species Pistacia vera. The sequence continues at coordinate 1,171,458 of NW_022196298.1, forward strand.
GGATTCATATTCCAAAGTCCAAATCCAACTAGGAATTAATGACTTAAATAAATCCTACAGTGGTTATACATGGAAAAGGCCTAAACCGCCCGCTCACTAGGGAGCAAGGCCCCCACCCACTCACCAGGGAGCGAGGCCCCGCCCGCTGACCGAGCAGCATGACCCCGAATGCATTTGCTTAACCCATTAATGCTGAAGTAGTTGACAACTCAAGCAAAGGGAACTGGACATTTGCTGATCTTGACCGATAACATTATGGTTCTTGAAGTGAGGTTGTAAATAGACTATAATCTTATCGTTTTATGATCTAGTGATGACTTATTGAAATTTAAGTAGTTTATAAGCTTGGCTGCGATCTCATTTGTTTGTTGTCTATTTCAACTTAATAGGTTTGTGCAACATTTGTTCAGCAATTGAAGTCCGTCCATCTTTCTTGGAGGTGGGTTTCTTGCTTGTTTTATTTTAGTATCACATGTTTTCTTTTTTATTACATATATTTCTTTTTGGTCTTATTTTGGTTGGATGTTATGCACTTTTATTTCATCTCTTGTAATCTAGTCTGGTTGAAGGGTTTGAATAGACCCTTTATTATGATTTCTTAGTTTCTATATCATTATTTTGTATTGTTTGTTGTCTTTTTCTATGTGTGTCACCTTTCTCCTTTTGTTATTGATGATGACGTGCACTGTTTAAGCCACATCTAAGGAATGTGATTGAATACATGCTACAAGTCAACAAGGATGCTGATGATGAAGTGGCTCTTGAAGCTTGTAAATTTTGGTAATCCTCTGCTTTACAAAAATAAATCTGAATGTCTTGACTAGTAGTTTAATACTCATTATGTTGGCACACGTGGAAATTAAACATCAAGGCAATTCTTTGTTAATCATTTATGTATCTAGGTTTCTATGTTATATACAATAGGATGTTTGTGGGAATATGAAAATGCTATTCTAGTGTGCAATACTATTTCTGAAAACATTTCATAATGATGCAGTGTAAATATGCCAAGAGCTGGTGTCAGTACTTGTTGAATTCTTGTGACATCATTATTTTTATTCTCTTTTATAATCTGATTGCAAATGGCTTGTATGTAATTGGTGCGAATACAATGCTTAAATCAATTTTTTTTTTTTTAAAGAAAATTAGAGCTATGCTTAACACCAATTTGTTACATTTATATTCCCTTTTTGATATTGCTTCTGCAGTATTCCTTAATTTTTTTGTCTTTTTAATCCATAATTCTTCTTGAAGAAGCCTTTATGTAAAATCTTATGTCTCTTTCCATGGGTGTTATTTCTCCATTTACTCATGATTTAATCTGCATATTTGAATTATAATACATGTTGCGCTGCTAATTATAATTGTTTGGATTTCATCAATGGAGCACATATTGATCTTCTGTTAGCGATAGAGTGTTCAACTTGAAAACTTTTCTCTTGTGATTTGTTTTACTTATGAGAAATATAGATTATGGTCTAGATTTGCTCGCAAGATTTTGTCACTAAAACTGCATCCTTTGACTAATCTTTGCCTCCTGCTTTCTGAAGTGATTACTTAATTTTAGCCTGTTAATTTGGGGGCAAGAAATGTGAAAATGAAGAATTCTATTATTCAAATCAATGAGAAGTCTGTTACATTGTTGCTTATATACAAAGAAATAATACACAGCCGTTTAACTAATTTCTTCTAACTATCTTAACAAACTTAAGCTAGCTAACTAATTTCTAACTAACTAAGTTTTCTTTCTATACTACCACTTGATCTTTAACACTCCCCTCAAGTTGGTATCTTATGTATATCTTTCAAGCATAACTTGGACAAAAGTTTTTCATGTTTGTAGCCTTCCCAACCCTTTCGTCATCACGTCTGCCACTTGTTCTCCAGTTGGTATATATTTTGCAATGATCAAACCACCTTGAATTTTCTCTCTTATAATGACAATCTCTCTATGTGTTTTGTTTCCTCATGATACATGGGATTTGCTGCAATCTGCAATGCTGACTTTATCACCGTAGAGCAATGCCGGTATTTTGGCTTCATCATCAAGCTCTTTAAGCAAGCCTGTTAACCAAACTAACTCTGCACAGCTACAGCCATGCTTCTATATTCCGCTTCTGCAGATGATCTTGCCACAGTATTTTGTTTCTTTGATTTCAAAAGACAGAAGAATCTCCCATCTTGATGCAGTATCCTGATACTGATTTTCTACTGACAGCGCAAGCTGCCCAATCTGAATCACAAAAGGAAATTAACTCTTTTGTACTTTTTGCGGACATGAACAACCCAAGTGCTGGTTCCTTTTTCACATATCTTATAACCCTCAATGTTGCTTCCATATGTGATTGTTTAGGAGTCTGCATGTGCTGACTTAAAGTCTGGACAGCAAATCAAATGTCTGCCTGGTCATGGTTAGATATACAACCTTCCCACCATTCTCCTGAATACACTAGGATCTACAGCAACTCATCCTTTTCAACCGTGGGAACTTTTGATCATACTCATATGAAGTCAGTTTTAGATTTTGTTCAAGAGGAGTGTCAGCAGGTTTTGCAGCCAGATAATCCAGCCTCCGAAATGAGTTCCAGTGCATATTTTCTCTGGTTTAAAACAATTCCTTCAGAGGACCTAGCAACTTCAATTCTAAGAAAAAATTTAAGGTGACCAAGTCTTTGATTTTGAAATTATCCTGCAATATGAACTTCAACTGATCTATCATCTTGGTGCAGCTCCCTGTTATCAAGATGTCGTCTCGTAGACAAGCATGTGACTAATTGCTTCCTTCTCGTTTGGTGAATAGAGTAATTCTGACAATGCTACTCAGCATTATCAGAATTAAAACTTCTTATTCCAGAAAAATATTTCATTTTCGTATATGGTATATGACCAAGTCGTTTATGCCAAAGCTGGTTTACAGAAGCTAAACACGAAACATGTAAAGTTTTATTCAAAGATTCAAATTAGAAACATTGGCCTTGTATGCATGAGAAGCATGAAGAGTGAGACCCTCTGATTCTTTACCAATCCCCAAATTTTCCCATTGGAGAGGCCCTGAAATATGCAGAAATCAGGATAAATCTGACAAAGCAAGATAGTCTTTGGTGAGCTTTGAGATAGAAATCAAATTATATTTGAAATCTGGCACAAATACACATTATTCAATTTCTGATCTGGACCAATATACAAGATCCAGTATGTGTTACGGTTGAATGATGTCCATTGGGAAGTCTGACTGTGGAAGGAGAATCTGTCCCCATCAACTTGCTCAAGTGTTTAGAGAAGCTGTCATATGGTGACTGGCTCCTGTGTCTAATATCCAGCAGACTCCATGATTTAGGATGAAAGTAAGAGTGAATACCTGCCATATTAACTGTGCTCATTTGGAGCTAATGCAGGTTCCTTTTGGAGCAATTTTAATATCTCTGCATACTGTTCTTTGGAAAATATTGGAGGTCTGCTGCTTGGTTATTATTTTGACTGTGATCAGGTAATTCATTAGTGCAACATTGTTTGCTGATGAGAGCAGGATTCTTTCGTCTGGTGAACTTAATCAGCAGTTATCCAATGATCCTATAACAATTATCCTTTTTGTGTCCTTCATATGGCAGTGTTCACAGGTTATATTCCAGTTCTTTTTGGTTTGACCGATTGTTGTTGATGAAGAATAAAACGTTGGTTCAAAGAGGATTCTACAGCAACACATTAGATAAACTTCTCTGGCTTTCCTCAGTGACAAGCATAAAGTAGGCTTGGTTGATAGATGGTAAAGGTTGCATCATGAGGATTTGGCTTCTAGCATGCAAATAATTCTCATTTAATCCCATCAAGAATTGTAGTAACTTTTGATTCGCATGTGATCTACGTAAACTTTTGACATGGAACATTCCAGGAAGGAAGCGGACAATAGACGAGTACTCATCCCATAGCATTCTTAGTTTAGAGTAATAAGTGGAGAGTGACGAAGTTCCCTGCATTAAGGTGACTATTTCCTATGTATGAAAAACTCTAGATCCATTCACTTTATCAAACCTTTCTTTCAAATCTTTCCATACTAGATGTGCACTAGATGCATAAACGAGCCACTTAGAGTTCTTTAGTAACGGAATTCATGATCTAGGAGAGAACTATAGCATTACATCTATCCCATTGATTGTGCAAGCTAATTGGAAAGCTTTCTTTGTGTAATTGCCATCAATAAATCCAATCTTATTTTTAGCTAACAATGCAATTCTCATAGATCTACTCCATAATGATATTATCAACACCACTTAATTGAAAAGAAACGAGAACCACCTGGAGTATCAGAAGGATAAGGTAAGCTGATGACTAAAATCGATTGATGACTCGATCGATCATTTCCATTATTTGCAGAAGACTGCGTCCCTCCATCTGCACTACATTTGCCATTTTGGAAGAAGAAGATGTAGCTTCTTGATCAGAAGAATGAGATCAGATAATAGACGAAATCCTGAGGAAATGATGAAACAGACAAATTGAGAATCAGTTAACGAAGCTAATGAAACAGTGGAACTGATGATCAGTAAAGTCGTGAATTCCTGATGAACAGAGTGAAGTCCTGTGAATTTTAGAATTCTCAAACCCTGGATTCTAGCTCTGATACCATGTTAATTTGGGGGCAAGAAATGTGAAAATGAAGAATTCTATTATTCAAATCAATGAGAAGTCTGTTACATTGTTGCTTATATACAAAGAATAATACACAGCCGTTTAACTAATTCTTCTAACTATCTTAAACACTTACAGCTCAGCAATACTAATTTCTAACTAACTAAGTTTTCTCTTCTATACATAACAACTTGATCTTTAACATAGCCAAACACTTTGGGGTTTAAATATCAAGATACTTATTTTAAGTTTTGAAAATACTATTTTTTTCTTATTTGTAGAGTTTAGAATGTTGTTTTTATTTTAAATGATGTGGTTTTTTGGAATTTTGAGTGGTTGCGGGTTTGCTATCTTTTCAAATATTTTTGTCACTACAACAAATTTTTAATTTAGAGACGTATTCAGTTTCGTCTCAAAATGGTCATTTTAGGGGACAAAATTGTAATTTCGTCACAAAATGCTTAACACTCAATTTTCACTTTCTGCCATGTGGAGAGAAGGATGAAATAATATGGAGGGAAATCATCCTGGGACAAAATTTATTATTTTTTTAAGAAAAATTTTGTAGCTAAAAACCTTCTTTTTCTGGGACGAAATTTTTTGTCTCTAATTGTACAAAGTTTGAAAAACTTATTAGGGATAAAATATGATTTTGTCCTCGATTGTAAAAATACATTTTTGGGGACAAAATTTATTATTTTTGGACGAAAAATTTTATAGCTAAAAACCTTTTTTTTGGGACGAAATGTTTGTCTTTAATTGTACAAAATTTGGAAAACTTATTAGAGACGAAATATGATTTTGTCTTAAATTGTGAAAAATGTATTTTTAGAGATGAAATTTGAAACTGCAACAAATTTTTAATTTAGGGACAAATTTGGTTTCGTCCTAACACTGTCAATTTAGGGGACGAAATTTTAATTTCATCAAAAAAATGCTTAGCACTCTATTTGGAAACCTCGCCGTTATTTGGAGGGAACGATGAAATAATATGGAGGGAAATCATTTTGAGACGAAATTTATTATTTTTGGATGAAAAATTTTGTAGCAAAAATCCTATTTTTTTCAAGGACGAAATTTTGTGTCTCTAATTGTACAAAATTTGGAAACTTATTAGGGAAGAAATATGATTTTGTCCTCAATTGTGAAAAATGCATTTTTGGGGATGAAATTTGGAAAACTAATTAGGGAGGAAATATTATTAGTTTAAAAACACCCAATTCTTTTTCTATTTAATTTGAAACAAAACTCAGATTTGCTTGCTGTGAATCTCAATCTCTTGCTTTGAAATTGATTGAAACCCAAGATAAAAAGTTGAAAATTAAGTGCAAGTGGCAAACGAGGATCGGCTGAAAATGGCAGGAAGGCGTGATAGGTACCTTTGAGGATTTCGACATGCTTAACGGGTTGTCGTTTTCCTCTTTCTCTTTAATTTCGCTCTTTGCTTCACCCATTACCAAAAAAAAAAAAAAAAAAAAAAAAAAAATGACCTACAGTAACACTTTTTGGAAATATGTTACTAATACGTATCTATGGTACCATTTGTTGTGAAAATGTTATGAATATAATTTTGATAAGTAACACTTCATATTTTTATAACTCGTTATCTATCAATTGTTAGATATGATTCATATTTTAAGATAACCTAAAACTAGTTAAAACTTTCATCTAAACTCTTTTGGTATATTTTGGTATACACACCAAATCTAATGTTGCTTGTACCCAACAAAGGAATTGAAACGATAAAACACCCAATGAGGAAATTGAAAGGGTAAATACCCTTATTTCTTTTTTCACAAATCCTATAATATTACACGTAAAGCTTGTATATATGATGAATTTTTATAAATATATTGCTACTACCAATATCAACGTAACATTTTCCTTTCTCGAAAACTCTTAAATCATAATCTAAAATCATGTACGATTCGATAACATTATCAAGATTTATACCTACATGATAATGCTAAGGTTGCGTTTGGTTCAGGGTGATATAAGATTAATCCTGTAACCTTTGTTTAATTTTCAAGATTCCCTCGTTTGGTTGTTAAGTAATAAAATATTATGTAATCTTTTATTGCAAATAGTATTTATTGTTGGTAATATTGGGGTAATCAGATTACCTTTCCAAGTGGTGTTAATATAAGATTATTGAGGTAATCCTAATTTTGACCCTATTTTGCCCTTAATCTTTTATCATTTCTGACACATTTGCCCTTATATGTCTACCAAATAACAGTTACGCAGACCCCTTACATTTGAAAATATAGCTAAAACACCCCAACCATAAAAAGTTTAAACCCCAGCCATCCAAGACCACCGTCGGTCGCTAGCCACCACCGTTGGCTGCCAGCAAAACTCATCATATCGAGGCAAGATCAGCGAGATCTTGCCGCTGGTGTGCTGGTAAAGACGTTTCCGACTATGGATTTGTGATCCATGGCCGGAAATGACCAGATCTGGCCGTTTCACGGCCAAAGATGTGCATGTGAAAAGTTCTAGCCGTTTTTGGCAATGAATCTTTGTACCATGGCCAGATTAGGCCTTACCGGCGCACGACCAGCCAGATCTGGCAAGTAGTGCACCATTACGGCAGCCTCCGGTAGTGGTGGTTGGCTGCCGGCAGTGGCTTGGGGTGGGTGGGGGTGATTTTGCTACAAATTAAAGTTTTATATGGTTGAGGTGTTTTAGCAAAATTTCAAATATAGGGGGTTAAAAAAATAATAGAATAAAATAATAATAAAAATAATATTATATTATTATTTAAAAAGGAGGGCAATTTAGTAATCTACATAATATACCCACTCATTTATCCTTCCAATCAAACATATTATTATAACATACCCACCAATTTATTTCAACCAACCAAGCACATTTCTCTAAAGATTCTCTGATAATCTATCTTTTCAATAATACAACATTCCTTGAACCAAACGCACCATAGGTAATATTATTCACAAAAATGGTCACAAGAAGTTTTGAAATTATTGTTTTGATTGGCTAAATTTGTGTATAATTAATTAACCCAAGTAACTAAATTAAAATCTCAATCAAAACCCACAAATCCAATTAATTAATTATTATAACCACAAACAGGACTACAAATAAACGTAAACCCTTTTGTGTACATGTATTTATATATTCTCTCTCTCAATCTATCTCCTTTTAGTTTTACATAAAGCTGGACATTTGGGACTAGGTCCAAAAACTCGATCCTTGAGAGGATCGGTCCTAGTAGGCTTGGTCCAAAAATCAGACCAGGCTTAATGAAGAGGGCTCGGTCCTTCCACTGGGCCCTCCTCCAAGGCCCGGGCCCAAACCCTTTTGGTTTATTTATTTTAGTCCCTTGGACAATTACTAAAACCCCTTGTAAATTTTGAAATAGACAGAAATTGTAGGGGTTAAAATAAAATTTTACAAAATTAAAAAAAATTGCATTTAATAACCGTTGGCTGCTGCACTATAAATATCCCCTAAATTTCTCATTTTTCCATGCCACTCAATCTCTCTACTCTCTACTCCAAATCTCTAATCAAATTCTCATTCAATTTATATTTATATTTATAATTAATTAATTTATATTATTCAATTCTTTCTATTTTTCAATATCATTTCTTATTCATATTTTTTTTTTCATTTTAATTATTTATTATCTTATCATAAATTCATAATAGATTCCCAAAATGATGCATTCGGAGGATTATCCTCAAATGAGTTTTACGTTCCATCCACCGAAGAAATGGAAAAGTTCGATTAATTTTCACCTTTTCCTCCAGAGGCAGCAACTACAATTCAAAAACCACATTCGATCGGGACGAGGTGCAACCAAACACAAACGAGTTGCGACTCAACGGGCACGGGCGTGGCCCAACCCCCCCGGACCATAAAAAAGGGTCATGTCTGATGTGTAGAGACACTTCACCAAATCAAAATGGCCAAAGACAAATAGGGAGGGGGAATAATCGCGTGGGATATGTAATTTTTGTGGAACCATTATTGACATTGAGAATGGGACTTCGACGATGCAATGATACTTGGAGAAGAAGCACTCCTAAATAATGCAGTTGTCCAGTACATCTTTAATCGAATTAGGTAGGCAAATTCAAACTCAACTTAATTTTAATCTACAATCCTCAACTCTCTCAACATGGCAATACAATGCACATGTTGCACGAGAGTAAATAGCAAGATTCATAGTTGCTACGAACTCTCCCATTTGTTTATCTGAACATCCTTATTTTATTCATATGATTAAAATTGCATTTTATCCAGCATATACCCTTGTTAGTAGAAGTACAAGTAGAAGAGATATATGTAATAGCCACTACTCCTCAAAAACTTATAATGAAATACATATAAAATAACATAAAGAAATTGGGCCCAAATTTTTCTTTTATTAAACATATATACATACTCTTTACAAACATACACATTTTTACACAAAATGTATAACGTATACAAAAGTCATCAAAAACATAAGGGACAGTGTAACCACTCCTTCTCGAACGCCGACATCCATCCGATAGTGTCCTCACCTAGGTCCTACAAAACATAGGAAAACAACGGGGTGAGCACTAAAATAATGCTCAGTAAGTAAATCCTCTACTCATGCTATCCCCGTAACTCTCTCTCTAATTCTTTCCTTACAATTCCTCATTCAATTTCTCTTTGGGTACTTCTCTCTTTTTCTCTTAGAACTCTTTTCTATTACCTCTCTTTAGTAAGTCACGACCCCGTCTTACCGGGGGCACGGCCAGGACTCGCTCCCACTCTACCTCTACTCATTCTAGCCGATCGGACTTGGTTATGCATGGATTCGGAACCCTTGGCCATGTGAGTCTATAATCTCTCTCTCTCGGGTACTCGGGTATAGCCCTCATTCGCATGCACTCTCACGGGCTACACCACTTCTCTATCTGATACTCATGCCGCTCTCTTAATGCGGCGTACATGCGGGAATACTCTACCCATTACTCACAGGTTCCCCATCGCACAACTTACTCTATTCTCTTTCTCTTAACTCTTAAAGTAGCTTATATTCACATTCTCTACTATATCTCAAGCTACATCTTACTGCTTAAGTGCATAAACAATTGTGTAGAACTAGCTCATGCTCACTAATGCACTAATGAAATGCCAACTACAAGATTTCCACAAAACCGTTATTCTGCACAGGTCACACTAAAAAGACCATAACTTTCGTTATACACCTCTGATTGCTACGGTTCTGGTCTCGTTTCAAATCTTAGAAACAGGGCTACAACTTCTGTGTTTTGATCTCAGCCCAGTTCAAACCTTAAGATACCCAAAAATCACTTAGAAAGCTACTGCAGTGACAGTGCAGATTTCACTTAGGCATTTCCTCAAACAATTCATGTGCATATAAACACTCTACTAAAATTACTACTATCCTTCATTCTCTAGCCATCAAAAATGGGGAAAAAATCCCTCAATTACTCATAAACCCTGTCAAGAAAAGCACTCCCAAAAAGCTTCACACAACATCTCTCAAACTTCATCTCAAATTCCATTCTCAATACACATTAAAACACTTCTCATACATGGAATCTATCCAACAACTACAAAAATAGCTACTCATCTCAATTCAATTTTCTCATTAATCATACTACATACTGATCATGCATACATCTCTACACAAAAAGCTTGTTTAAAACTCAAGTTGGTTGGATTTACTTACCTTGTGCAAAGATGACTTCTTTAGCACTTTTCCTTCCCTTTGTGGTCTTGTCTCTTCTCTACAACTCAAAACAACCACAAGGACAGCAACAACACAATAAGACTTCACTATAATTATAAGAAAACTCACATCTAAAGCATGAATCCTTACCTTAGGATGCTTTAGATGAAATCTCTACTCAAAACCCCTCTTAAATCCCTTAGAAATCTTGGAAGATTGGATGGAGAAATTGAGAGAAAATGGGCAAATGGAAGAGGCGGTGGAATGAAGAAATAAAGGGTTTCTCTACACTTAACCCTTTTTAGTTCATATTATAAGCATCATTTCCCATTTTGCCCTTGCCCTTCCTTGGAAATTCCATCTATATCCTTTGATTCTTTACAAATACACCCCCATCCAAACACAATCTCTACTAAATTTCCTTTCATTTTACTCCCCACTTTTCCTACTAATTAGGGGTAGAATGGTCATTGTGCCCCAAAAGAAGAATTCTCTAGAAAACTCAAGAAACTTTGTCTTAGGCTCGTCCCCGCGGCGAAGCATTTTTCGTCGCCTCGGCGAAACAGGGCAGAACCTACCCGTAGTGCAACCCCTCCTCCTCGCCGCGGCGAAGCTTATTCTTCGCCCCGGCGAAGATTGGATTTCCAACTTCACCAAAACTCAACCAATTTTCAAGGCAACAATTCAACCAACTCAACATACAAACTCAATTAAAGTTGAAACAATAAACTTTTAACTAATACAACAAATCTTAAATACGTACCTCAAGTGGGATATTACAATATACTAAAAAACTTTATAACAAAATAAATAATAAACTTAAAAACGAATTTAAAATTTTTAGGAATATATCTATTGCACTTACATCATACATATGAGTTTGTAGATCAAAAACATATTTTTTAACTGTCACAATACATTTCTTAGAACATAGTTGGCGTTTACAACAAAAATTGATGGGTTTTAAACCATTATATGAAAAACATAGTGCTAACACCATTTATTTTACAATTCTTGAAGTTTTGTAGGAATAATATAAACTGATAGAGTTGTAGCGCTAACACTTGATAATGCAGTTACTAACATCGCGACAATCTCTTTATTTGAAAAGAGATTGGATCTGCATGGTGAAAACAAATTTTTTCACCAGAGATGTGCTTGCCACATCATCAATTTGATTGTTAAAGCAAGTTTAGATGTTATACATTCGAAGATGGAGAGGGTGTAAGCGGCTATTAGATTTATCGTCAATGGTAGCAACAAAAGATGACAAGAGTACGTCAAATATTATAGGCAAGAGGACCCATTGGTTTGACCTTTGAAATTATTTACAGACATGCCTATTCGTTGAAACTCCACCTACTTGATGTTGGAAAAAGCTTTGCCAACCGCAAGACAAATTACAGATTTCATGAACCGGAAGAACCATTCAGAGGAAGTTGTCAGCTATGATGATTGGGCGGTTTGTGAACCTTTTTATTCATTTCTTAAATTTTTTTATGATTCCACTAATACATTAAGTGGTATTTATTATCCGACTACTAATTTATCGTTAGATATTTTACTTCAAATTTCTAAAACTTTTGCTAAATATAGATATAATGACGTTTTAATGGAAATTGTTTTAAAGATGGAAGAAAAATACAAGAAATATTGGTTAGATATTCCATTCTTATATAGATTAGGTCTTGTTGTAGATTCTAGGTTTAAATTACACGTAGTTAAATGTATAATTACTGAGATAGGCCAGCATTTAGGATATGATTATATGTCTAATTTGACTAACTTTAAGCAAAAATTGGAAAACCTTTTTTCTTTATATCAGAATAGGTACAATGAAAGTGGAAGTGGAACGTCTAGGACCCTGATGAAGACCTCCATCAAGGATCAAGCGTATGGAACATGGCAAAAGTAGTAGCTCCAGCTCGTACATACATGGACCAAATGAGCTGAATCACTACCTATAAATGGACATGTCCTACATGACGAAGAAGGAGAAACGTGAGATGGATGTGCTTCAATGGTGGAATCAACATCAAAGTCGATTTCACATTGTAGCTCAAATGACATGTGACATTTTATCTGTGCTGGTTTCTACAATTGCATCCGAGTCAGCATTTTCAACGAGTGGCCGGATTGTTAAAGACAGAAGATGCTCTTTAACTAATGAGATGATTGAAGTGATAACGTGTTTATAAGATTGGACTCATGCAGAGAAAAGACTACAACAACACTCTGAAGATCCCGAATTACTCGAACTTTTTAGGAACACAAATTTTAATGATTTAAATATTGTTGACAATGAAGATAAATAATTTAATAAAAGTTATTTAATTGTTTATTTGTGAAGCGTGAATGTGTAAATATTACATTTATGTTAAAATTAACCATTAATTAATTTATTATTTTTTAAAATTAATTAATCTTTTAAAAACTTACGAGTCTACCCCCGAAAATTATATAAATCCCCTTACAGAATTTCATTTCGCTCTTAAAATATATAAAAAAAAAGATAGGGGGAAAATAAAATTTTTGGAAGCCCATAGGACGATCCTAAGACCTGTCCGGGTCCTAAAATTACTCATGGGCTTGAGATCGATCTCAAGCCCATGAGCGACTGGTCCTAAATGGGCCCAGTCCCAAACAAATTGTTCTCTTCGGGTTCTTTTCAAAATTGTGTGTTTTTAACCCGATTTTGTCAATTCAAACCCCCAAACAAAAACCGAAATTGGACCCTTTCCTTTAATATTCTTTTCATTTGACTCTTCTTCTTGTTGTTGTTCTCTTCAATACCCGCAAACCCATTTTTGTTATTCAAGTGTTTATGGAGGGAATACCGCGCCCAATACCCAGAACTGTAGAGGAAGTCTTCGGCGACTTCAAGGGCAGACGAACTGGCTTGATCAAGGCCTTAACTACTGGTTTAATCTTTGCTTGTTTATATAATTTATGGGTTCTTTTTTAATTTTAATTTTCTTGCTGATGTTCGAGAAGTTTTACAAGCAGTGGTGCACATTTCTTTCTCTTTCTGTCAATCTGTCTCCTTTTAGTTTTACACAAACAAATCTCAACCCAAAATTGTGTCATACTTTCTCTTTACCATCTTTTCTCTTCCGGGTTCCTTTCAAAATTGTGTTTTTTTAAGCCAATTTTGTCAATTCAAACAGAAATCCTAATTCCCAAATTAAGAGACCCTTTCTTTTCATTTGACTCTTCTTCTTCTTCTTCTTGTTCTCTTCAATACCCGCAAACCCATTTTTTTTATACAAGTGTTTATGGAGGGAACATCGCACCCAATACCTAAAATTGTACAGGAAGTCTTCGGCGACTTCAAGGGCAGACGAGGTGGCTTGATCAAGGCTTTAACTACTGGTCTAATCTTTGTTTGTTTATATAATTTATGGGTTTGTTTTTGTCTTTGTGAAATGGGTTCTTTTTTAATTTTAATTTTCTTGCAGATGTTGAGAAGTTTTACCAGCAGTCCGATCCTTGTGGGTTTATTTTTGTTTTTAATTTAATCTTTTTTCTTGTTCTTGTAATTTAGGGTCTTATGTTGACTGAAAAATTAATTGTTATGATGTTTTGTTTGTGTTGAGTTGACTCTTTTGTTGTTTGGATTATATTTGCTGTAATAATTAGCTAATTAACGTGTTTGAATTGTTAGTTCAAGTTTTGGTGGGTTTCTTTTAGCGTTTTTGATGATTTTATATATGAATTCTTGTTTTGAAGACAGTTCTTTGTATGTTTTCTCAGAGTTTCTTCGTTTCTTACTTGCATGGTCATTTTGTGATACAATTCTTGGGACAACAAGCAGCAAATGATTTCTCTTCTTGTGAAAACTAGGCCGTTTATAAACACAAAGAGCTACTTCTCTTTGTTGCACTCACAGAAGTTAGCCCACATAGCCTTCTGGCTCCTGGTTTGTAGAAAATTCCGAAGTTTTAGTAACTCATGTTGGTTGGGTACTTGGAAGTGGATAGTTATTTTCTGTAGATTACTAGGCATTTTTCTACCCTGTAGCTTTTCCTATTTATTGGAGGCTTATTTGTTATCATGATATATAATGTCGTTCTTCATTTGTCCAAATGATATGGTTAACGTTTACTTCACTATTTTGTCAATATGTATCAGCTGCAATGCAAAGCTTTGCAATTTATTGTGATTCGTTATTAACATGAGACATTGAGTTACATCACACCATCATTGCAGGCAAACAGGGAAATGGGAACATGAACAAAATTACCCTATTTGTAAATAGGCTCAAATGGTTGCCTGATTGCAAAAATTGCAAATTTTCTAATGGTAGTAATCACATATGTTGGATTCATGCAGTTTTTTGTGGAAGTATACTGTTATTTTCAGTTTGTATCCTTCGCATATAGTCTCGAGTAGTTGTTCATGTAGTTGTAAGCTGATAATAATTATGATTCTTCCATGCTTCTGGTGTTTTGGCAAATATGTCATGTTCAGTTTCTATTTCTGTCAAGTGGGAGTGCAGAGCTTCAAAACTGTGTAACACAAGAAAGATACTTTGCATGGATTGATCCCTGCGCAGATGCATTCGGGGCAGTGCCCCTTCATGGTAGTCCATAGTAATTGGACTTGTTATTAGCTTAATATTTGGGCTTTGCGGTTAGATTTGAAAACCAGGAAAAAAACCCATTAAACCCTAAATCGAAAATTAGTAATTGGACTTGTTTTTAGTTTACTAATGTTATTAATAAATTAGAATCACTTTTCTTACAAAAAAAAAAAAAAAAAAAAAAAAAAAAAAAAAGAAAAAAACCTTGAATTTTAATAACAATACTGCTTTATTTTGCTGTAGAAATGGGATGAGGCTGCTGTGCAGAAGTATTCCTGAAGTCGCTTGATTGCAGTCGCTTGATTGCAATGTAATACGTCATATGACGTCCAAACAGTTTATTTGGCACCATCTCATTTACAAGAGTTTGCCCTTGTGATGTGTTTCTGTTCTTATTAATGTGTGCAACATTACCTACCCCTAGCTGCAGCGAGGATCAAATTTTGTTTGCTGAATTAAAATATATATTATAATTGGAGATGCTCCTTTTTCCGCATGTGCTTTGGTAAGTGAGCATTTATAGTTATAAAGACTTTGTAATTTTATTTTTTTAGGAAAATTTTTCCATTTATCATAGTGATTTTAGCGTTTTTTTGGTTTTATTGTTGAAAATTTACAGGAACTAAATAATCAAAAGAATGAAGAGGAAATTGAGGTTTGGTTTTCTTTCTCGTGTTATGATTGACTGATTTAGGGGCATTGCTAAATTAAGGTGTGAAGTTAAATTGTTACGTTTTGTATATTATAGTTTGAAATTTAATTGAGCAGAATGGTTTTGATTATAATTATTTTGTCATCCATTCAACTTAGATTCGATTATAATTATTTTGTCATCCATTCAACTTAAATTTACTTTATTTTACAATGTTAGCAGTTAGAAATTTAAATTAGCTAGAATTAATTTGATTCTGAGATAAAGTTTTGCAATGTGCAATATAACTGGGGTTGATTTCCTTCCAAATAATTGTATTTAGTAATTATGTGTATCATAGGAGTAAATTGATGATTTATTTTATTTTCCAATCAGGGTTAGAAATGTAATTTACTTAATCATTTTATAAATAAGGATTGCATTTGTTTTTTTTCTTTTTGATGAGCACATGTGAAAATTAATTGTTTTATTTTATTTTTTGTAATTATGATGTAATATTAAAATTTCCTATAGGTTAGTGGACTTGACTTCGCTTAGAACTTAAGTCAAGCCAAGTCATAACGCTAAAAGATATATAAAAGACCCATATAGATTTCCTCCCCCATCTCATAACGATAAATTATATCGATTTTCTCCTCCTTTCTTTCATTTTAAAGTTCTTTCATATATGTTAGAGGGATTTTCTGAGAATATGTAAACCCTAGACCATTGTGATTTTTCATCATGATTTCTTGTTGGATTGTTCATCATGTGATTTGCACAAGAGCGGCTTCGGATGGGTTGAGTGGATCAAAGCAACCTACTTGGTAAGGAAGAGCTTTTGGGAGATTCCTATACCTTAGGATGCTTCTTGGGCTTGGAGGAGCATTTTGAAGCTTAGAATGGAAGCTAGAGAGCACATCAAAGTCGTCATCGGAAATGGTCAAGTAACTTATGTTTGGCATGATAATTAACACCCAAAGAGGCCCTCTCAAGGATAGATATGGCAGCCGCATTGTGTATGATTCGGGGCTACAACATCTTGCTAAGGTGTGTGAGATTTGGGATGGGACAAGGTGGCGATGGCCAATGGCTAATTCTTGGGCTTTGGTGGACATGAAGGATTCTATCGACTTTGATCCAAAGGAGGGCGAGGACATGGTTGTTTGGAAGCCTAATGCATCCGGTAAGTTCTCTATAAAATCGGCTTGGGAGGTTACTCGTGTGCACCAACGCCAAGTGGAGTGGCATCACCTTGTATGGTTCCCAACAACCATTCCACGACACTCCATGATCACATGGATGACATGTAAGGATCGGCTTCAGACCAGGGACAAACTGATGAGGTATGGAATAGCCTCTAGCCATGCGTGTTGTTTTTGTAATCATGGGCAAGAAACGATCGATCATCTCTTTTTTGCTTGTCCTTTCACCCAAAGGATTTGGAACCGAATCCTTGAGCTCTCTTCTCTTGGGTATGTCACGCGGCCTTGGAACGATTATATTGAGCACATAGCTAGTAGGTAGAGGAAGAAAAAGCTAAAGCACTCTATAGGGAAGCTAAGTTTGGGAGCCACTGTTTACTCTATTTGGAGAGAAAGGAATAGCCGGATTTTTGGTAAGGAATGCAAGGATGCCCATACTCTGTACAACTCCATCAAGAATGTGGTGAGGGAGAGGGCTATGGACCGTAGCAAGATCATTAAGAATACCTACAACAGAAGACTTGCTGATAAATGGGGTCTCCCCATGTCTATTTTTAAAACATCCCACGAGAGGTAATTATATGTTTTGTATTTATGTGATGGCTTTTCTGTCGTGTAAGGGGATTTGGTTATATGACATCCTGGCGGGTGATTGTGCTAGAAGAGGCTACTTTGACAATTGGAAGATTTGGGGTGTTGATCTAGTGCTTTGTCTTTGTGTCATTAACGAGCCATACCTTGTTAATGTCCATGTTTATGGAATTCTTCTATATAATGCTTACGCATATGGGTTTTGTGCTCTGATACTTTTGAACCTAACCTAGGGCATGTCTTGTGGTAGGTGGGATTCATTGTATTCTTTAATCTCTGCTTGGTTCCATTCCTTTGACAAGCGGAATGGGAAAAAAAGAAGATTAGGGGTAGACTTAGATAGTATCATTCCTTTACTCCTAACCCAAGGCTTGTCCTAGGGTAGGTTGGCTGACTTTTAAGCCTTTTGTACATTCTTTCCTCTTTCTATAAAAGCTTACTTACCCAAAAAACAAAAAAAAAAACAAAAAAAAAAAAAAAAGTTTGGGAGCCACCGTTTACTCTATTTGGAGAGAGAGGAATAGCCAGATTTTTTGTAGGGAATGCAAGGATGCACATACGCTTTACAACTCCATCAAGAATGTGGTGAGGGAGAGGGCTATGGACCTTAGCAAGATCATAAAGAATACCTACAATAGAAGACTTGCCGAGAAATGGGGTCTCCCCATGTCTATTTTTAAAACATCACATGGGAGGTAATTATATGGTTTGTATTTATGTGATGGGTTTTTTGTCGTGTGGTAGGTGGGATTCATTGTATTCTTTAATCTCTACTTGGTTCCATTCCTTTGAGAAGCAGAATGGGAAAAAGAGAAGATTAGGGGTGGACTTAGATAGTATAATTCCTTTGCTCCTAACCTAGGGCTTGTCCTGAGGTAGGTTGGCCGACTTTTAGGCCTTTTGTACATTCTTTCCCCTTTCTATAAAAGTTTACTTATCCAAAAAAACAAAAAAACAAAAAAAACCAAGGAGCTTGATTTAACCCCAAATAAAACCTCCAAACGCAGCAAAGAAGAACTAAAAGTTTAACAAAAACAGAAAAGCAAAGTGCGGGTTTGTGAAAGAAAATGTGAAAACAAAAGTAAAGGAAGTGATGAAGCTCTCTAGTTAGAGGGACAGGTGATGTTTAATGGTAAAAGTGGAGAATGGAGGATGAGGGTGGAGAGAGGGGTAGTGGGTGGAGAAGAAAAACATGGAAAGAGGGCTGGTTTATAACAGAAATACTATGCATACTACTGGTTTTTACTAACCAACCTACAACATGACGTGGCATCTAACGTGGTGATGCCCATTCATCTGCCACATCAGTCATTTGCCACACCAAATAATTTTAAAAAAAAAATTCTCCAAAAAAAGTTCCCGCTTACGAATTTTTTGCCCAAAAAACCATTTGTGCCCTAATCTCCTTCTCCCCTAAATCGCCAGCCACCACTCCGGCACCGAAAATAAACTCCAGCACCACCTTTCACTTCACCGGCCTCCCTTGACCAAAACCCCTATCATCCCCCCTGAAGATCACCCACCAATTGCCGGTTGCCGCTCATCTAGGGTTCATAACTTTTAAACCAATTTTCGATCGATTTCGACATCGGAAATCTACCCCGACGCCACCTTTCACCTCACCAGCCTCCCCTAACAAAAACCCCTATTATCCCCACCGAAGATCACCCACCAATGCAATGTCAAGCACTAATGCAAGAATACATGAGGTAGCTCTTAAATATTATCTACTTCTGATTTCTTCCTCCTTAGTTCCTTAATAAGCATGAAGGTTATTTTATTATTCCTTTTCATTCTACATTTTCTTGTTTTCTATTTCATTATTTGTTCGATTTTCATGTAGGCAAAAGAGGCATTTGAATTTATGGTACAAGCTCTGTCAAATTCTGTGAATGAATGGAGCCGGTTGCAGTTGATGAAAGTCAAATTCTGTGAATGAATGGAGCCGGTTACAGTTGATGAAAGTAGCTGGTGTATTGGCGTGCATGTTTTTGATTATTCCATCAGCTGGTGTTGTTGATGCTCTCAAAACATGCGCTTGCTTATTGTGGGAGTGCAAGTACTCCATCCTAAATGGCTAAACCGCTTTATGTATTTAGTAATTGGTGTTTTACAGCTTGATCTTCAAGCCATAGAAACATGATATCCGCACTCCAAGCATAATCTGCTTTTCAATTTCTTGTCAAATAGATTTGAAAGGAATTTCACTGATATAATTCACTCTTCTGTAATTTAGTAAACGTTTAAAACAAACCTTAGGGGATACTGAAGAGTAGCAAGTTAAATTTATATTAAATATATCTCCTTGTCCAGCTAGAACTTTGACCTGGGACTGCAGAAAAAGCATTAGTTGTGAGGTTTTGATTGAAAATTGTTCCCCTCTTGTAATCATATGTCTAAGAGAATATCAGTTCCATTGTATGGATGGATTAAAAATTCTCATAGGGTGAATATGTTGGAATTTGGGAATAAACTTTTTCTTGGGGATTTCATCGTCAAGGGGTTCTTTTTGAAGATTTTATAAAGTAGAGTTGAGTACCTATGCTTCTATAAAAAAAAAAAAAAAAAAAAAAAAAAGGTGTTGAGAGCTTCCAAAGTTCTCAGCAATTCATAGCAAAGCTGAGCTTCTACTTCAACTATATGTTCATTTCTTACTTGGAATTTCCTGTGGATTATTTTACCTAGCTTTCATTTTGACATCAAGGTTCCACAGTTAAAAGATCTCCCCTTTGATGTATTTTTATTGAATAGTGATGAGATTATATTCATATTTTCCTCCCTCTACTAGAAACATATCATTGTAGCAATGAAATTGGTTCTTTTCAACAATGATTATAGGCTTTAATATGGGGTTCTATCAATATAAGCTTGAGTGCAAGATATTCCTGGTTATTACTGTAACCATCTATTTGTGTCTGGGTTTGTCTTTTAACAGTGAGCTATTAGGGGTTTAAGTGAAACTTTTTGTGTTGTTCTTTTCACAGTGGTTGCTTATTAATTTGGACCGGCAATTATCAAGTTCTTTTCAAGTATCCACTTTTTTCGGTTTTGTAAATACATGTAATTGTAATATCTAATTGCAGTGAGGCATTTGTTGACAGTTCTACATGGAGGAGATAGCTCATCCGTTCACAAAACCACATAAATCCTTGCGTATTTTGTTGCACTACTTTCTGTTTTATTCCATTGTCAGCTTAACAACCAAAAAAAAAAAAAAAAAAGGAATTTAGTGGTCAATAAGAAGTCGTGTGACATTAGTATCAAGGAGCTATATGGGCATCCTGTATCCAAAATTAAGCATCTTAGTTCTTGTCATTTGAATATATGGAATATCATTTCCAGGTTGGAACTTGCTTAGTGCATTTCTAACCCATCATGTGCTGCTAATGTTGCTTGCCTCCAGACTTGCAACAATCGGCCTGATGAGACTAAATGTTAGGTTGGTTCTTTAACTATAAATATTCATGGCATATCCATTTTATCTTGAAGGAGCTTAAACTTTGGAATCCTTATTCTATTTGCTTGTACTTTTGAAGATTAAATGTGGAGACCTATTTGAAAATAGTGTTGGAATGGTCTGCAAGTTCATTAATATTAGTTATTGAGTAAAAAGTAAAGCTGAAGTTGAGAGAGAGAGTTCTAAAATTTCAGAATTCTCATTAACTCAAATATGTTTCGAAGTGCTGGTGCTCATACTAAATGTTGTGGTTCATATTGATGAGTGCTTATGTTTTGCAGATTACAAATTGGGAGTGTTTGTGATGGTCCTAGTAAGGTGGTTTGGCTTACGGGAGGAATGGATGGTGGGAATGGCAGCTTGATTGGCATATTTATTTTGGAGTTTGTTTGATGGGAGATTTATTATATTGGGAGTGTTTGTGTTGTTTGATTGGTTGTAATGTTTTCTGGCCTTCCCCATGCATCCAGTCAGTCAGTCACCATATCCACCTGAATATGTTCTCTGCTCACCACCTGCTCAACCATTTGACAAAACCAAAACAAAGGAATAAGCAAGCAGTGCCTGCGCGCGCAAGCAATTGCCAGCGCATGTGCGTCTCCTCCCAGCGTCCCAAACCACATTTCTTGGCCTTGCCTAACCTACATTTCACCAACCTAACACCGCCAGCACCCCTGCAACCACCTGCAGCCATTGCCCACAACACACTGCCCCACTTTTTCTGTCCACTGTAGTCACTTCCTAGCCATCACCCACCACCACACACTGCCCCCCTTTACTGTAGTCTTTTCCCAGCCATCACCCGCCACCACAGCTACCCCCCACTGTACCCAAGCCACCCTGCCCTCCCCGCGCCCAACCACCTTTCTTGGCCTTGTCCAACCCAGATTTCACCAACCTAACACCCCCACCACCCCTGCAACCACTTGCAACCATCAAGAAAATCACATAAATTGATTGCTCAAAATCAAGAAATCAGCTCACCGGACTCAACTTCTTTAAAGAGAACCATATTTTTGCAACTCATTGATGTAATTTATTGCTTCTAATTTAGGTTTTCAAATTCTTCAAGGTTTAGATATTCTTTCCCCAATATTATGTTGTGGGGCCATGTATTTAAAAATATTGTACAAGAAATGGCTAATACCAGCAATTGTATTAATAAAGTGTTTTTTTGCTTATAGTAAATCTTGCATCTTTTTTATTGATGCCTTGCATTTACAAAATATTACACGAGACCAAAATATATTGTTCATGATAAAAGGGTAAGAAACTATGCACAATATATGATACAAGAACAAAATATTATCCAAGAACAGCATAATATCTTTAGCTTTGATTATAAACGAACAAAAATAAATTATATAATACAACTTTACGATATAACATCTTCAAATTGTCTATTCTTTTCACCATGGTCTTCACCCATTACTCTTCATTCACAAGTTTGAATCTGCTGGATATGGCCTGTAAGCGACTGACCTTTCACTATAATTCTGGAAAATGTACAAAAAAAATGACTTAAGAAATTAATTGTATACCAAAAAGAAAAGGGCAGAAAATTAATGAATCATACCTGGCTTAATATATGAACTCCTTCTTCACATCCTTGGAAGTTAGTTGCATCTTGAAAAGGTTCATTTGCTTGATTGGTTTCTTGGGAACCCCCATCATACAATCGATTTAGGGATGTTGCAACAGGCACTTTTCATGAAATTTCTTTTGTTTACCTTTACGTACATTTTGTTCGAGCTTCGATTGCTTCCTTTTGAATGGAGGTCGACCTTTGCAACGAGCAGCCCGGGGAGTTAAAATTTTATTGCTTGCCTCTGTGGAATTAGCACGAACACTATCAAAATTTGATCCACTGTGACATGACATGTCACCATGTCTATCAATCCCGCCAACACGTTCATTTGACAATAATTTATTCTTCATGTCAGTAATCATATGCATCACCATATTACTATCATCAATATTGGTTTAGGCTAAATCAGCCACCTCAGAGAATGAATTAGACAACTGATCAAACTGTTCTCCTTCAGTAGTCATGCTCCAGCTATTATAACTAACTCTAATCTTCGTGTGGCATCTATATACATTTTTCCTCCACCTTCTTAAAATGAACTTTTCAGGTATATGATAAATCTCTTTATGAAGCAATACCGTTATTGCATGTCGACAAATAATTCCTCTAAACTCAAACAATCGACAGTTGCAAAGAACATCACAACCACGGTCATCATAGCAAACCACAAAAGGCACACTACGACATGTCTCCCCAACCATGACAACTTCTTTTACAATATATTCTATTTCAGATTCAGTGGCCCGGAAAGAAGATATCTCACAATGCAACTTAGCAGTAAGCTCTTGCTGAAACTCTTTGAATTTTGTGGTCGTGTATGCCTCCTGAAATTGTTTCTCCATCGGATAACCGGTTATGCAAGGAATCCATGATTTCCATGATCTAAAATCAACCTCCTTTTCTTTTTCTACTTTATCACATAGTGCATTCTCATACTATTCTACAAACTGTTTCAAAGTGGTTTTAGAATTTACATACCCATCAAAGAATGCATGCATACTTTCACTCCGTTGAGTGGTGGACATACCGGCCCAAAAGGTGTCTTTTACAAATGATGGCACCCAACGTTGTCTTTCATTATACAATCCAAGTAACCACTCATTGTTGTGAAGGTTGTATTTATCAATGAATCCAGTCCAACGTTGTTTGAACTCCTCACGTGTCAATGAATCATACATAGCATTTTGCAAAGCAAACTTAATACGTTCGTATTCGCTGTAACCCCTTAACTTTTCCGGCAATTTCTTCATTATATGCCACAAACACCATCTATGTCGTGTACCGAGAAACACAATCTCGATTGCATTCTGCATCGCCTTGTCTTGATCAGTGATTATTGCATTTGGAGCACAATTCCACATACATGCAAGCCAAGATTCAAAAAGCCAAACAAAAGTCTCTGTGTCCTCATGGGAGATTAACCCACAACCTAAGAGTGTTGAATGCCCATGATGGTCAACACCAACAAACGCCGCAAATGGCATATCATACTTGTTGGTCAAGTATGTAGTGTCAAATGTGACAACGTCGCCAAATTCCTTAAATGCAGCCATACTTCTTGCATCTACCCATATAACATTCTGTAATCGATCCTCATCATCTAAATCCATCATGTAAAAGAAATTTGCATTATCTTTTTGCATCTTCAAAAAATATTTTTGGATTGCATAAACATCTCCGGCACCAAGTCGCATCCTCCTAACTTTTTCAATATAGTTCCTACAATCTTTTTGCAAGAAAGTCAAATTCTCAGGACCGCCTGCTTCAACTAACATGGAATTGAAATTTTTATTCGGCCTAATCTCGACCCTATCATTTACTTCAAGTCTCCTTTTCACATATGGTTGTATACCACGATTGCTAGTTAAATCCAACAAAGACCTGATGGTCCAGAACTTGAAGAGGAAGAAACTGTAGCAGATGCATCAGAGCCATAACATGCCCAACTGGAGCACTACCAACTTGCAAGGGACAGAATCAGAAGAAAGGTAAGACCCCCTACTAGATTCTCTTATGCTGAACTAATATACATTGTCTTGCTTGTAGGAATAGAGGTTCAAAGAATAGAACCAGACTCATGTGAAGAAGCAATGAATTCCAAGGAAAAGGAAAAGTGGAGGGCAACAATTGAAGAGGAAATGAGATCACTTAACGTAAACAAAACCTGGTCCTTGGTCCCCAAACCAAAGGACCAGAAACTGATCTAATGTAAATGGTTGTTTAAAATAAAAGAGGGTATTTTAGCTACTGACCCACCTAGGTCCATAGCTAGGTTAGTTGCTAAGGGGTATACCCAATAGGAAGGAATAGACTTCAATTAAGTCTTTCCCCGGTAGTCAAGTATAAGACCATTAGGCTAATGCTCTCCATAGTTGCCCATTACAACCTTGAGTTAGAACAAATGGACGTAACCACTGCCTTCTTGCATGGTAACTTAGAAGAGGAAATTTACATGTGACAACCCATAGGTTTTGTAGACTATAAAGCCCCTGATCATGTATGCATCCTACACAAATCACTATATGGACTGAAACAATCCCTTAGGCAGTGGTACAAGAGGTTTGACACTTTCATTCTAAGCATAGGGTTCACTAGGACTAGATATGATAGTTGCTTTTATTTTAATTTGAATAAGTACCTACTTGTTTATCTCTTACTGTATGTTGATGATATGTTGTTGGTGAGTAAGTCCAAGCCAAAAATACTTGAGCTAAAGGGAAAGCTTAAGTCAAAATTTGACATGAAGGATCTAGGAAATGCAAAAAGAATCCTAGGAATAGACATTACTAGAAACAGGAGCAAACATGAACTAAAAATTAGGCAACAATCATACCTGGAAAAACTGGTGTCTAAGTTTGGTATGGTAGACTCAAAACTGGTGTCTATGACTCTTGCAAACCATTTTGTGTTAAACAAAGGTCAATGCCCTAAAACTGAAGCTAAATTAATAAAAATGGAATATGTCCCCTATGCAAATGTTGTTGGATCTGTGATGTATGCAATGATCAGCACCAGACCAGACCTGTCATTTGCCATCTCCCTATTGAGCTGATTTATTGCTAATCCAGGCAGTGAGCACTAGGTTGCTTTAAAGTGGGTATTGAGGTATATTAATGGTTCTTTGAATGTTGGATTAGATTTCTGTAATAGGCATGCTACACTTGACTTGGTTGGTTTTGTAGACTTTGACTTTGCAGGTGACAAAGATACAAGAAAATCCACCACTTCATATTACTTCATTCTTGGAGGAAATTGTATAAGCTGGAAGTCTCAGCTTCAGCCTATTGTAGCCCTCTCATCGATTGAAGCAGAATATATTGCCATTGCCGATGTGTTCATGGAAGCCTTATGGCTGCAAGGATTCTTAGCCGAAGCAAAGCTGATAGAGGGAAAGGTAACCATATATTCAGATAGCCAAAGCGCAGTTCATTTGAGCAAGAACCCAGTTTATCATGAGCAGACAAAGCATGTAGATGTCCGCTTCCATTTTGTCAGAGACTTAGTTACTCAAGGAGTAATCGATCTAAGGAAAGTATCTACTGAGGATAATCCAACGGACATGGGAACCAAGATTGTCTCTCTTGCAAAGTTCAAGCACTGCTTGAACTTACTGCATGTGAGGTTATCTGTGAAGAGCAGAACTATGAGAGAACTGGTTTGGGTTTGCTACACTAGGGTGAGTTCAAGCATTCAAGGTGGAGATTGTTGAAGTGAATGCTTGAAACGACAACGTACTGGATATTAGTGGAACGATGTCGTTTTGGACAACTTTAAGATGAATCCTGACCTTTGATCCAAAGACAATCCAACGGATGAAAATTCGCTACAAGTCAACAATATAAAAGAGCATTTGCAAAATAGAGGATTTTCTCACTTCGAAAGAGTCTGTTTTGTATTCTTTGTACACAGTTAAGGTTCTTGTTATTCTGATTCTGATTTCTTGTGTAATCTGTGTAATCTTAAGTGGTTTGGTGCAATCATTTGAGGAAAGAGCGATAGTGTTCTTAGTTTAGGGATTCCAGGGTTAGAGTATTCCTAGGGTCAGATTGCAGGTTTGAATCAGAGGTGTGTGAGTTGGGGTTTCTGGGCGTATTCGAATCTAGGATTGTAAGTGATTGAATCTATTAATCGTAGTGCAACAAACTCCCATTTTTCGGAGTTCAACGTGGATGTAGCTTGCTCAAAAATAGAGTAAGTGAACCACGGTAAAATTGTTGTTGTTTGTGTGTGTGCTTTCTTGATTCAGATTGTTTGGGTTATGATTTGTTTCTTGGTTGTTGCATAACAGTAAACAACAAAAATAGTTAAAAACACAAGGAACAAACTTCAAAAAATCATATTTGAGTGAAACGGTCAAGGAATTGATTGATTATTGTTTGTTTGATACCAATTGCAAGTAAATGATAACTTGATTGCATATTAGTTAGATGATAACTAAATAAATGATGTCAAATATTATAAACAATATATTTATAATTTTACCCTCATCTAAATAAGAAGTGGGGGTTATTGATAAAATAAACTGTTGGAAAAAACTAAAAACTCATAATAACAAATATTCTAACTATCCCAAGATCATATTAATAGTCACCATCGCAATCACATTTTACTTAAACGAATTACAATGAAGTTCACAGCATAAATACCTTTACTCCTTAACTCTGAAGCAAAATTGTATCTTGAGAGAGATAACCACCGTATGTGTGTCTTCCCTTTCAATACAATTTTTAGAGAGAGTGAATAATACCCTCTAAAAGGAATTTCTTCACTTATATATGGGCGGCAGTTGCCAAGCAGTTTTAGGCGAAAACTGCCTTTGACAGTTTCTACTTGAAACGTCGTTTGGGTGGGTCCCATCATGGGTGTCCCACCCATATCCAATATCTCCCACTCACACATGATGGGACTATTTCTCTCTGTGCTTCTTCAAGGTTCATACTTTAGTAAATATGTCGTGTGACCATGCATACTTCGAGAGCACATTAGTCATATATCTGTTAGGAATATATAACTTCTCAAATTGTGAAACTTGGGTTGTATGTTGTATTCAATACCCTAGATTACTTATCACATCTTTTTTTTTTTTTTTAACAATCTCATTTATAATAAACATCAGTTGTATTCATAATTATGTTTTGTCTTTACATAAAATAAAATATAATTGGTCGACCAATGAATACACATGATTATAGTGTGATAATCCAAAATTGTAATCTTCCTCTTTTCTCGATTCTTGTAACTTTCATTTAACTTGCTTTTCCAGAAATGTCCCAGCAGATTGAATTATCTTAATCTTTTGGTAACACTCTAGGATAGCAATCTTTAAATGAGATTTTCAAGAAACAGAATAGAATAATAAGGTTATTCTATGAGATTTTATTCCTAAAATCTCAGGGTCTCACACAATGTTAAAGTTGAGATTTTGATCCCTTTGGTCAATATTCTGCACATGTGGTATGAATCACATGCTACAACATTTCCTCCTTTCCCATGGAATGCATGTCTCTTTTCTTGTAAATGTCGTACAGATTTTAGTTCAGACATACCTAATGTCTAACTTGAGTTCACTTTACATACTTTTAATTCATCAGAACTCTAATCGGTAATTAGATAGATAAAGTGATCATTTATCACTTATGGTCATATTTCATTATGACATTATTTTAATTCTATTTTTAGGCGATGTTAAATATTTTAAGCTTGGCTCTCTATTATCACCTAGATAATAAGCTTAAAATCGTCTCATCTCCATTCTTACGAAGTAATGGAGGCGATTGCCTGTGTGAGAAGGCCAATCTTTTAACTGTCCGACATGCTTTTCAAAATAAACATATATATATATATACTCTTTCATGTATGTTTCATAATAATCAAAATTGAGCATTGACAATATTGTTATTTAATATTGATAAGACAAAAGTGAACAATTTTGGGAAATCTCAAAGTATTACATTCAACACCTACGTAAGCCTAAAGATCTAACATGTCTATTGAAAGTATCTCTTGGTATAGGCTTTGTAAATGGATCCGCAACCATGTCATGCGTAGATATGTACTTCATGTTCGCCTCCTTTTGTGCCACCAAGTACAAAATTATATTTGATATCTATGTGTTTCGTTTTACCATGATATTTGGGATCCTTAGTGTATGCTATTGCTGCTTGACTAACACAGTTTACTCTCACTGGTTCAATAGCAACATTATTTATTCCCAGATGATTCATGAACTGTCTCAACCAAACAGCTTCTTGCACTGCAACTGAAAATGCTACAAACTCAGCCTCCATTGTAGATAAGGCTATACATGGTTGTTTCTTACTGCTCCAAGATATGGCCCCACCATTTAGTAAGAAAACATATCAGGAAGTAGATTTTCTTTCATCTAAATCTCCTCCCCAATCAGCATCGGTGTAGCCTCTCAAGTGTAAATCATTTCCTTGATAACATAATGAGTAATCAGCTATTCTTTTTAGATATCTTAAGATTATCTTCACTGTTTTCCAATGTGCTTGTCCTAGGTCAGACTGATATCTGCTCACCAACCCAACAACATAACAGATGTCGGCTCTAGTGCACATCATGGCGTACATGAGACTTCCAACAGCATTTGTATAAGGAACATTCTTTATTTGTTCCTTTTCTTGTGGAGTCTTCAGACACACTTTACGACTCAAAGTCTCACTTTTCGCGATAAGGTTGTCTATGGGTTTACAATCTTGCATATGAAATCGTTCAAGAATTTTCTTAATGTATGGTTCTTGTGAAAGAGATACTAATTTTCTTGAGCGATCTCTTGAAATCTTAACTCCAAGAATATATGCAGATTCACCCATATCTTTCATCTCAAAATGAGATGATAACCATCCTTTGATTTCATTGACAAATCCCTTATCATTTCCAACTATATGTATATCATCAAAATATAATGATAATATAACAAATTTGTTATTGGATCTCTTTGTATATACACAGTAATCTTTATCTATCATTTTGAAATCATATGACATTATTGCATTGTGAAATCGAATATACCACTGTTTTGAGGATTGCTTGAGGCCATAAATTGACTTCAAAAGTCTACACACTTTGTGTTCTTGACCTTCTCTAGTAAAACCTATTGGTTGTTCCATATACATTTCTTCTTGTAATTCTCCATTGAGAAAAACAGTCTTTACCTCCATTTGATGCAATTCAAGATCCATGCTAGCAACTATAGCTAGAATAAGTCGGATTGAGGTAAACCGCACAATAGACAAAAAAGTTTCTTGATAATCTATTTCTTTTTGTTGTGTATACCCCTTCGCGACTAAGTAAGTTTTGTATCTTTCAATACTGCCATCAGCTTTACGCTTGATTTTGAGAACCCACTTGTTCCCAATGGCTTTACGTCCTTTCGGTAAATCAACCAATTCCCATACTTGGTTTGATTTCATAGACTCCAATTCTTCTTCCATTGCTTTCATCCATTTTTTCTTAGAAGGGCAATTGAAGCCTCATTTACATTCCTTAGCTCTTCTTCATCTTGTGGAGTAATTAGAAAAATTTCCCCTTCAATCTCAAATCGTCGACGTGTAACTTGTTTCCTGTTTGATCAACGTGTTGGAGATTGATTGGTGTTACTCCCACTTGGACCAACTATCATAGTTGGATCGTCAGTGGGGAATGATAGAGGATCTGAAACTGATTCATCAACTTTCATATCGCTCCCACTAGGATGTAGTATAACCAACTGGTTTTTGGCAGAGAATTTCCTTGGTCTTGTGTTTCATAATAGAAACAAGTCTTGACTTATCTCGCCCTTCTTAGGAAAATCGGTTTCTAAGAATGTGACATCTCGTGATTCAAACTCAGTGATGCTACCACTTTCTTGTTCTCCTATGAAGACGTATCCCTTTGAATGTTCTGAGTATCTTATGAAGATACATTTCTTCCCTCTTGGACCTAATTTTCCATATTTATGGGAAGGATCATGAACATAGGCAGCACATTCCCATGGCTTCAGGAGACTCAAATTGGGTATCCGATTTGTCCATAACTCATATGGTGTAGTAGTAATAGATTTGGAGGGTACTCAATTGAGGATATATGTGGCAGTCAATAAGGCATCCCCCCAAAAGGTGATGGGCAAGTTTGCTTATGCCATCATAGACCTCACCATCTCAAGTAGGGTTCTATTTCTTTGTTCTGCAACACCATTTTATTGTGGAGTTCTTGGAACAGTTAATTGACGTTCTATTCCCATTTCATCACAAAAATTTATGAACTGATCGGATAAATATTCCCGACCTCGATCAGTTCGTATAACTTTTATCTTTTTATCTAATTGATTCTCAACTAAGTTTTTAATCTTCTGAAAGCATTCTAAAGCTTCTGATTTTTGAGAAATAAAAAAAACACAAATATATCGAGTGAAATCATCTATAAATGTGATGAAATAAACAGCCCCATGTCTAGCCCTCACATTCATTGGACCACATATGTCAGAATGAATTAGTTGCAATGGAACTTTAACTCTTATCGCTTTTCCAAATGGTTTTCTTGCTGTTTTTTCAGCTAGGCAATGTTCACAAGTAGTCAAGTCTACTTTTGTTAAGGCTCCTAACAAGCCTTCTCTTGCTAGTATATTCATTCGTTGTTGGCCAATATGGCCAAGCCGTGCATGCCATACATTCACATCATCATTATTGGAAGATGTAATGAAGGAAAAACAAGCATTAATATAATTATAAGCAATGTCAAGTACGATAAAACCATCAGAAATATAACCATAGCCATAGTATGTGGTGTCCAAAAATAAATGGACACCAGTACTGGAAAAGTTTAAATTAAAACCTAGTTTAATAAGTTCTAACACGGAAATCAAATTTCAACGAATATCGGGTGCATATAACATGTCATGTAGGTATAGGATTCGACCTCCACGCATGATCAATTTGCATGTGCCGATCCCTTTAACTTCCACTTTTGAATTGTTACCTACATATATGCATTTTGTTTCCCGTGGTATTCTTCGAAACTCCACAAAAGCACTCATGTCTTTCTCTATGTGGTTTGTTGCTACTGAATCTACAGTCCACAAATGATGAGATTCAGCTAGAAAAACAGAACTGGAAACATTTATATAACTTACTTGTGCAAACAAGTAATTTACCTTCTTCAGCTCACTACAATTAAGAGCAAAATGTCTCTTATTGCCACAGTTATAACATTTCACCTTTACCATGTTTCTCTTCCTGGCAGGATGTTTTCCTTTTCTGTGTTTATAAAACTTTCTTTTCATCCCTTGAGCCTTATCAGTATTGCCTTTTCTTTAGGATCCACCTTGGAATTTACATTTAAATATCCTTTCCCACCATGTGAACTAGAACCAGTCATATACACATCAGTATATGCCTTATTCGCATTAAGGCGATCTTCTTCCAGTTCCAAATGTCGTGTGGCATCTTCTAAATTTTTGATGCCCTCATTGTGGGTAAAGTGTATCTTCATGTGTTCCCAATTTTGAGGTAATGATCTTATGATAGCTTGAACCTGTTGTTCATCAGTTAGGACATGGCCTGCATCTCTCAACTCACTAATCATGTTTGACAAATGCCTTAAGTGTACTCTCATAGTATATTCAGGCTTTTTCTTATATGTATCAAACTTGAT
Source organism: Pistacia vera (assembly GCF_008641045.1). Lineage (NCBI taxonomy): Eukaryota > Viridiplantae > Streptophyta > Magnoliopsida > Sapindales > Anacardiaceae > Pistacia > Pistacia vera. Next base: position 1,203,487 of record NW_022196298.1, read on the forward strand.
AGTAAGTGATCGAAGTTTGATAATAGACGTACCACCAAACTTTGTAGCAAGGGCGGACCACAAGTCCTTTGCTAATTCGTAATCCCGGTACTTTTTCATGAGATCATTGTCCATGCTGCTCAACAAAGTGATGCAAGCAGTGGAATTCTTCTTCTTCCACATGTCATAAGCCGCACGGTCTCTTCTATGTTGAGTCGTGGCTCCTTCTTCAGGCTCTTCCATGGTTGTGGTAAGAGCTTCAAGAACTTCTTGTTCTTCCAAGACATATTGGATTTTCATGCTCCTTATCTCATAATTTTCGCCGTTAAATTTTTCTCCTTTGTTAAGTTCGACGACAATGTTCTTAGATGCATATGTCATTTCTGAAAAAAATTACACATTGGATAATGCATGTTATTCAATGCTCGGAACATATGTATATTTAATTAATTATATTAATAATAATTGTATATTAGATTTGGAATCAAAATTTAATTATGTCAACAATCATCATCCAAAATTCTAATCTCCAATTATCATAGACATAATTAATTGTAATTCTAAAATAATATTAAGACACAATCATATAAGTATAATTCAACATAAATTCACATAAAAATTTAAATTTTAATGAATAATAAATAAATAAATAAAACTGATTCCATTATGTAAATAGAATTCAACATGTAGTGACATTAAAAAAAAAAAAAAAAAAAAAAAAACTAAGTGTACTGCCACATTCCATAAACTAGGAGGATCTGATAAGTCTTATTTGAGGTCTTTATCTATTGTAAGTAACCCTAGGTAAGGAACTTCAGTTTCTTATGATGTCCCTTACGAGTGGAGACTCCTATAGATGCACAGCCATCTTTTTGGCACCCCAATCTATGTATCTTGATATAGTTATTGACTAAAGTCTATAATTTATTGTCATCTTTAAGGTTTTGAACTTTCAACTTGTTCCAAACCAGATCAAGGAGACCAATCAGACTAGGGTAACTAAAAATCTCTCTAAGGACTTTGTATTCAAATCATCTTCCTTTAAGCCCCCTTTCTAGATAATTTCCTGAATCTTTTCATTCACATGAATGAAATGATTTACAGGTTGTACCAACTCATCCTCATGTTTTAATATTAAGGTGTGAGTTTGTAGAGTTCTAATCATGTTTATAACCTTCCTTTTGAGTGAGTGGTTCGCAGCCATTGCACGTCTATAACGAACATTTTTCTGTAACAAATACCAAAAAAAAAATAATATATATTTATATCAAATAAAGGTAACTATATTGATAAATAATATATACATCTTTACGGCTTAATAACTAAAAAGACTCAATAACATACCAAGTATGCATTTTATTCTTTAAAGCAAAGAAAAAGACAATTTGAACACTCCACGCGCCCTCACGTGCTACCCAAAAGTCCCCACGTGCAGCCAACGCCGGCCAGGGTCCTCCACGCGCAGGCGCACGGCTGTCACGAGCTCAATAAATTGGGTTGGTTTGACCCGTTTGGCTTGTTGACTTTGTTTGACCATATGGGTCGGGTGTTGACTGGGTTTGAATAATCCGTTTGGTCATATGGGTCGGGGTTGACCGGGTGGTTGACCATTACTGGGTTTGACTAACCCGTTTGAGGTTCTAGGTCGAATACGCGGGTCAAATTGACCCATTTTATTTGTTTTTGGTGGGCCTGAGATGAATATATAGAATTTGTAAGATGGCTAACACAAACAAAATTGTAGCCTAGTGGTTAAGTTTACCTACCTTCTACGTAAAGACTGAGTTCAAGTCTAAGCACCCACATTATCTTTTCACCTATGGTACGAAGAAAATGCAGTAGCCTTAAAAAAATAAAACAAATGCGGTAGAGTGATACTAAATCCAAAAATCCGCCCAAATGGTTCATGGTCAGTTATAGGCTGACAGGCCCGAGTTCAAGTCACAATGCTTTCTGTGTTTTCAATTTTTTTTAAAAGTGAGTAAAAACAAATGACAAGTCGTTTAAGGTGAAATTAAAGACTCCTTAAAACGACTTGGGATCTATAGTCATCTTCTACCTCTATCTGGGTCTGTAACGGTACCTGACTCGGGAAACAATCCATACAAATCCAAATCTTTAAAGAGGCATAATTAAGTCATTTTAACTCTGTTTTTTGTGATTCAAAAGTCATTTTCTTCATAATTTCATAAGTAATCTAATAATCTATTATTATTACCAGAAAGACAACTCTACAAGCATAAAAAAAATGAAATTTTAGAACTACATTTAAGTAACATGAAACATATTTTAAAACAAGAGTACGAAATTAAAAAAAATGTAAACCTTGCTCTGATACCAATGTTGGAAAAAAACTAAAAACTCAAAATAACGAATATTTAAACTATCCCAAGATCATTATAATATACCATTGCAATAACCTTTTACTTAAACGAATTACAATGAAGTTCACAGCATAAACACCTTACTCCTTAACTTTGAAGCAAAATTGTACTTGAGAGAGATAACCACCGTATGTGTGTCTTTCCTTTCAATATATTTTTTAGAGAGAGTGAATAATACATTCTAAAAGGAATATTCATATATAGGCGGCAGTTGCCAAACAGTTTTAGACAAAAATCCTTTGACAGTTTCCACTTGAAACGTCATTGGGTGGGTCCCATCATGGGTGTCCCACCCATATCCAAATAACAATACATTTTTCTTTTAAAGCCATAAAATATACCATTTATATGTTTTAAATTTCTCTTTGTACCCAAAATATTCTTAGAATACTCGAAATAATTCTTTGCACTCCATTCCAAATATTAGTTTCATTGTGTTATTTGTTCACTCTTAATATTATGGCAATGCCTACATTATTTGTTTTATTTATTGAAGGTAAAATGAGGGCAAAGGTTCATGTGAAAAGTAAAACTTTAGAAATAATATATATACATATGGATAAAAAATGGCTTTCAACCAGATCTTATAAACTTTCTCTCGTAATTCTGAGTAACAGTTCACAATTGGTCAATTGTAATTTGACAAACATGATCAATTTGTAAACTAAAAAATTACGAACTATCATATTAGATTTTGAAAGAAAGTTTAGAGATTGTGTTATAAGTATAATATTTTTTATATATATTATATAATATATAATGTTAAAGTTTATTTTCGAATTTGTTTAAATGGGATGACCCTTTGAACAAGAGGGAGCGGCGGACGCCTTTGAATTATGACACGTGCCAATCAAATGGTTATTCTCAATCATGAATTAAAAATATTTCTGGGGTTCCACGTAAAAGCCTCATTTATTGCTGAATAACTGAAAGCGATGGCTCTAATTAAGCTCACTACGATCTACTTTTACAATTTACTAAAGATTGGAAGATACGCTATCACTATAATTATTAAATTGTAATAATAATCATGGGTATGTTTGGTTATTATTTATCCATATTCCTAACCCTATTCTCTAAATAATATTTAGTATATTATTCCAAAAATATACCTGATTTTTTTAATTACTTTTAGACCCCATAAGGTTATTAATTCATCAAATACACCCTGAAAAAAAAGTTTAAAAATTATCAAAAACAACCCTACGACCCAACTTGCCAGATTCTGGCAACCACCATCGGTGGTAGCCGGAATCTGTACAATGGCCTACCTGCCGACCAGAAAAGGTTGGAAGCTCACCGATCTGGCCTTTTCCGGTCAAATCCACACAGATCTAGCCAGAAAATGTCAGATCTGGCCGTGAACAACGGCTAAAGAAATGATCGTCGTTGAGGTCAACGACGGCCAAATCTTGGCACGTTGACCGAAACGAGGCCAAATCTTGGTCATCGTTGACCGAAAACGACGGCCATATCTTGGTCGTCGTTTTCGCCCTTTTCCGGCCATCGCGGCCAAACAGGCGTAGATCTGACCTTTTCCGGTCAGATCCGTGGTGGATCTGGCCAGAAAGGCCATAATGACACGTTACGACACAGTTTGTGTCATAACACGATTTTTCGGCCAGATCCCGACGTTAATGGTCGGAATCTGGCATTGTAGGTGGTGGGGGTGTTTTTGTCATTTTATATATTAGGGTATTTATTAAATTAGCAAACCTAGGGGCTTTTCATAAATTTTTAAATTTTACCTCGTAATACTCCTCTTATCCAACTACCCAATATTATTCCCAAAATCCTATCCAAAATAATAAACCAAACGCACCCCATAATTTTTCAAAGACGGCGGCTACCACTAGTGGACTGGACTATAGCACATTTGTTTATTTTATTGTTATAAGAGTAATGTTTTAGTCATGGGAGTAGTACATTGAATATGTGTACCCAATAACGTAAAGTAATTCGACCATCGATTAATATTAAGTTATAATTAATAGATGGTCAGGGTTACGCCACATCATTCGGTGCATAGATTCAATGCATACTTCCGGTGTCTCTATTATTCTTGTTATAATTATACAGTAAAACTTTTCTATAGTGATACTCTATTAAGAATAAACTATATATAATCATAAAAATATATTATAACTTAGGATAGTTATAATAAAAATAAACTTCATATTATAATAAGTTATATTTTTCTAATCATGTCTAAGAAAAGTTGCCTCCACATAGTAATAATATGTGTATATTGCAAAAATATATATTATATATATATATAATATATATATATATATATAATATATTATATATATTATATAATATATTATATATATATATATATATTAATATTATTTGTTCATTAAGGTTTAAGATGAATAAAATATTTATTAAAATTGTTTGGGGGAATGATTTATGTTTTAGAGTTGTGACCATATCTTTTAACTTGCGAGTACATTACTCGCTAGCATGGACATGTTTTGTTAAAACCAAATATTTATAGCTTCTCAAGTATGTTTAGAGCTTTTGGCACGAAACTTTTTGTATTTCTGTACTATCATCCTCATGATTATTTTCTTCTTTTCTTGTGTAACTATAGCAATGTTTCTTCTTCAGTTAAATATACATGACTTATTGCTCATTTGAACTATTGAAGAAGACATTAATATCCATTCGATTAATGTAGTGAAGATGTTAAATCTGATCACTCAATTCTACAATGACTCTTTGATTCTTCTTATCCACTTTATTTATAGCTTGCAATTCATCAACATCAGGGGTCCTAATTTTGTAATACTTAAAACAATTAGCAATTGTCTATGACTTCACATCAGTTTAACCATGCAGCAATTGTATTTACAATTCCATCAATCATACTTATCCTTGCTTGTTCTAAAACACGATATTTTATTCGTTTAAAAAGGAGGCAATTGAAGCGTTGAATTGAAATTATAATACTATTAAAACATGAATTGAAATCCTAATACTATACTACTAAAACATGAATTATAAAATAAAATTTTTTTGTAACTACACATCTATTAAATTATAACCTTCTTATAGTAATAAAATTAATTAGTCCCGCCATTATGACTATAGAGAGGTTTTACTGTATATTAATATTTTATATGTTACTCAAACTCGAACCAGGTTGAATAAATTACAAAGAGGGTAAGATTATAATATTAATATGAAGATTCAAATTTCCATTCTTATGTTAAGATTTCTAATATCATTAAAATTATACAAATCAAAGCTTCCATGGTTAACATTTTAAAATATCTTTTAATTATTAGGGTGTAAGTGTTATATTTTAAAATTTATTGATCTCTTTTTCTTTCACTAAACCTTAGGGTTCTCCATGGAAAACCTCTTAATAAAATAATACTTACCAAATTTCAAAACATTTCTATAGATAATGCTCCGATAGCATCTCACTCTCACTCACGCGAAAAGACGAAGACTTATAACCTTTTTAGAGTGCGTTTGGTTTAAAGAATGTTGGATTACTGAAATCTTATATAACTTTAAAGATTACTAAGAATCTTTAGGAAAATGTGTCTAGTTAGTTGGTGGTTATGCTATATTAATATGTTTGGTTAAGGGAATAAATTGGTGGGTATATTATTTAAATGACTAAATTGCCTTCTTTTTAAATATTAATATAATATTATTTTTATTATTAATTTTTGAATAATTTCTTTTAACCCCCAGTATTTCAGATTTAGCTAAAACACCCCGCTTATATAAAAATTTAATTTATGACAAAATCACTCCCACCCCCTGCCGCCATTGCAAACCACCGTCGAAAGTCTCCGAAAGTCACTGTAAGTAGCTCACTGTGACCACGAGGCTCCGATATCGCAGTTTCTGACCATATTGATGACCGAAAACGACCATATTAGCGGCCAGATCCCTGGCCATTATCGGCTAGATCTGGGTGAGATCTGATCGTTAACGGCCAGGTCTCATGGATGACCAGCTATCGCCCAGATCTCGTCGCTAATGACCAGAACTATTATAGCCATTAGCGGCCAGATCTAACCTAATATGGCTGTTTTCGGCCATCAATATGGTCGAAAACAGCCATATCGAAGCCTCCCGAAGCCTCCCAGTGAATCCCGATCATTTTTAGGGACTCTGACAGCGGTTCGTGGTGGTTGACCCGCAGTTGGCGGTGGTGGCTGGGTGACGATGGTGGTCTGTAATTTGTTTTAAATATAAGAGTATTATTATCCAAAAACTTGATTAAATAAGAGTAAAATTGAAATGGTATATTAATGTAAATTTATTTTAAAACAAGAGCATTATTGTTCAAAACTTTTATTAACAAGATATAGGATTGTAATAAAAATAAGATTACCAAGGTAATCTTACCATACCTAAAAAAAATGAATTACCTTAATATTACCAATAATAACAATTATTAATAACGTAAGATTATTAGAGTATTTGACAACCAAAGATAGTAAGGAAATAAGATGACATCCATTAATCTTCCATTACCTCCCGACCAAACGCCCGTTATAGTCATCTCTCTCCTTTCCATTTCTACTATCCTCTCCTTACTTCACTTCCCAATGTAAGTTCACTTAACATTTGTAATGTATTTCCTCTTTCTTTTGGTATTACTTTTTTTTTTCTTTTTCACTTGTTTTCGAGTTTAACTATTTTCCCTTTTTCTGATTGTGTTTGAACTTTGAATCTTTAGATTACGAGAAGGATCGAGTTTTGAGCCCAAAGATGGGGAAATCTTCAATACCCTTGTTGGTGTTTATGCTGTTATGCTGTTCGGCATTTGTTACGGAAGCCACATACTTGAAATACAAGGACTCCAAACAGCCATTGGGTGCTAGGATCAGAGACTTGATGAGCAGAATGACTCTTGCTGAAAAAATAGGTCAAATGTTACAGATCGAGCGCAGTGTTGCAACTGCAGATGTCATGAAAAAGTACTACATTGGTATGAAATCTATCATCTTTTCAATAATCTTTAGCAATGAATTTGTGTTCAATGGATAATGTAAATGGGATTTTGTGCAGGGAGTGTGTTGAGTGGTGGAGGGAGTGTTCCAGCTGAAAAAGCTTCTGCCGAAAGTTGGGTGAAGATGGTGAATTATTTACAGAAAGGGTCTCTTTCAACTCGTCTTGGGATCCCCATGATTTACGGTATTGATGCTGTTCATGGTCACAATAATGTCTACAATGCCACCATTTTCCCTCACAATGTTGGACTTGGAGTCACGAGGCAAGTCTATTTTACTTTAAGTTAATCATTGAGTTTAAATTATAAATTTCTTTGATGTTTTAAGAGACAAGAAAAATCTGCTTGTTAAATACCCTCAATGGCACTAAATGACAAATGAAATTCAGAGAAATGGCCCTAAAAGTTCTTACATGTCAATCAGGGACCCTCAACTTATCAAAAAGATTGGGGATGCAACTGCTCTTGAAGTTAGAGCTACAGGAATCCCTTATGCTTTTGCTCCCTGTATCGCGGTAACTAAAAATTATGATGAGCTCTACTGTTAGATATTGCATACTCTTATTCTTGTGTGCTATTAACCCTTTCTGCTTTCACAGGTTTGCAGAGATCCGAGATGGGGTCGTTGCTATGAAAGCTATAGTGAGGATCATAAAATTGTTCAAGCCATGACAGAAATTATACCTGGTTTACAAGGAGACCTGCCTGCAAATTCTAAAATGGGTGTTCCCTTTGTTGCTGGAAAGTAAGTTCCTTTTTCGGAAATAGATATTTCTCTATTTTTTACTTTGGTCAAATTGTAGCTTAGGATAAAACTTATCTTTTTGACTTGCACATTTCTTGCTGTGAACCAATTCTTTTTTGGTACTACTTCATTTTAATTGGGTTTGAGCTCTGATTTTATAGTTATGCTTCTACATAAGCTTTATACAGATGAGAAGATAAACTTTCTTTTGGGCTTCTTTAGGTTATGTCACTCAAGTAGCAGGTTTTCATGGTGGGCCATTTTTGTCTTTCAAATATAAACATGTGAATAGCTTGGTCCTCAAGCCCCTTCCTATTTTCAAACTTCATCAGTTAAAAAAAAGCACATTATTTAACTGAAGTTTGGACTGCATCAGCATCATAATACCTCTTAGTTTAAGATGATGTAAATATATAACTACTTTTGGTTATTTATGGGCAGTCTGATATGGTAGACATTAATGCATTACCCAGCGGGCCATGTTGTCCTCTAGATAAAAACAGAAATTGAAGGATAGTAGCAAGTTCCCTAACTTTGTCACTCATAAAAGCTTTATAGTACAGCGACTTCTGAATGTCAGCCTAAAATATCTTAACTCCGTTATCAGATTCAACTGAATGATCAAACATCAATGGTTATCTAAGAAGATTGTTTGCTCTTCCACATATATCTTTTGAGAAAATATGCCAGTGTCATCAATCATGATTAGTCCATCATGTGTGATGGGAGTCCCAGACTCCCAGTAATTAGCTGGTCAAACGTGATGAATCTATTATGCAGATCTACACCACCTAAACATGGTCATGTTGTCATAGGTTACAATATAATATATTAAATCTTGAATTCATTCTACAGTGGGTGTCCTTGATAAAATGATTTTAGCTATCTGATTTTAATCATTATGCATGGAAGACAACATCAAATTTGTTCTCCTTTGCAAGATCAATAGTTTGTTAAATATTGTCATTAGCTGGTTTACCTTTGACCTCTACCAACCAATAATATACACTCTGTCCTATTATGATGAAACATACATTGGTATCACTTACCAGATCAATGTTATACCAAGTAAAAAATGGATTGTTATACTTTTCTTTTATCGTCAATCTTTAAGATGTAGTGAAGATATGCAAGTTGCTTCTGAAGGAGACAGCTTATGTCAAGTTGGAGAATTTGAATAATTACTTCTGATATTCTTGTTTTATTTTTATATGGATAAATTGGCTTGAATGAACACAAGAAAACTTTTTCTTGGCAGGATAATTCTTCCTTTTGTGCGGAATATCTATACATATTAGGAGGCTGTATCTGATTAAATTCTAAAATTATGCTGTAAATCAAGTTTATGAAGTATTACATGGAGGACCTTAACAAATTTTCCCAATTAATTGATTACTTTGGTTAGGAAAAAGGTTGCAGCCTGTGCCAAGCACTATGTGGGAGATGGTGGCACGACCAAGGGCATCAATGAGAACAACACTATGATTGATTATCATGGATTACTTAGCATCCACATGCCTGCATACTATAATTCTATCAGCAAGGGTGTTGCAACAGTTATGATTTCCTACTCAAGCTGGAATGGAAAGAAGATGCATGCCAATCATGAACTTGTCACTGGATTCCTTAAGAACAAGCTCAAGTTCAGGGTAATGGAAATTATTTGAATTTTCTAATATGTTTCTCAAGTTTTCCATGTGAAATGAAACAATGGAGGTGCTAGGCTTAATTTGTCTTCTGGATATATTTCAGGGTTTCGTCATATCAGATTGGCAGGGTATTGACAGGATTACTTCTCCGCCCCATGCTAATTATTCATATTCTGTTCAAGCTGGAGTTAGTGCTGGAATTGACATGGTTAGTGGAAAGGAAGTCCTCAAAATGTACTTGATCAATTGACTACTGTTTAGTCTATTGCTTCCTCTAAGCTGATGCATATGAGATGTTTATTTCTGAATTATTATTTTCCTTATTTTCTAATGAGTCCCTGTCTTGCAGATCATGGTACCCTATAACTTCACGGATTTCATTGATGATCTAACTTATCAGGTAAAGAAAAATATCATCCCCATGAGCAGAATTGATGATGCCGTTCAGAGAATTTTGAGAGTTAAATTTGTCATGGGACTCTTTGAGGATCCACTTGCAGATCTCAGTCTGGCCAATCAACTTGGGAGTCAGGTACATTATTGATGGCCATAATTCATCTACTTTTGTCGGATTCTGATAACATGCCTGAGCTAATCCAATAATGCGATTTGGACAGGAACATAGAGAATTAGCAAGGGAAGCTGTAAGGAAATCACTCGTGCTACTAAAGAATGGTGAATCTGCAGATAAGCCATTGCTTCCACTTCCCAAAAAGGCAAAAATGGTATTGGTTGCAGGAAGTCATGCTGACAACTTGGGCAATCAATGTGGTGGCTGGACAATTACATGGCAGGGCCTTGGTGGCAATAATCTCACAACTGGTATGTTTTAGAGTTGACAGATGCATAAGCTTATTATTTATAATATATCCTAGAGAAATAAACGATTAAAAAAATTTTAGTTTAGTGCTTCAATCTAAGATTTTTCAATTAATTTTATTCACTCATGATTGCTATAGACATGGACAATAGCTTAGTGGTGATAGATACGAAAGCATTATTTTGAACAATTGACTTGTAATGGAAAACAGAAAATAGTAGTTAAGAGCTAAAAATTAGCTTCTAATTCTGCTATTTGTTTCAGTTCAAGTGAAGTGAAAAACCAAAATCCATATATATAAAAAGATGATGAAGTTTCATAATTGATTAATGCACTGTCTTAATCCGGGGTGATACATCATTTGACAATTACTATCTGCATAAACAGGTACCACTGTCCTAAATGCAGTGAAAAATACTGTTGATTTGACTACCAAAGTTGTCTACAATGAGAATCCAGATGCAAAATTTCTCAAGTCCAACAAGTTCTCCTATGCTATTGTTGTCGTTGGTGAGCCCCCATATGCAGAAACATTTGGCGATAGCTTAAATCTGACCATATCTGAACCTGGTCCAAGCACTATCAGCAATGTGTGTGGAGCCGTCAAATGTGTTGTTGTTGTCATATCTGGCCGACCTGTCGTTATCCAGCCCTACCTAGCACAAATAGATGCAATCATGGCTGCTTGGCTTCCAGGAACTGAAGGCCAAGGTGTTGCTGATGTTCTATTTGGTGACTACGGATTCACTGGCAAGCTTGCACGTACATGGTTCAAGACAGTTGATCAACTTCCGATGAATGTTGGAGATGCACATTATGATCCTCTATTTCCATTTGGGTTTGGTTTGACAACCAAACCTACCAAGGGTAACTAGAATCTACTCTGCAATGAGGAGTTATTATTTTCTTGTTCTTCTACTCTTCCTTGTCAAAACTTTAGAGGGTAATGAGATGTATGATTCTTGAGAATTTGTGTGATTTAGACAGTTTAGGTTGGTTATAAGACAGCTGACCACCTGCTGAAATGATTGAAAAATCTCCTAAAAATCGGCAAAGTACCACTCATTGTTTTTTGTGTTATTTCATTCAAAGAAAAGTCGTTTATTATTTAATGGTGTTGCTGCTTGAGGCTCTATAAATAGATCTCACCTCTGTATTTAGGAAAATTTACTTGATAAACCCATTTTAAAGGATCAAACTTTTAATTGACCTCTTGTAAGATTTATGGACAATATGGTTTAATTGAAAGAAATAATACTCTCCTCTCTCTCTCTCTCTCCTTATCCACCTGAATCGCCGTCCACCATGGCTACCTGTTTTCTTACACAGTCGATGGATGTCCTTGGTCAATGGTCCTCAATAGGGTCAATAGCTAGAAAGCTCCTTTGGGCGAGAGAACTTCGAGAATCTCTTTTTGTTTTGGGGGGCTGTTATGTTGGATGGGTAGTTGACAATATGTTGGGTTTGGGTTTGGCTTGAGTTCGTTTTAGGTGTACTAAGTATGAATTGAGTGTAATTTGAGTTTGTATCGGGTGTAATTTGAGTTAGTGCTCTATCTTTTTGAAAAGGATGCTAAGTTTTTCTTGCGTTTGTTTCCCTATTTTTTCACTATCCTATCCTAGGGGGTGTTTGTCTGAACTTATGAAAATTAGTTTATAAGCAACAAGTACTTATAAGCTAAAATTAGCTTATAAGCATTTGAAATTTTAAGCAATTACGTGTTTGGTTAAAGTACTTATAAGTGATTGTTAAGTAGTTGACGTATTTGGTAAAATGTGGCTTATAAGTACATTTTATTATAAAATGACTAAAAAAAGTACTACATTAAACAAAGGTATACTATGAAATTTTAAAATTAAACAAGGATAATGTGGTAATATACTTGATCAAACTAGCTTATAAGCAGAGTGCTTATAAGCAAAAAAAAAAAAAAAAAGTACCTCCCCCCCAACTTATTTTTTTTGGTTTATAAGCTCAACTTATAAGCTCAAAAAAATTATAAACAAACAGGTCAGCTTAATTTTAGGGCTTATAAGCAAGTTTGATCAGCTTATAAGCTTAGACAAACACCCCCCTATTATCCTACCTTTAGACCCCATAAGGTTATTAATTTCATCAAATACACCTGAAAAAAAGTTTAAAAATTATCAAAAACAACCCTACGACCCATACTTGCCAGATTCTGGCAACCACCACGGTGGTAGCCGGAATCTGTACAATGGCTACTGCCGACCAGAAATGGTGGAAGCTCACCGATCTGGCCTTTTCCGGTCAAATCCACCACAGATTAGCCAGAAAATGTCAGATCTGGCCGTGAACAAAGGCTAAAGAAATGATCGTCGTTGAGGTCAACGACGGCAAATCTTGGCCACGTTGACCGAAACGACGGCCAAATCTTGGTCATCGTTGACCGAAAACGACGGCCATATCTTGGTCGTCGTTTTCGCCTTTCGGCCATCGCGGCCAAACAGGCCGTAGATCTGACCTTTTCCGGTCAGATCGTGGTGGATCTGGCAGAAAAGGCCATAATGACACGTTACGACACAGTTTGTGGCATAACACGATTTTCGGCCAGATCCCGACGGTAATGGTCGGAATCTGGCATTGTAGGTGGTGGGGGTGTTTTTGTCATTTTATATATTAGGGTATTTAATTAAATTAGCAAACCTAGGGGCTTTTTCATAAATTTTAAAAATTTTACCTCGTAATACTCTTTATCCAACTACCCAATATATTCCCAAAATCCATCCAAAATAATAAACCAAACGCACCCCATAATTTTTCAAAGACGGCGGCTACCACTAGTGGACTGGACTATAGACATTTGCTTTATTTTATTGTTATAAGAGTAATGTTATAGTCATCGGGAGTAGTACAGAATATGTGTACCCAATAAAGTAAAGTAATTCTGACCATCGATTAATATTAAGTAAATTAATAGATGGTCAGGGTTAAGCACATCATTCGGTGCATAGATTCAATGCACTACTTCCGGTGTCTCTATTATTTTCCTTGTTATAATTATACAGTAAAAATTTTCTATAGTGATACTCTATATAAGAATAAACATATATCATAAAAAATATATTCATAACTTAGGATAGTTATAAATAAATAAACTCATATTATAATAAGTTATATTTTTCTAATCATGTCTTAAGAAAAGTTGCCTCACATAGTAATAATTATGTGTAATTGCAAATATATATATATATATTATATATATATTAATATATATATATATATATATATATTATATATTATATATTATATATATATATATATATTAATATTATTTGTTACATTAAAGGTTTAAGATGAAATAAAATTTATTAAAATTGTTTGGGGGAATGATTATGTTAGAGTTGTGACCATATTTTAACTTGCGAGTACATTACCGAGCATGGACAGGTCTTGTTAAAACCAAAATATTTATAGCTTCTCAAGTATGTTTAGAGCTTCTTGGCACGAAACTTTTTGTATTTGTACTATCATCTCTTGATTATTTTCTTTTTCTGTGTAACTATAGCAATGATTTCTTTCAGTTAAAGTATACATGACTTATTGCTCATTTGAACTATTGAAGAAGACATTAATATCCATTCGATTAATGTAGTGAAGATGTTAAATCTGGCACTCAATTCTACAATGACTCTTGATTCTTCTTATCCACTTTATTTATAGCTTGCAATTCATCAACATCAGGGTCCTAATTTGTAATACTTAAAACAATTAGCAATGTCATGACTTCACATCAGTTTAACCATTGCAGCAATTGTATTTACAATCCATCAACATACTTATCCTTGCTTGTTCTAAAACACGTAATTTTATTCGTTAAAAGGAGGCAATTGAAGCGTTGAATTGAAATTATAATACTATAAAACATGAATTGAAATCCTAATACTTAATAATAAAACAGAATTATAAAATAAAATTTTTTTGTAACTAAAATCTATTAAATTATAACCTTCTATAGTAATAAAATTATAGTCCCGCCATTATGACTATAGAGAGGTTTTACTGTATATTAATATTTTATATGTTACTCAACGAACCAGGTTGAATAAATTACAAAGAGGGTAAGATTATAATATAATATGAAGATTCAAATTTCCATTTTATGTTAAGATTTCTATACATTAAAATATACAAATCAAAGCTTCCATGGTTACATTTTAAATATATTTTAATTATTAGGGGTGTAAGTGTTATATTTTAAAATTATTGATCTCTTTTTTTTCACTAAACCTTAGGGGTCTCCATGGAAAACCTCTTAATAAAATAATACTTACCAAATTTCAAAACATCTATAGATAATGCTCCGATAGCATCTCACTCTCACTCACCACGCGAAAGACGAAGACTTATAACCTTTTTAGAGTGCGTTTGGTTAAAAGATGTTGGATTACTGAAATCTTATATAACTTAAAGATTACTAAGAATCTTTAGGAAATGTGTTGTTAGTTGGTGGTTATGCTATAAATATGTTTGGTTAAGGGAATAAATTGGTGGGTATATTATTTAATGACTAAATTGCCTTCTTTTTTAAATATTAATATATATTATTTTTATTATTAATTTTGAATAATTTCTTTTAACCCCAGTATTTCAGATTTAGCTAAAACACCCCGCTTATATAAAAATTAATTTATGACAAAACACCCCACCCCTGCGCCATTGCAAACCACCGTCGAAAGTCTCCAAAGTCACTGTAAGTAGCTCACTGTGAACACGAGGCTCGATATGCAGTTTCTGACCATATTGATGACCGAAAACGACCATATTAGCGGCCAGATCCCTGGCCATTATCGGCTAGATCTGGGTGAGATCTGATCGTTAACGGCCAGGTCTCATGGATGACCAGCTATCGCCCAGATCTCGCGCTAAGACCAGAACTATTATAGCCATTAGCGGCCAGATCTAACCAATATGGCTGTTTTCGGCCATCAATATGGTCGAAACAGCCATATCGAAGCCTCCCGAAGCCTCCCAGTGAATCCGATCATTTTAGGGACTCTGACAGCGGTTCGTGGTGGTTGACCCGCAGTTGGCGGTGGTGGCTGGGGGGCGATGGTGGTCTGTAATTTGTTTTAAATATAAGAGTATTATTATCCAAAAACTTGATTAAATAAGAGTAAAATTGAAATGGTATATAATGTAAATTTATTTTAAAACAGAGCATTATTGTTCAACTTTTATTAACAAGATATAGGATTGTAATAAAATAAGATTACCAAGGTAATCTTACCATACCTAAAAAAAAATGAATTACCTTATATTAAAAATAACAATATTAATAACGTAAGATTATTAGAGTATTTGACAACCAAGATAGTAAGGAAATAAGATGCATATCATTAATCTCCATACCTCCCGACCAAACGCCCGTTATAGTCATCTCTCTCCTTTCCATTTCTACTATCCTCTCCTTACCACTTCCCAATGTAAGTTCCACTTAACATTTGTAATGCTTTTCCTCTTTCTTGGGTATTACTTTTTTTTCTTTTTCACTTGTTTTCGAGTTTAACTATTTCCCTTTTTCTGATTGTGTTTGAACTTGAATCTTTAGATTACGAGAAGGATCGAGTTTTGAGCCCAAAGATGGGGAAATCTTCAATACCTTGTTGGGGTTTATGCTGTTAGTGCTGGGCATTTGTTACGGAAGCCAAATACTTGAAATACAAAGACCCCAAACAGCCATTGGGTGCTAGGATCAGAGACTGATGAGCAGAATGACTCTTGCTGAAAAAAAAGGTCAAATGGTACAGATCGAGCGCAGTGTTGCAACTGCAGATGTCATGAAAAAGTACTACATTGGTATGAAATCTATCATCTTTTCAATAATCTTTAGCAATGAATTGTGTTCAATGGATAATGTAAAGGGATTTTGTGCAGGGAGTGTGTTGAGTGGTGGAGGGAGTGTTCCAGCTGAAAAAGCTTCTGCCGAAAGTTGGGTGAAGATGGTGAATTATTTACAGAAAGGGTCTCTTTCAACTGTCTTGGGTCCCATGATTTACGGTATTGATGCTGTTCATGGTCACAAAATGTCTACAATGCCACCATTTTCCCTCAATGTTGGACTTGGAGTCACGAGGCAAGTCATTTTACTTTAAGTTAATCATGAGTTTAAATTATAAATTTCTTTGATGTTTTAAGAGACAAAAAAATGTGCTTGTTAAATACCCTCAATGGCACTAATGACAAATGATATTCGGAGAAATGGCGCCTAAAAGTTCTTACATGTCATCAGGGACCTCAACTTATCAAAAAGATGGGGATGCAACTGCTCTTGAAGTAGAGCTACAGGAATCCCTTATGCTTTTGCTCCCTGTATCGCGGTAACTAAAAATTATGATGGCTCTACTGTTAGATATTGCATAATCTTATTCTTGTGTGTATTAACCCTTTTGCTTTCACAGGTGCAGAGATCCGAGATGGGGTCGTTGCTATGAAAGCTATAGTGAGGATCATAAAATTGTTCAAGCCGACAGAAATTAACCTGGTTTACAAGGAGACCTGCCTGCAAATTCTAAAATGGGTGTTCCCTTGTTGCTGGAAAGTAAGTTCCTTTTTCGGAATAATATTCTCTATTTTTTTACTTTGGTCAAATTGTAGCTTAGGATAAAACTTATCTTTTTGACTTGCACATTTCTTGCTGTGAACCAATTCTTTTTGGTACTACTTCATTTTAATTGGGTTTGAGCTCTGATTATAGTTATGCTCTCATAAGCTTTATACAGATGAGAAGATAAACTTTCTTTTGGGCTTCTTTAGGTTATGTCACTCAAGTAGCAGGTTTTCATGGTGGGCCATTTTGTCTTTCAAATATAAACATGTGAATAGCTTGGTCCTCAGGCCCCTTCTATTTTCAAACTTCATCAGTTAAAAAATAGCACATTATTTAACTGAAGTTGGACTGCATCAGCATCAATACCTTTAGTTTAAGATGATGAAATATATACTACTTTTGGTTATTTAGGGCAGTCTGATATGGTAGCATTAATGCATTACCCCGGGGCCATGTTGTCCTCTAGATAAAAACAGAAATTGAAGGATAGTAGCAAGTTCCCTAACTTTGTCACTCATAAAAGCTTTATAGTACAGCGACTTCTGAATGTCAGCCTAAAATATCTTAACCGTTATCAGATTCAACTGAATGATCAACATCATGGTTTATAGAAGATTGTTTGCTCTTCCACAATATCTTTTGAGAAATATGCCAGTGTCATCAATCATGATAGTCATCATGGTGATGGGAGTCCCAGACTCCCAATAGTGGTCAAACGTGTGAATATATTATGCAGATCTACACCACCTAAACATGGTCATGTTGTCATAGGTACATATAATATATTAAATCTTGAATTCATTCTACAGTGGGTGTCCTTGATAAATGATTTTAGCTATCTGATTTTAATATTATGCAGGAAGACAACATCAAATTTGTTCTCCTTTGCAGATCAATAGTTGTTAATATTGTCATTAGCTGGTTTACCTTTGACCTTACCAACCAATAATATACACCTCTGTCCTATTATGATGAAACATACATTGGTATCACTTACCAGATCAATGTTATACCAAGTAAAAAGGATTGTGATATTCTTTCTTTTATCGTAATCTTAAGAGTAGTGAAGATATGCAAGTTACTTCTGAAGGAGACAGCTTATGTCAAGTTGAGAATTTGAATAATACTTGATATTTGTTTTATTTTTATATGGAGAAATTGGCTTGAAGTACACAAGAAAACTTTTTCTTGGCTGGATAATTCTTCCTTTTGTGCGGATATATATACATATTAGGAGGCTGTATCTGATTAAATTCTAAAATATTGCTGTAAATCAAGTTTATGAAGTATTACATGGAGGACCTTAACAAATTTCCCAATTAATTGATTACTTTGGTTAGGAAAAAGGTTGCAGCCTGTGCCAAGCACTATGTGGGAGATGGTGGCACGACCAAGGGCATCAATGGAACAACACTGTGATTGATATCATGGATTACTAGCATCCACATGCCTGCATACTATAATTATCAGCAAGGGTGTTGCAAAAGTTATGATTCTACTCAAGCTGGAATGGAAAGAAGATGCATGCAATCATGAACTTGTCACTGGATTCCTTAAGAACAAGCTCAAGTTCAGGGTAATGGAAATTATTTGAATTTTCTATATGTTTCTCAAGTTTTCCATGTGAAGTGAAACAATGGAGGTGTAGGCTTAATGTGTCTTCTGGATATATTTCAGGGTTTCGTCATATCAGATTGGCAGGGTATTGACGGATTACTTCTCGCCCCATGTAATTATTCAATCTGTTCAAGCTGGAGTTAGTGCTGGAATTGACATGGTTAGTGGAAAGGAAGTCCTCAAAATGTACTTGATCAATTGACTAGTTTAGTCTATTGCTTCCTCTAAGCTGAGCATATGAGATGTTATTTCTGAATTATTATTTTCTTATTTTCTAATGAGTCCCTGTCTGCAGTCATGGTAACCTATAACTTCACGGATTTCATTGATGATCTAACTTATAGGTAAAGAAAAATTATCATCCCTATGAGCAGTTGTACCAACTCATCCTCTATGTTTCTTAATATTAAGGTGTGAGTTTGTAGAGTTCTAATCATGTTTATAACCCTTTCCTTTTGAGTGAGTGTTCTAGCAGCCATTGCACGTCTATAACGTAACATTTTTCTGTAACAAATACCAAAAAAAAAATATATATATATTTATTTATCAAATAAAGGTTAACTATATTTGATAAATAATATATACATCTTTACGGCTTAATAACTAAAAAAGACTCCCAATAACATACCAAGTATGCATTTTATTCTTTAAAGCAAAGAAAAAGACAATTTTAGAACACTCCACGCGCCCTCACGTGCTACCCAAAAGTCCCCACGTGCAGCCACACGCCGGCCAGGGTCCTCCACGCGCAGGCGCACGGCTGTCACGAGCCTCACATAAACTTTGGGTTGGTTTGACCCGTTTTTGGCTTGTTGACTTTGTTTGACCATATGGGTCGGGTGTTGACTGGGTTTGAATAATCCGTTTGGTCATATGGGTCGGGGTTGACCGGGTGGTTGACCATTACTGGGTTTGACTAACCCGTTTGAGGTTCTAGGTCGAATACGCGGGTCAAATTGACCCATTTTATTTTGTTTTTGGGTTGGGCCTGAGATGAATATATAGAATTTGTAAGAATGGCTAACACAAACAAAATTGTAGCCTAGTGGTTAAGTTTACCTACCTTCTACGTAAAGACTTGAGTTCAAGTCTAAGCACCCACATTATCTTTTCACCTATGGTACGAAGAAAATGCAGTAGCCTTAAAAAAAATAAAACAAATGCGGTAGAAGTGATACTATAATCCAAAAATCCGCCCAAATGGTTCATGGTCAGTTATAGGCTTGACAGGCCCGAGTTCAAGTCACAATGCTTTCTGTGTTTTCAATTTTTTTATTAAAAGTGAGTAAAAACAAATGACAAGTCGTTTTAAGGCTGAAATTAAAGACTCCTTAAAACGACTTGTGGATCTATAGTCATCTTCTACCTCTATCTGGGTCTGTAACTTGGTACCTGACTCGGAAAACAATCCATACAAATCCAAATCTTTAAAGAGGCATAATTAAGTCATTTTAACTCTGTTTTTTGTGATTCAAAAGTCATTTTCTTCATAATTTCATAAGTAATCTAATAATCTAATTATTATTACCAGAAAGACAACTCTACAAGCATAAAAAAATGAAATTTTAGAACTACATTTAAGTAACATGAAACATATTTTAAAACAAGAGTACGAAATTAAAAAAAAATGTAAACCTTGCTCTGATACCAATGTTGGAAAAAACTAAAAACTCAGAATAACAAATATTCTAAACTATCCCAAGATCATATTAATAATCATCCATTGCAATCACATTTTACTTAAACGAATTACAATGAAGTTCACAGCATAAACACCTTACTCCTTAACTTTGAAGCAAAATTGTATCTTGAGAGAGATAACCACCGTATGTGTGTCTTTCCTTTCAATATATTTTTTAGAGAGAGTGAATAATACATTCTAAAAGGAATTTATTCACTTATATATGGGCGGCAGTTGCCAAACAGTTTTAGACAAAAACTCCCTTTGACAGTTTCCACTTGAAACGTCATTTGGGTGGGTCCCATCATGGGTGTCCCACCCATATCCAATATAAACAATAAACATTTTTCTTTTAAAACCCATAAAATATACACCATTTATATAGTTTTAAATTTCTCTTTGTACCCAAAATATTCTTAGAATACTCGAAATAATTTCTTTGCACTCCATTCCAAAATATTAGTTTTCATTGTGTTTATTTGTTCACTCTTATATATTATTGGCAATGCCTACATCATTTGTTTTATTTATTGAAGGTAAAATGAGGGCAAAGGTTCATGTGAAAAGTAAAACTTTAGAAAATAATATATATACATATGGATAAAAATTGGCTTTCAACCAGATCTTATAAACTTTCTCTCGTAATTCTGATGTAACAGTTCACAATTGGTCAATTTGTAATTTGACAAACATGATCAATTTGTAAACTAACAAATTACGAACTATCATATTAGAATTTTGAAAGAAAGTTTATGAGATTGTGTTATAAGTATAATATTTTTCTATATATATTATATATATATATATATGTTAAAAGTTTATTTTCGAATTTGTTTAAATGGGATGACCCTTTGACCAAGAGGAGGAGCGGCGGACGCCTTTGAATTATGAATACACGTGCCAATCAAATGGTTATTCTCAATCATGAAATTAAATTAATATTTCTGGGGTTCCACGTAAAAGCCTCATTTATTGCTGAATAACTGAAATCGCATGTGCTCTAATTAAGCTCACTACGATCTACTTTTACAATTTACTAAAGATTGGAAGATACGCTATCACTATAATTATTAAATTGTAATAATAATCATGGGTATGTTTGGCTTATTATTTTTATCCATATTCCTAACCCTATTCTCTAAATAATATTTAGTATATTATTCCAAAAATATTACCTGATTTTTTTAATTACTTTTAGACCCCATAAGGTTATTAATTTCATCAAATACACCCTGAAAAAAAAGTTTAAAAATTATCAAAAACAACCCTACGACCCATACTTGCCAGATTCTGGCAACCACCATCGGTGGTAGCCGGAATCTGTACAATGGCCTACCTGCCGACCAGAAATGGTTGGAAGCTCACCGATCTGGCCTTTTCCGGTCAAATCCACCACAGATCTAGCCAGAAAATGTCAGATCTGGCCGTGAACAACGGCTAAAGAAATGATCGTCGTTGAGGTCAACGACGGCCAAATCTTGGCCATCGTTGACCGAAAACGACGGCCAAATCTTGGTCATCGTTGACCGAAAACGACGGCCATATCTTTGGTCGTCGTTTTCGCCTTTTCCGGCCATCGCGGCCACAACAGGCCGTAGATCTGACCTTTTCCGGTCAGATCCGTGGTGGATCTGGCCAGAAAAGGCCATAATGACACGTTACGACACAGTTTGTGTCATAACACGATTTTTCGGCCAGATCCCGACGTTAATGGTCGGAATCTGGCATTGTAGGTGGTGGGGGTGTTTTTGTCATTTTATATATTAGGGTATTTAATTAAATTAGCAAACCTAGGGGCTTTTTCATAAATTTTTAAATTTTACCTCGTAATACTCCTCTATCCAACTACCCAATATTATTCCCAAAATCCTATCCAAAATAATAAACCAAACGCACCCCATAATTTTTCAAAGACGGCGGCTACCACTAGTGGACTGGACTATAGCACATTTGCTTTATTTTATTGTTATAAGAGTAATGTTATAGTCATCGGGAGTAGTACATTGAATATGTGTACCCAATAACGTAAAGTAATTCTGACCATCGATTAATATTAAGTTATAATTAATAGATGGTCAGGGTTACGCCACATCATTCGGTGCATAGATTCAATGCACTACTTCCGGTGTCTCTATTATTTTCCTTGTTATAATTATACAGTAAAACTTTTCTATAGTGATACTCTATATAAGAATAAACTATATATAATCATAAAAAATTATATTCATAACTTAGGATAGTTATAAATAAAAATAAACTTCATATTATAATAAGTTATAATTTTTCTAATTCATGTCTTAAGAAAAGTTGCCTCCACATAGTAATAATTATGTGTATATTGCAAAATATATANCGCCTTTGAATTATGAATACACGTGCCAATCAAATGGTTATTCTCAATCATGAAATTAAATTAATATTTTTGGAGCAAGTGGTTCCACGTAAAAGCCTCATTTATTGCTGAATAACTGAAATCGCATGTGCTCTAATTAAGCTCACTACGGTCTACTTTTACAATTTACTAAAGATTGGAAGATACGCTATCACTAAAATTATTAAATTGTAATAATAATCATAATTTTTCAAAGACGGCGGCTACCACCAGTGGACTGGACTATAGTGGCCACATTTGCTTTATTCTTATAAGGGTGATGTTACAGTAATCGGAAGCAGTATATCAAATCTATACATTGAATAACGTAACATAATTTTAATCATAAATTAATATTGAATTATAATTAATAAATAATTAAGATTATGTCATGTTATTCAATGTATTATTTCATGTGTCTTTATTATTTTTCTTGTTATAATTATATAGTAAAATTTTTCTATAGTGATTCTTTATATAAAAATAAACTATATATAATCATAAAAGAAAATATTCATAACTTATGATAGTTATAAATAAGAATAAACTCTATATTATAATAATCCATCATAATTTTTCTAATCCATGTCTTAAGAAAAATTGTCTCCACATAATAATAATTATGTGTATATTACAAAAACAAATTTATTATTTGTTACATTAAATGTTTAAGATGAAATAAAATATTTATTTAAAATTGTTTGGGGGAATTATTTATGTTTTAGAGTTGTTACCACATCTTTTAACTTGCGAGTACATTACTCGATAGCATGGACATGTTCTTGTTGAAACCAAAATATTTATAGCTTTTCAGGCATGTTTAGAGCTTCTTGACACGAAATTTTTTGTATTTTTGTACTATCATCCTCATGAGTATTTTCTTTCTTTTCTTGTGTAATTATAACAATGATTTCTTCTTCAGTTAAAGTATACATGACTTATTGCTCATTTAAATTATTGAAGAAGACATTAATATCAATTCGATTAGTGTAGTGAAGATGTTAAATCTGATCACTCAAGTCTATAATGACTCTTTGATTCTTCTTATCCACTTTATTTATAACTTGCAATTCATCGACATCAGGGGTCCTAATTTTGTAATGCTTAAAACAATTAGCAATTATCTATAACTTCACATCAGTTTAACCATGTAAAATTGTATTTACAATTCCATCAATGATACTTATCCTTGCTTGTTCTAAAACATGATATTATATTCGTTTAAAAGGTAGGCAATTGAAGCGCTGAATTGAAATTATAATACTATTAAAACATGAATTGAAATCCTAATACTATACTACTAAAACATGAATTATAAAATAAAATTTTTTTGTAACTACATATCTATTAAATTATAACCTTCTTATAGTAATAAAATTAATTAATCCCACCATTATGACTATAGAGAGGTTTTACTGTATATTAATATTTATATGTTACTCAAACTCGAACCACGTCGAATAAATTACAAAGAGGGTAAGATTATAATATTAATATGAAGATTCAAATTTCCAATCTTATGTTAAGATTTCTAATATCATTAAAATTATAATATATTGGTGTTTCAAATCAAAGCTTCCATGGTTAACATTTTAAAATATCTTTTAATTATTAGGGTGTAAGTGTTATATTTTAAAATTTATTGATCTCTTTTTCTTTCACTAAACCTTAGGGGTCTCCATGGAAAACCTCTTGATAAAATAATACTTACCAAATTTCAAACCATTTCTATAGATAATGCTCCAATAGCATCTCACTCTCACTCACGCGAAAAGACGAAGACTTATAACCTTTTTAGAGTGCGTTTGGTTCAGGGAATGTTGGATTACTGAGAATATTGGATTACTGAAATCTTATATAATTTTAAAGATTATTGAAAATCTTTAGGAAAATGTGTCTGGTTAGTTGGTGGTTATGTTATATTAATATGTTTGGTTAGGGGAATAAATTGGTAGGTATATTATTTAAATGACTAAATTGCCCTCTTTTTAAATATTAATATAATATTATTTTTATTATTAATTTTTGAATAATTTTTTTTAACCCCCAGTATTTCAGATTTAGCTAAAACACCCTGCTTATATAAAAATTTAATTTATGACAAAATCACCCCCACCCCCTACCGCTATTGCAAACTACCGTCGAAAGTCTCCGAAAGTCACCGTGAATAACTCACTGTGACCACGAGGCTCCGATATGGCAGTTTTTGGCAATATTGATGGCCGAAAATGACCATATAAACAGCCAGATCCTGGGTCATTATCGGCTAGATCTGGGTGAGATCTGGTCGTTAACGGCCAGGTCCCATGGATGGCCAGATCTCGCCCAGATCTGGCCGCTAATGGCCAGAACTATTATAGCCATTAGCAGCCATATCTAACCTGATATGGCCGTTTTCGGCCATCAATATGGTCGAAAACAGCCATATCGAGGCCTCTCGGAGCCACCCAGTGAATCTCGATCATTTTTAGGGACTTCGACAGCGGTTCGTGGTGGTTGACCCGCTGTTGGAGGTGGTGGCTGGGTGACGGTGTTGGTCTGTAATTTGTTTTAAATATAAGGGTATTTTTATCAAAAAACTTAATTAAATAAGGGTAAAACTGAAATGGTATATTAATGTAAATTTATTTTAAAACAGAAGCATTATTGTCCAAAATTTTTATTCATAAGACATAGAATTGTAACAAAAATAAGATTACCAAAGTAATCTTACAATATCTAAAAAAATAGATTACCTCAACATTATCAACAATAACAGTTATTAATAATGTAAGATTATCATAATTTTATATTATTTAAAAATTAAAAATAATAATCAAGTAAATAAGATGAGATAAACCGTTGATCTTCCATTACCTCCCGACCAAACGCCCGTTATAGTTCTCTCTCTTTCCATTTCTACTATCCTCTCCTTACTTAACTTTCCCATGTAAGTTCACTTAACATTTGTAATGTATTTCCTCTTCTTTTGGTATTACTTTTTTTTTCTTTTCACTTGTTTTCGAGTTTAACTATTTTCCTTTTTCTGATTGTGTTTGAACTTGAATCTTAGATTACGAAAAGGATCGAGTTTTGAGCCCAAAGATGGGGAAATCTCAATACCCTGTGTGGTGTTTATGCTGTTATGCTGTTCGGCATTTGTTACGGAAGCCACATACTTGAAATACAAGGACTCCAAACAGCCATTGGGTGCTAGGATCAGAGACTTGATGAGCAGAATGACTCTTGCTGAAAAAATAGGTCAAATGTACAGATCGAGCGCAGTGTTGCAATGCAGATGTCATGAAAAAGTACACATTGGTATGAAATCTATCATCTTTTCAATAATCTTTAGCAATGGATTTGTGTTCAATGGATAATGTAATGGGATTTTGTGCAGGGAGTGTGTTGAGTGGTGGAGGGAGTGTTCCAGCTGAAAAAGCTTCTGCCGAAACTGGGTGAAGATGGTGAATTATTTACAGAAAGGGTCCTTTCAACTGTCTGGGATCCCCATGATTTACGGTATTGATGTGTTCATGGTCACAATAATGTCTACAATGCCACCATTTTCCCTACAATGTTGGACTTGGAGTCACGAGGCAAGTTATTTTACTTTAAGTTAATCATTGAGTTTAAATTATAAATTTCTTTGAATGTTTTAAGAGACAAGAAAAATCTGCTTGTTAAATACCCTCAATGGCACTAAATGACAAATGAAATTCAGAGAAATGGCCCTAAAAGTTCTTACATGTCAATCAGGGACCCTCAACTTATCAAGAAGATTGGGGATGCAACTGCTCTTGAAGTTAGAGTACAGGAATCCCTTATGCTTTTGCTCCCTGTATCGCGGTAACTAAAAAATATGATGAGCTCTAATGTCAGATATTGCATACTTTATTTCTGTGTTGCTATTAACCCTTTCTGCTTTCACAGGTTTGCAGAGATCCGAGATGGGGTCGTTTATGAAAGCTATAGTGAGGATCAAAATTGTTCAAGCCATGACAGAAATTATACCTGGTTTACAGGGAGACCTGCCTGCAAATTCTAAAATGGGTGTTCCCTTTGTTGCTGGAAAGAAGTTCCTTTTCGGAAATAGATATTTCTCTATTTTTTACTTGGTCAAATTGTAGCTTAGGATAAAAATTATCTTTTTGACTTGCACATTTCTTGCTGTGAACCAATTCTTTTTTGGTACTACTTCATTTTAATTGGGTTTGAGCTCCGATTTCATAGTTATGCTTCTACATAAGCTTTATACAGATGAGAAGATAAACTTTCTTTGGGCCTCTCAGGTTATGTCACTAAGTAGCAGGTTTCATGGTGGGCCATTTTTGTCTTTCAAATATAAACATGTGAATAGCTTGGTCCTCAAGCCCCTTCTATTTTCAAACTTATCAGTTAAAAAAAAGCACATTATTAACTGAAGTTTGGACTGCATCAGCATCATAATACCTCTTAGTTTAAGATGATGTAAATATATAACTACTTTTGGTTATTTATGGGCAGTCTGATATGGTTGATATTAATGCATTACCCAGCGGGCCATGTTGTCCTCTAGATAAAAAGCAGAAATTGAGGATAATAGCAAGTTCCCAACTTTGTCACTCATAAAAGCTTTATAGTATGATGGGATCACCAGAAAATCACACAAACTCAACATATTATTAAGGAAATTCAATAAAACAACCCTGCTCTGTAATACAAAACAACTGATATTTCAATACAGATTGGGAATTGTTAACACTGCAACAACAAAATAAATGACAAAGAAAAGTTAAAAAAGTTGGCTAGCACTTCGAGGGTCTAGCAGCCCTTGAGTCCAGATTTCCTCCTCCCCAGCTTACAAATTGTTCTCTCTTAAATACTGCTGAACTCACACTTTTCGCACTGCCCTTACGTGGAGATTCTTCTAACTGATTTAAAACTGCTCCTTTGCTGCCCCTGTCCAGTGAATTTCCCATGCTGCCCTTTCTCCTCTTTTTGTAAACTTTGGTTATAGGAGGCCTATCAATACCCCCCCCTTCAAGAGCCACCTGTCCTCAAGGTGAAAATCAGGAAACTGCCGTGGATCGTATCAGAAGCCTCCCAAGAAGCTTCAAATGTGGGGAGGTCCTGCCATTTAATCAGTACTTCCAGGGAGCCATCCAGTAGTCGGCGTGTGGACAGGACTGTTTCCGGGGTAACCTGTAATTCCAGCTTGGTTAAAAAGGAAGGGAGCTGCTGAATGGGAACGGAAGAATGGAGGCTTGGTTAAGTTGGGAAACATGAAACACCGGGTGGATTCGAGACGTAGGAGGGAGGTCCAACGATAAGCAACAGACCCGATCTTTCTAATACCTTAAAGGGGCCATAGAAGCGCGGGCTTAGCTTCTCTAAGCTTCCGAGCAAGGATCTAAATCGGTATGGTTGGAGCTTAGATAGGCGAAATCCCCTGGTTGGATACAACCTCTCGGCAGATTGCTATCTGACCCTGGGCCACAGCAAAATAGCTTGAGGTCCCAATATGGCATTGCGGTCCCTAATCTGGCGGTGACATCCTCAATCAGTGGGGGCAGTCATTGAGTTTACAGAATGGGGGGTCCCTACCATAAAGAGCCTTGAAAGGTGTCATTTTGGTGGAGCGTGGTATGTCGTGTTGTACCAAAACTCAGCCCATGCCAACCATTTGGGCCACTGTCGCGGTTGGGAGCTGCAGAAACAGCGGAGGTAGGCTTCCAAGCATCTATTAACTACCTCCGTTTGCCCATCAGTTTGGGGGTGATAGGCTGAACTGAATTTAAGAGATGTACCTGCAGCTTTAAACAACTCTTGCCAAAATTGGCTCATGAAGACCCTGTCGCGATCCGAGACAATAGATAGTGGAAACCCATGGAGTTTAACCACCTGATATAAAACATTAGCTACGTCCTTGGCCGTATAAGGATGGCTTAATAGGAGGAAGTGGGAGTATTTGTGAGTCGATCGACGACAACAAAAATAGTGTCAACCCCTTTGGCTTTCGGCAGACCCCCTATGAAATCATTGAAAGGTCCTCAAACACTTGGGTGGGTATGGGAAGAGGCTGTAACAAACCAGCAGTTTGAGTGAGGAGTGTTTGTTGACTTGGCAGACCGCACAAGCTTGAACAAATTTAATTACATCCCGACGGATACCCTCCCAATAAACGAGAGCAGCAATTCGTTTATATGTCCTAAAAAACAGAGTGACCCCACTCGGGCTGCAATGGAACTTTCGAATAACTTTGGAATGAAGGTGGAGTTCCGAGGTAGAACCAACCTGTTTTTGAACATGAGACAGCCTCTGCGAAGCTGGTGGTGAGGGTGACTGTTGGGGTCGAACAGCAGGTCTTGGATAACCCTTGAGCTTCGGGTCAGATTGTGCTAGCTGCGATAGTCTCATAGTCTGTGAAATGGACTGTGGAAATGGCCGTTAGTTCCTTGGTGTCTCTCTCCTGGATAATGCATCCCTACCTGTTAGAATTTCCGGGCAGGTAGTGGTCTCAAAAGAGTACCCCATGAGCTTCGAAATCCACTTGTGTTGATCTGGTGTTTTAACTCGTGTCCGTAAGAAACTGCAAGCTGCGTGGTCCGTTTGATGACAAATTTTCGGCCAATGAGGTAATGACTCCACTTACGAACCGCGAAGACAACTGCCATCAGCTCCCGTTCATAAGCTGATTTCAATCGGGATTGCGGTGAGAAAGCCTTACTGATGAAGGCAATCGGTCTTGCATTCTGCACTAAAACAGCCCCATTCCAGCCCCGGAAGCATCAGTTGAATTTCAAATGGTAGCTCAAAATTAGGTACAGTTAAAACGGGGACAGTAGTCATGGCCGTCTTAAGACGGTCGAATGCCTCTTGAGCGTGCTTATTCAGCGAAACGAATCCTTTTTAATAACTGAGTCAGTGGTTGGGTATGGATCCGTAACCTTTCACAAATCGTCGGTAATACCCCGTGAGCCCGAGGAACCCCCTCAAACATTTCACATTATGTGGTATGGCCAGGATGTCATTGCAACAATCTTCTGCGGATCCGCCTCTACGCCGGCAGCTGAGATTAAGTGGCCCAGTATTCCAGCTTATGCTTAGCAAATAGACATTTCTTTTGGTTGACCACAACCGTTATCCTGCAAAACTGGAAGGCTTGTCTCAAATGTTGAATGTGTGTTGACATGTCCAGGCTGTAGATGAGGATATCATCAAAGAAAACTAGAATAAACTTCCGCAGTAAAGGTCGAAAATCGTGTTCATCAGAGCTGAAAAGTGGATGGTGCGTTCGTGAGCCGAAGGGCATCACCAAGAATTCATAATGGCCTCATGAGTTCGGAAAGCTGTCTTCAGAATGTCCTTTCCTTAACTCGAATTTGATGATATCCGACTTCAAATCTAACTTGGAAAAGACGTGGCCCCGGCTAGCTCATCAACAGCTCTTCAATGGCAGGAATCGGAAACTTGTTTGGTATGGTGATGGTATTGAGTGCTCTAAAGTCAACACAGAATCTCCAACTCCCGTCTTTCTTCTTGACTAACAGTACGGGGCTGGCGTAGGGGCTGGTGCTCGGTTGAATGATTCCCGCATCCATCATTTCCCCAAATAATCTCTCGATTCATTTTTTTTGCAGGTAAGGGTATTTATAGGGTCTGATATTGGGTGGGCTAGTCCTAGTTGCAAAGTGATAGCGTGGTCAAGTTGTCGGTGGGGGGGTAGCAGTGGTTTGGTCAAAAACTGGTAAAAAATCCATAAGCAACCTGCCACACGGGGTCAATTGTTCCTCCTCTCGGTTCTCCTGAACTTCTATTGAGCTGCATTCAACCAGAGAACACCCTTCCCGTGGCAACATGCCCAGTAGGTTTTCAGAGAGACAACAGTTTTAACTAGGGAAGGATCCCCTTTGAGAACCACCCGTTTTCCTTCCCTATATAAATGCCATAGTCAATCGGCCCCAATTAGAGAAACATCACCTAGAGTACTAGCCAAGTGATCCCAGGACCACTCCGCACCGCCCAATGGAATGGAAAAAATCCTGCTGCATTCCATCCCTTGCATTTCAATCTTAACCTCTGCATATTCCCTCCCTGGACCTTGAATCCATTGCACCATGACACCGAAAGATTTCGATCCATCCACCGGTATTCAATTTTCGCACCAACCCTTGTGAAATGAAGTTATGTGAAGCTCCACTATCCACTAAAACCACCACCTCTTCTCTCCCGATCTGCCCCCAGCTTCATTGTGCGATCGGTAGTGATGCCCACGATGGAGTTCATAGTAGTGAGAGTGGATCACCTTCTTGAAAATTTTCTGGTTCTGGTTCACTGTGTTTTCCCCTCTTCAGTTCATCGGCATATCAGTAGAAGAACTTGAAGGGATCGGTCTGCACTTGTGATTTGGCCCAAATTTTTCGTCACACCGGAAGCACAACCCCCTTTGCGCTTATACTGCAAATCTGCCTCGGTCAGTGTCGGAAGCCGTCGTGGCGTGAGGGTTCCTCCCATGCCTTTTCTCTCCTATCCCATGCGCGATTATCTGTCCTGTTTTGGAGGCTTACGCCCAGGTTCCACCCATTGTCTCCCCAGATCTGGCGTGTGTGATACCGATGTAGATCTCGGTTTGCTCATTGGGCTGTCGGATCTGCCCATTTGATTCTAAAAGGCCTGGGTTTGGATTTGTCCAGGACCCAGTTTTTTTCTTATGCGGTGGCCTGATCCATTAGCTCAAATAGGTCATGTATTATCACCTTACTTCAGCCTTATTCTTCTCTCAGCCCATTTACGAAATGCCATCAGGAGGTCTTCTCTAAACACGCAAGGGAGCGACATTTCTTCAACTGCTCGCGGAATTCAGTCACGTCCCTGTTTGCTTTGCGCTACCAGTGCCTCATGCAGATCCTTATACGGTCTTGAAGTCGATCTCCACTAGTGCTGTTGAAGGAACTCCATGAATTTATTGGCGACCGAGACCCAACCCATTGGTATAGTTCAATGCTCTCCCCTCCATACACACCGCTGCTGCCTGCACTTTCTCTTCCCTTCATACTTATTTACCGCAAAATACCTATCCGCTCTGAAGGTCCATCGAAAGGGTCATCTCCGTTAAATATCGGGAGTTCTAGTTTGCGAATTCTTCTCTCCTTCTCATTATCGCTGCTGGATTTTCTTTCCAACTCCTTGTCTGGGCTGGAATTTGTTCCCCCGCTGAGGTTGATGATTTTCCTTGTCTCGCTTTTCATCCCTTTCCTCCCTCATACGATTAATTCGCGCATCTCCGTTAAGTACTCCCTCACACTTCCCAGGTCAGTTTTCATTGTGTCCATACTTTCCTTTATGTTTTCATCTTTTTCAACGTTTTCCATCCTATTCTCCATCTTTGGTTTGACCATTCCCCAACCAGGCTCTGATACCAAATGATGGAATCACCAGAAAATCACACAACTCAACCAAATATTATTAGGAATTCAATAAAACAACCTGCTCTGTAATACAAAACAACTGATATTCTATATACAGATTGGGAATTGTTAACACTGCAACAGCAAAATAAATGACAAAGAAAAGTAAAAAGTTGGCTAGCACTTCGAGGGTCTAGCAGCCCCTTGAGTCCAGATTCCTCCCCCCAGCTTACAAATGTGTCTCTCTTAAATACTGCTGAACTCACACTTTTCGCACTGCCCTACGTGAGATTCTTCCTAACTGATTTAAAACTGCATTTCCTTTGCTGCCTGTCCAGTGAATTTCCCATGCTGCCCTTTCTCCTCTTTTGTAAACTTTGGTTATAGGGGGCCTATCATAGTACAGAACTTCTGAATGTCAGCCTAAAATATCTTAACTCCGTTATCAGATTCAACTGAATGATCAAACATCAATGGTTATCTAAGAAGATTGTTTGCTCTTCCACATATATCTTTTGAGAAAATATGCCAGTGTCATCAATCATGATTAGTCCATCATGTGTGATGGGAGTCCCAGACTCCCAGTAATTAGCTGGTCAAACGTGATGAATCTATTATGCAGATCTACACCACCTAAACATGGTCATGTTGTCATAGGTTACAATATAATATATTAAATCTCGAATTCATTCTATAGTGGGTGTCCTTGATAAAATGATTTTAGCTATCTGATTTTAATCATTATGCATGGAAGACAACATCAAATTTGTTCTCCTTTGCAAGATCAATAGTTTGTTAAATATTGTCATTAGCTGGTTTACCTTTGACCTCTACCAACCAATAATATACACTCTGTCCTATTATGATGAAACATACATTGGTATCACTTACCAGATCAATGTTATACCAAGTAAAAAATGGATTGTTATACTTTTCTTTTATCGTCAATCTTTAAGATGTAGTGAAGATATGCAAGTTACTTCTGAAGGAGACAGCTTATGTCAAGTTGAAGAATTTGAATAATTACTTCTGATATTCTTGTTTTATTTTTATATGGATAAATTGGCTTGAATGTACACAAGAAAACTTTTTCTTGGCTGGATAATTCTTCCTTTTGTGCGGAATATCTATACATATTAGGAGGCTGTATCTGATTAAATTCTAAAATTATGCTGTAAATCAAGTTTATGAAGTATTACATGGAGGACCTTAACAAATTTTCCCAATTAATTGATTACTTTGGTTAGGAAAAAGGTTGCAGCCTGTGCCAAGCACTATGTGGGAGATGGTGGCACGACCAAGGGCATCAATGAGAACAACACTATGATTGATTATCATGGATTACTTAGCATCCACATGCCTGCATACTATAATTCTATCAGCAAGGGTGTTGCAACAGTTATGATTTCCTACTCAAGCTGGAATGGAAAGAAGATGCATGCCAATCATGAACTTGTCACTGGATTCCTTAAGAACAAGCTCAAGTTCAGGGTAATGGAAATTATTTGAATTTTCTAATATGTTTCTCAAGTTTTCCATGTGAAGTGAAACAATGGAGGTGCTAGGCTTAATGTGTCTTCTGGATATATTTCAGGGTTTCGTCATATCAGATTGGCAGGGTATTGACAGGATTACTTCTCCGCCCCATGCTAATTATTCATATTCTGTTCAAGCTGGAGTTAGTGCTGGAATTGACATGGTTAGTGGAAAGGAAGTCCTCAAAATGTACTAGATCAATTGACTACTGTTTAGTCTATTGCTTCCTCTAAGCTGATGCATATGAGATGTTTATTTCTGAATTATTATTTTCCTTATTTTCTAATGAGTCCCTGTCTTGCAGATCATGGTACCCTATAACTTCACGGATTTCATTGATGATCTAACCTATCAGGTAAAGAAAAATATCATCCCCATGAGCAGAATTGATGATGCCGTTCAGAGAATTTTGAGAGTTAAATTTGTCATGGGACTCTTTGAGGATCCACTTGCAGATCTCAGTCTGGCCAATCAACTTGGGAGTCAGGTACATTATTGATGGCCATAATTCATCTACTTTTGTCGGATTCTGATAATATGCCTGAGCTAATCCAATAATGCGATTTGGACAGGAACATAGAGAATTAGCAAGGGAAGCTGTAAGGAAATCACTCGTGCTACTAAAGAATGGTGAATCTGCAGATAAGCCATTGCTTCCACTTCCCAAAAAGGCAAAAATGGTATTGGTTGCAGGAAGTCATGCTGACAACTTGGGCTATCAATGTGGTGGCTGGACAATTATATGGCAGGGTCTTGGTGGCAATAATCTCACAACTGGTATGTTTTAGAGTTGCCAGTTGCATAAGCTTATTATTTATAATATATCCTAGAGAAATAAACGAT
Organism: Pistacia vera; assembly: GCF_008641045.1. NCBI lineage: Eukaryota > Viridiplantae > Streptophyta > Magnoliopsida > Sapindales > Anacardiaceae > Pistacia > Pistacia vera. The sequence goes on from NW_022196298.1 coordinate 1,238,032, forward strand.
TAAAAAAATTTTAGTTTAGTGCTTCAATCTAAGATTTTTCAATAAATTTTATTCACTCATGATTGCTATAGACATGGACAATAGCTTAGTGGTGATAGATACGAAAGCATTATTTTGAACAATTGACTTGTAATGGAAAACAGAAAATAGTAGTTAAGAGCTAAAAATTAGCTTCTAATTCTGCTATTTGTTTCAGTTCAAGTGAAGTGAAAAACCAAAATCTATATATATAAAAAGATGATGAAGTTTCATAATTGATTAATGCACTGTCTTAATCCGGGGTGATACATCATTTGACAATTACTATCTGCATAAATAGGTACCACTGTCCTAAATGCGGTGAAAAATACTGTTGATTTGACTACCAAAGTTGTCTACAATGAGAATCCAGATGCAAAATTTCTCAAGTCCAACAAGTTCTCCTATGCTATTGTTGTCGTTGGTGAGCCCCCATATGCAGAAACATTTGGCGATAGCTTAAATCTGACCATATCTGAACCTGGTCCAAGCACTATCAGCAATGTGTGTGGAGCCGTCAAATGTGTTGTTGTTGTCATATCTGGCCGACCTGTTGTTATCCAGCCCTACCTAGCACAAATAGATGCAATCATGGCTGCTTGGCTTCCAGGAACTGAAGGCCAAGGTGTTGCTGATGTTCTATTTGGTGACTACGGATTCACTGGCAAGCTTGCACGTACATGGTTCAAGACAGTTGATCAACTTCCGATGAATGTTGGAGATGCACATTATGATCCTCTATTTCCATTTGGGTTTGGTTTGACAACCAAACCTACCAAGGGTAACTAGAATCTACTCTGCAATGAGGAGTTATTATTTTCTTGTTCTTCTGCTCTTCCTTGTCAAAACTTTAGAGGGTAATGAGATGTATGATTCTTGAGAATTTGTGTGATTTAGACAGTTTAGGTTGGTTATAAGACAGCTGACCACCTGCTGAAATGATTGAAAAATCTCCTAAAAATGGGCAAAGTACCACTCATTGTTTTTTGTGTTATTTCATTCATTCAAAGAAAAGTCGTTTATTATTTAATGATGTTGCTGCTTGAGGCTCTATAAATAGATCTCACCTCTGTATTTAGGAAAATTTACTTGATAAACCCATTTTAAAGGATCAAACTTTTAATTGACCTCTTGTAAGATTTATGGACAATATGGTTTAATTGAAAGAAATCATACTCTTCTTTCTCTCTCTCTCTCTCTCTCCTTCCTATCCACCTGAATCGCCGTCCATCATGGCTACCAGTTTTCTTCCATAGTCGATGGATGTCCTTGGTCGGAATGGTCCTCAATAGGGTCAATAGCTATCTCTTTTTGTTTTGGGGGCTGTTATGTTGGATGGGTAGTTGAAAATGGGTTTGGGTTTGGGTTTGGTTTGAGTTCGTTTTAGGTGTATTAAGTATGAATTGGGTGTGATTTGAGTTTGTATCGGGTGTAATTTGAGTTAGTGCTCTATCTTTTTGAAAAGGATGCTAAGTTTTCCTTGCATTTGTTTCCCTATTTTTTCACTATTCTATCCTATTATCCTATTCAATCCTATCAAAATGTATATTTGTTTTAATGTTCAAAATTCAATCATATTCTATTCAATTCAACTCAAAACATTAACAATTACTTTCTTAATAAAAGTTTTAAAATTAACAAAAACATCACCACCCACCTAAGCCACTATCACCTGCTAGCAGTTGCCGTCGCTGCCAGTCGCCGACACTGGTCGATGCCGTAACGATGCATGATCGACTAGATATAGCCGATCATGTGTCGATGTGTCTGTTTTCTGCCAGACCCACCATGGATCTAGCCAGATTGTCTGTTGACGACAATCAACCACTTGGTTGTCGTTGATGGCCAAACAACAGTCAGAGATCTGGACGTCAACAACAGCTAGATATCTTAGCTGTTGTTTGGTCGTAGATCTGGCAGTTTCCGACCAAATCCACGATGGATCTGGACAAAAAAGGCTAGATCGGTGTATGACTGGCCAGATCCAACTGGTCGTGTGCCATTTCGGAAGATTCTGGCCACCACCAAATGGGGGTGGCCGATTGTTGACAATGTGTGGGTGGGTGGAGGTGTTTTTGTCAATTAATAAATTTTTATTGTGGGGATGTTTAGTTAAACTAACAAACCTATGGGGTTAAAAATAATCTAAATATTTTCAGAAAATTCTATTAAAAAATGTACCAAAAACTTCTCAAATTCCTATCATATCTTCTAAAAATGCTATTCAGCATAGAATATTATTCTAAATAACTAATCAAACGAAGCTAAATTAAGAGATTGATTTGTTTTTCATTTGAGTTTGTCTTAAGAGTAATTAAGAGATTGATTTGAATTGTGTTGGGTTTAAGCAGGAGTTGTTTGTGTTCTATTCTAGGTTTGTGTCATGGATAAGGATGACAATGGTGTGGGTTGGGTTGGATACTAAGAAGGACGGATTTGGGTTGGATACTAAGAAGGACGGATTTGGGTTTGATCCATTTATATAATAATAATAAATTAAATACAATATATACAAACTATCAGGGGTGGGATAATTTGGTTAACCGAACCGGATTGGGTAAATCGAAAACCAAACCGGTTATTTAGTTTTGGCAAAAAGCTAAACTGAAATCGGACTGGTTTACGGTATAACCAAATTCAAACCGAACTGAATATTCGGTTCGGTTATCTGGTTAACTAGTTTTCAAACCGGATTTCCAATTCAACCCTAAATTCTACATTTTTTACATTTTAATCACCAAATTCTAGACCTAGCAAAACGGGTCCCTACCCACAGGTTGGCCTATACCTGGAGAAATAATATAGGGTACGGGTCCTTAAGATTGGACCCCTTTTTTTGGACCCGTACCTAGCTCGACCCGTTTTGTAAATGGGCAGTCTGGATACACTCGCGAGTACCCGCAGGCACCCGCTTGAAATTTAGAAAAAAATAAAATAAAATAAATGCTAAATCCCTCCTGACATAATCACATTACACTTTTACCTTCTTCAGTCTCCACCTTACAAACTCAACTCTATCTTCTCCACTGTCACCGCTTCAGCACTTCTCCAGTCTCAGTCCAAACAGAAAACCATTCAATCATCAACCTTTCAAATGGCTCGCACGAAACAAACAGTAAGGAAGTCCACCGGAGGCAAGGTGCTACGTAAGCAGCTAGCCAAGAACTGCTTAGATGTTAGCTTCAGCGATGGGAGGAGTGAAGAAGCCGCATCGTTTCAGGCCAGGAACTGTGGCTTTGAGAGAGATCAGGAAGTACCAGAAGAGCATAAGAGCTTTTGATTGGGGTCTGCAGGTTTTTGTTGTGCTGGATAAAGAGGACAGCAGTAGAAATTGCCTTTTTAGGTCCTTGTTAGGTTGCGCAGATTTTTGTTGAGTAGGTTTTTGTAGGCAATGGAGTTGTCTAGCTGTGCATATGTTGGTTTATGCTGGCCGTTTATAAGGTCTATGTGCTGCTTTTTTTTCGCTGCAGTCTAAGGATCTTTTTCTTCTCCTTTTGATTGCTTAGTTGCTGGGCTCTAGGGATGGTTTGATGAATGGATCTATTGATTTGGTTTGAAAAATGGATTTTTCGTAGGATTAGTTTGTGTTGCTTTATTTGAAAATGGGTTGTTTGCTTTGTATTGCTTTTTGTCAAAAAATTGGGTTGCTTTAATCATGTTGATTTGAATTCATTTAGATGTGAGAAATTTAGTTTTATTGAGTTTGGATTTACTTTATTCATACTTGGAAGATAAAAAGTGAACGAGAGAAACTCTTTGTTTTCAACCAAGAACGAAAAAGAGTGAATTTAATTGAATTTGGAGTAAATGATTATGGGGGTGTAACTGTAAACTATTAAAACTGCATAAACTGTGGGGGTGTAATTGCTAGAATTGGAAACTAGAATGAATAGTACAGCACCCGCACGTCCACCTGTACCGACATAGGGTAGGGTATGGGTCTAATATTTTGGGCCCGTTTAGATCGACCCATTTTTGGGCTAGTACCCGTAAGACTCGTACCCGTTTAGACTCAGCTCGTACCTGGCCCACCCGCTCGTTTTGCCAGGTCTACCAAATTTAGAAATTTATTACATACTAGTAACAAACCTTCTCAAGATCTAAAGAATGATTTTAAAGGCCAAAGGGCGATGCAAATATCAGTAAAACTCAACTTTTAAATCAACTTAGAGCAAATGGAAACCAATGAGAAGATAAATGGAAACATGGACAGGCTATAGCAATCATCACTGAACTTTACTAAAGCCAACTACATACATGAACCACTCCAGTTTCTTTTTGAAGAAAACGAAGACAAGATGTTTGATAAGTGACTTTTATCCACAGATGTGCACGACCATAATGACTATTTGTATAAAAATGAAAAGGAAGAATTGAATAACTGAAGTGCAGTTTTAGTTGCAAACTCTTCGGGAGCACCAGCCACCAAGACCCACATTTTCAGCTTACCTCGTTGAATTGACAGTGGATTTTTGGATGTTCGTGGATGTGGTTTTGCTATCGTGGTGGTCACTTAGTTTTGTTGTCGTTCGCCGATCAGACAGGTTCACTGATGGGTTGGGTGAATGGGTGGTGGGTGGCTTTGGCCATGGAGACTCTAGATCTGGAGTTTAACTAAAATGCAATTTTTTTTTTTTTTTTTCTAAAGCTCATTTTCTTTGTACACCTAGGGTTTTCCAACTTAAAACCAGTTTTAAAAACCAGTTTTCAGTTAACTGGTTTGGGAATACCCTTAAATCAAAAATTGAACCAGTGTTCTGGTTTTCCAATTTTCACAAACCGAACCAGTTTGCAAAAAAATCAGATTTTTGGTTCGGTTTTCGGTTCGGATCAGTTTTCGGATAATTTCTCCCACCCTTACAAACTATTTCATAATATAAAAGAAAATATTTAATAATTAATAACCTAAACTACTTAATCTCCATGCGCTTAGCCTCTTTTGCTCTAGTCCACTAAGCCATTATCTATGTACATAAGGTAGGATTGTTGCTTTGATACCAATGAATTAAAGGATATTAAGGGGTGAGCAGTTCCGGGTACCTTGCGTTTTTTGGGGGAGCCGGAACCAAAATCTGCAGGTTTCTAGGAAAAGGAACCAAAACTTGAAATGCAGGTTTCGGTTCCTTACTTAGGTACCCTGTAAAAAATAAGTTACCCTCCATATTAGTTTAAAAAATGACAAAAACACCTTAGATTTTACAAATACACCCTAGACAGATTAAGAAAACCTTAAAATTATAAATATATATATTTTACAAAGTATAGTTATGGAATTAATTTTTAGTAAACTTTATTATCCAAAAATACAAATATTATATAATATTATAATTACTAAAGTGAAAATAAAGTTAAATTAACATTAATTGTGAATTTGTGACAAAAGAATAAAATTAAATATTAATATTAATATGATTTATGAATCTTTAATTAAATAATTAGTATGACTCTAACTTTAAGTTTGTTTAATGATTTCTTAATATATCGTGACTCATGAGGCATGAGTTGTCATACTATAATGTATTAATTATTTAATTAAGTAATATAATAATTTAGTAAATTACTAATATTTATAATGTAATGTTATAATTAATTATGTAATCATATTATAATTTATAATATAATGTTATAATTAATTAAATTTCTAATCATTTAATTAAGTAATATACTAATTTAGTAAATTACTAATGTTTATAATGTAATGTTATAATTAATTAGCTAATCATTTAACTATAATATAATATTATAATTAATTAAGTAATCATACTATAAATCTATAATATAATGTTATAATTAATTAAATTTCTAATCGTTTAAGTAGGCAATGTATTAATCTAGCAAATTACTAATGTTTATAATATAATGTTATAATTAATTAAAATTCTAATCATTTAATTAAGTAATGTACTAATGTAGTAAATTATTGATATTTATAATGTAATGTTACAGTTAATTAATAATTAGATAATCATTTAGCCAATAATGTACTAATGTTTATCAATTTATTATATATAATTAATTAATTATTAATTTACTATAGATATACTTAAAACTTGATAATTGAAGTAAATAACTAAATATTAGTTAATTAAATATATTATTTTATTCAAAAATAATTCTTTTAATAATATTAAAATACTTTTAAAGTTGGATCCTAATTCCAATTATAATTTATACACTTAATTAATCAAAACTTTAATATTATAATATATTAAAGTTTTTTATATGTAAAAATTTTAATATATTAATTGATTAGGTTATTATAATATATTGAAGCTTTTTATATGGTGAAGTGTATATGTATAATTAATTGTATATATATTTGATTAGATTGTTGTTATTGTTACACTATAATTTTTTATATAGCATTTCATACCATTTGGCCATTTTAAATTTTTTACATGTAAAATCCTACTTGGGTACCCGGACTCGGTTCCAAGATAGGTTCCATTCGGGGTACCTGGGCGGGTACCCACTAGGGTACCCGTTGCAAGTTCCCATCACAGGTTCCAGTTCTGGTTCCTACACATATAAGAACCGGAATCGAACCCGCACAATAACGGTTTCAAAAAATTAGAATCAAAAGTCGATTTTGGATAGGTTTTGATTCTGATTCTGGTTCTACCGGCTACCCATGCTCACCCCTATTAACTCATATTATGAATACTATCATTGGAAAAAATGAACGTCTTACAGACTTGGTGTCTCACAATAATAAGACGGAGTCATATGCGCATTGGAAAAGCGGGGTCCTATTTACCGTAATCATTCTGCAAAGTATATGAAGTTGGAGTTTCCTCGTTTGATGGGGGAAGATCCAAATGGGTTGATTTATCGTTGTGAGTGATTTTTCAACTATAGGATGACAATAAAGTAAATTTGGAAGCGAAAGCCATCAAGGTATGAACTTTCCAAGCCTAATGTCACTTGCAAAGGATTCATCAAAGATGTTGGATTGCTTTTTAGCCTCAAGTTGGTGAGCTCACCAAGTTGCAACAATCAAGTACAGTTCAACATTATCAAAATCAATTTGAAACACTTATGGTGAAAACTCGTGGCTTATTTGGGGATTTTTTTCGTAAGCTGTTTCATAAGTGGATTATAAGAAGAAGTCTGTAATAGTGTTTGGATTTTTGAACCTAGAACTTTGGCATAAGCCATGAATTTGGCTCAATTACAAGAAGCGTTAGTAAAATGGGTAAGACCTTAGAATTAGTCTATTTAAAAAACTAGTGGCATTGTAGAACCACCACCAAAGACCAAGTCTGACCATAAAGACGAGATGTCTTTGGTTCAACAAATCACGCCAATTGAGATAGACAGGTGAAGGGCTAATGGGTTATCTTCCGTTGTGATGAAAAATACTATCGGGTGTTTATCATTGAAGGAGAGGAGTTACAGGATGAGAATACCATGGTTGAAATAGAGAAATAAGAGTTCAATGCAGATCCTAGAGAGGGACCAATAATTTCATTACATGCTTTGGCGTGTTCAGCTTCATTCCAATGAATAATGACAGTGAATCAAGAAAGTTAAAGAAAGTGAGAGAAAAAGAAAGAAAATTTTGGGAAGAAACGTGTTTGTTATATTTCTTAGTAGAAAACAAGTGTACTGTACAGTCTTTATACACTTATTGTTACAATTGAAAGGTCAACTAAATGTAACAGAATACAAACAAAATAACAGTCGACTAAGTCAACTGATATTGGTCAACTTCAGTCAACATTTGCTTTGTTTCTTATATTAACATCCTGTCGTAAATCAAACTTCCTTGAAGTCCAGTCTTTTATTTCTTTCACATCCTAACATCCTCTTGTAAATCAAACTTCCATGATTGCTTTACTCAATCAAGTTAATTAATGGCGGCTTTTCATAAGCTGAAAACGCAAGCCAGATAACTTCGAAACGTCATTCCACAAAGAGCTGAGAATTGCAATTGCATGATTATGGGAAAAAAAAAAAAAAAAAATTTCATTCTGCAAAGAGCTAATTTCTTCGCAAATTCATTCTATCTGCTCAACTGCAATTCTGAGAACAACTACTGCATGATACTGTACTGATTGCTCAACTACAATTCTAAGAACAACTACTGCATGATTCTGGCAAAATTCATTCTGACTGCTCAACTACAATTCTGGGAAAAACTACTGTATGATTCTGTACTGATTGCTCAACTACAATTCTGAGAACAACTACTACATGATTCTGGAAAAATTAATACTGCAAAGGGCTAATTTCTTCACAAATTCATTCTGACTGCTCAACTACAATTCTGAGAACAACTACTGCATGATTCTGGCTAAAATCATTCTGCAAAGGGCTAATTTCTTCACAAATTCATTCTGACTGCTCAACTACAATTCTGAGAACAACTACTGCATGATTCTATACTGATTGCTCAACTACAATTTCTTCACAACTGTAATTTCAGCTTCACATCTTCACATCTGCACTTTTATGCAACCTTTCAATTTCACAACTGCAACTTCAGCTAATCATCTTAAAAGAAGTAACTTCTGCTAACATTAATCTCAACTAACACTATCAACTTCAGTTGTGCAGTTTCATCAACTAGAAAAAAAAAACTGCAACTTCACAAGTGCAAAACTGTAATTCCAGCTACTGTAATTTAACTTCACAGCAAAACTATAACTGCAACTTCTCATAAAAAAAAAAAAAAAAAACTTGCTTTGTAGAACTTTGCACTGACTACTAAACAATCCAAACCATCAGGACTGTCATTGGATTGTAACAGCCTCAGTATTAGATGTTGAGCCAACTGAGTTGGAAAAAGGTGGAGCTTGTATGGTTAGTTTATGCCTTAAAGTTTCAAACCTGGAGGCTGGCAGAGCCTTTGCAAAGATATCTGCCTTTTGATGTTCAGTGCGCACATATTGGACTTTGAGATTGTGACAAGTAACCTGTTCTCTAACATAGTATGCATCAAGTTCAATGTGTTTAGTTCTTCCATGAAACACAAGGTTAGAAGCGAGAGATCCAACACTTTGGTTATCACACCAAATAATTGGAATCTCTGATAAGGCAAGGCCAAGTTAAGAAAATAAGCTACAAAACCATGCCAATTCAGTGGACCCTTGAGCAAGTGCTCTATACTCAGCTTCGGTGAAAGATAGAGCCACAACTTTCTACTTCCTAGAAGTCCATTGCAGTAGGTTAGTGCCAAGAAAAACGTAACAGCCACTTGTGGACCTCCTGTCCTCAATGCTACTAGCCCAATAAGTATCGGTATAACATTCTAGGTTGATTCTAGGACTTTTAGTAAAGAGAAGTCCATAGTTAGAGGTACCTTTAAGATACCTAAGCAATCTTTTACAAGCTTGTCAGTGATTCTGTGTAGGGGCTTGAGAAATTGACTTAGTTTGTTAACACAATAAGCAATGTTAGGCCTGGATAATGTCAAGTACTGAAGGGCTCCTATTGTACTTCTATATAGAGCTGAATTTTCATACAGATCATTATCTTCTAAAGTTAACTTGGTGCCAATAGGCATTGGAGTAGTACATGGTTTGCAATCCTGCATTTTAGTCTTTGTTAAGAGATCTTTGACATATTTTTCTTGATTCATATGAAGATAGGATGCTGCTCTAGTAACCTCAAAGCCGAGAAAAATACTTGAGTGAGCCTAGAACCTTTAAAGCAAACTGAGTATTCAGTTTATGTATTGTTTCATGAAGCAAATTGGCGTCATTTCCAGTAAGTAGAATGTCATCGACATACACTAGTACATACATAATGTTTTCCACTTTTTGATAGACAAAGAGACTTGGATCACTAACTGAGTGAACAAAAATCCCAGCTCAAGAAGGCTCTTTTGAGTTGATCAAACCAGGCTCTTGGGGCCTATTTTAGACCATAAAGGGCCTTGACTAATCTGCACACATGATGAGGAAGTTGAGGACTAACAAAACCTTCAGGTTGAGGCATGTATACCTTTTCAGTAAGTTCACATTTAGAAAGGCATTGTTAATGTCAACTTGCTGAATTTCCCAGCCATTATTCACTGCTAAACTCAAAATAACTCTAATTGTGGGTGACTTAACCACAGGACTAAATGTTTCTAGATAGTCAATTCCTGGATTTTGTTGGAAACCTTTTGCCACAAGCCTTACCTTGAACCTTTGAATGGATCCATCAAGATTATACTTTATTCAAAACACCCATTTGCAGCCTACAGGATGCATATCAAAGGTAGCAGGAACTAATTCCCAAGTTTGATTAGTTAGCAAGGCATCAAATTCAAATTGCATGGCAGCCTTCTAGGCAAGGTGAGAGAGGGGTTCTATGATAGTAGTTAGTTATTTGTTATCAAAAGGAGAAGGTGAAACAAGGATAGTATTAAGTGCTCTGGTTTTGGACCTAGTAAGCATGGGGTGAGTGTTCAATGCAAGAGGTGGAGGCTTGGTTAAATGCAGTTCAACAGTAAGAGGAATAGTGTCATAAGACTCATCTGATCCTATAGTTATAGCGGATAGAATAGCTGATGTGGATGAGGAAGAGTTAGGAGAAGGAGAGGGTAGACTAAGTGCAGTGGTTGGATTGGATTGTGAGGAGGCTGAAGTCTAAGGTAAATTAGATTTAGGAGAACATGAAGGTGATAGAGGAGGTGAACTAGAAGATGCAATGTCCTGTGAGATTGACTGACCTAGTGTGGAAGGACAAGTAGACGAAAGTGGAGCTAAAACAAGATTGGAAGATATCCTGGAGACAGAAACATGTATATGCCAAACTGAAGGAATAAAGGAACTAGAAAAAGGTTTAGTGTTTATGGAATTAGGTGCAGAATTTGAACCAGAAAAATTAGATGTTTTAAATGGAAAATCAGATTCATCAAATTGTACACTTTGACAAATATAAATTCGACCAGAGGTATCCAAGCACTTGTATCCCTTATGATGCAAACTATAGCCAATAAAGGTGCATTTGGTGGTGTGAAAGTTAAACTTGTGACTGCTATAAGGTCGAAAGAAAGGGTAGACAACATACCCAAAAACTTTAATGAGGGAATAATTTGGAGGAGTTTTGAATGGAGCTTGGAAAAGTGATGCATTGGACAACACTGATATGGGTAGTCTATTGATGAGGTAGGCAGCTGTTTGAAAAACAAACCACTAAAACTCAAGTGGCATGCTGGCTTGGGCTAGCAAAGTTAGGTCGTGTTCCACAATTTGTCTATGTTTTCTCTCAACTCTACTATTTTGTTGGTGAGTGTGAGAGCATGAATGTCTAAAGGTGATATCATGTTCTCCTAGGTAAGGTACTAGCTTCCTATACTCACCACCCCAATCGGTTTGAACACATTTTAAAGATGTGTTAAATTGCTTTTCAATTAGGACATGAAATTGTTTAAAAACACTAAAAGTTTCAGATTTAGCTTTCAAAGGGAAAAGCTAGGTGAATCTACTATGGTCATCAAGGAATTGGATGTAATACCTATAGCCTTCGGGAGATGTGACAGGGATAGGTCCCCAAAGGTCTGAGTATACTAACTCAAGTGGTTTAGATGCATGAGATGTGGATCTAGGATATGTGGATTCGTGTAACTTGTCAAATTGGCAAGCTAAACAGAATGTTATATCATTCTTAGCAGGGTGGGGTAAGTGTAAAGCATCAACCACTTTTGCAAGAATGGTAGAATTGGGATGTCCTAATCGGCTGTGCTATAGCATGATATTAGTTGATTGAACATGAAATGATTGAAGAGGATTTATTTTATTGAGTATAGGTGCATCACTAGCACAGAATACAGTTTTGGATACAAGTGGTCTAGTGTATTGCATACAATTTTGATTAACAGAATCAACACAAGTAGATTTACATTTATTGAAAACATGTTTTGGCAACATTTGTGTAGGAAAAGGGGTGCTACAAGGCTTACTACATGACTTAGTTATTGAAAAAACTGGGCTGATTTTATGTTGAAGTTGAACAGAAGAATCAAAGGCTTCTGTAGAAGCAGGTAAGGAATAAACTGGAGCTTAAAGTTTGTATAATCCACCTTTAAGCATTCCTTTGAGAAGGGTTACTTTGGAGAGCTTATCCTTAACCACACAAGAATCAATAAAAAACTCAACAGTGATAGGATTATCTCTAGTCAGTTTAGAAACACTAAGAAGATTTTTTGTAATGTGAGGGACACACAAGACATTCCTAAGGTGTAGAGTTCTAAATGGACAGTTTAAGTCAACAGAACCAATATGAGAAATAGAAAGAAGCTCACCATTGCCAACCTGGAGCTATTCACTGCCTGCATAATTGGTGCTTCCTGTAAGTTGAGAAAAATCAGAGGTAACATGGTCTATAGCTCCAGAATCTATGTACCATGTAGCATCATGTACTGTAGAAGGTGTGGCAATGTAGTTTATGGCTACAGGATAAGAGTTGTGTAGCTAAGTTTGAGCCATCAGAGCTTGATTGTGCAGATGAGTAGCAGCTGAGTTTGGCTGACTATCAACATGTAAAATTGTGGATCCAAGTGTTTGGTGAAATGAGGGAGGTGTTTGAGACATCACTGAGGATCCTGAGAGGGGATTATTCACATAGCGATGAGCCGCATGACTATCAACTGTGTAGTAAGAACTTCCAGTTCCATAATTACCAATGCCAGAATTCCCAATTCCAGAGTTAAATGAGGGTTGTCTGGTGAAACTAAGAGAGTGAAAGTTGCTTCTAACTGAGGTGTTATTTCCTGTAAAGTTTACATCAAATCGGTGGTAACAATTCAAGGCTAAATGGCCTGTTTTCCCGCATACTTGGCAAACAAATTTGCCTCTGCCACCCCCTCTACCTCTTCCTTTATTACCAAAACTACCTCCATGAAACTGCTGATTGTAAAATTGATTTTGAGGCAAGGGATAATTGGACTGAGTTTGGTTAGATCCAAAGAAAGAAGAGTTAAAGTTAGGAACATTAAAGGTACTTGGATTATGAGTGGAGGTTTGTTGCATAGGTGGTGTGCTGTCGTAGGCAAGCAAAATTAAAACCTAAAAACACATGTAGTAGTGTGAGTAAGGATCGTTCCCACGAAAACTGTCTAACCGAATTTTATGTTATGTGAACAACGCTAGGGGGGTTGAGTAAAACAGAAACAATTTCAGAAAAAAAAACAATTCAAATTAAATTATCGAAATCAATCAAAATAATGAACCTTGGTCTAAGTCAACATCCACCATCGGAATCTTACAACTGATCATCGATGGAAGTATAAATCAATTGTTATTTTAAGTATTCACCGTTGGAACTATTTTCCTATCTCTCCTTAGTTGTAATTAATTAGGAAACAAACGATCTAATTAACCTTACTACTAAACAACCCTAGACAAGCGCTAAAGGTTTATTCTAGTAGCAGCCTTAAGGGCTAGAGAAATCGATGAAGCTGAACAACACAAACATAAGCGGTTGTATTTAATTTAGTTGAATGTTCTTCTTAAGATTTAGTGATTCCTGACACAGCAAATTCTTAAACCTTAATTACTCACAAGTTAGATAGATCAAACAATTACGGATTTGATATCTAACTTAGCAGTAGATTGCAACGAATAATACACTAGTAGGTCTCCTAGTAATTAAATGAAACAATCATGAAAATGGGCATAGAAGAATATCCAATACTCAAAACATAAATTGAACACTAAAAAAAAAACAGATTAGATCTCACAATTTTATTGATTCCGAGGCCTCCGTTCCCTTCGACCAAGATATGAAAGTTTTAGCCGCTCATGGCCATAATCAAAACTCGAAAAAAGAAAAATTCTAGAAGAGAGAAAGAGAGGCGTGTGTCCTCCCCCAATCTGATCTCTCTCTCTCCTCTTAAAGATATCCAATTCAAGTATTTGAATTCTACTAAATCTCCTCAAAATATTCTAATATCCTAAAATAACATATATACTAATCTAATTCTGATTAATTGAAAATAAAATAAAGTCCTAAAATAAAATAGGAAAGTGGTGTGTCCAGCTGTAACTTGCGTGTAACAGGTCTTCAAATCGTCCAATAATAAACTGCCTATTTGAATTGCATGACAAGGTGGAATGTTGTAGAACATCAGCAGTGCAGGTGCGTCAAATTCAAGCCCGATTAAAACCTTGATTCAGTGAGTATCTCTCCAAATCAAAACATGAAAGTTGTAGATCTCTTTCTTAGGGTTCCACAGCATTTTGAATCATCTCAATCGGAGCTCAGATGAGAGAGTTATGCCCAGATTACGAAGCAATGTCGAAACTTCTGAAATCACCTAATTAGTTCTGTTTTGCATTTAACGCCTCCATTTGCATCCTAAATCAAAATGGAATAATAATGAGTACATTTAGGCACCAAATAAGTATAAAAGACTAGACATTAAGGGGGGTAAATATGACATTTTGCATTCTCATCAATAGGCAATGACACAATTTGGCCAGATTGTGTTTTCTTGTTCTCATTATCAATTGAGAAAGCAGCAACATTAGCTAATCCTCCATGAAACTCATTGTGAACAACAAAATTCATTGTTGCATTTGTCCTTTCAAGTCTAAGCTCAAGTTTCTATAAAATTATATGTGCTTCTTGGATAGATATGGGATCAAGCGTGGACTCTAACCTAGTTGTGATATTCACAACAACTGCATCATATTCAGACTCTAGTCCATCCAGAATGTAATTAAGCAACTCTTCATCTGTTATCACTACTCCACTAGATGATAAATTTTCTGTAAAATCCTTCATCTTAAGGAAGTAATCATGCATGCTCATGTTCTCATTTCTTGTATTTGGTAAAAGACTCTTAACATGTAATGTCTTAGCCCTAGATTCAGCAAGAAATTCTTTCTCTAATGTGAGCCATATATCAGTAGCAAATTGACACTTGGAAATAACAGCAAACATCGACTCTGATATGGATGAGAGTAGCCAACTAACTAGCATTTTATTAGTCTTCTTCCAAAGTATATATTCAAGGTTAGATTTCTTGGTTACCTCTAAGCTTGAAGTGTCCGATTGTGCTCTGATGAACGAAGTTGGACATGGAATTAATCCAGTCAAGTGCTCTTCAAGATCGTGGGCTCTTACTGCGAATAATATCTGGGACTTCCAAAATGGATGATTGTCTCGATTTAACTTTTGGTGAAATTATTGGAAGTGTGGACGAATTCATTGAAAATGAATTGATGAGGTTAACAGTATCTGAAGAGATTTTGTTCGAATTGTTAAATGAGGAAGGAATTGAAGAGGAATCAGCCATTGGTGACGTTTGTCGATGGCCTTTGATACCAAATGAATAATGACAGTGAATCAAGAAAGTTAAAGAAAGTGAGAGAAAGAGAAAGAAATTTTTTGGGAAGAAACGTGTTTGTTATATTTCTTAGTAGAAAACAAGTGTAACGTACAGTCTTTATACACTTATTGTTACAACTGAAAGCTCAACCAAATGTAACAGAGTACAACAAAATAACAGTCAATTAAGTCAACTGATATTGGTCAACTTCAGTCAACATTTGCTTTGTTTCTTATATTAACATCCTGCTCTAAATCAAACTTCCTTGAAGTCCAGTCTTTTATTTCTTTCACATCCTGACAACTCCAAACCATTGTGTCAAAGGGTTTATCAGACGTAAACAAGTAGTGATGAACTCCGGAAGCACTCATAATTTCCTTGTTGCCAAGCGAATTGGTTGTTTAATTCAGCAAACAGCTCCTCTATCAGTAACGGTGGCAAATGGCACACGAGCATGTGTCAAAAAAGGCAATGGTATATGCAAGGCACTATTTTTGAAACAAATATGCGTATATTGCCGTCTTTTAGGCAGGTGTGATATGGTGCTTGGCGTCCAATGGCTCCATTGTATGGGATTTCAAAAAGTTGACAATGGAGTTCACGACCAACGAGAAAAGACATGGTGCATCATCATATTCGGTTAAACTAGTGGACACAACGAAAATGAAGCATCTCTTGTTACAAACACAATATGAGGCCGTTGCTCAAATATTTTCTGTTGTTTGGTATTGCTGCTCCAAAAAGGTACGTTGCCCAAAAGATTGCCCCATCAAAGACAACATGATCATCGAATCCCTCTAAAGTTTGATTGTCCAGGGATCAATCTTCATCCTTATAGGTACCCACACATACAAAAGAATGAAATTGAAAAAATTGTACGGGAAATGCTTGAGACAGGAATCGTTCGATGAGTGTGAGTTCATTTTTTTTCTCTAGTACTCTTTGGTAAAAAAGAAAGACGGTATGTGACGAATGTATGTTAATTATCGCGTTCTTGATAAGGAAACCATCAAAGATAGATTTCCTATACTTGTGATAGATCAACTACTAGACGAGTTTCATGGTGCTCGATTATTTTCCAAATTGGACTTACGATCTGGATACCATCAGATTAGAATGCATTACAATGATATTCACAAAATGATATTTCAAACTCATGAGGGACATTATGAATTTCTTGTCATACCTTTTAGACTGACAAATGTTCCATCCACTTTCCAAAGTTTGATGAATCAAGTATTTCGTCTCTATTTTCGTAAATTCACATTGGTGTTTTTTGACGATATTTTGGTGTATAGCCAAACTTGAGAAGAACACATGGATCACTTGCAGATAGGTTTAACATCATTTCAACAACATTAATTGTTTGCTAAAAGGTCCAAATGTCTCTGTATAATTCTTTTATATTGTCGTTTCAGATGTCCAAACAATTGCATCGATTTTCAACAAATGGAGAGAGAGGCTTACTGATCTTGCCATAATTTTTTACAAATCTCCTGTAGGAACCAGTTAACTACAAGAATCCACGAAGAGCCTTCAAGGTTGTGGGTTGTGGTCAATCTAACATGCTGATATTTTTGTTGCATCAGCAGTCACTCCTTCATAAGAGATTATATGACCAAGATACTCTAGCTTTGATTTTATATAAAGTCAATTTTAATATGACAATAAATGATATTAGTAATTAGAGATTAAACAATTTAATTACATACATTACTTTTTAGACTGACAAGTGAAAGAGATAACAAGAAATCAATTTGTATTAATGTTAGGGCCAAAAATCGTCCTCGGCCCAAATAGGAAAGCAGGACCATTTGTGAAGAGAAGACCAGGCCTGAATCCCAAAAAGGCCCAAGCCAAATTAGTCCCATTCGATACGAGATGCGGCCTACCCAAACCATCTGGGCACGGGCCCCCCAGTTCCAGTTCACTTCCTAGGCCTATAGGCGAGTTCGAGCCCACAGCCCACTGATCATATTCCTGTTCCTGATCAATCTCCTACTCAAAGTCCCTTTCCTATCCAGACACTGGTAAGACGTCTTACCACGGCCCCTAATTCTTCTAGGGTTTGCATCAGAGTCATATTAGGACTCCTACTCCCACCAGGATTGGGAGACCAGACAGTCATTATATAAACAGAGGCCAGCCCTCTCACGAGGGACATTCGACCTTCACACTGAAAGCTCTGACTTGAGAGCTTCACATCACCGCCGTAGTCACAGTCCCCGACTAGACTTCTGGTAACCTTTTTACTCCATAGCCCTCACTATATTAGCCTTTCAGCCTTGCTGACTTGAGCGTCGGAGTGCCTACGACAAACACCACCCCGGTGTTTCCCGTTCGCTTCACGCATGTGTTTCCTACGTGTGCAGGTGTAGCAGATCGCTAGTGGCCTCAACCTCGCAAGATCAGAGCCCCCTTTCCGTACATGTAGATTTTTACGTCTACAATTAAGTAATTAAATAGAGCATTAAGGTTGTGGCAGCTAGGATTTTCTTTTGTTTGATACAAAATAAAAGTAAATAATATAACCTTTTATAAATAATACTGACAGGGTTTGGGATATGATCTGTTTATATGAGAAACAGAGACCTCTAAGAACAAGAGATAGAAAGATTAATTAACAAAATTCTTTATTGATAACCATGATCTAGATTTAGGCTATTATATAGCTTTACACTTGACTTCAAATGACTCCCAAAAGGACTCTAATGCCTAATTCAAATACTCTATCATAATTATAAAAGGATAATAAGATAATCCTAATTCTATCCTAATACAAAATTATAAAAGATAACTATAAAAGACTTAACATAATTATGAAAGATAATAATAAAAGACTTAACATAATTATCCTAATTCTAAAATAATCCTAACATTGCTTTCCCCTTCAGCTCAATCTTGTCCTCAAGATTGCAAGGTACGACACCATCAACAGCAGTTATCCTGGTTCATCCTCGTGCTCATCATCATCCTCCTCCACCAGCTAGAGAAAGAACTTGGCCTTGTAGCGATGCCCAGGTTGAAAGCGCTCATCGCAATTATAGTACAAACCTTTGTTGCGCCTTTCTTGCATCTGTGCCGTTGTGAGTTGCTTAATAGGCAAGGAACCCGATTGGCTTGGAGTCGACATAAGGGCCTACTGTGCTGAAGGAACATTAGGAGTTGATTTACTACGATCGCAAGATAGGGGGTCGGTAGATTGCAAGTATAGTGTAAATCCTGCAACTTGTCCTCCTGCAAGCAGGCAAGACTCATGGCGTGGTTGAGGGTGTGAGGCCAGAAGAACTGCACCTCCCTTCGGATTTCCGGTTTGAGCCCTAATACAAAGCAGCTTAGAAGGAATGTATTTGAAAGGCCAGAAACTTGATTAGAGAGTTCCTTAAATTCTGTTTGATAAGCGACTACAGAACCTGCTTTTGCCAACTGCCCTTGGTAATCCACAAATTTCGAAGGCCCAAAACGAACGTCTAAATCTTGTAAGCAAGAATGTCAGGAACGGATCTGCCTATTGGAATGCATCCAGCGATACCAGGAAAGAGTTAGCCCATCCATGTGGAAGGAAGAGATTATCAATCGTTGCTCAGTAGGGGTACTATGGTAATCAAAGAATTGATCAGCTTTAAACCTCCAGCCATGCAGTCCGTGCCATCAAATCGAGGCACCTCCAATCGAAAAGGCTTAAAAGGTGGCATAGACCTAGAAGAACGCAAACTTGAGTCGGGTGGGGAAGTGCCATCGCCACTCGCATCACTATCCACCAGGGGCTCCTTTAGTCGTCGTCCTTGTTCTAGCTTGATGTTAATGTTAGTCAGTTTTAGTGTCAAAAGACCCTATAAGGAGTCAAGCTTGGCCCCTTGAGCGTCCAGTTTGGCCCCATGTTGAGAGACAAGTTCTTCTAGAGCCTTTAGGCGAGAAGGGTTAGCCATGGAAAGGGAACGAGAGCACCAATGATAGGGTTTGGGATAGGATCTGCTTATATGAGAAATAGAGACCTCCAAGAACAAGAGATAGAAATATTAATTGACAAAATTCTTTATTGATAACCATAATCTAGATTTAAGTTATTATATAGCCTTACACTTGACTTCAAATGACTCCCAAAGGGACTCGAATGCCTAATTCAAATATTCTATCATAATTATAAAAGGATAATAAGATAATCCTAATTCTATCCTAATACACAATTATAAAAGATAACTATAAAAAACTTAATATAATTATAAAAGATAATAATAAAAGACTTAACATAATTATCTTAATTCTAAAATAATCCTAACTATTTATAATTTTAATGTTAAATATTATGTATAGTTATTTTTTCATAGTTATATATTTTGGAACTAATGGAACGATAGCAGTATGTAAATTTCTTGATGAATTCATTTTAAAAATCTCTTGTCATTTGTGTTTTTGATTGATTCATTGATTCAACATTGCATTGCGGATTCCATACAATCCCTTGCATAGATTTCATCAAAGAATCTACGTACTTCTCGTTGGTGCGAATCTTAACATCAACATATATAAAAACAGTTCACAATTTCTTTAAGTTTGCAGAAACTATGAAAAAAAAAATTAAAAAGAAATAAATGCATATAATAGCTAACTTCAAAGTTTTGCACAATTGATCGATCCTTTACCATTCAAGTACCCGGAATCTTTAGTATTAAATTAGACATTAAAGACTAAACAGTTACTTTAAATACTTTTAAAAGTATAATATAATTAGTTGACATCCTAGTTAGTAAATACGCGTTTTATACGCGAATTATACGGTTGGCCGTATAATTCGCGTATAAAACGTGTTTTGACGAATGTTATAAAAACTGCCGAATTATACGCGTATAATATGAATACCCGTATAATTCGCGAATTATTCGCGTATTATTGCAAAAAAAAAAAAAAAAACTCATTGCTCACCCCAAAACGACGTCGTTTTAGTGGGGTTTAATTCAAAATGAAACAAAATCTCCTCTTCTTCGGTTCTTCTTCTTCGTCAATCCTCAGTTCTTCGACGGACGACATTTTCAGCTTTTCTTCCTCAGTTCTTCCATGTTTTCAGCTTTTCTTCATCTCTCGGGTCTTCATCTCAGGAACCAGCAGAGTCATCAGAGGAAGCTCGGACGGCGACGGCGAACTAGTTGAGATTTTTAACGGGTTTGTGTTTGTGTTTGGGGGAGAAGAATAAGTTTGAGGAAGGGAAAGCATTGGCAAAAAAAATAGCGCAGATGTCATTTTTGGAGCTCTAAAAGAAACAGCTGGCCTTGTGGGTGAGAGTCGTGCGACAGAGACACTGAGAGATGATTATTTGATTGAAGAAGAGAGAGGGATGGGGGTCTTAAGATGGGTCATAGGTGTTTTGTGTTTGTGGTGGATTTCAGTCTACCTGTCAATCTCAACACTCATGACTCAACACTGTAATTATGTTTCTATTGCACAAACCAAAAATTAAATAAATATCTTTTCAAAGAACTTAGAACAAGACATGGGTTGGGAATTTGTTAACGCAAAGAAAATAAAAGATTAATGTTAGTTAATTGAATACTCCCCGTTTGAAATGTTATATTAATTTTAATTAGATACTCTATAAAAGTATTAATTAATTTTAATCAGATAGTCTATAAAAGTGTTAAAAACTATAATTGATATTGCCGTACTTTTCAAAACGTATTATTGATAATATATCGTATTAAACCCGTATATACCCGTACCGTATTTTTTCCGTATCCGAATTTTATAACCGAATTTTTATAAACGTATTTTTCACCATTTGTCGTATTATACCCGTAAAATTCCCGTACCGTTTTTTTGCCGTACCCGTATTTACTAACTAGGGTTGACATTGTTATATTCTCAAACTACAGTAAAGAAAATCTATGCTTAGTTGTCTGTTTCCTCCTTTCTCCACTACCCTAACGTTTTCTTCTATTGTTCTATTATTTTATTCGCTACTATCATACGTAATTTTAAAATATTTTTAAAAAATTAACATATATTTTGTCGTTAATTTGCAATCCTAGATTAACAAAATTTGGTTATAATATTATATATTTTAGTATAACGATTATAGATGCATTTTTTGGTTAAAAAAAAAAAAAAAAAAAAAAAAAAACTCCAAGAAGAATTAAATGGGCACAATTAGAGATTTGACTCTGAGAAACTTCAATAAAAAAGTTCCAAGACTAATGAGGGCTGGTGAATTAGACTAGGGACATAGCTAGAAACTCAATTTTAGGGGGCTAAGATGTTAATTAAACTTAATAATACAATTACAAATAAACTTATAATAAATAATATATTGGATACAAATTATACAAAAATATGAGTATTTATTTATAATGCTCTTTATAATTAATATATTTATAATTGTGTTTGACGATATGAAATAAATTTATAATACTTTAACAAATGTAAAACAAAATAAAATTTTTTTTTACTAATGAATAAGTTATTAAGCCAACACTAATAACAATACCTCCAAATTAAACTATAACAAAATTTTTACTAATAAAATATTCAAAGATTTATTTAGCTTTTATAGTAAAATATTATAACTTTTATTATAATTTCACTTTTATGTTTCGACCCCTTAAAATAATGCATCAAAATACATATTTTTTATATTTATCCTTTTTTCTTAACTTCAATATTTTTTATATGACCCATTTATGGGTAGTCTAGATGGTTAGAACGAATTGAGAATATTGTGGATAGACACACGGTCTCAGGTTCGATTCTCCATTGAGTATCCACAATTTAAGTTGGGGGTCGTGGTGGTGGGTTGTAACTTAGCCCTTATATATATCTAGAAGTATTTAAACACAAAACAATTGACAATAGTTTAATTTGACAAACAAATTTTAGAAATGATATTTATTTTATAAAATGTATGAAAAGATATACAAGTTTTCTTCATTTTGTTCTTTTTACAATTAAACAGTATATATAAAATTCATTATATAATTTATTAAATGTATTTATGAGATTTTTTTTTTGTAAAAACTAAGAATTTAATTTGATATATTTGATTAATTTAAAAGTTAATTTCATATATATATATGATAATTTTGCAAAGTCAAGGAGGGTTAACCCTCCTTGACCCCCCTCCCTCCGTCCCTGAATTAGGCGATTTTTTTTTTTAAAAAAAAAGAAATTTTTAAAAGATTGTAACATTGTTCACTAAAATGTAATTATATTAACCACTGTGTATATTGTCCTACGATCAACGTTATATTATTATTTTTGTTTTTTTACATTTGATAGCTCAAAGGGAAATGAGTGCATTAAAGAAGCAAAGAGGATAATGTTCCTTAGGGACGAACAACCATTCAAGGAATGACTATTCTATTTATAAGGAACAAACCATTCATTATGAAGGAATGATAGTTCCTTAATAAGGAACGGTCATTCCTTATGAAAGAATGACAATTCCTTCACAAGGAACAACCATTCCTAATGAAGGAACGGTCGTTCATCCTTATGAAACGACCGTTCGTGTCTAGTCAAAGTTATTTAGTGCCTTGGGTGTAGTGGGAGCTGATGTGGCAATTGTTAATTCAACTACCACGTTGAGATTGTAAGAGAAGGTTGTGAAATTGAGTTGTGGACGTAGTATTATTCAATTAATTATACCATTATTTTAGACCCATTTAAAATTTTTTGACATCAAAAGATTTATTCTACTTTAAATGGATTTTAGTCATACGGGCATAAACATAACATATAAAAAAACCATATTAGTAACATATGACATGACAATGGCAATTAAAAGTGGATTAAATTTTTGAAAAAATAAAAATTCTCTCTTTTTACTGTAGCACACGACTCATGCTAGCCAGAAGCGGCTTACGTTAGCATTGCCCAACCCATCGGTTTTTTTGGCCAATCTCGACCTCTAAAATCTCTTCTGAGACCATCGTTGGACTCCTCTCGACCTCCTCTTCAAAACCTATACCCTCAATCTTTGTCATCTCTCACTTTCCAGCCACCTCCTCTTGCCTATTTGCAAAGTTGGGTTTCTTTCCCGTCCTTTTCTGATCGACGGAGAGTCACCAACCCCACTTGAACACATCACTAGACTCATCGTTCGTTGTAGTTTGCATTGGTTTATTTTTTGGTTGTTGCTAACTTTTCGTTCACTAGAAATTGGAGCTCAAAGTTGCGCCCACCATTTGCTCAAAGAAAGGCCTAGTCAGTCTATTGCCCTGCTCGCGCCCTCGCGTACCTACGCCTAGCGCGCCTACAGCGGGCCACACTACCCCTTCACCGTTTTCAACCCGAAAACCATCTCCACTCCACCTCTGACCACAAACACCTTCCCTAACCGTCAGCCAACGATCCCCCCTCATTTCCTACCATTCCTCTTGCCTAAAAAGCCCTAAAAATTAATGCCCCAAACTATCTGATAAAATACCCCAACCAACCAAACCTCCACCCTCCACCTCTAATCACCCCCAAAGCCAAAACTGTTCGACTACCCCCCCTTGGGGAGGTCCTTCTCAACCCAACTCTTCACGGGTCGACAAGTTACGTGTGACTAATTCCAAGTCTACTTTCACACTTCCCCACAAGCTCCACAATGTGGAAGGAGACAATCCGAAAATCATGCTTCCTGATGATTTGGTTAAGACAAGCCTAGACCATTGGTCAAATTGCTTGGTGGAATTCTTCTTGGGATGCAAAATGTCGTTCCATGCTATCAAGTCCATCACTTTAGCGGATGGGCCATGAATGTTTGTGGGAAAACACACCCTCCAAAATTTGGTGGCCCGGAAGTCCCCGTCCGATTTCCAGATCACAAAGGTCCCGATTTGGATACGATTACACGTTTTTCCCTTTAGCATATGGTCGCATGAGGGCTTGGGATATGTTTCTAGCATCGTAGGTCGCCCGTTATCATGCAATAAATCGACATATGAGTTTACCCGACTTGATTACTGTTGTTGATTTTTGCAAGTGTACGAAATCGTGCAAGTAATAAAGTGTAAGAATACGGATGTCGAACCCTAGGGAATTACTAATACCAAGTACCACACTAACCTATCTTATTGCTATTTGATTAATTAGATTTTCACAATGATTCAACGAAAAATAAAACAACTTAGAAATAAAATAAAAACAGACTTTTATTAATACTTTGGTAGGAAATCAATACAACTAAACCTAGGGCATAGATTTCACACCAATTTAATCATATGCATTAACAATTATCGTTGACCCAATTAAGTTTATTCTAATCCCTAATATTTCGCTAACTTTCTCTCGAACAATTAACAAATTAACTCCTAATTACTAACCCGAATTATCTCTAATCAGATTTAAGCAATTGGAGATCATTAAGTTTTATGGAATTTACCAGAGCCTCACAGATCGCGGTAACCTATCTCTAAACGTTTGCTCAATCTATGGTTTTATTACCTTAGACTAATAGGTTTCATCTCTCGATCTCTCAACCAACCTATAAAATCATTTAACTCTAGGGCCCTTAAGAATTGAAAGCTTTAAGCGCAATAATAAACTTAAAACAAAACTTAATAAAAATAGCAACAATAATTCAATGCATATTCATAAAATTGGGCTACATCTTAGCCCTAGAATAAAAATAGTTCATACTTTCAATAATAAAACCATTGTATCTCTAACCATGAGTATAAGAAGAGTAGAAAACTTCTCTAATTGATGACTCAAAATTGCAGAAATTTCCAATCTCCAAAGAGCAGCTGAACTTCTCCCCCTTTCTCTCTCTCCTAAAAATCAGCTAAAGACATCTATTTATACTCCTGGGTTTTAGGGTTATGATTCCCACTTTCCTAATCACTTTAGAGCTCTTAAAACATGAAATACACGTCATAAATTTAATCTAAAAAAACCCAGATTCGCATTTGTGCCGTGGCACTATGCCTAGGCATAGTTGATTCTGCCCCAAAACGCGAAATCTTGACAAGATGGTGGTTTTTGAGCATGATACATTTTGAATCTTGCCAAGTGGTAAACAATGAATTGTAGCCCTTTGAATCATCTTTCCAACGTTCAAGAATCATCTCAATAAAAATCTACAGCTCAAGTTATTGTCGAATTACTGTCACATGTTCAAAATTGGAGCGTTTTCTAGGATTTTCACTTTAACTTCAAATCGCCCTAACTTCTTCATTTCAGCTCCACTCACGAACCATTTGATTCTTTTGTCCCACATTCCATCATCGATATAAACTTCATCTAATATCATCTTTAGAACTTGAAAACACTCGAAACATACCCGTGATCCCATAAAGACATTTATGAAATAATTAAGTTAAATTCACAAATTAACACATTTTTCCACAAATAATCTAATTGAATCACTAACAAATATGTATTTCAAGCTTTTATCACAACCCCCAACCACTTTTTTGCTAGTCCCTAGCAAATTAAGCGATAAACTGTCTTTAAGCTTGAAAATACAAAACAATGAAAACCTATATCTAAACTATCCTAAGTCACTTTCGTAGATTGTCACGGTGGCATTTAGCATATCAACAAGCCTTTAAACCCTTAGGTGGCCCTAGTTGGACGAGATGTAGTCTCGTGAGGGTTTCTAGTGATGATACCCACAAACATCCAAATCTAACCTCACCTAGACTCAAAACTAAAGACTCAGACAAATAATTTAGGATCCTACATATAATTGTCTAAAAAATAGTGTCTATGTTAACAAATCGATAATTAACAACACGCAATGCAAAGAATAAGTGAATTTCAACTACACTTTTGTTATTTACCCTCTCATATCATCACAACCATTCATCCAAAAACCCAGATGATTTTATGCATAGCTTTCATAGGCAAAGTAAGAAATAAAACAAATGTACAATCAAACTCCATAGGCTCACTTTTCAAACCACTCTCCACAAATGTAGAATCCAATCACTACCTCTCGAATCATTAAGTCTTATCATGGCTGTAACTTGGCTAGGGTAAGGGTTTATGAAGAACGGAAATGATTTTTAACAAAATGTAAGAGACTTAATATTTTACAGTAATGACCATGAACAATCTCTTTCTTGCTTCCCTTCTCATTCACCCTTTACCCTTTGACATTGATTAAACTTTTCCTTCCAACATTACACAAACCCTCATGTAATGTACCTCATTTTAATTTCTTCTCCCAAGCTACTTCTTCCTATTTTTCTGCAAAAAAAAAAAAAAAAATTTCAAAGTTTTTTTTTTTTTTTTTTTTTTTTTTTTCCTTAGGAAGATAGTAACTCATAAAAAATTCGTCTACCCCACCTTGCTTCTACTATCATTTTTTTTTTCTTTTCACAACCCCCAACCAATCTCATTGCTCCTACTCGGTTGTGCTCCAAAAGATACATTTATTTTCTTCTACCACACTTCTTTTCATGAGTTTTTCTTATAAGGTCAGCCTAAATTAAGTCTCTCACAATAAGATGGATCAAAAGTGTTTTAGGCTTCATCATCAAGGTGAGATATAGTGGGTTTAAAACAAAAAAATAAGGCTTACCAAGTGTATATAGGCTCAAAAGGGTTATTAGAGATAAAATAATATAGGTGGCTTGAAAGACTCAATCGTTCCAAAGAATTGCCTAATCATATCCTAAGCAATGCGGATTCTAGGATTTCGCCTCAACGGTTATCAAATGATTTCTAGAGTTTATGCACAATTTTCACAAAAAAGAAAAAATATTATTGCCCATAAAACACACATAAAACGTCTCTAAGTTTCCAAATTACTTAACCAATCAAATCCATTCCCAAGAGTCATAACTAAATGCAATTGTTATCTACTATCATCTTTACATTCATAAAAGTTAATAAAATCTCAATGTTCAAATTCACTATCATGGTCTTATCAATGACTTATGTATGAGCAACACACCTAAAACAATTTCACCCAAAGCTTTTAAAGAGATAATTCAAAGCACAAAACAATTTGACCATAAGAAAATATTCCTTCCCCCCAACTTTAGAGAGATCATTGTCCTCAATGTGCAAAGAGAAAAACATATCTCTCCATGCTGTAACATTTATGTGAAGGTAGTCTTGTGAATCATGCATATTGTTTGTTGTATCCAATAGTCCTCGGGAATCTAGTCAAAAGAAACACAACTAACGCCTTTCTTGGCCATTTTAGTGTGCATAAAAGAAATTATGGATGAAACAAAAACAACTAACATCAAACCAACCAAAGTTATCACAGCTTAACACATAAACAAATCTAAAATAAATTCAAAAGAAACCAAAAATAAAGAAGAGCTTGGGTTGCCTCCCAGAAGCGCTTTTTAGAGTAGTAAGCTCGACTTTTTGACTCCTTCAATCTGGATCATCTAGAAAATCCAAACCCTTCTATCCTTCAATCCACCATACACATAAGTTTCAATTGTTGTTCATCACCCTCTCAAATTTAGCCTCCATAATCCTAGAGTTGACCAAACAATTTTCTAGGGTTGAGCTAAGTTAGTTTTCTTCTAAGGCTTCTGCTACTTTGTCATCAAGGATGCTAATCTTAAGCAAGTATCTGACTCGGGTGGACATTTCATCATGTTGAAAACATGAACTCCACTTGTTCGTCTTCCACCCTTAAGATTAGTTTACCTTGGTGTACATCTATAAAGTCCTACTTGTAGCTAGAAAAGGCCTTCCTAATATTAAAGGTATGTTCCGGTCTTCTTCCATGTCAAGAACTACAAAATCTACTGGAAAGATAAATTTTGTCTACCTTTATTAGGACATCCTCCACCACTCCCCTAGGATATGATATGGATCTATCCGCCAATTGAAGATAAATCGTGGTTGGCTTCACCTCTCCTAAACCAAGTTTCCTGAAAATAGAAAATGGCATCAAGTTAATGTTGGCTCCTAAATCACATAAAGCTTTATCAAATAAAAAACTACTAATTGTGCAAGGAATATTAAAACTCCCTAGATCTCTTAATTTTAGTGGTAGTTTCTTTTGAAGTAACGCGCTACATTCGCGGTGAGCATGACCATCTCATGTTCTTCAAACCTCCTTTTATGTGTAAGGATCTCCTTTAAGAACTTGGCATACTTTGGCATTTGCTCCAACATATCTACAAAAGGAATATTTATGTGTAAGCTTCTAACATATCCATGAACTTACCAAATTACTTGTCTAATCTTTGTTTCTGTAGTCTATGAGGATACGGAGAGAGGCTTCATCTTTCTTCCATCTTGGCTTTGTTCTCAAGCTCTGGTTTTGTGCCTAGGCATTGTGTTGAGGCATGTTCATTCTGGAATTTGTGCCTAGGCATTGTGTTGAGGCATTGTTCATTCTGGATTTTGTGCCTGGCATTGTTGAGGCATTGTTGGTTCTGTCCAATTTGGTGTCTTCAGCTTTTTCCTCAATTTCTTCAGCTTTTCTTGATTCTTTCAACTCCTTACCACTTCTCAATGAGGGCATTGAGTTGCTCCTTTGATTTTTCTCGGTATCACTTGGCAACATTCCTTGAACTTTTCCAGCAAAATATTGTGGATTTGCCCAATTTGATTCTCAAGGTTCCTAATAGAGGCTGATTGATTTTGAACCAGGACGTCAGTCTTCTCAAACCTCTTGCTTGTCTCTTCATGAACTTGGTCACACATTCTCTAAATTAATTTTGGCTCTTGAGGTTGAAAAATAGGAGCTTGTTTTTGCTCATTGTTTTTGCTCCTGAAAAGTTCGGGTGTTTCCTCCATGCTGGATTATATGTATTGCAATATGGATTCGTTCTGCTCCCTTGAAATTGTTGACATAATTTGCTTGTTGAGATGGAGAAATGGATTCCCTACTTGACAAGATTCCCTGCACAAAATTCACAAGTTAGAGAGAGTATCAATAGCATTTACCTTTAGGGCAACTTCTAATTGCTTTTGGATGGTTGAAAGTTTAGCAGCCAACGCGGTGTAGCCATCACTTTGTGCACTCCCCTACTTTCCTTGTTGATTTTCTCTCTGAAGGCCTCATGTAGTTATTGCTTGCCATCACTTCAATCAAATTATAGGTCCTCCGTGGTTTTGTTATTCAAGGCTCCCCTACTTGCAGCACTACCATGGCTTGTATATTTGGAATCAACCCATTGTAAAATGTTTGCACTTGTGACCATATTGGTAACCATGGTGAGACACCTCCGTAAGAGATCCTTATATCTCTCCCAAGCTTCGTAGAGTGACTCCATATCTTGCTGGAAAAAAATTGTGGTCACTCCTCATCTTGGCAGACTTGATCGGTGGAAAATACTGCGCAAGGAACACTTGAACTAACTCATTCCAATAGTGATGCTTCCGGAGTAGAGAAATTAACCAAGCCTTAGCTTTATCCCAAAGGAGAATGGAAAGCCTTAACCTAATTGCATCATCATATACCCCATTATGTCGAAATGTATTGCATAGCTCTAGAAAATTTGCGATATGCAAATTAGGATCATCGCTAGACAACCTTGCAAATTGAATTGAATGTTGTATCATCTGAATAATGTTTGGCTTTATCTCGAAGGTATTTGCTTGAATCGGTGGTCTTCTAATACTAGAAGCACATCCCTCAATTGTAGGTCTTGAGTAATCCTTAAGTGCCTTTTGAACTTCTTCTCCACCTGTATCTATCATTGAAACTAACTCCTCTGTACGTTCCAACACTAAAAATACAGAAATAAAAATTAAAGCACTAAAAACAAAAACAAAAAACAAAAAAATAATTACAAACCAAATTGGCAACTAAAAGCTAGTATTGATATTGATAAATAAAAGCAATTCCCCGGCAATGGTGCCAAACTTGTTGTCAATTTTCGCAAGTGTACGAAATCGTGCAAGTAGTAAAGTGTAAGAATACGGATCTCGAACCCAAGGGAATTACTAATACCAAGTACCACACTAACCTATCTTTGCTATTTATTAATTAGATTTTCAGAATGATTCAACGAAAATAAAACAACTTAGAGATAAATAAAAACAGACTTTTATTAATACTTTGGTAGGAAATCAATACAACTAAACCTAGGGCATAGATTTCACACCAATTTAATCCTATGCATTAACAATTATCGTTGACCCAATTAAGTTTATTCAATCCCTAATATTTCGCTAACTTTCTCTCGAACAATTAACAAATTAACTCCTAATTACTAACCCGAATTATCTCTAATCAGATTTAAGCAATTGGAGATCATTAAGTTCTATGGAATTTACCAGAGCCTCACAGATCACGGTAACCTATCTCTAGCATTCGCCAATCTATGGTTTTATTACCTTAGACTAATTAGTTTTCATCTCTCGATCTCAACCTAACCCATAAAATCATTCAACTCTAGGGCCCTTAAGAATTGAAAGCTTTAAGTGCAATAATAAAACTTAAAACAAAACTTAATAAAAATTAACAACAAATAATTCAATGCATATTCATAAAATTGGGCTACATCTTAGCCCTAGAAAATAAAATTAGTTCAACTTTCAATAATAAAAACCATTGTATTCATAAACATGAGTATAAGAAAGAGTAGAAAAACTTCTCTAATTAATGACTCAAAATTGCAGAAATTTCCAATCTCCAAAGAGCAGCTGAACTTCTCCCCCTTTCTCTCCTCAAAAAAATCAGCTAAAGACATCTATTTTATCTCCTAGGGTTTTAGGGTTATGATTCCCACTATCCTAATCACTTTAGAACTCTTAAACCAGAAAATACACGTCATAAATTTAATCTAAAAAAACCCAGATTCGCAGTTGTGCCATGGCACTGTGCCTAGGCATAGTTGATCTGCACCAAACACGAAATCTTGACAAGATGGTGGTTTTTGAGCATGATAACGTTTGAATATTGCCAAGTGGTAAACATATAATTGTAGCCTTTTGAATCATCTTTCCAACGGTTCAAGAACTCATCTCAATAAAAATCTACAGCTCAAGTTATTGTCGAATTACTGTCGCATGTTCAAAACTGGCGTTTTCCAGGATTTTCACTTTAACTTCAAATCGCCCTAACTTCTTCATTTCAACTCCAAATCACGAACCATTTGATTCTTGTTGTCTCACATTCCATCATCGATATAAACTTCATCTGAATATCATCTTTAAGAACCTGAAAACACTCGAAACAACCCATGATCCCATAAAGACATTTATGAAATAATTAAGTTAAATTTCACAAATTAAACACATTTTCCCACAATAATCTAATTGAATCACTAACAATATATTATTTTCAGCTTTTATCAATTACGCCCAAGTTTGTGTGGAATTGATGCATCCAAGCCTATTATGCACCAATTTATGCTTGAGTATCATCGAAACTCATGCGATTTGAAATTGATTATGAATGGAAACCGAAGTGTTGTCCTAAATGCTGCAAGTTTGGACACGTTTGCCACCCACCAAAGGAGGCACCAAACCTCCTAAGGCACCTGAGGAGGCTCCACCGAGTGTTCCTCACCCGTCTCCTCTCGGGCCCTAGAGAACCCCCTCCCTTCGTCGTGAGCACTAACTCCCCAAACACCCTTCGCCAAAACTTCTTTGGCTTTTAATCCGAGGAAGTCCTTCTAGGTGGCGCTCTAATTGTTGAAGATCATGAACCTTTGCCTTTCAATGCCCTTAAAAGGGGGCCGAGCAACCAGCCGAGCATGATCTTCTATGGATGGTCGGGAAGGTTGCTAGCCATGGTGTTTGTTGCACCTCCAACACGAACACTGAAATGTTTGGAAAGGACTTCCACCCTGACATGAAGTGGCCCATGCTCCAGTCCTAGCTCTCTAGACCTCCAAATCCAGCAGCATCCAAGGGTAAAAAGAGTAAGAAGAAAGGGTGGAGATCTTAGTCTCTTTCCTTTCTTTTGTTGAGCCTGTGTGCCCCTTTAGGCGTATGTGCCTTATATGAGCCTTGGGTTTGAGCCTGCGTGCTCTTTTTTTATTTTTTTCCGTTTGTGCCTGTCTACTTTTGTTTTCAAGCCTTTGTGCTCCTTCAGGCGATTGTGTCGTGTTTGAGCCCGTGTGCTCTCGTGTTTGGGCCTTTGTGCCTCTGTTGTCTTTGTTGTGTTCTATGGCCTTTAAGCCAATCGTGTTACCTTGTAACCCTTTTCTTTTTGGATTAATATACATACTTACCTAAAGGAAAAAAAAAAAAAAAAAAAAAATCATACGACATGACGTATCTAACTAAGCTATGAATTTGACTAAGTAATTTTAGTTAACGAATTACATTGTTTTTTTTTCTTGAGTAACTAATTTGAGTAACTTATAAGACGTCTGATCTCCAAGTCCAAATTATTAATACAATTTTCGCTAGGACATGACCCATTTGATAAAGTCTTATTGGTAGTCTTAAGAGGTGTACCCATTTGTGTCTATATATATATTTGTATTAAAGTAACACAATATTAACATAACGTATACACGACATAAATTAAATTTTTTATGGAACTTAATAAATGTTAGTAAACGATGCATTAACCGTACATGTTTACTAATTTGTATAAGAGCTTAGCATGAACATGCACATTACAAAACTAAATGCATAACACAACATGACCGATTCCAGTAATTTGTATAAGAGCTTCAATATTTGAAGTCTACGTAATTTTGGTTTACTAATTAGGTTGTTATTATTTTCATAATAATAAATATTTGAATCTGATTCTCATGCTCAATAATATTTTAGGTTTATCTTTATCTCATGGATTCAATAAGATTTGATTTTATCCAGTTTCTTAACTGTGCATGTTTTTCTTATTTTGGATTAATTCTTAGTTTGTCCATTGTAATATATTTTTATTATCTTTCTATTAAGAGTAAATCATTTGATATATAATATTAACTAAATTCTAGAGATATTCTGAAACAACTTTGCTTTCCTATAAACTTACATTAATACCCATCTCCTCTACTCTATAAATACCAACACTCACTTACGTTTACACTCATATTCTCCTGTGGTACGTTTTCATTTTTGTTCATTATATTACAATAATTTGTTTCTTTATTATATTTGTTAAACTTCTGCATTTGATTTCATTTTTTTCTCTATTTCTTTTGCAGAAACAAAGAATTATCGAACTAAAGATGCTGAGAAAAACACTCCCCGTACTGGGACTTCTCTTCTTATGCTACTTGATCTTCACAGTTGAAGCAAGAGCACATGCAAAATCAAAAGCAAAACACATGATATACAAAGATGAAACGCAGCCCATAAATGACAGAATAAGAGATCTCATGAACAAAATGACTCTTGCAGAAAAGATTGGTCAGATGGTGCAATTAGACCGCACTTCTGCCACTCGTGATATCATGAGGGACTATTCAATTGGCAGTTTACTAAGCGGCGGAGGAAGTGTGCCAATGCCTCAGGCCATAGCGGAGGAATGGATTAACATGGTTAATGACTTCCAGAACGGTTCACTCTCAAGCCGTCTTGGAATTCCTATGATTTATGGGATTGATGCTGTTCATGGTCACAACAATGTTTATAAGGCCACTGTATTTCCACACAACGTTGCCCTCGGTGCTACAAGGTAATTAGCGGATTCATTTTATTTTACTTAATAAGCTTTAATGGTGATTAATGAAATGGAACATTTAATTGACTTGACATTAAAATCTTATTTGATTTCGCTGTGACAGGTTGAACCGAAGTGCTTAAGTAACAGTAATAGTGTTAATTGAACAACTAATCAAAAGGAAAATAAATTTTGCAGCGTTATAAGAAAATATTCCTTTATAAATTTCGAGATTTAAAATACAAATGTTTAATATAATCCACTTCCTTATTCAGGGATCCTGACCTCGTTAAGAGGATTGGCGCAGCTACTGCTCTTGAAGTTAGAGCCACTGGGATCAATTATGTTTTTGCTCCCTGCATTGCGGTATGTATGCAAACATTCAATTTTGAAAATTCTCCATGAAAGTTCTGAATTTAATCTGAGTAAATGTTGAATCTTTTGATGTACGATAGGTTTGCCGAGATCCCAGATGGGGTAGGTGTTTCGAAAGCTACAGTGAGGATCCTAGTGTTGTTGAACAAATGACAGATATCATTCCTGGCTTGCAAGGAGATCTTCCTGCAGATTCACCAAAGGGTGTTCCTTATGTTGCTGGCACGTAAGTTATCTTCAGAATTTAAGAATATGGTTTTAAAAAAATTAAAACCATTAAGTTATGTTGCATATTTTAATTATGTTTTTGACAATATGTATAAAAACACAGGAATAAGGTAGCTGCTTGTGCAAAACACTTTGTGGGTGACGGTGGAACGACAGGGGGCATAAATGAGAACAACACTGTAACTGACTGGAATGGATTGTTAAACATTCACATGAAAGGTTACATCCAGGCCGTCGCTAAGGGAGTTTCCACAATCATGGTTTCTTACTCAAGCTGGAATGGAGTCAAGATGCATGCCAACAGCGAACTCGTCACCGATTATCTCAAGAACACCCTCAACTTCAGTGTAATGCAGCCTTATTAGCATATAATTTAAAAAAAAATAATAATTAAATTTGAATTATTATTAATAATGTTGCTTGTTTTTCAGGGTTTTGTAATCTCTGATTGGCAGGGAATTGACAGAATCACCGATCCTCCCCATGCAAACTTTACATACTCAGTTTTGTCAGGAGTCAATGCTGGCATTGACATGGTCAGTTTTTTCCTCAAGTTTTAGTTTAAATTTGATTTTTCCTGACATTTGAATATTTCAAATTTTTTTTTTTCCAGTTCATGCTTCCCTTCAACCATTCTGAGTTCATAGATATTCTTACTGGTCTTATCAACGATAACTTTGTCCCCATGAGTCGCATTGATGATGCTGTGACCAGGATTTTGAGAGTTAAGTTCACCATGGGCCTATTTGAGAATCCTGTGGCCGATCAGAGCTTTGTACCTTATCTTGGAAGCCAAGTTAGTTTCTGAATATTACTGATAAAAAAACAAAAATTAATGTGTTGTTTCATGTTAATTTATAGAATCTTCTGTAAAATATATATATTAATAGGCTCATAGAGATTTGGCGAGGGAAGCTGTGAGGAAATCTCTAGTTCTGTTAAAGAACGGAGAGAATGCAGATGGTCCTCTGTTGCCTCTCCTAAAAAATGCACAGAAAATTTTAGTTTCCGGCACCCATGCTAATAATTTGGGCTATCAATGTGGTGGTTGGACTGTCACTTGGCAAGGACTCGGCGGCAATAACAACTCTGTCGGTATGTTCTTTATTCTGACAGAATAATATGATTACATTATCTTTGCTGATGGCAATTTGCTAAAAGGGTAATTTGACTCTTGATCTGAAAGCTTCAGTCAGTCGAAATCTTTTAAAATATCTGAAAATTGTGATATAGAGGGTAATTTATTAATATCCCAATTCTAAATTTATTTAACTTTGTAAAACACAGGAACCACAATTCTGAATGGTATCACAGCAGCAGTTGAACTTGGAACTGAAGTGGTCTACAGTGAGGATCCTGATATGGATTATGTCAAGTCAGAAAACTTTTCCTACGCCATTGTCGTGGTGGGAGAGCTTCCCTATGCGGAGACACAAGGTGACAGTACGAACCTGACAATGGCAGAGCCAGGGCCTTACACACTGACAAAGGTGTGTGCTTCAGTTAGGTGTGTTGTTGTGGTGGTATCAGGGCGACCTGTAACAATTGAGCCCTGGATGCACCAAATAGACGCTCTTGTTGCAGCATGGCTGCCGGGCACTGAAGGTCAGGGCGTTGCTGATGTTCTGTTTGGAGATTATGGATTCACTGGGAAGCTCCCTCGTACATGGTTCCGGACTACGGATCAGCTTCCCATGAATGTTGGTGATCCTAAATATGATCCAATTTTCCCATTTGGGTTTGGACTCACAACTGAGCCTGTTCACGCCAGTTAGAAATTTTATTTTGTTGGTGATTAGATTGGTCTTAAGGGAATTTAGAGTCTATCTTGTTTTTTTTTTTTTTTGTTTTCTTAAACTTTTTTATGTAATGTATTTTTCTAAGAATGAATGCAGGTAATATCAGAATTGTTCTCGGATAACATAACGACACTTGAAGTTCATGCATAATCACTTGCTAACAAATCAAAAAATCAACTGATAATATGAAGGTATAAAATTCTCCCATCACATAAATTATGTTATCATAATAATAATGAAAGAACAATTTTTTTTAGAGATGAAAACTGTTTAATAAGTTGGGATAAAAAGTTTTATTTCATGCAATTAATGCTTGTTATGTTTATATACGTACTGTGCCCTCTTCATAAGCTCTTGGGAGATATATCGAGTTCAAACGACTCCATACAAGAGAGAACACAAACACCTATCATCTATTGAATGACTGATCCTATTGCGTTTTCATCAACTGCATGGCCCTTGGGTTGATACAAGTCCTATTTTATCAGAAAAATCATTATAGATACAAAAACCAATTAGACTGAAAATGGAAAGGTTGGCCTGAAAATCATTTCTTTTGAGCTGAAAAATTCCATAATGATTATTTGATTGCTAGTACCTATATATAATAAATATTTCTCTTCTTTTTACTCCTAATTTTTTTAATTTTTATCAAGATAAGACATTTCATAAACTTGTGATTCACAATTCTCTTGGGAATGAGGATGTCAAAAGTGAACTGAAACGATTAATGTATAGGACGACTTGATTTGTCCTTGGGGATTTAGGATTTCAGAAATTTCCACACAGAACAAAGACTTTAAATGATGCAATTCATTATCGTTCTTCATTGAATTTATCACGGCGCGAATGGTGTCGGTATAGTTTGTGAGATACGTCGCAGTCTCGGCATCGTTCTTTTGCACCGCCGCTTGGATCTATTGCAACACAAACTAGTTTTTTTTTTTTTCTTTTTTTAAATAAATCAGCTGCGCCGTTCTGGCATTGGTTTTCATCCTGCATATAAGGACAGCCACTCTTGCGGTTGTGACCCTGTATATAAAGGCAAACTTTTGACGACAAGTAATGCGTTGGAAGTACGCGTTCTTCTAAAAAAATAAGACATTAAAATTTCAAAAAGCAAGCTGCTTTTTAGTTTCTGCAAGATCACCTTCTTGCTCTTCTTTTGCTTCTTTTCTCGATTTCGTGATGAACTCCCCTTTGATTCTCCTAAATTTTTTGTCGAGACTTGTAGATAATGTCAGGGTTAGAGTTTGGGCGAAATAGGGAAAAAATTGAATTGGTGAAGTGAGCCGTCTTGGTCTTCTTCTTTTCTTTAAAATTGAATGGGAAAAACCAAATCTGAAAGAAGGAAAATAAATAGCACTAAGACTAAGAAGATTCAGAATCCATGCCAGTAAAGATAACCATTTCGCTTGTGAGAGAGAAGTTTGGAAACAGAAAAACTGTTTTGGGGTTTGTTTATTTATAAAAAGAGAGGAAAAACAAAAG
Source organism: Pistacia vera (assembly GCF_008641045.1). Lineage (NCBI taxonomy): Eukaryota > Viridiplantae > Streptophyta > Magnoliopsida > Sapindales > Anacardiaceae > Pistacia > Pistacia vera. The sequence goes on from NW_022196298.1 coordinate 1,275,680, forward strand.
AAAGGGAAAGCTAAAAGAGCCGTGGTCTATACTTTATAGATAAATATATCAAAGAAAAACAAATACATAATCGTAGTAAGGAAAGAAAAACAGATGAGCAGGTTTGCCCGAGAGTTTATGGGGAAACATTCGAGAGAGAGGCATGGTTGGAATCGGTCTATTTTTTTTATTATTTTAAATGGTTTTTAAAATCTTGTTGGTCTTTTTATTTATTTATTTATTTCATTAATATTTAGCAGATTCAGTCAATGATCTTGCACACAATTTACTCCTAATGAGAAAAAAAAAAAAAAAAAAAAAACCATTTAGCGTATTGAGATATATCTATAATCCAATAAAAATACAATTCTAATGCTAGTAATATCATAATTCTAAATGAGTAATATTTCTAAGGGGTGTTTGTTGAGACTTATACAATTAATTATAAGCATTTGAAATTTTAAGCAATTATGTGTTTGGTTAAAGTACTTATAAGGACTGATAAGTAGTGACGGTGTTTGGTAAAATGGGGGATTATAAAATCCATTTATTTATAAAATGACTAAAAAGTGTACCATATATTAAACAAGAGTTACTATAAAATTTTAAAATTAAACAAGGATAATGTGGTAATATCTGGGTCAAAGTTAACTTTAAGCAAGAGTGTTTATAAGGGAAAAAAAAAAAAAAAAAAAGCACTCTTCCCCCCAACATTTTTTTTTTTTTTTTTTTTTTTTTTTTTTTGCTTATAAGCTTAATAAAAAGTTATAAACAAACAGGTCAACTTTTTAAAAACTTATAAGCTAATTTGACCAGTTATAAGCTTAAAAAACGCAATACTAACTCTAGAGTAAAAAACTGACTAAATTATAATATCAGAAAAAGACCCTACAATCAATATTGCTTAATGAATAACATGATCTTTTAGACCATACAGGTGGTTGTTCAATCACTCTTTGGAAAAATTAACATTATTTTAGATGTCAATGTACTAAAATTACACAGTATATGATCATAGAAATTAGAAACTTAGGGAAATTATGCAATTCAAGCTACCCTTGAGGGGGTGTTGATGTGGTTTAGTATACATCACTTATTAATTAGATGTGTTCATTTATAAGCTATGCAGCAGAACTTCGATTGAGTAATTGATTCAAACTTCAATTTTATGGGGGAGAGTGAGAATATATATGCATGTAAATGATGAAGATTATTGGTTGAAACATTCTAAAAAAATCAAATTACAATATTTATAGTTATGACAAATAAATAAATATTTTATATATTAAAGATAAACATTTTTTTTTTTTTTATAAGCATAAGTAATTTATTAATTAAATAGATATAAAAACCCTGAAAAAACATTAATTGAAAAGTTTGGGTCGTTAAATCAATTAATACAATAGCACCTAAAACTAAGTGAAAAAAAAAAAAATCTATATTACAAACTAAAAAGAGAGTATACAATCGTAACAAAATAAATTATATTTTGTTTGTATATATGCATTGAATTTTTGTTCTTAGCCTAAACCATAAGTAATTAATATTAAAAAAATGAATAACAAAGTCTCTAGTTTTAATTAATATATTACTTATTCAAATAATTTAATCATGAGTTTGGTAACTGAATGAACAATGTATATTTTAATCAGCAAAGAATTATATTTTCTTTTTATTTTGAGGAGGCCATGCAAAATTTAAAAAATTTGAAGGGCCAAATGATATAATTTGTGTTAAATATGGTGTATACTTCTCTTAGCCTTGACAGATTGTGTACCTACGGGATCATTCGAGGGTCTGCGCCCCGATGAGTGTGGTGGCCCACTCGCCGGTGAGCGGGCAGGGTGAGGGGTAGCTCTCTTCACAATAGCCAATGTTAATTGGGTTTATATGGGTTGGGTTTTCGGATAAGTCCAATGTAAGGTTCTATTATAAGAAAAATTGTTGAAGTGGGAAAAATCTGGAGGCAATTATAAGGAGGCGGCATTTTATTTTACTCCTCCTAAAGATTAAAATTAAAACTCTAAACTATTTTCAAGTATCTTTTCATTTTAAATATCTTTATACTTTTAAGGCGATTATATATTTACAATTAAAATCAAACTATCTTTCCTATTTAAAATATTTCCTACTTCAACCTAGGTACTATTAAAATTTATAGAAAATATTTATGAAATGCTACGTTAAATAAAGCAAATTATGTTTATTACTTAATAATTACTATTAAAATTTATTATATTATTATCAAAATCTTTAAGCTAAGCTTTGGTAAGTAAATATTGATTTGACAATTCTTAATATACTTCTTGTTAATTCATATGAAGTGATTCTTTTCCTCTTCTGAAAAAAATAAATATTTTGTCAAACCAAATCTCCACGGAAAAAGTATTATGACGTGTTTGCTTTATACCCTTCCGGCCAAATCCCAAAAACGGTTTATAAACTGTGTTTGCTGTATTGGATTACCTTGAACCGCCGAATTCACGTTGTGCTCTAGACTGAGGTTGACTTTGCACTTTGTAGGTGAAACATGTTTATTATATATATTTTGGTTAGTTGCGATAGTAACGGTTTGAAGTCCAAGTTGATCGGGAAGGGAAGAAGAAATCTGTCATTTTATTTTTTTCTTAAATTGAAGGAGATTGATGTTTGTGGGTGACTGGTTTGTTGTGTTTTAGCCACGGAACTGGTTTCGGCTACATCAAAGCACGATGCTGCCTAGTCACATTTTTCAGTTGTTCATTGTCTTGGAGAGCGAGGAAAATCCATTAGGGTATTCAACACCATGTTTACACTTGGAGAGAGCGGTTCATGGGTGATGATGCAGCCCCCACAAAGTATTGGAGACTGATGGAATTTTATCACACTCTTAATTTTCATATTGGTCGCTATAACTCGTTCCTCTGATGAAATTCATACTACATTCCTTCTTTTCTGGGATCTTTTGTGCCCTATCAAGGTAATGTAAGTTCATAATTTGCACCAATATTTTTTTTATTATCAGAAAGTATATTTTAGGTTGATATTTTTAATAAAATACTTCCATAGGTAGTTTTTTTTTTTTTTAAATTAAATAAAAATATAACATATATAGGTCTACAATAAAGAAGATTATTATTTTTTTGTATATTTAATAAGAAAAAAGGTTTCCTATAGCAACATTTATAACACTTTCAAAATAAAAACCCAAGGAGAGTGATGTTTTTAGTTTCGTCTTGATTTACCTTTTGATATAAGAATGTAATAAAGAAAAAATTATGTTTTATTAAAGCCTTTCTAGTAATTAAGTTAATATTAGTATGTTATTTTTTTTCTTCTCTCTCTCTCTCATCTCTCTCTCTCTCTCTCTCTCTCTCCTCTCTCTATATATATATATATATGATATATATCTTATGACATTTTTTTTTTTTTTTTTTTGCATAATGAAAAAAAGATCAAGAAGAGACATCAAAACATGGATGTTTCATATTTTTTCAATAAAATAGCCGTAGTAGACTATCTTAGCTTTATGTGTTAAATGTATATTAAGCGTATTAAAATATAATGTTGTTGACTTTATATATTTAATAAATTTTTCTTGATAATTTCATCTCAAGTTAAAAGTGATATATGGATTCATGTTTTGATATATGATAATGTTGTATGCTCCATTTGGGAAAAAAAAAAGGGTAATTATTTTATAATTTATTTATTAAATGTGAAATGTATATAAAATTGTCAGATCAAATTGATATAATAACTTTTGTTACTCTTTTAAATGTTTGACAAGATATTTTGTCACTTTTAATATTAACAAAAAAATTTATAAGGTCTCAAAATTTAATGACTTCAATTTTTGTCAATACACTTTCATGTTTTTGACAAAAATATTTTGTCGCTATTAACAAAAATGATAAATATAATTTATCACGATTTAATTTCCCATAATTTCTTTTTTTCACTTGATATTTTTTACGAAAAAAGATTCGTCACATTTTAGAAGCACAGACACGAATTTTTTATCTATTGAGATGTCAAAAATATTTTGCACGTTATTATTTGACAATAAAAAATCATCATGTAAAAATATTTGTATCAAAAATATTTGTCATGCTATTAAATTTTTTACACAAAATTATGATGTCACTATACAATTTTTGACAAATAATAATTGTCCTTAAACAAACATGTGACGAAATAAAATGTTGTCACAATATAAAGTCAATGAACAAATAAATTTATGTCATTATTAAAATTATGACCAAATAATTAGTCACCATTCACAATTTTGACAAAATCAATTTTGTCATAATATATGATTTTTTTCACTATAAAACTTATCATTTGGTCTTTAAATGTAATCAATTGTGACAAAATATTACTTGTAGTGATAAAAATTGTTTTTTTGTTACAAATAATTATCACAATAAACTAGTTTAAAGTGAAAATTGTGACAAATTATTATTGTCACAATAAATAATTAGGCTATGGTGACCAAACCGCTCTTCGTCACTATACACTTAAGAGTACGAGTAATGGACCAACCTGGTGGACAATATAATTCCTACATTTAAGAAATGGTCACAATTTTGATATTTTTAGTGACAAATTATTTTGTTGTGAGAAGCCTGAATTTTGTAGTGCAACTACCACGTTGGGATTGTAAGAGAAGGTTGTGAAATTGAGTTGTGGACGTAGTATTATTCAATAATTATACCATTATTTTAGACCCATTTAAATTTTTGACATCAAAAGATTTATTTCTTTAAATGGATTTTAGTCATACGGGCATAAACATACATATAAAAAAACCATATCAGTAACTTATGACATGACAATGGCAATTAAAAGTGGATTAATTTTTGAAAAAATAAAAATTCTCTCTTTTACTGTAGCACACGAAATCATGCTAGCCAGAAGCGGCTTACGTTAGCATTGCCCAACCCATCGGTTTTTTGGCCAATCTCGACCTTAAAATCTTTCTGAGACCATGTTGGACTCTCTCGACTCCTCTTCAAAACCTATACCCTCAATCTTTGTCATCTCTCACTTTCCAGCCACCTCCCTTGCTATATTGCAAAGTTGGGTTTCCTTCCCGTTTTCTGATCGACGGAGTAGAGTCACCAACCCCACTTGAACACTCAATAGACTCATCGTTGTTGTAGTTTGCATGGTTTATTTTTGGTTGTTGCTAACTTTTCATTCACTAGAAATTGGAGCTCAAAGTTGCGCCACCATTTGCTCAAAGAAAGGCCTAGTTAGTCTATTGCCCTGCTGCACCCTCGCGCCATACGCCTAGCGCGCTACAGCGGGCCAACCCTGCCCCTTCACCGTTTTCACCCGGAAAACCATCTCACTCTACCTCTGCCACAAACACCTTCCCTAACTGTAAGCAACAATCCCCCCTCATTTCCTAACCTCCTTTTGCCAAAAAAGCCCTAAAAATTAATGCCCCAAACTATCCGATAAAATGCCCTGAACCAACCAACCTCCACCCTCCACCTTTAATCACCCCCAAAACCAAAACCGTTCGACTACCCCCCTTGGGGAGGTCCTTCTCAACCCAACTCTTCATGGGCGACAAGCTACGTGTGACTAATCCAAGTCTACTTTACACTTCCCCACAAGCTCCACAATGTGGAAGGAGACAATATGAAAATCATGCTTCGGATGATTTGGTTAAGAAAGGCCTAGATCATGGTCAAATTGCTTGGTGGGATTCTTCCTGGGATGCAAAATTTGTTCCATGCTAACAAGTCCACACTTTAGCGGATGGGCCATGGATGTTTGGGGGAAAAACCGCCCTCCTTCAAAATTTGGGCTTGGAAGTCCCTGTCCGATTTCCAGATCACAAAGGTCCCGATTTGGATATGATTACACGTTTTCCCTTTAGCATATGGTCGCATGAGGGCTTGGAATATGTGTCTAGCATCGTAGGTCGCCGTTCATGCAATAAATCGACATATGAGTTTACCCGACATTTATTAAGCCCAAGTTTGTGTGGAGATTGATGCATCCAAGCCTATTTGCACCAATTTACGCTGGAGTATCATCGAAACTCAATGCAAGTTGAAACTGAGTATGAATGGAGACCAAAGTGTTGTCCTAAATGCTGCGAGTTTGGACACGTTTGCCACCCACCAAAGGAGGCACCAAAACCTCCTAAGGCACCTAGGAGGCTCACGAGTGTTCCTCAACGTCTCTCTCGGGGCCCTAGAACCCCCCCCCCCTTCCTCGGAGAGTACAACTCCCAAACACCCTTCGGCCAAAAACTTCTTTGGCTTTTAATCCGGAGGAAGTCCTTAGGCGGTGCTCTGAATGTTGACGATCACGAACCTTTGCCTTTCAATGCCCTTAAAAGGGGGTCAAAGCGATGATTCTTCTATGGATGGTCGGGAAGGTCGCTAGCCATGGTGTTTGTTGCCCACTGCAACACGAACGCTAAAGATGTGAAGAGGACTTCCACCACATGAAGTGGCCCATGCTCCAGTCCTAGCTCTCTAGACCTCCAAATCCAGCAGCATCCAAGGGTAAAAAGAGTATAGAAGAAAGGGTGGGATCTTAGTCTCTTTCCTTTCTTTTGTTGAGCCTGTGTGCCCTTTAGGCGGTATGTGCTTATATGGCCTGGGTTGAGCTGCGTGCTTTTTTATTTTTTTCCGTTGGTGCTGTCTACTTTGTTTTTCAAGCCTTTGTGCTCTTCAGGCGATTGTGTCGTGTTTGAGCCGTGTGCTCTCGTGTTGGGCCTTTGTGCCTCTGTTGTCTTTGTTGTGTTTATGGCCTTTAAGCCATCGTGTACCTTGTAACCCTTTTCTTTTTGGATAATATACATACTTACCAAGAAAAAAAAAAAAAAAAAAAAAAAACATCGACATGACGTATCTAACTAAGCTATGAATTTGACTAAGTAATTTTAGTTAACGAATTACATTGTTTTTTTTTTCTGAAACTATTGAGTAAATTATAAGACGTCTGATCTCCAAGTCCAATTAAATACAATTTTCGCTAGGACAGACCCATTTGATAAAGTCTTATTGAGTAGAGGTGTACCCATTTGTGTCTATATATATATTTGTATTGAAGTAACACAATATTAACATAACGTATACACGACATAAATAAATTTTTTAGGAACTTAATAAATGTTAGTAAACGATGCATTAACTACATGTTTACTAATTTGTAAGAGCTTAGCATGAACATGCACATTACAAAACTAAATGCCTAACACAACATGACCGATTCCAGTAATTTGATAAGAGCCTCAATATTTGAAGTCTACGTAATTTTGGTTTACTATTAGGTTGTTATTATTTTCATAAAAATAAATATTTGAATCTGATTCTCATGCTCAATATATTTTAGGTTTATCTTTATTCATGGATCCAATAAGATTTGATTTTATCCGTTTCTTAACTGTGCATGTTTTTCTTATTTGGATTAATTCTTAGTTTGTCCATGTAATATATTTTATTATCTTTCTATTAGAGTAAATCATTTGATATATAATATTAACTAAATTCTAGAGATATTCTGAAACAACTTTGCTTTCCTATAAACTTACATTAATACCCTCCTCTACTCTATAAATACAACACTCACTTACGTTTACCCTCATATTCTCCTGTGGTACGTTTTCATTTTTGTTCATTATATTACAATAATTTGTTTCTTTATATATTTGTTAAACTTCTCTATTGATTTCATTTTTTCTCTTTTCTTTTGCAGAAACAAGAATTATCGAACTAAAGATGCTGAGAAAAACACTCCCCGTACTGGGATCTCTCTTCTTATGCTACTTGATCTTCACAGTTGAAGCAAGAGCACATGCAAAATCAAAAGCAAAACACATGATATACAAAGATGAAACGCAGCCCATAAATGACAGAATAAGAGATTCATGAACAAAATGACTCTTGCAGAAAAGATTGGTCAGATGGTGCAATTAGACCGCACTTCTGCCACTCGTGATATCATGAGGGACTATTCAATTGGCAGTTTCTAAGCGGCGGAGGAAGTGTGCCAATGCCTCAGGCCAGCGGAGGAATGGATTAACATGGTTAATGACTTCCAGAACGGTTCCCTCTCAAGCCGTCTTGGAAATCCTATGATTTATGGGATTGATGCTGTTCATGGTCACAACAATGTTTATAAGGCCACTGTATTTCCACACAACGTTGCCCTCGGTGCTACAAGGTAATTAGCGGATCATTTTATTTTACTTAATAAGCTTTAATGGTGATTATGAAATGGAACATTTAAGACCTGACATTAATCTTATTTGATTTCGCTGTGACAGGTTGAACCGAAGTGCCTAAGTAACAGTAATAGTGTTAATTGAACAACTAATCAAAAGGAAAATAAATTTTGCAGCGGTAAGAAAATATTCCTTTATAAATTTCGAGATTTAAAATACAAATGTTTAATATAATCCACTTCCTTATTCAGGGATCCTGACCTCGTTAAGAGGATTGGCGCAGCTACTGCTCTTGAAGTTAGAGCCATGGGATCAATTATGTTTTTGCTCCCTGCATTGCGGTATGTATGCAAACATTCAATTTTGAAAATTCTCCATGGTAAATGTGTTGAATCTTTTGATGTACGATAGGTTGCCGAGATCCCAGATGGGGTAGGTGTCGAAAGCTACAGTGAGGATCCCAGTGTGTTGAACAAAGACAGATATCATTCCTGGCTTGCAAGGAGATCTTCCTGCGATTCCACAAGGTGTTCCATGTTGCGGCACGTAAGTTATCTTCAGAATTTAAAGATATGATTTTAAAAAATTAAAACCATTAAGTTATGTTGCTATTTTAATTATGTTTTGACCATATGTATAAAAACACGGAATAAGTAGCTGCTTGTGCAAAACACTTTGTGGGTGACGGTGGAACGACAGGGGGCATAAATGAGAACAACAACACGTAACTGACTGGAATGGATTGTTAAACAATCACATGAAAGGTTACATCCAGGCCGTCGCTAAGGGAGTTTCCACAATCATGGTTTCTTACTCAACGTGGAATGGAGTCAAGATGCATGCCAACGCGAACTCGTCACCGATTATCTCAAGAACACCCTCAACTTCAGTGTAATGCAGCCTTATTAGCATATAATTTAAAAAAAAAAATAATTAAATTTGAATTATTATTAAAATGTTGCTTGTTGACATCAAAGATGAAACTACAAAAATAAATTGATTCAGCCATGGTATATTCCAAAACTAAAGACAAAAGGGTTTCTTCAATCATAATGAGTCCCTAAAAAAGGACTTCTATAGAGTGAAGGTCCTTGGACAGGCCCAAGCAACCAAGCAAAACAAAACAAGAGTGAAGGTCCTTGGAGAGGCCCAAGCAACCAAGCAAAACAAAACAAGAGTGAAGGTCCTTGGAGAGGCCCAAGCAACCAAGCAAAACAAAACAACAGGAAAGGCACGGATTTACTATCCATAACAACCACCTAACTAGCCTCAAAAAGATCTATACAAAAAGACCAGCAGCAAAAAAATGCAGGACTTCTGGAAAACAGATCAACTGCTCCAGTTGTACAAAAACAACAGCCACCAAAAATACCCAGTACCACAAAAGCAATAAACCAGCATAACAGTCCAAACAAGCAACCGACTGAATTGATAAAAAGAGCCACCAAACCAGCATAGGCAATAGGCCAAGCACCCAACCAAAAGAGGACAGAAGCTCAACGCTAGATCAAACAAAAACCCATAATCTGTAGTTCTGCACTAACCAACCAGTAGAGCAACCCTTTGGGCAATTCCTCCAAAAAGAATGCGCAAACATAAGCCAGGGAAACCAACCCTCCATCAGCGTAAAAATAACACCCAACAAAAACCAAATAAGCACCTTTGTGGGACAGCACATAATCCAAACTAGAGCAAACTGAAGGCCAAGCATCAACAACAAAGGAGAATTAGGATTCGATTGCAGTTTTCAGCTCTGAATTTGCACCAACGTTGAGGCCCAAATGAACTTGAAATTTGACAAACCAAACCTTTCTGAAAAGCTTGAGATGTCTACTTTAACCTCACAGAGGGCCCTGAACTCAAACTGAAACTCTAAGTCGATCAAAAACCTGCAAACAGTCCAAAACATCCAAAAGAAAAAATGCTGGAAATTTCAGGCTTTAAGCATAATTCACTAACACATTACCACAAATGCCTTATACATAAAAATCAATATAATTCAGCACCATAAGATGTAAAACATGCCAAATAAACTAGATTTAAGGATAATAAAAAAAAATGTCCTGCAACAAACAATAATGTTTTTCAGTTAAAATTTTTTTTTTCCTGAATCATAAGATTCATATCTTTCAACTTCTAGCAAATTTGGTTGAGAACACAGCAAGGATATGGGTGATCTTTATTGCAAATGCTGTTACATTATGTAAAATTTAATAAATGCACAGGACAAAATTTCTTGTTGATACAGCCATCTAAAACAAATTAAAAGTAAAAGTAACATAATCCATAATTAAAAATCAAACAACCTAGGTCAGCAAGAATAATAAGATAAAGAACTTACTGGTTTCTAGCCCAAAGAACCCGAAATTCAAGATCTGNTTTTTTGCTTATAAGCTTAAAAAAAGTTATAAACAAACAGGTCAACTTAATTTTAAAACTTATAAGCTAATTTGACCAGCTTATAAGCTTAAACAAAGCAATACTAACTCTAGAGTAATAAAACTTGACTAAATTAATTAATATAAGAAAAAGACCGTACAATCAATATTTGCTTAATGAATAACATGATCTTTAGACCATACAAGTGGTTGTCTCATCCTCTTTGGAACACTTACATTATTTTAGATTGTCATGTACTAAAATTACACAGTATATGATCATAGAAAATTAGAAAATTAGGGTAAATTATGCAATTCAAGCTACCCTTGAGGTGGGTGTTTGATGTGGTTTAGTTAATACTCTACTTAATTTAATGTGTCATTTCTAATCTATTGCAGCAAGAACTTCGATTGAGTAATTGATTCAAACTTCTAATTTTATGGGGTGAGTGAGAATATATATGCATGTAAATGATGAAGATTTATTAGGTTGAAATTATATAAAAAAATCAATTACAATATTTATAGTTATGACAAATAATAATAAATATTTTATATATTAAAGATAAACATTTTTTTTTTTTATAAGCATAAGTAATTTATTAATTAAATAGATATAAAAACCTGAAAAAAACTTAATTGAAAAGTTTGGGTCGTTAAATCAATTAAATACAATAAGCACATATAAACTAAGTGAAAAAAAAAAAAATCTATATTACAAACTTAAAAAGAGAGTATACAATCGTAACAAAATAAAATTATATTTTGTTTGTTATATATGCATTGAATTTTGTTCTTAGCCTAACACTAAGTAATTAATATTAAAAAAAATGAATAACAAGCTCATCTAGTTTTATTAATTAATATTTACTTATTCAAATAATTTAATCATGAGTTTGGTTAACTGAATGAACAATTTATATTTTAATCAAGAGAATTATATTTTCTTTTATTTTGAGGAGGCCATGCAAAAATTTATAAAAATTATGAAGGGCCAAATGATATAATTTGTGTTAAATATGGTGTATACTTCTCTTAGCCTTGACAGATTGTGTACCTACGGTGACTCATTCGAGGGTCTTGCTCCCCGATGAGTGTGGTGGTCCCACTCGCCGGTGAGCGGGCAGGGGTGAGAGGGTAGCTCCTCCTTCACAATAAGCCCAATGTCTAATTGGGTTTATACTTGGGTTGGGTTTTCGGATAAGGGGGGGGGGGGGGGGGGGGGGGGGGGGGGGGGGTGGGTTGGGGTCCAATGTCTAATGTTCTATAAAATGAAAAATTGTTGAAGTGGGAAAAATCTGGAGGCAATTATAAGGAGGCGGCAATTTTATTTTAATTCCCTCCTAAGATGTAAAAATTAAAACTCTAAACTATTTTAAGTATCTTTTCTATTTTAAATATCTTTCATACTTTAAGCGATTATATATTTACAATTAAAATTCTAAAACTATCTTTCCTATTTAAAAAATTTCCTACTTCAACCTAGTACTATTAAAATTTATAGAAAATATTTATAGAATGCTACGTTAAATAAAGCAATTATGTTTATTAATAATAATTACTATTAAAATTTATTATATTATTATCAAAATCTTTAAGCTATGGTAAGTAATATATTGATTTGACAATTCTTAATATATTCTTGTTAATTTCATAATGAAGTGATTCTTTCCTTTCTGAAAAAAATAAATATTTTGTCAAACCAAATCTCCATCGGAAAAAGTATTAGACGTGTATGGCTTTATACCCTTCCGGCCAAATCTCCAAAAACGGTATTATAAACTGTGGTTTGCTGTATTGGATTACCTTGAACCGCCGAATTCACGTTGTGTCTAGGAACTGAGGTTGACTTTGCACTTTGTAGGGGTGTAAACTGTTTATTATTATTATTATTTTGGTTAGTTTGATAGTAACGTTTGAAGTCAAGTTGACGGGAAGGGAAGAAGAAACTGTCATTTTATTTTTTTCTTAAATTGAAGGCAGATTGATGTTTGTGGTGACTGGTTTGTTGTTGTTTAGCCCAGGAACTTGGTTTCGGCTACATCAAAGCACGATGCCTGCCTTACGTCACATTTTTCAGTTGTTCATTTGTCTTGGAGAGCGAGGAAAATTCATTAGGGTATTTCAACACCATGTTTAACTTGGAGAAGCGGTTCATGGGTGACTGATGCAGCCCACACAAAAGTATTGGAGACTTGATGGATATTTATCACACTCTTAAATTTTCATATTGGTCGCTATACTCTTGTTCTCTCTGATGAAATTCATAAACAATCTTCTCTTTCGGGATCTTTGTGCCCTATCAAGGTAAGTAAGTTCATAATTGCACAATATTTTTTTTTATTATCAGAAAGTATATTTTAGTTTTGATATTTTTAATAAAATACTATCCATAGGATTAGTTTTTTTTTTTAAATTAAATAAAAATATCATATATAGGTCTACATAAAGAAGATTATTATTTTTTTGTATATTTAATAAGAAAAAAGGTTTCCTATACGCAAACATTTATAACACTTTACAAAATAAAAACACCAAGGAGAGTGATGTTTTTAGTTTTCTCTTTATTACCTTTTGATATAAGAATGTAATAAAGAAAATTATGTTTTATTAAAAGCTTTTCTAGTGAATTAATGTAATATTAGTATTGTTATTTTTTTTCATTCTCTCTCTCTCTCTCTCTCTCTCTCTCTCTCTCTCTCTCTCTCTCTCTCTATATATATAATATATATATATATCTTATGACATTTTTTTTTTTTTTTTTTTTGCATAATGAAAAAATGATCAAGAAGAGACCATCAACACATGGATGCTTTCATATTTTTATCAATAAAATAGCCGTAGTAGACTATCTTAGTTTTATGTGTTAAATGTATATTAAGCGTATTAAAATTAATGTTGTTGACTTATATATTTAATAAATTTTTCTTTGAATAATTTCATCTCAAGTTAAAAGTGTATATGGATCATAGTTTGATAATGATAATAGTTGTATCTCCATTGTGGGGAAAAAAAAAAAGGGTAATTATTTATAATTTTTATTTATTAAATGTGAAATGTATATTAAATTGTCAGATCAAAATGATATAAACATAATTTTGTTACTCTTTTAAATTGTTGACAAGATATTTTGTCACTTTTAATATTAACAAAAAAAAATTATAAAGTCTCAAAATTTAGACTTCAATTTTTGTCACTACACTTTTCATGTTTGACAAAAATATTTTTGTCGCTATTAAACAAAATTGATAAATATAATTTATCACGATTTTAATTCTCCCATAATTTCTTTTTTTCACTTGAATATTTTTAGAAAAAAGATCGTCACATTTTAGAAGCACAGACACGAATTTTTTTATCATTATTGAGATGTCAAAAAATATTTGCACGCTTATATTATTTGACAATAAAAAATCTATCATGTAAAAATATTTGTATCAAAAATTATTTGTATGCTATTAAATTTTTTACAAAATTATTTATGTCACTATACAATTTTTGACAAATAAATGTCCTAAAACAAACATGTGACGAAATAAATGTGTCACAATAAAGTCAATGACAAATAAATTTAGTCATTATTAAAATTATGCCAAATAATTTAGTCACCATTCACAATTTTGAACAAAATCAATTTTGTCATAAATATATTTTTTTCACTATAAAACTTATCATTTGGTCTTTAAATGTAATCAATTGTGACAAAATATACTTGTAGTGATAAAAATTGTTTTTATTGTTACAAATAATTTATCACAATAAAAACTAGTTTAAAGTGACAAATTGTGACAAATTATTATTGTCACAATAAATAATTAGGCTATGGTGACCAAACGCTCTTCGCGTCACTATACCTTAAGAGTACGAGCTTAATGTGACCAAACTGGTGGACAATATAATTCCTCACATTAAGAAATGGTCACAATTTTGTATTTATAGTGACAAATTATTTTGTTGTGAGAAGCCTGAATTCTTGTAGTGCAACTACCACGTTGGGATTGTAAGAGAAGGTTGTGAAATTGAGTTGTGGACGTAGTATTATTCAATTAATTATACCATTATTTAGACCCATTTAAAATTTTCTGACATCAAAAGATTTATTTCTACTTTTAAATGGATTTTAGTCATAGGGCATAAACATAACATATAAAAAAACCATATCAGTAACTTATGACATGACAATGGCAATTAAAAGTGGTTAAATTTTTGAAAAAATAAAAATTCTCTCTTTTTACTGTAGCACACGACTCATGCTAGCCAGAAGCGGCTTACGTTAGCATTGCCCAACCCATCGGTTTTTTTGGCCAATCTCGACTCTAAAATCTCTTCTGAGACCACGTTGGACTCTCTCGACCTCTCTTCAAAACCTATACCCTCAATCTTTGTCTCTCTCACTTCCAGCCACCTCCTCTTGCCATTTGCAAAGTTGGGTTTCCTTCCGTCCTTTTCTGATCGACGGAGAGTCACCAACCCCACTTGAACACATCACTGACTCATCGTTCGTTGTAGTTTGCATTGGTTTATTTTTGGTTGTTGCTAACTTTTCATTCACTAGAAATTGTGAGCTCAAAGTTGCGCCCACCATTTGCTCAAAGAAAGGCCTAGTTAGTCTATTGCCCTGCTCGCACCCTCGCGCAACTACGCCTAGCGCGCCTACAGCGGGCCACCCTGCCCCTTCACCGTTTACCCGGAAAAACCATCTCCACTCTACCTCTTGCCACAAACACCTCCCTAACTGTAAGCCAAACAATCCCCCTCATTTCCTACCATTCCTTTTGCCTAAAAAGCCCTAAAAATTAATGCCCCAAACTATCCGATAAAATGGCCTGAACCAACCAAACCTCCACCCTCCACCTTTAATCACCCCCCAAAACCAAAACGTTCGACTACCCCCCCCTTGGGGAGGTCCTTCTCAACCCAACTCTTCATGGGCGACAAGCTACGTGTGACAATTCCAAGTCTACTTTCACACTTCCCCACAAGCTCCACAATGTGGAAGGAGACAATATGAAAATCATGCTTCCGGATGATTTGGTTAAGAAAGGCCTAGATCAATGGTCAAATTGCTTGGTGGGATTCTTCCTGGGATGCAAAATTTCGTTCCATGCTAACAAGTCCATCACTTTAGCGGATGGGCCATGGATGTTTGGGGGAAAACACGCCTCCTTCAAAATTTGGTGGCTTGGAAGTCCCTGTCCGATTTCCAGATCACAAAGGTCCCGATTTGGATATGATTACACGTTTTTCCCTTTAGCATATGGTCGATGAGGGCTTGGAATATGTGTCTAGCATCGTAGGTCGCCCGTATCATGCAATAAATCGACATATGAGTTTACCGACTTTATTACGCCCAAGTTTGTGTGGAGATTGATGCATCCAAGCCTATTTTGCACCAATTTACGCTTGGAGATCATCGAAACTCAATGCAAGTTGAAACTGAGTATGAATGGAGACCAAAGTGTTGTCCTAATGCTGCGAGTTTGGACACGTTGCCACCCACCAAAGGAGGCACCAAAACCTCTAAGGCACCTAAGGAGGCTCCACTGAGTGTTCCTCACCGTCTCTCTCGGGGCCCTAGAAAACCCCCCCCCCCTTTCCTCGATGAGTACTAACTCCCCAAACACCCTTCGGCCAAAAATTCTTGGCTTTTAATCCGGAGGAAGTCCTTCTAGGCGGTGCTCTGAATGTTGACGATCACGAACCTTTGCCTTTCAATGCCTTAAAAGGGGGTCGAGCGATGATTCTTCTATGGATGGTCGGGAAGGGTCGCTAGCCATGGTGTTTGTTGCCCACTGCAACAGAACGCTAAAGATGTTGAAGAGGAATCCACCCTGACATGAAGTGGCCCATGCTCCAGTCCTAGCTCTCTAGACTCCAAATCCAGCAGCATCAAGGGTAAAAAGAGTAAGAAGAAAGGGTGGAGATCTTAGTCTCTTTCCTTTCTTTGTTGAGCCTGTGTGCCCCTTTAGGCGTATGTGCCTTATATGAGCCTTGGTTTGAGCCTGCGTGCTCTTTTTTTTTTTTTTCCGTTTGTGGCTCGTCTACTTTTGTTTTCAACCTTTGTGCTCCTTCAGGCGATTGTGTCGTGTTTGAGCCCGTGTGCTCTGTGTTGGGCTTTGTGCCTCTGTTGTCTTTGTTGTGTTCTATGGCCTTTAAGCCATCGTGTACCTTGTAACCCTTTTCTTGGATTAATATACATACTTACCTAAAGGAAAAAAAAAAAAAAAAAAAAAAAATCATACGACATGACGTATCTAACTAAGCTATGAATTTGACTAAGTAATTTTAGTTAACGAATTACATTGTTTTTTTTCTTGAGTAACTAATTTGAGTAACTTATAAGACGTCTGATCTCCAAGTCCAATTATTAATACAATTTTCGCTAGGACATGACCCATTTGATAAAGTCTTATTGGTAGTCTTAAGAGGTGTACACCATTTGTGTCTATATATATATTTGTATTAAGTAACACAATATAACATAACGTATACACGACATAAATTAATTTTTTATGGAACTTAATAAATGTTAGTAAACGATGCATTAACTACATGTTTACAATTTGTATAAGAGCTTAGCATGAACATGCACATTACAAAACTAAATGCATAACACAACATGACCGATTCCAGTAATTGTATAAGAGCTTCAATATTTGAAGTCTACGTAATTTTGGTTTACTAATTAGGTTGTTATTATTTTCATAATAATAATATTTGAATCTGATTCTCATGCTCAATAATATTTAGGTTTATCTTTATCTCATGGATTCAATAAGATTGATTTTATCCAGTTTCTTAACGTGCATGTTTTTCTTATTTTGGATTAATCTTAGTTTGTCCATTGTAATATATTTTATTATCTTTCTATTAAGAGTAAATCATTTGATATAAATATAACTAAATTCTAGAGATATTCTGAAACAACTTTGCTTTCCTATAAACTTACATTAATACCCGTCTCTCTACTCTATAAATACCAACACTCACTTACGTTTACCCTCATATTCTCCTGTGGTACGTTTTCATTTTTGTTCATTTAATTACAATAATTTGTTTCTTTATTATATTTGTAAACTTCTCTATTTGATTTCATTTTTTTCTATTTCTTTTGCAGAAACACAAGAATTATCGAACTAAAGATGCTGAGAAAAAACACTCCCCGTACTGGGACTTCTCTTCTATGCTACTGATCTTCACAGTTGAAGCAAGAGCACATGCAAAATCAAAAGCAAAAACACATGATATACAAAGATGAAACGCAGCCCATAAATGACAGAATAAGAGATGTCATGAACAAATGACTCTTGCAGAAAAGATTGGTCAGATGGTGCAATTAGACCGCACTGCCACTGTGATATCATGAGGGACTATTCAATTGGCAGTTTACTAAGCGGCGGAGGAAGTGTGCCAATGCCTCAGGCCCAGCGGAGGAATGGATTAACATGGTTAATGACTTCCAGAACGGTTCACTCTCAAGCCCGTCTTGAATTCCATGATTTATGGGATTGATGCTGTTCATGGTCACAACATGTTTATAAGGCCATGTATTTCCACACAACGTTGCCCTCGGTGCTACAAGGTAATTAGCGGATTCATTTATTTTACTTAATAAGCTTTAATGGTGATTAATGAAATGGAACATTTATTGACTTGACATTAAAATCTTATTTGATTTCGCTGTGACAGGTTGAACCGAAGTGCCTAAGTAACAGTAATAGTGTTAATTGAACAACTAATCAAAAGGAAAATAAATTTTGCAGCGTTGTAAGAAATATTCCTTATAAATTTCGAGATTTTAAAATACAAATGTTTAATATAATCCTTCCTTATTCAGGGATCCTGACCTCGTTAAGAGGATGGCGCAGCTACTGCTCTTGAAGTTAGAGCCACTGGGATCAATTATGTTTTTGCTCCCTGCATTGCGGTATGTATGCAAACATTCAATTTTGAAAATTCTCCATGAGTAAATGTTGAATCTTTTGATGTACGATAGGTTTGCCGAGATCCCAGATGGGGTAGGTGTTTCGAAAGTACAGTGAGGATCCCAGTGTTGTTGAACAAATGACAGATATCATTCCTGGTTGCAAGGAGATCTTCCTGCCGATTCACCAAAGGGTGTTTCCTTTGTTGCTGGCACGTAAGTTATCTCAGAAATTAAGAATATGATTTTAAAAAATTAAAACCATTAAGTTATGTTGCATATTTTAATTATGTTTTGACAATATGTATAAAAACACGGAATAAGGTAGCTGCTTGTGCAAAACACTTTGTGGGTGACGGTGGAACGCAGGGGGCATAAATGAGAACAACACAGTAACTGACTGGAATGGATTGTTAAACATTCACAATGAAAGGTTACATCCAGGCCGTCGCTAAGGGAGTTTCCACAATCATGGTTTCTTACTCAAGCTGGAATGGAGTCAAGATGCATGCCAACAGCGAACTCGTCACGATTATCTCAAGAACACCCTCAACTCAGTGTAATGCAGCCTATTAGCATATAATTTAAAAAAAAATAATAATTAAATTTGAATTATTATAATAATGTTGCTTGTTTTTCAGGGTTTTGTAATCTCTGATTGGCAGGGAATTGACAGAATCACCGATCCTCCCCATGCAAACTTTACATACTCAGTTTTGTCAGGAGTCAATGCTGGCATGACATGGTCAGTTTTTTCCTCAAGTTTTAGTTTAAATTGATTTTTCCTGACATTTGAATATTTCAAATTTTTTTTTTTTTTTTTTCCAGTTCATGCTTCCCTTCAACCATTTGAGTCATAGATATTCTTACTGGTCTTATCAACAATAACTTGTCCCCATGAGTCGCATTGATGATGCTGTGGCCAGGATTTTGAGAGTTAAGTTCACCATGGGCCTATTTGAGAATCCTGTGGCCGATCAGAGCTTTGTACCTTCTTGGAAGCCAAGTTAGTTTTGAAATTACTGATAAAAAAACAAAAATTAATGTGTTGTTTCATGTTAATTTATAGATTCTGTTAAATATATATATATTAATAGGCTCATAGAGATTTGGCGAGGGAAGCTGTGAGGAAATCTAGTTCTGTTAAAGAACGGAGAGAATGCAGATGGTCCTCTGTTGCCTCTCCTAAAAAATGCACAGAAAATTTTAGTTTCCGGCACCCATGCTAATAATTTGGGCTATCAATGTGGTGGTTGGACTGTCACTTGGCAAGGACTCGGCGGCAATAACAACTCTGTCGGTATGTTCTTATTCGACAGAATAATATGATTACATTATCTTTGCTGATGGCAATTGCTAAATGGGTTATTGACTCTGATTGAAAGCTTCAGTCAGTCGAAATCTTTTAAAATATCTGAAAATTGTGATATAGAGGGTAATTTATTAATATTCCAATTATAAATCATTTAACTTTGTAAAACACAGGAACCACAATTCTGAATGGTATCACAGCAGCAGTTGAACTTGGAACTGAAGTGGTCTACAGTGAGGATCCTGATATGGATTATGTCAAGTCAGAAAACTTTTCCACGCCATTGTCGTGGTGGAGAGCTTCCCTATGCGGAGACACAAGGTGACAGTACGAACCTGACAATGGCAGAGCCAGGGCCTTACACACTGACAAAGGTGTGTGCTTCAGTTAGGTGTGTTGTTGTGGTGGTATCAGGGCGACCTGTAACAATTGAGCCCTGGATGCACCAAATAGACGCTTTGTTGCAGCATGGCTGCCGGGCACTGAAGGTCAGGGCGTTGCTGATGTTCTGTTTGGAGATTATGGGTTCACTGGGAAGCTCCTCGTACATGGTTCCGGACTACGGATCAGCTTCCATGAATGTTGGTGATCCTAAATATGATCCAATTTCCCATTTGGGTTTGGACACAACTGAGGGTTCACGCCAGTTAGAAATTTTATTTTGTTGGTGATTAGATTGGTCTTAAGGGAATTTAGAGTCTTATCTTTTTTTTTTTTTTTTTTTTTTTTTTTTTTTTGTTTCTTAAACTTTTTTATGTAATGTATTTTTCTAAGAATGAATGCAGGTAATATCAGAATTGTTCTCGGATAACATAACGACACTTGAAGTTCATGCATAATCACTTGCTAACAAATCAAAACATCAACTGAATATGAAGGTATAAAATTCTCCCATCACATAAATTATGTTATCATAATAATTATGAAAGAACAATTTTTTTTAGAGATGAAAAACTGTTTAATAAGTTGGGATAAAAAGTTTTATTTCATGTAATTAATGCTTGTTATGTTTATATACGTACTGTGCCCTCTCATAAGCTCTTGGGAGAATATCGAGTTCAAACGACTCCATACAAGAGAGAACACAAACACCTATCATCTATTGAATGACTGATCCTATTGCGTTTTCATCAACTGCATGGCCCGGTGGTTGATACAAGTCCTATTTTATCAGAAAAATCATTAAGATACAAAAACCAATTAGACTGAAAATGGAAAGGTTGGCCTGAAAATCATTTCTTTTGAGCTGAAAAATTCCATAATGATTATTTGATTGCTAGTACCTATATATAATAAATATTCTCTTCTTTTATTCCGACTTTTTTAATTTTTATCAAGATAAGCATTTCATAAACTTGTGATTCACCATTCTCTTGGGAATGAGGATGTCAAAAGTGAACTGAAACGATTAATCTATAGGACGACTTGATTTGTCCTTGGGGATTTAGGATTTCAGAAATTTCCACACAGAACAAGACGTTAAATGATGCAATTCATTACCGTTCTTTATTGAATTTATCACGGCGCGAATGGTGTCGGTATAGTTGTGAGATACGACGCAGTCTCGGCATCGTTCTTTGCACCGCCGCTTGGATCTATTGCAACACAAACTAGTTTTTTTTTTTTTTCTTTTTTTTAAATAAATCAGCTGCGCCGTTCTGGCATTGGTTTTCATCCTGTATATAAGGACAGCCACTCTTGCGGTTGTGACCCTGTATATAAGGCAAACTTTTGACGAAAAGTAATGCGTGGAAGTACGCGCTTCTAAAAAAATAAGACATTAAAATTTCAAAAAGCCTGAGAATGCTTCTGCTTCCGAACCACCAAAACACATCCATTACTTTCAATCTTCGCTTGAAATTTTCCATGAATTGGAATGGGCATATATACGAACGGTTTGCTTGGTATGAGGAATGGGCATTCCTCCAATTGGAACGGGAGTCCTCAAGGCAGAAAGGGCGTCCAGATTTCCTAAAAATCTCTGAAATTCTGGAAGAGTGAACGGCTTGATGGAACGGTGCCGTTCATGCCTGAAACGACATATCTGGGGAGAGGAACGGACATCCACATAGGAACGGGCGTTCCATGTTTGAGGGAAAAAAAGGGGTGCGATTGTCATTTTATAAATATTAAATCGGGGTCCTAAGTGAAAATATATAAAGCATGGGGGATTAATAAATAACAAATATAGGGGTCGAATTGTAATGAAAATGCTGAGGCGTTAGGGGGTATTATGAGATCTATAAAATTTAAAGGGCCAAAAGAACTGTCCGATAGTAGTTTAGATATTTTCATGAACAGTAATCGATTAAAAGAGTAAGGATCGAGAAGAAGAAAATAACGGGGAGAAGAAAATAAAAAGCGAAGAAAAGAAAGAAGAAAGAATTCTGGAAAGAAAAAGAAAAGAGAGGAAGAAATAAGAAAAAAAAAGGAAGAAGAAGAAGGAAAGAGAGGAGAGAAAGGACGAAACCGAGTAGAAAGAGAAAAGAGCCGAGAGTAGTGATGGTGGTGGCTGAAAGGAGATTGTCGGTGAGCAAATTCCGCTGCTTGAAAAGAGTGAAGAGATTAAGCAAATGGGAGGTGAGTAAACCTTAATATTTCCCTTTGATGATTTATGATTCAATTGTTTGAAGAATTCTTTGGGTTGTTTTGTCTATGATTGGTATAAATGCATGAAAACAAACTGAAATTTGAAGGCTGATTGCAATATTAGGTGGGTGAGCATATATGTTGTTCTTAAACCAAATTTGTTAAAAATACGACCACCACTGAATTTCTGAAACATTTATCTAAACTTGGGTTTCCAGTGAAGCTCAAATCTGGATATTTTGTTTTAGACTTCTTGAGGGAGTGTCAAATATTTATTTCACTCAAGAATTCGAAGTATTGGATTTTTTTGGATTTGACGTCTCTCTGTAAATTCTGGAATTTTCGTTTTCTAAAGAACATGTATTTTTAGTAAATGAGTTATTGATATTATCCAAATTTAATGATTTAAATTAGATGATTCCATTGATGTCTAGTTTAATTCGGAGGCAGGATTTTGAATCCTTCGACTTAAAAGCTGAGCTTCAAAAGTGGTGAGTAGGAAAAATCTAAACCCTAGCTTTTCTTATGAAATGTTTTTTTGTTTTACTTGCCCTAAATATGTTGGTACTAGTCCTTTATAAATATTGGCATTTATTGAAATCAAATGTTGATTTACATGAGAAAGAATGTGTTTTCGATGATTTTGAGCGAATAGTTTGAAAAGATATGAAAATGAGTTGAATTGTTAGTTTTGAGAACTTGCATTTACATCCTTACATTACCCGAGATGTTATGAAATTGTTATATGCTCTTTGAAAAATATGAAATTGTTTATGAAAAGTATATGTTTATGAGAAAGATGGTTTGACAGTATGTATGAGATAGTAGTGGTTTTCCCACCTTGCAAAGTATCCATCCCCCAATTATTGTTTATGGCTCTGTCCGTACGATGATAGATTTTTTTTAGTATTGTGAGATTAAGATACAGATTCAGGTTAAGGCTCTATGCATAACGTATTGAGAGATTTCAGTGCTCTGCCTAAGCGATGTGAATCCCGTTAGGCATGAGAGATTTTTGGTGACTCTGCCCGCACAATGATAGATCTTGCCAAGTATTAAGAGATTTTCCCAACTTTGCCTGTGTGTGGTACGCCTACCAAGTATTGAGGTAGTTCCCTCGGGTACCAGTTATGGTGAGAGATTTCAACATGGTTTATGAGAGATGGTTTAGACATATAAAGATGTGTTTATAGAAACGTGATTTTATCAAAGTATGATTGTTTGTTGCATATTAAATGTTTTCAAAATCAATTTTTAGTATCAGAACAACTAGTAATTTATGTGTATCAGATTATATGAAATAATGAAGATATTTACAACATGTTTATATACATGATTGTTTTCAAAGAACATGAGTTTATTGGGGTTTTTTATTTTTTATTCTTTAATATTTGAATTAATTATTAATTAATATATAAATTAATTATTTCATATAAAATAATAATTCAACGTTTTATTGGTCTAAATTCAAATAAGTGATTTAAATCCAAAGTCTAAGATATATATATATATATTTTTTTTTAAAGACCAAATAACAGTATCTTTTACAAACTCACAAGGACAAATTGGTCATTTCACTAACCTACAACAACATGATGGCATACAAGTAATTTAATGTAAATGATGTGGGTATTTACGTAATTGATTGAGTTGACTTGCCATAAACTAATAAAAAAACTATAATACCAAACTTCCAAGGGCATTCCAGTCTTCTTTAGCATTGTTGTCCTTTAACAGATGGAAATCCTAATAGAACTTGACGGAAAGTGGTTGTTTGTCATTGTAATACCCACATTCAGAAATATGGTAGGGATTATTCTATGGATATAGTGAATATATTTAACTAGTTTTATAGTGGAATTCCATAAAAGTTTTGATAGGAGCAAAATGGTCATTTCATATAGAATCACGTGTTCAAATGAAAAGTGAGTATGATAAATATAATGTATTAAGTGTGCTAGCCATGAGAATAAGTGGTAGAAAGGTTATGGACAATACATGTGATGTGATGCTAAGAAAAATACGTGTTTGTAAAGTAATAGAAAGAAATTAAAGAATAAGGGTAAAATTGTCTTTTTACTCGCAACTAGATGAAAAAGTGGTGAGTGTAAGGAAGCAAATTAATGTGAAGAAGATAATGCAAATGAGGGTAATTAGGTAAATGACTAAAAGACATGGATGAAATTTCTTACAAAGTGTAAGGGCAAAATGAGAATATATATATAAGGTTTCAATTGAAAAAAACATATGTATATATTATTAGTTATAAGGCTTCAATTGACAAAACCCTAGCCATTCTCACCCTTGGGCACGCCACCTCTCATTCATTTTCTCTTAAGCTTCTTCATCAAATTTCAAAGAGATTCATAGGGTTTAGCTTAAATTTTTGTAGGTTTTCAATCTTAAAGCATCCAAAGGTAAGATTCTAGCACAAAAGTGTGTATTTAAGTTTTAAAGTTTTGAATTCTTATGTTTTTACATGATTTAGGTCCAAGAGGAAAAGAATTTTAGCAAAGGAAGGTTGAATCATTAGTGTTGTGCAAATTCAAGGTAAGTAAACCCAATCTATGCTTTAATTTGAGTAGTATATGTGTAAGTTGATTCTTGAGTGTTTAAATATGATGTATGATAAGAAGTATTGGCTGTTTAGATGCTTGTTTGATGGAGAATAATGTGTAGAAGTTCAGCCAAGATGAGTAGTTATGTAGATGTGATGTTTAGGTTGAACTTTGGATGAAATTTTGAAGTGTTGCTGTTGGAATTTGGAAGTGTTGAATCCGGCTAGAATTGAAGTTAAGTTTGGTGAGTTTTTGCTCTAATTTGGTGGATTTGGAGAGATGTGGAAGTGTGACCAACCAAGTATTTGCATGTGTATGTGAATTGTTTGATGAAAATTTAAAGAAAAATGCATGCATGGGTTTGTTAAATCTTGTTGAAGAAATTGTTTGAAAAAGGAAAGAATTGGAGTTGAACGGTTATGTTAGGCTTAACCAAGTGTAAGTTTCAGTATTCAAGATACATTTTGTTATGCCAAAATTTAGAATAACACTTGGTTATGTTAGTTCAATGAAAGGAATGGCTTTTAGTGCATGGTTCAAGTTGCTTGAACTTTTAGCATTAGTTTGAATGGCATATTGTATTTAGTCATTGAATTATGAGTTTTGAAACTTATGACTTCAGAAAAATGATAGCAAGAATTGCATATTAAATTGTTGCAATAGTGTAGTATTGATAATAGTAAAAGATGGATGATTATATTATAATATTGTAATATGCCACCATAAATTGTCAAGTTTGTATGCTTAAAATTAGAAAGATCATTCAAAGAATGGCTTGGCCAAATGAGTATATTGTTATTTCTTGTTTTGAGATTAGTTATAAATAATATGTAATAAGTGATTATATTGTATAAAGAATAGAAAAGTTTTCCCAAGTATAAATATTAAAGAAACATCAAAGAAATAAAAGTTTAGTTTATGTATTAAATGCATGACCATTTTAGAAATTAATTGGTATGAGTATAGTTTTCATGTCTTATTATATATTACAAGCTATAGAATTGTGCTAGAAGATCTTGATAATATGTTGTATTGGCCAAAAGTTTAGTTAAGAAATTAGAATTTAGCCAAAGGATATATGTTGTGCCATATGTTAGATTGGATTTACAAGGATTAATATGACAATATAGATTAATGTATAAAATGTAGCCAAAAGAAAAGAAGAAAGAATGACATGTATAACAATGTTGATGGTCATGTTAAGAGAATAAAAATTTATGGCATATTTGTATTTAGAAAGTTGTACAAGACATGTGTGTTACATTAGAAAATATTAGAGAGTAGAATTTGTGAGAGTTAATGTACTTGTGTACGTGTAAATTTTACATAGGATGATAGAGTTCAAGAATTACAGAATTATGTAGAAATTATATAATCGCGTACATACACAACGATGTATAGAATTCAGAAATAAAGAATAAAATAGAAAATGTTTAATTTAAGCGTGTTAATAGAATAGAACTTTGGGCATTTCCGAAAAGTATAGAAATAAAAGCCTTAGAATTAATAGAATACATGCCAGAGTCAGACACGTATTTTGGGATCATGCATAGACAACATATAAATGCATGACATAACATAGCATATATTTCATAAATTTTATAATTACTAGAAATATCTAGCTAGTTATTTTGCAGATTTATAAAGCATGTTTTCATAGGGCTGTTGCGATGGGGAACTTGTGACCATTCGTTGCGTTAGCTAGTGGTGATAGAGATGCAGAAGTTTCCCACATGCACGGTACCATCAGTGAGCAGCCTCAAAATAGAAAATAGAATTGTATAGTCCGCTAGAAGTGCATGTGGATGAGGATTGTACCTAGAAAAAATTTTAGAATACGCTCACATGGCCAGGGTTCGAAATCTATGCCTCAACCTAGTTTGATAAGCAAACTAGAATAGAATACAGAAAGAATTTCAGATAGAAAGAAAAATAGAATAAGAAATAGAAAACAGAAAGAATTTCATAAAGAAAGAAAAATAGAATAAGAAATAGAACCCACAGAAAAAATCAGAAGAATTAGAAAAGAATTTTTAGAAGAATGCAAACATGATCATTTGCATTTGCATCAGACATTTTATGTGCATTGCATCTCATGCATTTATGCATAGATTAAACAGTTTATTTATTATTGCATGTCTGACTAGCCAAGAAAAGAAAATAAAAACCCATAGGAATAGAGAAGAAAAAGAAATAGAAACCATGAAAATAGAGAAGAAAGAAAATAGAAGCCCACGAAAACGAGAAGAAAAGAAAATAGAAGCCTGCGAGAATAGAAAAGAAATTAGAGATATGCAAGAAAAGAACAGAAATTAGATACATGCTAGAAAAGAATAGAAATTAGACAACAGAATAGCAAGGAAATTAGCGATTTGTTGAGTAGAGAAAGAAACAGAAAGTTATAATCTAGCAGAGAAGAGAAATAAAATAATAAAGAATGGCACAGCCTAGAAAGATTTAGAAAGATTTGAGAAAAATGGAAGATGTGTAAGTAGTACGCCTGAGAATAAAAGAGAGAAAACAAGAGAATTTGAAGCAGTACAACGAAAACAGGGATAGTGAAGTAAGATCATAGTTAGATTGGTTTACTTACGAGCATTTATAGCTACACTTGTTTGCTTCCCTATTTTGCAGTATTAGATTATAGTGGTTGGAGACGTCAAGCTGGCGAGAGGATTGCACACACTGTCTCATTGAAGAATTTAATGTGGATTTATATATGTGAGAAATAGTCATTGTATAATAGTATGTTAAACTGGATTAAGGTAAAAATTTTAAACGAACATTTTTTTTTTGTTAAACTAGCAATTCTTTGGATTCTCTCTAGATACTTAGTGAATACTTGTCTAGTGAGACATTACAATCATTTTTCAAACCTTTTAAATGCCAAATTGTTTTACAGCAAACTATGGGTGGGTGGCATGTCATTCTCTCTCTCTAAAAACTCATTACGAAAGGAACACGCATGTTGAAGGTTTGTATAATTAAACCGATACACTTGATTGAGACTTAATATTTATTCTACTTTTGACCGACTTCTTGAATTGAGCATCGCAGTGACTATGCCAGCAATACCACCATTGCCAGGTTTACTCCTTTAGGAGGTATGAATTCTATATCTATGAAATAATATTCTCATTGCACATAGATGTTACTCTTTCAACTAGCGCAACATTAATCATATATTACAATAATATTACCCTCCATCTTATCAAAAAGAATAACTTACATACATTAGTTACACTACTCACTAAGGATTAAGGTAGCACGTCCTTAATTGATTTGTGAAATAATTTACTACCAGTATCACAGTAAATATATAATAATGACACTCTCATGTTCAATGCATAGGTGTATGTTAGGATCAAACATTTACCATCGGACTAAAAGCTTAAGCTATTAGCTATGATGCAATTTTATTTTCATATTATTCATCAATGGGAACGCAAAGCCCCACAAATAAAGGTGAGTGATATGATGTAAGACTTGATATGACCACATGTCACAATTATAGTAGTTTAAGTGGTTTAACGGAGTTATTAATTGTCTCTTTGATATTATAGGAGATTAAAGGCAGTTGATGGAAGTTAATTGGTCTTTAGCCTAACCATATATAAAGATATCATCTTTTCATTAAAGAGTCACAAAAAATACAAAAAAAGGTTCTAGAGGCATAGGCTATAAGACATCTTTTAAACACTCATTCACAAATCATTCATGTTTAGCTTTCTATAAACTTGAACATAAGGCTGGAGGTAAGTAATTAAATTCCGCATTATATTACATACGTAATATTCCACATATGGGGATTCAATGCGTATGTAAGCACATCAATGGGTTAGGCGATTAAGCAGGCCCCCATAGTGCGAGTATAAGGGAAATTATTGGCGGCCCCCATAAAACGAACAATATGTTTGCGCAAATTTAGCACCTTCATGATATTGAGGCTCTCACTCTCAAATGAAACCAACAACACAACTGAAGACCTGTCTCCCTAAATGAAAAACTTTATATAAATAATTGTTTATTCAAAACCTTGGATATTTGATCAGTAAGTAATTAAAAAACTTTAATTAATCAGTATTGTAATAGAATACTAGCAATTTTATCATTTATTACAGAAAGAGTAGTGTGATGTGGTGGGGCAAAGGAGTTCTTCGTTGTTTGATATGAATTTTATTGATTCATTCATGATAGTGCTTGTGGTAGTTCTGGTGTTGGTGAGTATGATGGTTGTGATGGTGGGAGAGGATGCTAGACTCTGGGGTGGAAGGATTCATTAAAAACAACAAGGATAATTAGGTATTAATTTTAACTTTGACTCATGAACAATACCTAGTTTCTGTCTTAAGGATGTGTCATAATATACGTATCACTGTTATCACACACCATTGTGAAATTCTGTAAATTTCCAACAATAGTATTTCTACTATAATGAAAAATTGTTTAACTTTATCCTTTTTCAGTCAATTTTGGTAACTGGCAGTGAAACAAAGGAAAATTTAAATATTTTTCTTAACCTTTTGATTTAGCATATCATATTTTATCATAATAAAGATAACCGTTGCAGATTTAGACCCTCGATTAAATCATTAATAGGAGTTTGAGATACAATGTATTGTGCATGTGTAGAAATCAAGTTCTTTCTAGATTTCGATTATGGATTTGGTAATAATTCTAGAATGTTGACTATTCATTTTGTAATAACCATATTAAATCATGATATATTCGGAATAATTGAGATGAACAGCATTTTATTACTCAACACTTGTATAATTTACCATTAATTTTAAATATATAATCACGCAACATGATTTCCTTCCATAATGAAAATAGAATAGTCAAGTACAACATGGATCTCTTTCACATACCTTTTCGAATTCATATTTATATCGAAAGTTAACAATCGAATCTAAATTTTCCCATTAAAGCAATATTATTTTCTGGTTGGTTGCAAAACTATCAAACTCAACAATTGAAAAAGGTTTAATAAAAAAATCCCCTGCGGGATAATTAAGTAACAAAAATCTCCTTGTAATCAGAGAAATAAGAAATCTCCCTACCCTAAATTTTTTGGTGTTAAATAAAGGATAAAGGGTTAATTAAGTATATATTCACTAACCCATGACGTCATAAATTTTTAACGCTAACTAACAATAAGAAGATTTTTATTATTTGTAAAATCTCAAAAGGCCAGACTTGTAATTTGAATAGACTGCATGGGGGTCGAGATCAATGTCTTTATTATTTGCTTTCCAATTGGAAATATGCAATCTTCTAATCATTAATACTCAAGTACAATCCCTGTGATGATGTCTTACATTAATTTTTACGTTTTAAATTTGAAAACCTTTGTGAGTTGTGATTTCATAATTTCCTTCCATAATTGAAAATCCAATACTCAATAAATAAATCTCTTTCATGTACCTCTTCCAAACTCAAATCTTGATGCCATGGCAACCCTAATTTCTAAGAAACCATCCCCTTCAGAGATCTCCATCAACTCAGCTTCTTCTCATGAAAAAGATCACCTGAACCAAACCAACCCAAATCAGATTTGATCTTTTGTTTATCAAAAGGCTAATGCTAAAGATGATTCAATTAGTGGATCTGAAGTCGAACTAAAACTCTTTAGCGTTGGGTCTTCATTTCAAGCCAACGAGTTGTTATCAACCATACGTAACAAAAAGCAAACAAAACAAAGAGGCTTCTCGTGCAACTTTTGCAACAAAAACTTTCCACATCACAGGCCTTGGGGGGACATCAAAATGCACATAAACAAGAGCGGTGCAATAGCGAAACGACGTAAGGAGATGGACATGGGTGCTTTAGGGCATCATCATCATTTCTCTTATTATCCTTTTTAACTTTAAACCATCAAGTTCCTCTTTATGGATCCTATAATAGATCATCTCTGGGGGTGTGTGCAGTCTCCGAGGATTCGAAGGCCAGCGGCGGCGGTTTTTCCATGGGTCCCACTCCGGGACGATTTGGCAAGGACAAGTCTGATGAATTCAAGGCTAGATACGAAAAATCGCAGGCAGCAGGGTTTGATGCAGGCTCAAAAGGGTTCAAGCATTGCGGCGAATAAACCTCCCACTAGTGGTGACTCTCGAAGGGAGAGAGTCCATTACAAAGTGATCATAAGGACGATCATTCATCAAAACTGATTTATCTCTCAAGCTTTAGATAATTTTTTTTTTTTTGTTAAAAGTATATATTTGATTGTTATTCTTAGGACTTGCTTTCTTTGATTTACAACTTTGTGGGGGTTCAAGCATTATGGAAAGGAAAAAAAAAGCCTCTCTCATAAAAGGTAACTATGCAAGGGAAACTATTTGTTATTACTAAATAATGATAGTCAGGTTATCATTGATGAGGACTTGATTTGTCTCTTAAGCTTTAGATAATCGTTGTTATTTTAGATTATTACAAGTATTTTAATTTAATTTTAAATTTATCTTCTGTTTTAGTTTTATAATTAATTAACCATCATTTCCTGGCATTTGGTGCATGTGATTTTAATTGGTCCTAATGCAGAAAAAAAAGAACAAAATGTCACAACCGCACTAATTATACTAATTTTGATTAGACTTCAATATTTCGTTTCAATTAATTTTAGAACTAGTTATACCAATTTGACTAGACTCGAATATTCATTTTAATACTTCTTTCTTTATGAGGTTTGGGTATCGATCCTTCTTTAAACTAGAAGTATAATAAATATCAGCCATGCCAATAAACATCAGCAGCCAGGAGAATTACAACAGTAAAGAGCAAATTGGACTAAAGTTAAGCAGCAAAAGTAATAAACATTAAGAAATATTCTTTTAACATTTTTATTTAATATATTTTTCATAAACATTCTAGCAGCATATATGTAATTTGTCATCAATTAATCTTTCTATATCTAGGTATACAATAAGATCAACTTCAATTATATTAATATGAAAATCTGTTCAATACATATTTAATTCAAATTTCAGTAGTAATAATGAAATATCAAAAAAATTAAAAATTAAATAAAAGGTAACTAAAGAACTTAAATTTAATATAAAGGCAGTTTATAGATTGAAACTTAAATAATAAAATGAAATTAAAAATTCATTTTGACAAAGAAATAGAGGGAAGGATATTTCAAAAATATAAATTATGTATTTGGTAATGTTTTATCAAATTAAAAAAAATAATAAATTTGGTGTTATACAATAAAAAAAATTCAAAACGCTATCTCGCCAGTGCAGCAATGCAAAAAATACTTGTACATTATCTTTCATTTCATATATATTCTAAAAGATAACATCAAATAGTCATAAATAAAGGTAAAAATAATTACAGTGCTTTTAATTAAGAAGATACGAATAGTCCAATGATTTGTTTATCTGTCAAAAGGAACAATTGTTATAACCCCCCAGTTTTATCGATTTTATGATGCTACCATACATATGAAAATAGGAGGAGGATAGCCTATTGTTAATATTTTCTACACAATTTTTGTCAAGTATTAAATTAATTTTTTTACTTGGCTAAATATAAGGGTTACCCACGTGGTGCAAATATATAAAATTCCGTTTCACTCAAGGCCGCAACAACATTTTTTGTATGAGTAAAAATCAATTAGCCCCATATAGTTTGGGAAATGTTGGGTAACTATTACCATTTTAATCAATTCTCCCCAATCATTTAAGAAATTAATCAGTTACCCCCTAAATCCTAAGACCATCTCCAACCCATTGCACCAAATTGGTGCAACTTTCACACCAAATGGTGTGATTTTTGGTGTAAAACATATTACATCTCCAATCCATTGCATCAAATATTACACTAAAAGGAATTCTTTAGAATATTCTCTTCTTTTTCTTTATTGTAATAACCAACAATTAATTTATTTCACTCATTATATATATATATATATATATATATATATATATATATATATATATATATTAGAGGTGGGCAGGGATCGATCCCAGCAGGCCAGGCCTAGGCCCGTTTGGGACTAGTACCAAATGGGACCAGTCACTCATGGGCCTAGGACCGGTCCCAGGCCCATGAGAAAATAGAACCCGGACTAGGCCTTAGCCTGGTAGGGACTGGTTATGGGCCTAAGACGGTCTATGGGCCTAGGACCGGTCCTATGGGCCTAGGACCGGTCTAGGGACAATCATACGGCTTGGATAATAAATTTCCCCCCTCAATTTTTTTTTTTTATATTTGGGGGCAAAATGAATTTTTATGGCGGGTTTTTAGTATTTTTAGTGGTTAAAATTTTAAATTTTTTAGACCTAGAAGATTTTTTTTTTTTATAAATTTTGTAAAATGTCATTTTAGCCCTCTTAATTATATTTATTTCAAATTAACTGGGGGTTTTTATGTAATTTGGCAGGGGACTATATTGAAAAAATACAAATTTTTTGGGCCTCCTGGTCTGGTCCTCTTGAGGACCGGTCCTAGGACCGGTTTTCGAGCTGAGCTTTTGGACCCGGTCCACATGCCAGCTCTAATATATATATATGGGAATGATATTTGAGTTGCCCCAATTGAAAATAGCAGCGAGCTGTCGATTCTTCTTGAATAGTTTCAATACTGTTTGAAACTTCTTTATCATTTTCCTTTTTAATTTTGGTTCTTCACCCCAATGGGTCGTTCAGCTAAAGTACCCACAATATTTTCATCATTATGTTAGAGAAATGACGACAGTCACAAGACACCGATTGGGGAGACTTTGAAATGGAGTTCTGATTATACAAACCTATCGGTTTGCCTTTGAAATACTTCTGCGATGTTAACATTATCTATAAATTTCAATATCCTTAAGTATAGGCACATATGATCAAATCTGAAACATTTCTTGAACTTTTATCTTGTGCTAGTAACATTTTGGCTTGAATTATCTACAAAACAATATACATATAAATTCAAATCAATTAGATAAAAAAAATAATTTAAGTAACAAATCACTCCACATATCTTGCTCGCACCCCTTGGATCAATTTCAATTTGATGTATGATCCCTCAATTCAATAACTTTAAAGATCAGTTGCATTCGACAATGCAAAGATCTTTTGTTTCGAACTTGAGTGAGAAACACGGGTTTGAACTGTTGTAGTCAAGTCAACTCGAGACCAGAATTGATCGCTAGATTGGTTTTATACCTAAAATCGGGTTTTGAGAAACATTAAGATAAATATGACATAGATGCAGTGTCATCTTCATTTGGTACGAAGAACTTCGTTGTGTAGTCATTTTGTAACACAAATGAAGAAATGTGTTTTTTTTTTTTTTTTTTTTTGCTAAGAGGAAATATAAGAGATGTGTTCAAAACTAATGTGTTGTATGCTCTTTTATAACATAAGTTTGAATGAAAGCTTGAACGAACAACACATCTTTTTGAGCTTGAATGAACAATACCCTTTTGAAATAAGCTATAAATCTAAAAAACTTAACTGGACAATACATTTTTTTTAATAAGACAAATCTCAAAAGCTTGAATGGACATCATACATCTTTGAATAAACCACAAATCTCAAAAGCTGAATAGACAATACATCTTTTGAATAAGCCACAAATCTCAAAAGCTTGAATGGACAATACATCTTTTTGAACAAGCCACAAATCTCAAAAACTTGAATGGACAATACATCTTTTTTAACAAGCCACCAATCTCAAAAGCTTAAATGGACAATACATCTTTTTGAATAAGCCACAAATCTCAAAAGCTTGAATGGACAATACATCTTTTTGAATAATACACAAATCTCAAAAGCTTGAATGGACAATACATCTTTTTGAATAAGCCACAAATCTCAAAAGCTTGAATAGACAATACATCATTTTGAATTATTATTTTTTAATCTAGAATAATATTTTCTTCAACTATAAAAGCTCACGCCAAATCATTCAACTAATATATCTACAAAGATGAATTTCAATTTTGGAAGTCCATCTCATTTATCATCTTCTAATTCGTCATCATTTTCCAACAATAAAATTGATGACGAGGAATTGATGAATGATCTTGAAGCAATTGATGCAGAGCAAGAAGCAATCCTTCGCATGAGAGCTAACAACAACCTCCTCTTTCTTCACTATCTCAAGCAACAGAACAATCAGGTGATCCATAGAGGATCAATTCCTGGTCATAGAGTCATCAATCGTAACCAGGAAACTATTGATTGCAATCTGTTCAACGATTATTTTGCTAAGAATCCACGGTTTAATGATTCCATGTTTCGCCGATGATTTTGAATGTCTCGAAATTTATTCATTCGTATTGTTGATCACGTGAAAGGTCATGATAACTACTTTGTACAACGAAAGATGGACTCGGTAGGCTCGGATTGTCTGCTTTTCAAAAAATAACAGCTATATTTCGGATGTTGGCGTACGGTCTACCAGCGGATGCTACTGATGAGTATATTAAAATAGGCGAGTCTACAACCATTGAAAGTTTGAAGAGATTTTGTCGTGCTGTTGTTGAGGTATTTGCAGAACGATATATAAGATCACCTAATGTGTAATAGCCGCTTTCTACTCATATACTCATAAGATACACAATGAAAACACATGGAAAATAACATATACTCATACATACATAAATCTCTACTCAAAAGAGTTCTTAAATCTCCACTTGGGTTGGATTTACTTACCTGGTGAAAAAGTGACTTCTCTAGTACTTTTCCTTTCCCTTGTTGTCTTGTCTTCTCTCTACAATAACTCAAAACAACAACAAGAACAATAACAACCATATAAGACTTCAATATAACTATAAGCAAACTCACATCCAAAGCAAGAATCCTTACCTTAGGATGCTTTAGATGAACTCTCTACTCAAAATTACTCAAAAGCTCTCTTAAACCCCTTAGAAATCTTGGGAAAATTGAAAGGAAACTTGAGAGAATTTAGAGAATGGTTATGGCGGTGGAAATGAATGAAATGGAGCTTAACATAATTTTTCACATGTTTAAATTTGAAAACCTCTGTGAGTTGTGATTCATAATTTCTCCCATAATTGAAAATCCATACTCAATAAATAAATCTCTTCAGTACCTCTTCCAAACTCAAATCTTGATGCCATGGCAACCCTAATTTCTAAGAAACCACCCTTCAGAGATCTCCTCAACTCAGCTTCTTCTCATGAAAAAGAACACCTGAACCAAACCAACCCAAATCAGTTTTGATCTTTTGTTTAATCAAAAGGCTAATGCTAAAGATGATTCAATTAGTGGATCTGAAGTCGAACTAAAACTCTTTAGCGTTGGTTCTTCATTTCAAGCCAACGAGTTGTTATCAACCATACGTAACAAAAAGACACCAAAACAAAGAGGCTTCCGTGCAACTTTTGCAACAAAAACTTTTCCACATCACAGGCCTTGGGGGGACATCAAAATGCACATAAACAAGAGCGTGCAATAGCGAAACGACGTAAGGAGATGGAATGGGTGCTTTAGGGCATCATCACATTCTCTTATTATCCTTTTTCAACTTTAAACCATCAAGTTCCTCTTTATGGATCTATAATAGATCATCTCTGGGGTTAGTGTGCAGTCTCCGAGGATTCGAAGGCCAGCGGCGGCGGTTTTCCATGGGTCCCACTCCGGGATCGATTTGGCAATGGACAAGTCTTGATGAATCAAGGCTAGATTACGAAAATCGCAGGCAGCAGGGTTTGATGCAGGCTCAAAAGGGTTCAAGCATTGCGGCGAATAAACCTCCACTAGTGGTGACTCTCTGAAGGGAGAGAGCCATACAAAGTGATCATAAGGACGATCATTCATCAAAACTTGATTTATCTCTCAAGCTTTAGATAATTTTTTTTTTTGTTAAAAGTATATATTTGATTGTTATTCTTAGGACTTGCTTCTTTGATTTACAACTTTGGTGGTTCAAGCATTATGGAAAGGAAAAAAAAGCCTCTCTCATAAAAGGTAACTAGCAAGGGAAAATTTCCGTTATTACTAAATAATGATAGTCAGGATTCATCATTGATGAGGACTGTTTGTCTCTTAAGCTTTAGATAATCGGTTATATTTTAGATTATTACAAGTATTTTAATTTAATTTTAACTTTATCTTCTGTTTATGTTTATAATTAATTTAACCATCATTTCTGGCATTTTGTGCATGTGATTTTAATTGGTCCTTAATGCAGAAAAAAAAGAACAAATGTCACAACCGCACTAATTATACTAATTTTGATTAGACTTCAATATTTCGTTTCAATTAATTTTAGAACTAGTTATACCAATTTTGACTAGACTCGAATATTTCATTAATACTTCTTCTTTATGAGGTTTGGGTATCGATCCTTCTTTAAAACTAGAAGTATACTATAAATAACAGCCATGCCAATAAACATCCAGCAGCCAGGAAATTACAACAAAGTAAAGAGCAAATTCTGGACTAAAAGTTAAGCAGCAAAAGTAATAAACATTAAGAAATTTCTTTTATAACATTTTTATTATTATTTTCATAACATTCTAGCAGCATTAATGCTAATTTGTCATCAATTAATCTTTCTATCTAGGTATACAATTAAGATCAACTTCAATTATATTTAATATGAAAATCTGTTCAATACATATTATATTCAATTTCAGTAGTATAATAATGAAATATCAAAAAAATTAAAAATTAAATAAAAGCGTAACTAAAGAACTTAAAATTTAATATAAAGGCAGTTTATAGATTGAAACTTAAAATATAAAATGAAATTTAAAATCATTTTGACCAGAATAGAGGGAAGGATATTTCAAAATATAAAATTATGTATTGGTAATTGTTTATCAAATTAAAAAAAAATAATAATTTGGGTGTTATACAATAAAAAAATTTCAAAACGCTATCTCCGCCAGTGCATGCAATGCAAAAATACTTGTACATTATCTTTCATTTCAAATATTCTAAAAGATAACATCAAATAGTCATAAATAAAAGGTAAAAATAATTACAGTGCTTTAATTAAGAAGATACGTAATAGTCCAATGATTTGTTTATCTGTCAAAAGGAACAATTGTATAAACCCCCCAGTTTTATCGATTTATGATGCTACCATACAATTGAAAAATAGGAGGATATGCCCTATTTGTTAATATTTTCTAACAAATTTTTGTCAAGTATTAAAATTAATTTTTACCCTTTGGCTAAAATATAATGGTTACCCACGTGGTGCAAAATATATAAAATCCGCTTTCCACACTCAAGGCCGCACAACATTTTGTATGAGTAAAAATCAATTAGCCCCATATAGTTTTGGAAATGTTTGGAACTATTACCATTTTAATCAATTCTCCCCAATCATTTAAGAAATTAATCAGTTCCCCTAAAATCCTAAGACCATCTCCAACCCATTGCACAAATTGGTGCAACTTTCACACCAAATTGGTGTGATTTTGGTGTAAAACACTATTACATCCCAATCATATGCATCAAATATTACACTAAAAGGAATATTCTTTAGAATATTCTCTTTCTTTTCTTTTATTGTAATAACCAACAATATTTATTTCACTCATAATATATATATATATATATATATATATATATATATAATAATATATATTAGAGGTGGGCAGGATCGATCCCAAGCAGGCCCAGGCCTAGGCCCGTTTGGGAATAGTACCAAATGGGACCAGTCACTCATGGGCCTAGGACCGGTCCAGGCCCATGAGAAAAATTAGAAACGGATAGGCCTTAGGCCTGGTAGGGACTGGTCCTATGGGCCTAAGACGGTCCTATGGGCCTAGGACCGGTCCTATGGCCTAGGACGGTCCTAGGACAATCTCATACAGGCCTGGATAATTAAATTTCCCCCCCCAATTTTTTTTTTTTTATATTTTGGGGGCAAAATGAATTTTTATGGCGGGTTTTTAGTATTTTTTAGTGGTTAAAATTATAAATTTTTTAGACCTAGAAGATTTTTTTTTTTATAAATTTTGTAAAATGTCATTTTAGCCCTCTTAATTTATTTATTTCAAATTAACTGGGGGTTTTATGTAATTTGGCAGGGGACTATATTGAAAAAATACAAATTTTTTTGGCCCTAGGTCTGGTCCTCTTGAGGACCGGTCCTAGGACGGGTTTTTGAGCTGAGCTTTTGGACCCGGTCCCCATGCCCAGCTCTAATATATATATTGGGAATGATATTTGAGTTGCCCCAATTGAAAATAGCAGCGAGCTGTCGATTTTCTTCTTGAATAGTTTTCAATACGTGAAACTTCTTTATCATTTTCCTTTTAATTTTGGTTCTTCACCCCAATGGGTCGTTCAGCTAAAGTACCCACAATATTTCATCATTTTGTTTAGAGAATATGACGACATGTCACAAGCACCGATTGGGGAGACTTTGAAATGGGAGTCTCTGATTTATACAAACCTATCGGTTTGCCTTTGAAATACTTCTGCGATGTTAACATATCTATAAATTTTTCAATATCCTTAAGTAGGCCACATATGATCAAATCTGAAACATTTCTGTAACTTTATCTGTGCTAGTAACATTTTGGCTTGAATTATCTACAAAACATATACATATAACATTCAAATCAATTAGATAAAAAAAATTAATTAAATGTACAAATACTCACAATATCTTGTCAGAAGCACCACTTGGATTCATATTTCAATTTGATGTATGCATCCCCTCAATTTCCAATAACTTTAAAGATCAGTTGCATTCGACAATGCAAAGATCTTTTGTTTCGAACTTGAGTGAGAAACACGGGTTTGAACTGTTGTAGTCAAGCTCAACTCGAGACCAGAATTGATCGCTAGATTGGTTTATACCTAAAATCGGGTTTTGAGAAACATTAAGATAATATGACATAGATGCATGTCATCTTCATTGTGTACGAAGAACTTCGTTGTGTAGTCATTTTGTAACACAAATGAAGAAATGTGTTTTTTTTTTTTTTTTTTTTTGCTAAGAGGAAAAATAAGAGATGTGTTCAAAACTAATGTGTTGTTGCTCTTTTATAACATAAGTTTGAATTGAAAGCCTTGAACGAACAAACATCTTTTTGAGCTTGAATGAGACTGAACAAACATCTTTGATATAGCTTATAAATCTAAAAAACTTAACTGGACAATACATTTTTTTAATAAGCCACAAATCTCAAAAGCTTTGAATGGACATGCAATACACTTTTGACCGATAGATAAACTAAAACTCATTACGAAAGGAACACGCATGTTGAAGGTTTGTATAATTAAACCGATTACACTTGATTGAGACTTAATATTTATTCCTACTTTGTGACCGACTTCTTGAATTGAGCATCGCAGTGACTATGCCAGCAATACCACCATTGCCAGGTTTACTCCTTTAGGAGGTATGAATTCTATATCTATGAAATAATATTCTCATTGCACATAGATGTTACTCTTTCAACTAGCTGCAACATTAATCATTATATTACAATTAATATTACCCTCCATTCTTATCAAAAAGAATAACTTACATACATTAGTTACACTACTCACTAAGGATTAAGGTAGCACGTCCTTAATTGATTTGTGAAACTTATATTTACTACCAGTATCTACAGTAAATATATAATAATTGACACTACTCATGTTCAATGCATAGGTGTATGTTAGGATCAAACATTTACCATCGGACTAAAAGCTTAAGCTATTAGCTATGATGCAATTTTATTTCCATATATTTCATCAATGGGAACGCAAAGCCCCACAAATAAAGGTGAGTGAATATGATGTAAGACTTGATATGACCACATGTCACAATTATGTAGTTTAATGTGGTTTAACGGAGTTATTAATTGTCTCTTTTGATATTTGATAGGAGATTAAAGGCAGTTGATGGAAGTTAATTGGTCTTTAGCCTAACCATATATAAAGATATCATCTTTTCCATTAAAGAGATATCACAAAAAAATACAAAAAAAGGTTCTAGAGGCATAGGCTATAAGACATCTTTTAAACACTCATTCACAAATCATTCATGTTTTAGCTTTCTATAACACTTGAACAATAAGGCTGGAGGTAAGTAATTAAATTCCGCATTATATTACATACGTAATATTCCACATATGAGGGATTTCATAATGCGTATGTAAGCACATCAATGGGTTAGGCGATTAAGCAGGCCCCCATAGTGCGAGTCATAAGGGAAATTATTGGCCGGCCCCCATAAAACGAACAATATGTTTGCGCAAATTTAGCACCTTCATGATATTGAGGCTCTCACTCTCAACTGAAACCAACAACACAACTGAAGACCTGTCTCCCATAAATGAAAAACTTTATATAAATAATTGTTTATTCAAAACCTTGGATATTTGATTCAGTAAAGTAATTAAAAAACTTTAATTAATACAGTATTGTAATATGAATACTAGCAATTTTATTCATTTATTACAGAAATGAGTAGTGTGATGTGGTGGGCAAAGGAGTGTCTTCGTTGTTTGATATGAATTTTATTGATTCATTCATGATAGTGCTTGTGGTAGTTCTGGTGTTGGTGAGTATGATGGTTGTGATGGTGGGAGAGGATGCTAGACTCTGGGGTGGAAGGATTCATTAAAAACAACAAGGATAATTAAGGTATTAATTATTAACTTTGACTCATGAACAATACCTAGTTTCTGTCTTTAAGGATGTGTCAATAATATACGTATCACTGTTATCACACACCATTGTGAAATTCTGTAAATTTCCAACAATAGTATTTCTACTTATAATGAAAATTTGTTTAACTTTATCCTTTTTCAGTCAAATTTTGGTAACTGGCAGTGAAACAAAGGAAAATTTAAATATTTTTCTTAACCTTTTGATTTAGCATATCATATTTATTATCATTAATAAAGATAACCGTTGCAGATTTAAGACCCTCGATTAACTCATTAAATAGGAGTTTGAGATACAATGTATTGTGCATGTGTAGAAATCAAGTCTCTTTCTAGATTTCGATTATGGATTTGGTAATAATTCTAGAATGTTGACTATTCATTTGGTAATAATTCTAGAATGTTGACTATTCATTTGGTAATAACCATATTAAATCATGATATATTCGGAATAATTGAGATGAACAGCATTTTATTACTCAACACTTGTATAATTTACCATTAATTTTAAATTATATAATCACGCAACATGATTTCCTTCCATAATTGAAAATAGAATAGTCAATGTACAACATGGATCTCTTTCACATACCTTTTCGAATTCATATTTATATCGAAAGTTAACAATCGAATCTAAATTTTCCCATTAAAGGCAATATTATTTTTCTGGTTGGTTGCATAAACTATCAAACTCAACAATTTGAAAAAGGTTTAATAAAAAAATCCCCCTGCGGTATAATTAAGTAACAAAAATCTCCTTGTAATCAGAGAAATAATAGAAATCTCCCTACCCTTAAATTTTTTGGTGTTAAAATAAAGGATAAAGGGTTAATTAAGTATATATTCACTAACCCATGACGTCATAAATTTTTAACGCTAACTAACAATAAGAAGATTTTTATTATTTGTAAAATCTCAAAATGGCCAGACTTGTAATTTGAATAGACCTGATGGGGGTCGAGATCAATGTCTTTATTATTTTGCTTTCCAATTGAGATAATATGCAATCTTCTAATCATTAATACTCAAGTACAATCCCTGTGATGATGTCTTAACATTAATTTTTCACATGTTTAAATTTGAAAACCTCTTGTGAGTTGTGATTTCATAATTTCCTTCCATAATTGAAAATCCAATACTCAATAAATAAATCTCTTTCATGTACCTCTTCCAAACTCAAATCTTGATGCCATGGCAACCCTAATTTCTAAGAAACCATCCCCTT
This sequence comes from Pistacia vera, assembly GCF_008641045.1. NCBI lineage: Eukaryota > Viridiplantae > Streptophyta > Magnoliopsida > Sapindales > Anacardiaceae > Pistacia > Pistacia vera. The sequence continues at coordinate 1,318,403 of NW_022196298.1, forward strand.
CAGAGATCTCCATCAACTCAGCTTCTTCTCATGAAAAAGAATCACCTGAACCAAACCAACCCAAATCAGATTTTGATCTTTTGTTTAATCAAAAGGCTAATGCTAACGATGATTCAATTAGTGGATGTGAAGTCGAACTAAAACTCTTTAGCGTTGGTTCTTCATTTCAAGCCAACGAGTTGTTATCAACCATACGTAACAAAAAGCAACCAAAACAAAGAGGCTTCTCGTGCAACTTTTGCAACAAAAACTTTTCCACATCACAGGCCTTGGGGGGACATCAAAATGCACACAAACAAGAGCGTGCAATAGCGAAACGACGTAAGGAGATGGGCATGGGTGCTTTAGGGCATCATCATCATTTCTCTTATTATCCTTTTTCAACTTTAAACCATCAAGTTCCTCTCTATGGATCCTATAATAGATCATCTCTTGGGGTTAGTGTGCAGTCTCCGATGATTCGAAGGCCAGCGGCGGCGGTATTTCCATGGGTCCCACTCCGGGATCGATTTGGCAATCGACAAGTCTTGATGAATTCAGGGCTAGATTATGAAAATCGCAGGCAGCAGGGTTTGATGCAGGCTCAAAAGGGTTCAAGCATTGCGGCGGATAAACCTCCCACTAGTGGTGACTCTCTGAAGGGAGAGAGTCCATTACAAAGTGATCATAAGGACGATCATTCATCAAAACTTGATTTATCTCTCAAGCTTTAGATAATTTTTTTTTTTTTTGTTAAAAGTATATATTTTGATTGTTATTCTTAGGACTTGCTTTCTTTGATTTACAACTTTGGTGGGTTCAAGCATTATGCAAAGAAAAAAAGCCTCTCTCATAAATGGTGACTATGCAAGGGAAACTATTTCCATTATTACTAAATAATGATAGTCAGGATTCATCATTGATCATCATGATGAGGACTTGATTTGTCTCTTAAGCTTTAGATAATCGTTGTTATATTTAGATTATTACAAGTATTTTAATTTTAATTTTAACTTTATCTTCTGTTTATGTTTTATAATTAATTTAACCATCATTTCCTGGCATTTGGTGCATGTGATTTTAATTGGTCCTTAATGCAGAAAAAAAAAAAAAACAAAATGTCACAACCGCACTAATTATACTAATTTGATTAGACTTCAATATTTCGTTTCAATTAATTTTAGAACTAGTTATACCATTTGACTAGACTCGAATTTCATTTTAATAACTTCTTTCTATGAGGTTTGGGTATCGATCCTTCTTTAAAACTAGAAGTATACTATAAATATCAGCCATGCCAAAAAACATCCAGCAGCCAGGAAATTACAACAAAGTAAAGAGCAAATTCTGGACTAAAAGTTAAGCAGCAAAAGTAATAAACATTAAGATCTTTTATAACATTTTATTTAATATATTTCATAATTCTAGCAGCATTATATGCTAATTTGTCATCAATTAAATCTTTCTATATTGGTATACAATTAAGATCAACTTCATTATTTAATATGAAAATTGTTCAATACATATTTATTTCAAATTTCAGTAGTATAATAATGAAATATCAAAAAATTAAAAATTAAATAAAAGCGTAACTAAAGAACTTAAAATTTAATAAAGGCAGTTTATAGATTGAAACTTAAATAATAAAATGAAATTTAAAAATTCATTTTGACAAAGAAATAGAGGGAAGGATATTTCAAAATATATAAATTATGATTGGTAATGTTTTATCAAATTAAAAAAAATAATAATAATTTGGGTGTTATACAATAAAAAAATTTCAAAACGCTATCTCCGCCAGTGCATGCAATGCAAAAAATACTTGTACATTATCTTTCATTTCATAATATTCTAAAAGATAACATCAAATAGTATAATAAAAGGTAAAAATAATTACAGTGCTTTTAATTAAGAAGATACGTAATAGTCCATGATTTGTTATCTGTCAAAAGGAAAATTGTATAAACCCCCAGTTATCGATTTATGATGCTACCATACATATGAAAAATAGGAGGATATGCCCTATTCTGTTAATATTTCTAACAAATTTTTGTCAAGTATTAAAATTAATTTTTTACCCTTTGGCTAAAATATAATGGTTACCCAGTGGTGCAAATATATAAAATTCCGTTTCCACACTCAAGGCCGCAACAACATTTTTGTATGAGTAAAAAACAATTAGCCCCATATAGTTTTGGGAAATGTTTGGGTAACTATTACCATTTAATCAATTCTCCCCAATCATTTAAGAAAATAATCAGGTACCCCTAAAATCCTAAGACCATCTCCAACCCATTGCACCAAATTGGTGCAACTTTCACACCAAATTGGTGTGATTTTTGGTGTAAAACACTATTACATCTCCAATCCATTGCATCAAATATTACACTAAAAGGAATATTCTTAGAATATCTCTTTCTTTTCTTTTATTTGAATAACCAACAATTAATTTTTTCACTCATTATATATATATATATATATAAATAATATATATATTAAATATATATTAGAGGTGGGCAGGGATCGATCCCAAGCAGGCCCAGGCCTAGGCCCGTTTGGGACTAGTACCAAATGGGACCAGTCACTCATGGGCCTAGGACCGGTCCCAGGCCCATGAGAAAAATTGAACCGGACTAGGCCTTAGGCTGGTAGGGACTGGTCCTAGGGCTAAGACCGTCCTATGGGCCTAGGACCGGTCCTATGGGCCTAGGACCGGTCCTAGGACCAATCTCATACGGCTTGGATAATAAATTTCCCCCCTCAATTTTTTTTTTTTTTTATTTTGGGGGCAAAATGATTTTTATGGCGGGTTTTTAGTATTTTTAGTGGTAAAATTTATAAATTTTTTAGACCTAGAAGATTTTTTTTTTTTTATAAATTTTGTAAAATGTCATTTTAGCCCTCTTAATTTATATTATTTCAAATTAACTGGGGGTTTATGTAATTTGGCAGGGGACTATATTGAAAAAATACAAATTTTTTTTGGCTCCTAGGTCTGGTCTCTTGAGGACGGTCCTAGGACGGGTTTTCGAGCTGAGCTTTTGGACCCGGTCCACACTGCCAGCTCTAATATATATATATTGGGAATGATATTGAGTTGCCCCAATTGAAAATAGCAGCGAGCTGTCGATTTCTTCTTGAATAGTTTCAATACTGTTTGAAACTTCTTTATCATTTTTCCTTTAATTTGGTTTCTTCACCCCAATGGGTCGTTCAGCTAAAGTACCCACAATATTTCTCATATGTTTAGAGAATATGACGACATGTCACAAGACACGATTGGGGAGACTTTGAAATGGGAGTCTCTGATTATACAAAACTATCGGTTTGCCTTTGAAATACTTCTGCGATGTTAACATATCTATAAATTTTTCAATATCCTTAAGTATAGGCCACATATGATCAAATCTGAAACATTTCTGTAACTTTTATCTTGTGCTAGTAACATTTTGGCTTGAATTATCTACAAAACAAACATATAACATTCACAACAATTAGATAAAAAAAATTAATTAAATGTAACAAATACTACAATATCTTGCTCAGAAGCACCACTTGGATTCATATTTTCAATTTGATGTATGCATCCCCTCAATTTCCCAATAACTTTAAAGATCAGTTGCATTCGACAATGCAAAGATCTTTTGTTCGAACTTGAGTGAGAAACACGGGTTTGAACTGTTGTAGTCAAGCTCAATCGAGACCAGAATTGATCGCTAGATTGGTTTATACCTAAAATCGGGTTTTGAGAAACATTAAGATAAATAGACATAGAGCATGTCATTTCATTTGTGTACGAAGAACTTCGTGTTGTAGTCATTTGTACACAAATGAAGAAATGTGTTTTTTTTTTTTTTTTTTTTTTGTTCTAAGAGGAAATATAAGAGATGTGTTCAAAACTATGTGTTGTATGCTCTTTTATAACATAAGTTTGAATTGAAAGCTTGAACGAACAAACATCTTTTGAGCTTGAATGAACAATACATCTTTGAAATAAGCTATAAATCTAAAAAACTTAATGGACAATACATTTTTTTTAATAAGCCCAAATCTCAAAAGCTTGAATGGACATGCATACATCTTTTGAATCCACAAAATCTCAAAAGCTGAATAGACAATACATCTTTTTGAATAAGCCACAAATCTCAAAAGCTTGAATGGACAATACATCTTTTTGAATAAACCACAAATCTCAAAAGCTTGAATAGACAATACATCTTTTTGAATAAACCACAAATCTCAAAAGCTTGAATGGACAATAATCTTTGAACAAGCACAAATCTCAAAAACTTGAATGGACAATACATCTTTTTTAACAAGCCACCAATCTCAAAAGCTTAAATGGACAATACATCTTTTTGAATAAGCACAAATCTCAAAAGCTTGAATAGACAATACATCATTTTGAATTATTATTTTTAATCTAGAATAATATTTTCTTCAACTATAAAAGCTCACGCCAAACATTCAACTAATATATCTACAAAGATGAATTTCAATTTGGAAGTCCATCTCATTTATCATCTTCTAATTCGTCATCATTTTCCACAATAAAATTGATGACGGGAATTGATGATGATCTTGAAGCAATTGATGCAGAGCAAGAAGCAACCTTCGCATGAGAGCTAACAACAACCTCCTCTTTCTTACTATCTCAAGCAACAGAACAATCAGGTGATCCATAGAGGATCAATTCCTGGTCATAGAGTCATCAAAGTAACCAGGAAACTATTGATTGATCAATTGTTCAACGATTTTTTGCTAAGAATCCACGGTTTAATGATTCCATGTTTCGCCGGATGATTTGAATGTCTCGAAATTTATTCATTCGTATTGTTGATCACGTGAAAGGTCATGATAACTACTTTGTACAAAAGAAAGATGAATCGGTAGGCTCGGATTGTTGCTTTTCAAAAAATAACAGCTATATTTGGATGTTGGCGTACGGTCTACCAGCGGATGCTTGATGAGTATATTAAAATAGGCGAGTTACAACCATTGAAAGTTTGAAGAGATTTTGTCGTGCTGTTGTGAGGGTATTTGCAGAACGAGTATATAGAGTCACCTAAAGTGTAATAGCGCTTTCTACTCATATACTCATAAGAACACAATGAAAACACATGGAAAATAACATATACTCATACATAACATAAATCTCTACTCAAAAGAGTTCTTAAATCTCCACTTGGGTTGGATTTACTTACCTGGGGAAAAAGTGACTTCTCTAGTACTTTTCTTTCCTTGTTGTCTTGTCTTCTCTCTACAATAACTCAAACAACAACAAGAACAATAACAACCATATACGCAATATAACTATAAGCAAACTCCATCCAAAGCAAAGATCCTTACTTAGGATGCTTTAGATGAACTCTCTACTCAAAATACTCAAAAGCTCTCTTAAACCTTAGAAATCTTGGGAAAATTGAAAGGAAACTTGAGAGAATTTAGAGAATGGTTATGGCGGTGGAAATGAATGAAATGGGGGTTTATTACACTTAACCCTTTTTAGCTCATAAGATAACCATCACTTCCCAACTTTGCCCTTGCTCTTCCTGGAAATTCCATCTTATCCTTTGATTCATTTCACTTACACCCCCACACTAACCTATTCTCCATGAAATTTTACATTTACTCTCCACTTTCTTGCTAATTAGGGGTAGAATGGTCATTGTGCCAAAGGAGAATTTTAGAAATTCAATACACATTTTGTCAAGCCCTTCGCCGCGGCGAAGAATCTTTCTTCTCCCGGTGAAAAATTATAGAACCTACACCGTAGGTTGCAGGGCTTCATCGCCGCGGCGAAGCTTCTTCTTCGCCTCGGCGAAGTCGTAACACAAAAACTTCGCCAAGTTTTACAAATTTCAGGGCAACCACTCAACCAACTCACAATATCCATTCAACCAAGGGCCAACTAAAATATTATTACCACTAAACAAACTCAATTAAAGCTGAATCAATGAACATTTAAGCAATACAATAAATCTTAACTACGTACCTCAAGCGGGGCATTAAATAAGCTAATGATGTTGTAAGGCTACTTCATATTGGTGAACAACGTGGTTTTCCAAGAATGTTGGGTAGTTTAGATTGGTGCATTGGAAGTGGAAAAATTGCCCAACAGCTTGGGCAAGACAATATGCTGGCCGTAGTGGATCTCTAACTATTATTCTCGAGGTTGTAGCTGATTATGATCTTTGGATATGACATGCGTTTTTTGGTTTGCCAGGTTCCAACAATGACATTAATGTGGTGGAGGCATCTCATTTGTTTGCCAACCTAACTCAAAGTATTGCTCTCCCGCTCATTAGCATTCAAGGAAAAGATTAGAATATGAGTTATTTTAGCTGATGTTATATACTCAAAGTGGTCTACTCTTGTACAAACTATTCACGATCACGTGGTCCCAAAAAAAAAAAAATTATTTGCAATGAAACAAGAGGATGTAGAAAAGATGTGGAACGTGTGTTTGGAGTTCTCCCATCGCGATTTGCAATTATGGCAGGACTGACACCTTTGTTGGATAAAAATGTATTACATAATATAATGAATACGTGTATTATTATGCACTACATGATAATCGAGGAGTGATCGATGTTGATGCATCGATTGAGAACAGATGGAAGCGCCAACTCCCGAAGTTGAAATTGTCGTAGATGAAAATGTCCGATTTCAAAATTTTCTTACTTGACATAGACAAATCAAAACACAGAGGCTCACCATGCTCTTCGAAATGCATTAATTGATAATTTGTGGGAAGATATACTAATTCAAAAAATTAATTACTATCAATATGAAATTTACTTTTGTGTTTTTTTTTTTGTATCATTTTATATTAGATAAGTTTTTCTATATAAATGTAATGTTTATCTGATTAAATAAATGTTAATTTTATTAATATTATAATTTTCAAAGTAATTATTATTTAATAAATATCATCTCAAATTTAATAATATATACAAAAATGATGATTGAAATAGATTAATTGTTGGTTATTACAACAAAAGAAAAAGAAAGAGAATATTCTAAAGAATATTCTTTTTAGTATAATATTGGTACATAAAATAGAGATGTAATAGTATTTTTACAAAAATCAAAATTTGGTATAAAACTTACACCAATTTGATGTAATAGGTGGATCTATTTAGGGATGGACATTTCCGCCTTGATCCAAATAGTGCAAGGATTCCCCAAAACTGTCAGGACCAAGACGAGCCATGTCCAATGACATTCCCTAGCCTCGAGGATGGCTTGGGGACAGAGGTGGTCATATCCACCTCGTCCGGGCGCCGATTATATCATCCCTTATCACGCCCATCCTAGATAAGAAAGAATGAGATAAGAAATCTTTTGGGAAATTGTTTGTTTCGCCGCTTCCATTGCACATCATATATATCTACTATCCATCTATCATGCAATTAATCTAAAAAAACAAATTATACGAAATTCTCAACTTATTATCAATTAACAAAAATCACCTGAAGCAATAGTTATTGAAAAAATCTCTTATAAATGGGGGACTGATTTTAAGGGTGATATCGCATCTTATTAGTGATTTGGTGAAGACCATCTCATATTTATATATTGATGAATCGGTGGTAACGTTTATTAAAACAATAATTTGGTGAGATTCTCTACTATAAATAATATTTCTGTCATATATATTAATAATTTGGGGAGATTCTCCTACATGAATTTGGGTCATTTTTTTATTTTTAAAATTTGGTGAGATTTTCGCATATAAATATTATTTGAAATTTTTATCCTAATCAATGTCAATACAAATAGTTGGTCAAGGACTGTATATTCATTTACCACATTAAAATATTTGATAAACTTTATATATCTTAATTTTCACACGATTAAATCGACCTAAGAAATTAAATTTCCAGTAAAAAAGAAAAATAAATCGATTGAAAGTTACACACTTGATAAAAGTTGGATGATCAAACGAAAATTTCAATCCAAACTGTAAAAATAAGAACAAAAAATGAAGATTGCAGGAAGAATTGATGAACTAACGAACGGCCTATCTTTGAAAGTCAAGTTGCTAGATTGTTGTTGCTGCTTCGACTAATTCAAAAGGGCTAATTTAACTAATCTGAATCGGGACAGGGTGAGTTGGGCCGGGGATGGGAGTAACTACATCCGTGCGGGCTAAGTCGGGCTTGGCCTGGGGATTCCCTGACATCCCAGTCACCTATTCTCTCAACATTTTTCTTTTTTCAAATCTGCCAAAACAAAAACTATTTCCACAAAGTAAAATGTACAAGCACCTATTGTTGCTTTTTAGAGTTGTTGTGTGGGAATTTTTAGGGAAAGATTTGTGGTGGAATGTCGTTAGACTCTATAACGAATTTCAATGATAGGGAATATTGGCTCATTCTTCGGTTTACCATGTGGAACTTATGCTGCCATGCTCATTGCATGGTTCTTGACTTTGCTGAGGTGGCGTCCATGCAGCCTTTTATTTGTCATCCATTAGTAATTATTTTTTTCCCTACAAGCATTAAATGTTATTAATGTCCATTTGAAATTGAAATTGAAATTATCGAGAAGAATGTTACATACAAAAACCAAAATTTAAAATTGAAATTGTAAGGCTGAATGAAAGCACATGTTTTCTTTTCCGTTCTTTTCTTCATCTCCTCTTCTTTTCTGATGAGTTTCTTTCTCATTTTCTTCTCTTTCTTCCTATTTTTTCCCTTTATTCTTTTCTTTCTTCTCCTAATGTTTTCTTCTCATATCCGAACCAAAGCCATACCAAATTTGCAATCCCATTGTCGCAACATCTCCATGGCCACTGCTAAGCAGCTCCGACAGCCATCAATGTAGCAGCTCGCGATCTAGACAATAGTGGCGCCACCGTGAGCAAATCTCGGCTGTGGCGCCGAATTGAGCAGATCTCTTAGACATATCTGGTGACAGTAGATTTGATACTCTCTGTAGACTTTATGGATTTGAAAATAGCTTATGGATTTTGTGATGAATTTCGGTGAAAGGGTTTAATTATGTGGTGGTTGTTGTTGTAATTGATTCTTAGTTTTGGGTGGAAGAGAATTTGTAAAGTTTTCTATGATGGGTGAGAAATTGTTTGGACGGAGAGAAAACTGAAGACCTTTGTGTTAGAAGGCAATTTTGATGAGAATTGTTTTTAGGGAGGCTTTCTTTGGTGATTAAAAAAAAAAATGTTACTCGAATGTTATTCTGATCGTTAATCCCTCATTTTAAATATTCATTATTTATCAACATTAATCATTTACCGTTAATTGACAATTCAAATTGCGTGTCTCCTGGCACCATTTCCTCTCTTCATTTCTTCTCTTCCTTCTCTTCATTGTGACTTAGACGCATATAAAACTATTTTCCATTTCTTCAATGGTCTTGAAGACCTGTTTAAGTAATTTCCTCTCTTTTCTTTCTCTTTCATTTTTGTTGTTCCTAATTTGACTTTAAGTTATTTTGTTTTGAAACCCTAATTCTTGCTGTTTGTTATTCTGCAGAAGTTGAAAATTGTAAAATTTGCCAGTCTGATCGATATTAGACCCATAACGTAATTTCTCTCTCTTTTCTTTCTTTTCTTTCATTTTTTTGTTCTAATTGTTGGCTTGAAAACCCTAATTCTTGGTTTTTCAATTTTGTAGTTTATTCTGCAGGAGGTTGCAAATCGTATAATTCGCTAGCCCTGATCGATCTTGAAGACCTATTTAATGTTATTTCCTCCCATTCTCTTCTTTTGTTCTTAATTTGATTTTTAAATTATTTTCTTTTAGTTGGCTTGAAACCCTAATTCTTGTTGTTTCAATTTGTTTTTCTGCAAGAAGTTGCAAGTTGTAAAAGCATTTGTCCTGATTGAACTGAAGATAAATATAAATATCCCCTTTTTTTTTTCCTTCTTCTTTGTTCTTAATTTGACATTTTGAGTTGGCTTGGAAACCCTAATTCTTTGTATTGTGAGATATAAGAGGTCTGGTCTGGATGCTATCTTGATATTATTCAATTGCAAGATGATGATGCAAGAACAAACAAGTTAGATGTGAGTTTCCCATGCATTTAAGGATTTCAAGAAAGGGCGGTACTCAAATCGAGAATGCAGTTAATTTATTTCTTATATCATGCAATTAATTATGTTTATCTTATATTTGGTTACCCTTGTAATGCCTGCCCAAAGTTTGAAGATCAATGCAATATAGGGAGTTCCTTTGTTGGACTGGTGTCCCAATTTGGCCTTGCATTTATAGAATAGTTGTTATCTTGAAGAGGAGAATTATCCCCCAATTAGGAGATGGCTGCTCTGAATTCAGGCCGTTAGCACGTGAATTTTCTGTAATCAGGTCTTTTATGGCACAGTTTGTAGTTTATGGCTGCATCAACGAGGTTGTTATTGCCAAGACATGATAAAATAGTTATTTGACATCTGATTTAAAAAAAAAAAAAAAAAGGTTTCAAGTGTTGCAGTATTTACTAGTGGTCTTCCTATTGTGAAGCATTTGTTACTGAACAGTTGTAATTCTTCTTTTCCCTAGTGGTTTGAGGGTGACTACACCGTTTTGGATATGATGTTTCTGTCATGTCCTAGACCAATTCTGAGTGCACTTGTTGTGTCCTAGACCATATGATTTGTGCTTGAGATGTTTGCTTTAACGGGATACAGTGAAGCATAGTTGAAAGAATGTGTGGAGGAAAATGCAGCATTAACGGTGGCCGAGACATCCCCATACATTTGATACCTCTTTACTGATGCTTGGTGTGCCCTTCGTAAATCATTTAGAGGAAGCAATGCCTTTTCAAAATTGAAGTGGTTTGTTTAACTGGTTTTTAATATATTCAATGGGGAGTACTACTGTATCATGGCTTGCTAAGTTTCTTTAATTATTAGGCTAGTTAGAATTATCAACTTAAGTTGCTAGAGCGTTTGTATTGTATTGAGCTTATTTTGAAGCCTGAGTCTTCTCACCCCCTTCCATGAGGCATTTCTCCAATTTTTGGATGAGGTGGGGTCAAAATTAGTAATTAAAAGTTATTTCATGCTCTCGCCAACACTTTTGTTACTAATTTCAACCATTTTGATGCTATGCGTAGAGGATTTTGAAGAAGGCAGTATTATGCGTAGAGGATTTTGAAGAAGGTGGTATAAATAATACTCCACTGGGGGCTTTTGCTATTGTACATTATAATCATGGTGTAAAGTCCGTGTAGTGGTATATCTATTCCAGAACAGGAATGTTGTTGTTAAAGGTGTCATTCTCGGCAGCTCAAAATTCTTGTTGCCGTTGTGCACGTATTTTAGTCTGACTTTACTTGAATATGAGAGTTTTGAGAGAAACAGAGAGAAAAACAAGAGAAGGTTCTGAAAAATTCGCGTTTTAATTACTTTGTTTTGTACAGTAAGGGCACTTTTTATAGTGCTCATAACAGTAGCTAACACAAACAGTAGCTAACTAAATCAGTCTATAGGTTACTTAACTAATCATTTTCTAACTCTTACTAACATCCTCCCTTAAACTGGATACTCTAAACTAATTTAAATTTGTTAACATCCTTCTGTGACAGAACAACTTTGGACTACCACAACTCTTGCTAATATCCTACCGTAAAACTGGACTTGGGTGATGAACAACATCCTTCAGTGGAACTGAGCAATTCGTGGCTGAAGCAATAGTTTACAAGTAACTATAGTGCAGAGACAGCTTTTAACTAGTAATAAGTCAACCACAATAAAACTGAGCTAATTCTGTAGGAGCAGCTTCCAATTTGAATCAACACATAAAGCGAAGCAATGTAGCTGAAGCAACCTCAAGAAAGGCACAAATAATCCTGAGCAAAACTGAATTCAATCCAAGCAACGAACTTGATACTGAGCATAATTCTGCAGGAGCAGCTTCCAATTTGAACAACCACATAAAGCTGAAGCAACCCTAAGAAGGCACAAATAATCCTGAGCAAAACTGAATCAATCCAGCAAAAGAACTTGATACTGAGCAAATTCTGCAGGAGCAGCTTCCAATTTGAATCAACCACTAAAGCTGAAGCAACCTCAAGGAAGGCACAAATAATCCTGAGAAAACTGAATTCAATCCAAGCAAAAGAAATTGATACTGAGCATAATTCTGCAGGAGCAGCTTCCAATTTGAATCAACCACATAAAGCTGAAGCAACCTCAAGAAAGGCACAAATAATCCTGAGCAAAACTGAATTCAACCAAGCAAAAGAACTTGATACTCAAGTAAGGCACAAATAATATCGAGCAAAACTGAATTCAATCCAAGCAAAAGAACTTGATACTACAGCATAAGCAAAATGAACCTGATACTGAAGGAGTAGGGGTGCTGGAAGGCCGTTACAAGAAGGTTAGAGAACACCAACTAATCAGCAACTAAACAGGCTAGGCTTCAACTCTGGAGGAGATTTAACTGATATGTCTTCCCAAGTTTCAAATTGAGAATATAACCTTGAAAAGGTTTTTGATTTTTTTTTTTTTTTTGTTTTAAAAATCTGACCTGACACACTTAAGCGTAATTAAAGCAACAAAAAGGGTTAGAGTGAAAAGATTTAAATGTTTGTGGGTTAAAGTATAATAAAAAGAAGTTGCACTACAAGAAATTTAACATTTAGGGACGAAAATTTTCGTCACATAAAGTACAAAATTCGTCCTAAAAAGTAATGTGGGACGATAAACCAAATCGTCCCCAAAGCCGCGTCGCCAAAGGGTAATGCCCACGAAAAACATTTCGTCCCCAAAGCCATGCCATTGGGGACGAAATACGGTTTCGTCGTTAAAAATTATTTATTTTGTGACGAAATTTTTTGTCCAAAAAAGAATAATTATTCGTCCCAAATGAGACTATTTCGCCCCCAAAAAAGCACAATTAGGGACGAAAAAATTTCGTCCCTAACTGGATCAATCATTGGGGACAAAAGTTTTCGTCCCTGATGTTGTGGTGAATTGGTGACGAGGAACTTCATCCCTCATGGTGGGGTGAATTGGGGATGAAAAATTTTGTCCTTGAGTGGGTTGATAATATGATGATTAACCTAATCCCAATTTATGAATCAACCCTACTAATTTTCCTTCATGATAATACCCATACTCATTTTCACTTCACTATATAAACAAACAAAACAACAAAAGCTGAGTTCCCCAAATCAAATTGCACTTCTTTATTAACAAAAACTGTCGACATTACAATTCCTGCTTACCCACTACCACAGAATCTTCTAAGTAAGTTTCAGGATTCCAATCCCAAAAGAGTGAAACAATAAACAAAATAGCAAACATCTTTGTTCTTTCCTATAGCCCAAAATCTTCAATGTTGTCATAGTTTCTTGTTTGCTTCCATCCCAACTAGTTCGAGCTCAAGTTTATCCGCCCTAAATTCAATCTCTTTGTCTTCAACAAAATTTTATTTACAATTCAGATTTTCTTGATTAGCTTCATAGAATGATTTAACAGTTATTCCTCATCAAGTTGTTGTCGTTGCGACGTTAGTTGCTCTACTAATCTATCCAATGCTTCCTTCAACCACCCATATTGACTTTGACCAGCTTTTCTGGCTCCTGCCACACTCATCTGCACAACAAAAGTGACATAATTATCAAAAAAATTTCTTTATAAGATATCTAACCAGAAACAGCTTTCTGAATGCCTTTGAAAAATAACATCATTCACAATAATTTTTCCTCCATTTTACCGTCCGTTCAATTACCCACTATTAACAGAGTGTTCTAAATAAAATTTACCATGTATATTAGACACATTTATGTCAACAATGCCATTACTCAGATTGATCAACACAACCAAAACTTAGAAGACAGAAGAAAAGTTTTGATTGTAAGGGCAATAATTAATTGCAGTAGAGCCTGCCAATTTCAAGAATATACAGCAACAGAAATCAAAATAAATAATGGTCATTACTGCTTCCAATATATTGTCAAGCACACGAACAAGAAAAGTTTCCCAGAAAGTTCAAGAGGGATTACATACCTGAGATCAATGCCCATAAACTGAGGATTCAACTGTATTCCAACCACCTAAAGAATTATGTACAAGGTAAAAATATCAAGAATTTAAATACAGACTGTTAAAAATGACCAAACAGACAGAAAGAAAGTATTTGACGGACACTAACTTTTTCATTTTCAGTTACACGAATTGATAATTTAGTTTTTTTTTTTTAAACAAAATTTATAAAGGGATCTTTGAAAATGATTAAATTATAAGGGCAGTAGTTGTCTCAAAAACCAGATAGGATATATGATTCAGAGAAACATTTATATGCTTTAGAATATATGTGTATTATGTTATTTATCCAATACCAGTCATGTAAAAGGTTTCCTATGACATGAGGCTTTAGGGAAGAACCCTGATTGTGTGACCTGAACCCAGTAACAAAAAGTACCCATGTCACCTGGCACAAAATAGAAAAGGCAAATGCAACAACTGATTAAGAAAGGAAAAGAAAGAAAATGTGATTTAATAATAAATAAAAATTAGAGGGAATCAATTCTGGTAGACACCATAATATTAGCTCAACTACAATGGATGCATCTAATAAGTCAAGAAAGAATACTTTTCCCTAATAACTTTAAAGATCAGTTGCATTCGACAATGCAAAGATCTTTTGTTTCGAACTTGAGTGAGAAACACGGGTTTGAATGTTGTAGTCAAGCTCAACTCGAGACCAGAATTGATCGCTAGATTGGTTTATACCTAAAATCGGGTTTTGAGAAACATTAAGATAATATGACATAGATGCATGTCATCTTCATTGTGTACGAAGAACTTCGTTGTGTAGTCATTTTGTAACACAATGAAGAAATGTGTTTTTTTTTTTTTTTTTTTTTGCTAAGAGGAAAAATAAGAGATGTGTTCAAAACTAATGTGTTGTTGCTCTTTTATAACATAAGTTTGAATTGAAAGCCTGAACGAACAACACATCTTTTTGAGCTTGATGAATGAACAAACATCTTTGATATAGCTATAAATCTAAAAAACTTAACTGGACAATACATTTTTTTAATAAGCCACAAATCTCAAAAGCTTGAATGGACATGCAATACATCTTTTTAATAAACCACAAATCTCAAAAGCTTGAATAGACAATAAATCTTTTTGAATAAGCCACAAATCTCAAAGCTTGAATGGACAATACATCTTTTTGAATAAACCACAAATCTCAAAAGCTTGAATAGACAATACATTTTTTGAATAAACCACAAATCTCAAAAGCTGAATGGACAATACATCTTTTGAACAAGCCACAAATCTCAAAAATGAATGGACAATACATCTTTTTTAACAAGCCACCAATCTCAAAGCTTAAATGGACAATACATCTTTTTGAATAAGCCACAAATCTCAAAAGCTTGAATAGACAATACATCATTTTGAATTATATTTTTAATCTAGAATAATATTTCTTCAACTATAAAAGCTCACGCCAAATCATTCAACTAATATATCTACAAAGAGAATTTCAATTTGGAAGTCCATCTCATTTATCATCTTCTAATTCGTCATCATTTCTCCAACAATAAAATTGATGACGAGGAATTGATGAATGATCTTGAAGCAATTGTGCAGAGCAAGAAGCAATCCTTCGCATGAGAGTAACAACAACCTCTCTTTCTTCTACATATCTCAAGCAACAGAACAATCAGGTGATCCATAGAGGATATTCCATGGTATGAGTCATCAATCGCAGAAGGAAACATATTGATTGCAATCTGTTCACGATATTTTGCTAAGAATCCCGGTTATGTTCCATGTTCGCCGATGATTTATGAGATGTCTCGAATTTTTCATGTTCGTATGTTATCACGTGAAGGTCATGATAACATACTTTGTATACACAATGACAAGGGTAGGACTCGGGGGATTGTCTGTCTTTTCAAAAAATACAGCTATATTCGGATGTTGGCGTACGGTCTACAGCAGGATGCTACTGTGAGTATATTAAAATAGGGAGTCTACAACCATTGAAAGTTTGAAGAGATTTGTCGTGCTGTTGAGGTATTTGCAGAACGATATAAGATCACTAATGTGTAATAGCCGCTTTCTACTCATATACTCATAAAGATACACAATGAAAACACATGGAAAATAACATATACTCATACATACATAAATCTCTACTCAAAAGAGTTCTTAAATCTCCACTTGGGTTGGATTTACTTACCTGGTGAAAAAGTGATTCTCTAGACTTTTCCTCCCGTTGTCTTGTCTTTCTCTACAATAACTCACAAACAACAACAGAACAATAACAACCAATAAGACTTCAATATACTATAAGCAAACTCAACCATCAAAGCAAGATCCTTACCTTAGGATGCTTTAGATGAATCTCTACTCAAATTACTCAAAAGCTCTCTTAAACCCTTAGAAATCTTGGGAAAATTGAAAGGAAACTTGAGAGAATTTAGGATGGTTATGGCGGTGGAAATGAATGAAATGGAGGTTTATTACACTTAACCCTTTTAGCTCATAAGATAACCATCACTTCCCAACTTTGCCCTTGCTCTTCCTTGGAAATCCATCTATATCCTTTGATTCATTTCACTTACACCCCACACTAAACCTATTCCCATGAAATATTTCTTACATTTTACTCCACTTTTCTTGCTAATTAGGGGTAGAAAGGTCATTGTGCCCAAGGAGAATTCTAGAATTCAATACACATTTTGTCAAGCCCTTCGCCGCGGCGAAGAATCTTCTTCTCCCGGTGAAAAATTATAGAACTACACGTAGGTTGCAGGGCTTCATCGCCGCGGCGAAGCTCTTCTTCGCTCGGCGAAGTCCTGTAACACAAAAACTCGCCAAGTTTTACAAATTTCAGGCACCATCAACCAACTCCAATATCCATTCAACCAAGGGCCAACTAAATATTATTCACTAAAAACAACTCAATTAAAGCTGAATCAATGAACATTTAAGCAATACAATAAATCTTAACTACGTACCTCAAGCGGGGCATTACATATGCTAATGATGTGTAAGGCTACTTCTATTGGTGAACAACGTGGTTTTCCAAGAATGTTGGGTAGTTTAGATTGGATGCATGGAAGTGGAAAAATGCCAACAGCTTGGGCAAGACAATATGCTGGCCGTAGTGGATCTCTACTATTATCGAGGTTGTAGCTGATTATGATCTTTGATATGACATGCGTTTTTGGTTTGCCAAGTTCCAACATGACTTATTTGAGTTGGGGCATCTCATTTGTTGCCAACCTAACCTAAAGTATGGCTCCGTCTCGCATTATAGCATTCAAGGAAAAGATAGAATAGAGTTATTATTAGCTGATGTTATATACTCAAAGTGGTCTACTCTTGTACAAACTATTCACGATTCACGTGGTCCCAAAAAAAAAAAAATTATTTGCAATGAACAAGAGGATGTAGAAAAGATGTGGAACGGTGTTTGGAGTTCTCCAATCGCGATTTGCAATTATGGCAGGACTGACACCTTTTTGGGATAAAAATGTATTACTAATATAATGACTACGGTATTATTATGCACTACATGATAATCGAGGATGATCGTATGTTGATGATCGATTGAGAATCAGATGAAGCGCCAACTCCCGAAGTTGAAATTGTCGTAGATGAAAATGTCCGATTTCAAAATTTTCTTTGACATAGACAAACAAGAACACAGAGGCTCACCATGCTCTTCGAAATGCATTAATTGATAATTTGTGGGAAGAATATACTAATTCCAAAAAATAAATTACTATCAATATGAAATTTTACTTTTGTGTTTTTTTTTTTTTTTGTATCATTTTATATAGTATAGTTTTTCTATATAAATGTAGTTTATCTGATTAAATAAATGTTTAATTTTATTAAATTATTATAATTTTCAAAGTAATTATTATTTAATAAAAATATCATTCTCAATATTTAATAATATATACAAAATGGATTGAAATAGATTAATTGTTGTATTACAACAAAAGAAAAGAAAGAGAATATTCTAAGAATATTTTTTTAGTATAATATTTGTACAATAAATTAGAGATGTAATAGTTTTATCCAAAAATCACATAAATTTGGTATAAAACTTACACCAATTGATGAATAGGTTGGACCTCATTTAGGGATGGACATTTTCCCGCCTGATCCAAATAGTGCAAGGATTCCCCAAAACTGTCAGGACCAAGACGAGCCCATGTCCAATGACATTCCCTAGCCTCGAGGAGGCTGGGGACAGAGGTGGTCATATCCCACCTCGTCCCGGGCCCGCATTATACACCTTATCATCGCCATCCTAGATAAGAAAGAATGAGAATAAGAAATCTTTTTGGGAAATTGTTTGTTTCGCCGCTTATTGCACATCACTATATATCTACATATCCATCTATCATGCAATTATCTAAAAAAACAAATTATACGAAATTCTATACTTTATATCAATTAACAAAAATCATCCCCACTGAAGAATGTTATGAGAAACTCTCTTATAAATGTGGTGCATTTTAATGGGATGATATCAGCATTTATTATTGTGTTGGTGATGACAGACCAATCTATATTATATATTATTGATGAGAATCGGGTGGTAACGTTATTACCAATAATTGTTGAGAGTTTCTCTACATTAAATTTTCTGTCATATTATATATGAAATTTGGTGAGATTCTCCTCACATGAATTTGGGTCATTTTTTTATTTTTAATAATTTTGGTGACAGATTCTGCATATAAATTATTTATTTGTATTTATATTCCTTACATCAATAGTCAATACAAATAGTTGGTCAGGACCGATATATCATATTATCCACATTAAAATATTTTGATAAACTTTATTATAGTCTTAATTCTTCACCGATTAAATCGAGCCTTAAGAAATATGAAATTTTCCAAGTAAAAAAGAAAATAAAATCGATGAAAGTTACACTCTAATAGATTTCCCATGGATGATCAAACGAAAATTGCATAACCCAATGAATGGAAAGGGATACCAATGACCAAATAGAACTATTTCGAAGTTGCATATAGCAGGACAAATTGTGAATAACGACGGCCCTATCTTTGAAAGTCAAGGTAGACTGAACTGACATTGTTGTTAGCTGCTTCGACTGGCAATTAATTGGGTCATTTAACTAATCTGAATGACTGTGGACAGGTGAGTTGGGCCGGGATGGATGTAACTACATCCGTGCGGGCTATGTCGGGCTTGGCCTGGGATGTCCACTGTAGCCCTGGACATCCCAGTCACCTCATTCTTCTCCCAACATTTTTCTCTTTTTCAAATCTGCCACAACAAAATAATCTATTTCCACAAAGTAAATGTACACAGCACCTATTGTTTGCTTTTAGAGGTTTGTGTGGGAATTTTTAGAAGTGAAAGTACTTTTTTGAGGTTTGCTGGGGATGTCGTTAGTCATCTCTTTATCACCATGAATGCAACTGTATATGCGGAATAGTGCTCATTCTTCGTTCACAGTGTGAACTTACTGACTGCCTGAGCTCTTGTTCATCGTGGTTCTTGACTTTGCTGAGGTGGCGTCATGCAGCTCCTTTTTCTTGTCATCCATTCATGTAATTATTTTTTTCCCTTACAAGCATTAAAGTTTATTGATGTCCATTTGAAATTGAAATTGAAATTATCGACGAGAGATATGTTACATACAAAAACCCAAAATTTAAAATTGAATATGTAAGGCTGAATGAAAGCCACATGTTTTCCTTTTCCGTTCCGTTCTTTTCTCTCATTCTCTCCTCTTTCTTTCCTGATGAGTTTTTCTTTCTCATTTTCTTCTCTTTCTTTCCTATTTGTTTCCCTTTCATTCTTGTCTTTCTTTTCCTAATGTTTTCTTCTCATATCCGAACCACAAGCCATACCAAAATTTTGCAATCCCATTGGTCGCAACATCTCCATGGCCCACTGCTACAGCAGCTCGACAGCCATCTAATGTAGCAGCTCGCGATCTAGACAATCAGTCGGCGCCACCGTGAGCAAATCTCGGCTCCTGTGGCGCCGAATTGAGCAGACTCTTAGACATTCTGGTGACGTAGATTGATACTCTCTGTAGACTTTATGGATTTTGAAAATAGCTAATGGATTTGTGATGAATTTCGGTGAACGGGTTTAATATGTGGTGGTTGTTGATTTGTAATTGATTCTTAGTTTTGGGTGGAAGAGAATTTGTAAAGTTTTCTATGATGGGTGAGAAATTTGTTTGGACGCGAGAGAAAACTGAAGAACTTTGTGTTAGAGGCAATTTTGATGAGAATTGTTTTTAGGGAGGCTTCTTGGTGATAAAAAAAAAATGTTACTCGAATGTTATTCTTGATCGTTAATCCCTCATTTATTATATTCATTATTTATCAACATTAATCATTTTACCGTTAATTGACAATTCAAATTGCGCTGTCTCCTGCACCATTTCCTCTCTTCATTTTCTCTTCCTTCTCTTTTCATTGTGACTTAGACGCATATAAAAATTCCTCATTTCTTCAATTGGTCTTGAAGACCTGTTTAAGCGTAATTTCCTCTCTTTCTTTCTTCTTTCATTTTGTTTGTTCTTATTTGACTTTAAGTTATTTTGTTTTGAAACCCTAATTCTTGCTGTTTGTTATTCTGCAAGAAGTTGAAAATTGTAAAATTGCCAGTCCTGACGATATTAAGACCCATTTAACGTAATTTCCTCTCTCTTTTCTTTTCTTTTCTTTCATTTTTTTGTTCTTAATTGTTGGCTTGAAAACCCAATTCTTGGTTTCAATTTTGTAGTTTATTCTGCAGGAGGTTGCAAATCGTATATTCGCTACCCTGATCGATCTTGAAGACCTATTTAAGTTATTTCCTCCCATTCTTCTTTCTTTTGTTCTTAATTTGATTTTTAAATTATTTTCTTTTAGTGGCTTGAACCCTAATTCTGTTGTTTCAATTTGTTTTTCTGCAAGAAGTTGCAAGTTGTAAGCCATTTGTCCTGAGTTGAACTTGAAGACTATTAAATATAATTCCCCCTTTCTTTTTTTTCTTTCTTTTGTTCTTAATTTGACATTTGAGTTGGCTTGAAAACCCTAACTTTGTATTGTGATGATCATAAGAGGTCTGGTCTGGATGCTATCTTTGTATATATTTCAACTTTGCAAGATGATGATGCAAGAACAAACAAGTTAGATGTGGGCTTCCCATGCATTTAACTGGATTTCAAGAAAGGTCGGTATCAAATCGAGATGCAGTTAATTTATTTCTTATCATGCAATAATTTTTGTTTATCTTATATTTGGTACTCTGTAAATGCCTGCCCAAAGTTTGAAGTCAAGCAATATAGGGAGTTCCTTTTGTTTGGACTGGTGTCCCAATTTGGCTTGCATTTTATAGAAATAGTTGATTATCTTGAAGAGGGAATTCTCCCACTTAGGAGATGGCTTGCTCTGAATTTCAGGCGTTTAGCACGTGAATTTTCTGTAATCAGGTCTTTTATGGCACAGTTGCTTAGTTATGGCTGCATCAACGAGGTGTTATTGCCAAGACATGATAAATCTAGTTTATTTGACATCTGATTTAAAAAAAAAAAAAAAAGGTTTCAAGTGCGAGTATTTACTAGGGTCTTCCTATTGTGAAGCATTTGTTATCTGAACAGTTGTAATTCTTCTTTTCTCCTAGTGGTTTGAGGGTGACTACACCGTTTTGGATATGATGTTTCTTGTCATGTCCTAGACCAATTTGAGTGCACTTGTTGTGTCCTAGACCAATTCTGATTGCTTGAGATGTTTGCTTTAACAGGGATACAGTGAAGCATAGTTGAAAGAATGTGTGGAGAAAATGCAGCATTAAACGTGTGGCCGAGACATCCCCATACATTGATATCCTCTTTACTGATGCTTGGTGTGCCCTTCTCGTAAACATTTAGAGGAAGCAATGCCTTTTCAAAATGAAGTGGTTGTTAACTGGTTTTAAAATATTATTCAATGGGGAGTACTACTGTATCATGGCTTGCTTCAAAAGTTTCTTTATTATTAGAGCTAGTTAGAATTATCATTAAGTTGCTAGAGCGTTTTGTATTGTATTGAGCTTAGTTTTGAAGCATGAGTCTTCTCACCCATATCCATGAGGCATTTACTCCAATTTTTGGATGAGGTGGGTTCAAATTAGTATATAAATGTTATTTCATGCTCTCGCCAACACTTTTGTTACTTATTTCAACCTTTTGATGTATGCGTAGAGGATTTGAAGAGGCAGTTTTAAGCGTAGAGGATTTTGAAGAAGGTGGTATAAATAATACTCTCACTGGGTGGCTTTGCTATGTACAATCTATAATCCTAGGTTAAAGTCCGTTGTAGTGGTATATCTATTCCAGAACAGGAATGTTGATTGTAAAGGTGTCATTCTCGGCAGCTCAAAATTCTTGTTGCCGTTGTGCACGTTTTAGTCTGACTTTACTTGAATATTGAGAGTTTTGAGAGAAAACAGAGGAAAAACAAAGAGAAGGTTCTGAAAAATTCGCTTTAATTACTTTGTTTGTACAGTAAGTGCACTTTTTATAGTGCTCATAACAGTGCTAACACATACAGTAGCTAACTAACTCAGTCTATAGGTTTCTTAACTAATCATTTTCTAACTCTTACTACATCCTCCCTTAAACTGGACTACTCTAAACAATTTAACTTTGTTAACTCCTTCTGTAGACAGAACAACTTGGACTACACCAACTCTGCTATATCCTACCGTAAACTGGACTTGGGTGATGAACAACATCCTTCAGTGGAACTGAGCATTCGTGGCTGAAGCAATAGTTTAACAAGTAACTATAGTGCAGAGACAGCTTTTAACTAAGTAATTTAAGTCAACCAAAAATAAACTGAGCAATTCTGTAGGAGCAGCTTCCAATTTGAATCAACCACATAAAGCTGAAGCAATTCGTAGCTGAAGCAACCTCAAGAAAGCACAATAAATCCTGAGCAAAACTGAATAATCCAAGCAACAAAGAACTGATATGAGCATATATCTGCAGGAGCAGCTTCCAATTTGAATCAACCATAAAGCTGAAGCAACCTCAGAAAGGCACAAATAATCCTGAGCAAAACTGATTCAATCCAGCAAAAGAAACTTGATACTGAGCATAATTCTGCAGGAGCAGCTTCCAATTGAATCAACCACTAAAGCTGAAGCACCTCAAGAAAGGCACAAATAATCTGAGCAAAACTGAATCAATCCAAGCAAAAGAACTTGATACTGAGCATAATCTGCAGGAGCAGCTTCCAATTGAATCAACCACATAAAGCTGAAGCAACCTCAAGAAAGGCACAAATAATCCTGAGCAAAACTGAATTCAACCAGCAAAAGAACTTGATACTCAAGTAAGGCACAAATAATCTGAGCAAACAATGATTCAATCCAAGCAAAAGAACTTGATACTACAGCATAAGCAAAATGAACTTGAGTACTGAAGGAGTAGGGGTGCTGAAGCGCCTTCCAAGAAGGCATCAACTAGAGGTGGGCAGGGATCGATCCCAAGCAGGCCCAGGCCTAGGCCCGTTTGGGACTAGTACCAAATGGGACCAGTCACTCATGGGCCTAGGACCGGTCCCAGGCCCATGAGAAAAATTAGAACCCGGACTAGGCCTTAGGCCTGGTAGGGACTGGTCCTATGGGCCTAAGACCGGTCCTATGGGCCTAGGACCGGTCCTATGGGCCTAGGACCGGTCCTAGGACCAATCTCATACGGCTTGGATAATTAAATTTCCCCCCTCAATTTTTTTTTTTTTTATATTTTGGGGGCAAAATGAATTTTTATGGCGGGTTTTTAGTATTTTTTAGTGGTAAAATTTATAAATTTTTTAGACCTAGAAGATTTTTTTTTTTTTATAAATTTTGTAAAATGTCATTTTAGCCCTCTTAATTTATATTTATTTCAAATTAACTGGGGGTTTTATGTAATTTGGCAGGGGACTATATTGAAAAAATACAAATTTTTTTTGGGCCTCCTAGGTCTGGTCCTCTTGAGGACCGGTCCTAGGACCGGGTTTTCGAGCTGAGCTTTTGGACCCGGTCCCACATGCCCAGCTCTAATATATATATATTGGGAATGATATTTGAGTTGCCCCAATTGAAAATAGCAGCGAGCTGTCGATTTTCTTCTTGAATAGTTTCAATACTGTTTGAAACTTCTTTATCATTTTTCCTTTTTAATTTTGGTTTCTTCACCCCAATGGGTCGTTCAGCTAAAGTACCCACAATATTTTCATCATTTATGTTTAGAGAATATGACGACATGTCACAAGACACCGATTGGGGAGACTTTGAAATGGGAGTCTCTGATTATACAAACCTATCGGTTTGCCTTTGAAATACTTCTGCGATGTTAACATTATCTATAAATTTTTCAATATCCTTAAGTATAGGCCACATATGATCAAATCTGAAACATTTCTTGTAACTTTTATCTTGTGCTAGTAACATTTTGGCTTGAATCATCTACAAAACAATATACATATAAAGTTAAAATCAATTAGATAAAAAAAAAAATTAATTAAATGTAACAAATACTCACAATATCTTGCTCAAAAGCACCACTTGGATTCATATTTTCAATTTGATGTATGCATCCCCTCAATTTCCCNGAAAACAAAACATTAAAGTTTCTGATAGCAGCTCAAGTTCACATAAATGTCAAATAACACACTAAACCTAATTTAATTAGAAAAAAGACAAAAATACGCACCATCAAAAGTCAGGTTGAATGAGGGTTGTCCAAACATTTCATATATATTTACAATTTGAACCTATAATCTTAAGTTTATCACTTTGAAACTTTCATCATTTCACGCGACAATGCCTACTCTGAGTTTCAAAATACTCATGACACAGCATAAAACAATAAAAAATCTGTATTTCAAGCCAGATATACTACCTGAATGTTTATTCAACATCATACTATCCTATTTACAAATTATAACATAATAAAAGTCACAAAGCCCCAAGTAATTTCAGGAATTGAAGATGATTATATAATTTCAAGCCAGTGGATAAACACGGAGTAGCGAGTACTTAAAGTAGGTGATATGAAATCCATCTGGGTACCAATTCCAAGTAGCGCAACCAACAATACAAGCATACAAAACAATTAACCCATTTGAAACATTAAAAAATACAAAATATAACACATCAAAATTCTAAAGAACTTGAGCAAATGAGTACGCAAACAGCTAATTAAAACAAAACATTGCATCGATAATGAAGTCGAGTGCAAAGGGTCGATGGTGGAGTCGGAAGAAGTGGAAATGTCGGAGAGGTCGGTTTGGTTGGATTGAGCGCGGAGAGATATGAGGCGAGAATATGGGCTAAGGGGAAAGAGGTGACGCTTGTGGCGGGGGTGGAGATGGACGGTGGAGATGGATTTGTTTAGAGAGAGAAAGAGGGATCTAGCCATCAGTTTTGGAGGAAATTTGAGTGAAGATTTCAAAAATCTTAATTGAGAGAAGAAGATTTGAAGAAGATGACATTTTGGGGCAAAAATTTCGGGTTAATGGATATTAGGTTTCTGGGGATGAAAACTTTGGGACATTTTGGGACGAAAATTTTGGGTCAATGGGTATTAGGTTTTTGGACACAAAACAATTCGTCCCAGAAGAAAAAGGTTTTAAGCTTCAAAATGTTTCGTCCAAAAATAATACATTTCGTCCCTAAAAATGTATTTTTACAATAAAAAACAAAATCATATTTCGTCCCTGATAAGTTTTCCAAATTTTGCACAATTAGAGACAAAAAATTTCGTCTTACAAAAAGAAGGTTTTTAGCTACAAAATGTCTCGTCCAAAAATAATAAATTTCGTCTCAGAATGATTTCCCTCCATACTATTTCATCCTTCCCTGCAAATGGCATTGTTGGCGTGGGGCAAAAATTGAGTGCTAATCATTTTGTGACGAAATTACAATTTCGTCCCCAAAAATGACCATTCTGGGACGAAATTAAATCTGTCCCTAAATGTTAAATTTCTTGTAGTGTTGGTTTAAATTTGAAAGGCAAGACACATTCCTCTCGGTTTCTCTTTCTCAAAACATGATTCACACACCTTCCTCTCTCTCGTTTTTTCTTCCAATTTTCTACAATTTCTCAATTTCTTTGCTCTTTGCATTTTTGCCATTGCTTGCCATTCTCGGTTAAGTTACAATGGCTGAGATCCTCAAAAAAAGGGAAAAAAAACTCATCCACTCCCCAAATTGTAGGCAGCACTAGGTCTACCAAAAATGGAGAAGAAGAGGTTGCGGTGGAGCAACTTCCGATCACTGAAGTTGTTCCACCGACAAAGGATACCCTGTCGGTAGAGGAGACAGTGCTAACAGAAGACATCCCGCTAGCAAAAGAAGGGACGACAACATTCGAAATTGAAAATGAAGAAGAGGACGCCAGCACAAATTCCAGCAAGGAGGTGGAAGAAGAGGAAGAATAGGTAATAATCCATATATTTTATGAAATTATTGGTTGTTGCTGCCAATTTAGGGATATTTGGTTGGTGTTTGTTGTTAAGGTCATTGATGCATTTTGTTGAGCAGTTGGAAAGCATTAGAGGAGTGGGTGTTTTGGGCTTCTAGAGGACTGGGGAAGCAAAGGGAGGCCATAGGGAGGTTGTTTGTGGCAAGTTGGATGGTTTTTGTTGGCAAAGAGAGTGGAATAGGGGGGCTGGGGGCTTGCCCTGCATATTACAGGGTTATCCACGCGCAGCCAGCCTTGTAGGGCTTACCTTTCGTCATCTCTCTTGTACTTCATGCCAGCAAGAAATAAGAATCTGTCAAGCAAACAATAGTAGATTTTCTTCCTCTTTATTTTAGTCATTTGTTAACATTTTTGGTTGCAGGGCCATTATAGAAGTACATAATTCAATTTTCCAAGGTAGATTATTGCATGTAATGCCAGCAAGGAACAAGAACCTGTCAAGCAAACAAGAGTTACTTGCATACTCCTGCCAAGCCTCATGGTTCATGTCTTTTTTTGTCTATCATGATGAGGAATTTGACATTGCTTGTTTTACAGGTCTGGTGATTTGTCTATTAATGGTTCAAAAACTTTGAAGCAACTAAGGGATGAAGAAAGGAAGGCATCTGAAGCTAGCGGAGATACAAAAGCATGGAACATATTTGGCTGTGTTTTTTTAGTAGCAGAAAGTGTATTTAGTTAGAAAAGGTTGGCAGGATCCATTGAATCTTTAGAGTAGGGACTAAAAGTGTATTTAGTTGAGACAAAATGCATGTTTTGGCAGGTTGTTATTTAGGGAACTGCTAGAACTATCATTTTCCAGATTTCTTTATTGTATTTGCTTCTTGTTAATCAATATAATTTCCTTAGTTTTTCTCTTAATTGATTGTTTGGTGAGTGAGGATCTTGGTTGACAAATTTTTGGGCTGCTGTTTTATCAGTTTTTCTCTTAATTTGTTGAACACTTATTAGTGAATTAGAAAATGATTTTTATTAGTGAATCATAAAACAATTTTAACGGTTTTGCTGAGTACTTTATGAGATCAAATTAGCCTTGGTCACTTAAGCGATAAAGGCTATCGCTTAGGCAACCAAGGTTTATTTATACTAGATCGCTTAAGCGAGAACTGACATCACTTATGTGATTGTGTACTTAAGGATTATACAGACACAAATTAGCCTTGGTCGCTTAAGCGATGTGGGCTATCGCTTAAGCGATCAAGGCTTATATATACTGGATCGCTTAAGCGAGAGCTGCTTCGCTTAAGCGATCGTGTACTTGAGGATTATTTAGACACAAATTAGCCTTGGTCGCTTAAGCGATGTGGGCTATCGCTTAAGCGATCAAGGCTTATATATACTGGATCGCTTAAGCGAGAGCTGCATCGCTTAACGAGAGTTGCATTGCTTAAGCGATCGTGTACTTGAAGATTATTTAGACACAAATTAGCCTTGGTTGCTTAAGCGATGTGGGCTATCGCTTAAGCGATCCAACATAAGCGATCAAGGCTTATCTATGTTGGATCGCTTAAGCAAGAGTTGATATCGCTTAGGCGATCGTGTACTTAAGGATTATTTAGACACAAATTAGCCTTGGTCGTTTAAGCGATGTGGGCTATCGCTTAAACGATCAAGGCTTATATATGCTGCATCGCTAAACGATCATGTACTTGAGGATTATTGACACAAATTAGCCTTAGTCGCTTAAGCGATGTAGGCTATTGCTTAAACGATCAAGGCTTATCTATGCTGGATTGCTTAAGCAAGAGCTAACATTGCTTAAGCGATCGTGTACTTGAGGATTGTTTAGACATAAATTAGCCTTGGTCGCTTAAGCGATGTGAGCTATCGCTTAAGCGATCAAGGCTTATATATGCTGGATCGCTTAAGCGATCAAGGCTTATATGTGCTGGATTGCTTAAGCGATCGTGTACTTAAGGATTATTTAGACACAAATTAGCCTTGGTTGCTTAAGCGATGTAAGCTATTGCTTAAGCGATCAAGGCTTATCTATGTTGGATCGTTTAAACGAGAGCTGACATTGCTTAAGTAATCGTATACTTAAGGGTTATTTAGACACAGATTAGCCTTGGTCGCTTAAGCAATGTAGGCTATCGCTTAAGCGACCAAGGCTTATATACTCTGGATCGCTTAAGCAAGAGTTGCATCTCTTAAGCGATTGTGTACTTGAGGGTTATTTAGACACAAATTAGTCTTGGTCGCTTAAGTGATGTGGGCTATTGCTTAAGCGATCAAGGCTTATATATATTGGATCTCTTAAATGAGAGATGCATCGCTTAAGCAATCTTGTTTTTTATATCGATTATTTGACAACCTCATATTAAGTAACGTTAACGTTAACTTGGGACGTTCACAACATCACAAGATTTGGGAGAAAAGAAGCAAATTAGACTTGATCGCTTAAGCGACATCGGTTATTAACACATATTAAGGTCATTTATGGAGGATTATTTGACAACCTAATTCCATCAACACAGAATAAGGCCATTTAAGAAGATTATTACCATTACTTTAAACCTCGGACATTCACAACATCAAAATATAACAACAACGATATGTGACTAACAACCCTATGATATATGGAGAAATGTCATAGCATACTAATGTGACACGTTAGTAGAAACATACCTCATTTCACAAATATGTATTTGAGAAGGATATAATTTCTCACTCATTCCACATTACAAAATATAATTTCTCACTCAAACGTTCACAATATCAAAAGATTGAGAGAAAAGAAGCAGATCTATACTATATCGCTTAAGCGAGAGCTGGCATCGCTTAAGCGATTGTGTATTTGAGAAGGATTATTCTAAGTACAAAAGAAAATTATCCTTGGTGCTGCAGTTGATGAGTTGTTGCCTGAGCCTACTAAGGCATTTGCAGATAAAGATCATGATATATTGATGACACACAGGTCTGGTTCTGATCTACTTCAGAAGATGCCTCTAGATTTTAAATGATATAGTAAGAATAAAGAAAATCCTTGTCCTCACTGTGCATTTAGCATTTGATTGATCTTTGATGATAATTTGTTTTGAATGGTTTATGAATCATGTTTGGTGTTGGTAATTAAGTATGTTTTAATTCAAGCTTAAATTAATTAAACATCTTCCACTTTTAAATGTTTGTCATCTTTGTAATCATGTGTTAGTAATATGTGCTTAGGCCTACTATTTTCATGCACTAAA
Organism: Pistacia vera; assembly: GCF_008641045.1. NCBI lineage: Eukaryota > Viridiplantae > Streptophyta > Magnoliopsida > Sapindales > Anacardiaceae > Pistacia > Pistacia vera. Next base: position 1,348,017 of record NW_022196298.1, read on the forward strand.
TTTAGATAATAAGTCATTTTGTTGTTTGGATTTTAAGTATTTATCAATTACTTTGAGCCTAGTGCCAGTTTATTATTTTTTGAGTGTAGCCTAGTTCTCTTTGATTTTTTTTTTTTTTTTTTTACATGAACAATGGTGTAACGGTGAACTTGCTAGTTGCTAAACTGATATTTGTGTTAATTATTTGCAATGCAATGTGACATATAGGTGTTTATCTATGAAGAATGTCATCTATACTTGATATCAAATATATTGGATGGTTCACTGTAAACATTTTGAAATATTTGGTTGCCTAATGCATTCCCATTCTTGTTCTAGTGAAGTTTATGTTGAGCATTTTCACAGGGGCGGCCATTTAGTATTAGGAAGGTCAAGGCTTCTTACATTGACCAGGCCATAAGGATATCAGGGATTATAAATTGTTGTCTCAGACATTAAGCCACTTATGTAGGTAACAGTTTACACATGTGGAGACTATTGTTCTAAATCTGCCAGGTAAACGAGTAGAGGACCCCTCTAAACTATCAAGTTGAGCCTCACTAGACTTGTATATGATTTGTCTTTTCTTTTATACTAAATAGTGTTTTATTTAATATATGTCAAATAGGAAGTAACTGCCTATGTTTTGCTCTTGTTTAAGTGCCCCTCTGGATGTTGTCAGATAAATAAAACAAAGGGAAACCTGGTCCTTCAACTCAGAGCATCACAGTTTCTAAAGTTTTAGGAGGTTTTCAGTTTAATTTGTTTTCAATTTTGGAAAGGAATAATAACAAACATGAACAGTTTGAGCATGATTATGTAATATTAGAGATAATTGCAAGCTAAAATTCAAGGGTTGGTCGAACATGTTACAGAAGGCCATATTCCTTGGACTATGGCTGTTGATTTAAGAGAACTCACTAGAAAGGTTAGTGGTTGTATATGATTTCCAGAAAACTTTGGAGTCTATATCTTGCATTTCCTTTGTGTGTGAGAAGAGCACCTAAATCTCAATTGCTACTATTAGCATCTCCAATTTTTTATTAACCAGTTTATTTGTAGTCTGATGCTTAGAAGAAACTTTGTATAAGGACATAAGCTAAAGTTCTCTGAAAAATGGGCATAACAGATCTAACTGAACGACGCCCCTTATAAATCGATCTCAGCTAAAATAGAATTGTAAAAGAATATTGTTGCCTGGGTTTAAAATGAATATCTGAGTGGGGTGAATAATTGAACCTTGCAACTAATTCTGATGGTGCACAATCTTTGTTTCAAAAATTGCATCTTGCTGACAATTCATCTTATTCTCCCTATTCGAGTGTAAACTTTCATCTTATCTTTTACCTTTCTATTTTCGAGTGTTTACATGTAGCTCTAAGTAATGTCATTGAATTATCAGGAACGTTCGTCCTATCCCTTACACTGGTTTTAAGGCATTTCATGTTGGCTTGGTTGCAAAACATACTTGGAGGTAAATCTGTTTCTCATTTCGAGAAAAATATGAAGAGTAAGTCATTTCCAATACTTAATTACCATTAGTGAGCAATTTCATGCATCATAATATAGTAACAAATCCTGATAATCTTTTATTTCAAGCATATCTAATTGTATTACAAACTCTCCATTTATATAATTGAACTAAGACCTAAGTAGATAACTCTTAGACTAGGATTAGGACTCTAGACTACTATTATCTCTTTTTATTTCAATCTCTTAAACTAGATAAGACTTAGATAACTCCTAAATTGATCATATTTTAATCTAGAAATCCTGCACTCCCCCTCAAGCTGGTAAATAGATATTTATCGTTCCCAACTTGGAAACTAGATTATCAAACAACTGTCTAGGCAGTCCTTTGGTAAGAATGTCTGCTATCATTTGACTTGTAGGCAAGTAGGTAACACACAACAGCTTATCTTCTATCTTTTCCTTGATGAAATGTCTGTCTATTTCAATGTGCTTAGTCCTATCATGATGCACCAGATTGTGTGTTATCCCAATCACAACCTTGTTGTCACAGTACAACCTCATAGGCTTCTCACTTTTGATTCCAAGCTCTCCCAAGAGTCTTCTTAGCCATATTAGTTCATGAATCCCATGAACCATAGTACGAAACTTAGCCTTAGAAGTACTTCTAGCTACCACGTTTTGCTTCTTACTTCTCTAGGTTACTAAATTTCCCCAAACAAAAGTGCAATAACCTGAGGTCGATCTTCTATCATCCACAAAACCAGCCCAATCCGTATCCATTAATGCTTCTACTTTCCTTTCATTCTTTTTACCCAAAAACAGCCCCTTCCCAATGGTCATTTTAAGGTACCTCAAAATCTTACTCACAGCCTCAAAATGCTTCTCCTATGGGCTGACTCATTACACTCACCGAAAAGGCTATCAGGTTTAGTACGAGATAGGTATATCAACTTCCTAACTATCCTTGGATACCTACCTTCATCAACCAAAGCATCACCACTCATTTTCTCAAATTTCAAATTTGGTTCAATGGGAGTCTTAGCTAGCTTGTAACCTAGCATACTTGTCTCTTTCAATAAATCCAGCACATATTTTCTTTGTGAAACTGAAATTCCCTTTTTACTCCTAGCAATCTCCATACCAAGAAAAATACCTCAACTGCCCCAAGTCTTTCAATTCAAAATCCCGAGTAAGAACCTTCTTAACAACCTCCATTTATTTAAAATTATCTCCAATAATAATAATATTGTCTACATAAACAATTAAAATATTAATCTTACCTCCAGAGGTTTTAAAGAATAATGTATGATCAGACTGCCCCTAAGTAAAACCATACCTCTTAACAGCCTTTGAGAATTTTTCAAACCAGGCTCGTGGAGATTGTTTTAGGCGATATATGGATTTCTTCAATTTGCACACTTTTCCATCCTTTTGCACTCCCGTCAAACCTTGGTGGCATTTCCATCTATACCTTTATGCAAGGTCACCATTCAAAAACATGTTTTTCGTATCTAGTTGTTGTAGAGGCTAGTATAGATTTGCTAGAATTGACGAGCACGCTGATAGTGTTCAACTTAGCCACCAGAGCAAAGGCCTCCTCATAGTCTACTCCATATGTTTGCGTAAATCCCCTTGCCACCAGCCTTGCTTTATACCTTTCAACTATTCCGTCTACCTTATACTTAATAGTAAACAACTACTTGCAGCTCATAGTTGTTTTCCCTTCAGGTAAACTCACCAACTCCCAAGTCTTGTTTTTCTTAAGAGCTTCCATCTCCTCTATCATAACCTTCCTCCATTTTTCATCCTCTAATGTCTCATGTACTATTGCTGGAACCTTCACAACTAAGAGATTAGTGGTGAATGCCAAAAAAATCATCGTGGTATCAGAGCCTCGGGTATCGAATTTTACAGTTTGTTGTATGATTTATAATATGTATTTGGTTGATAACAAGTTGGTTTTGCAAAATCTGCAAAATCTGCAAAATCTGTTTATGGATGAATGATTCAAATGATAAACTGGTTTAATAATATGTTGATGAATGATATATTGGTTGGTTAATATCCTGGTTGAACGTATGTGCGTTTGATTTGATTTGGATTCGTGTTTATACACAAAAACTGAAAAAACGTGAACTGTATGAATTGGGGATTTCCAGGTCTCGCCGCTGCGAAGCTCTAGCTTCACCGCGGCGATGTGCCTCTGGAATTTCTCGCCCCGGCAAAGTTTGTGGCGGTGAAGTCATACAGTGAAATCTCACGCAAAGATAAAACCTTCGCCGCGGCGAAGCCTGTAGCTTTCCCAATTCTGTATTTTTTTGCAAAGGGTCTAATCTACAGTTTTTAATAACCGGTAAAGCCAATGTACATTCTGCACATTTAAGAGGGCAATTAATTAATAAACTCACCCAATTCAAAAATTGATTATTTTTGAAATGTATGCTTTGTACTTGTTTGTATGTTGCATGGTGCCCGGTACATGAGCCTTAGACCTAAGGGTGAATGTTTTAAATTATTTTGGGTATGTATGGTTGTAATATATATTTTTTTTAAAATAGGGCTTGCGTGTCCTGCCTTTTCTCCTCTTCTTGATGTACATTCTTTTCTCATCTCATTCCCCTCGAATGTAAATCGAGGTTTCTAAATTTGTTGATGTAAAATTAGTGTAATATTAATTTTATTGTAAATTTAGAATGATGTTTTTTGTAATGTACTTGGAGTCGGAGCAATGGACGAGGCAACCATACTTGAAGACTCAAGATGTTTATTACATGACCCCTAGGTGACCCACCGATTCCTCTAGGCTCGAGGAGATCGGTTTTAGTTGGGCCATGTACCGGCACATTTTAATTTTTTCTTAGAATGCATGCTAAGGTTGAATGTTGAATAACATGCCAAACAATGTCATTCTAACAAAGATAATAATATGATGAGACATTAAATATCAAACCCTCAATTAAAGTATATTAAGTCACGTATGCCTTCCATCACCATGATTTTAATCAAACCACTGTTCGTTGGAACCTAGTTCGCCAAAGCGAAGGGTACACTTCTACCAGTGGGAGGTTAAAATTCATTGGAGTTTTCCTTAATGTTGATGGGTTGACTTAAAATGACGGTTTTGCTTGTTCGCCAAAGCGAAGGTTGATAAACGCGTCATAGGCGTAGTAGAGCAGTACACATATTATGTGTACGTGGTGACATGTAGTGTCCACTCTACTGATACTGAGAATCACACTTGAGGACAATGGTTGGAGCCATTGAATTGTGTGATTGGCTTGTTGGCTTTTTCACATTTGAGGTTGATAGTGGGAGCTATCAATTGGTGTGGATTAAGTTTGTTGGCCTACCTAATCAACCCATTTTGGCTTGTTCGCCAAAGCGAAGGTTTGAAATGGGCAGGATGGGATCTCGGTCCACTAGGAAAGCCAACGGGCTTTCCCGAGTTAATAGTGAGGGCTATTGGCTTGAGTAAAATAGTGGGAGCATCGTTTAATAAAAGACCATATTAATAATAATGAACTTTATAATAACTTTATCTTTTCTGCAATTGTAGATTCACAAAAATGAGCATTAGAACCTGGGACCGATAATCGAAAAAGAAAACAGGTTGATGGATCCAATTTCTCAGACTGGTATCGTAATCTTTAGATTATACTTAAGTCAGAAAACAATTGTATATCCTTGGAAGCCATACATGGCTGAACCTGATCCTGATGCCACTCAGGAAGTTAAGGATACTTATCAAAAGTTCCTTGATGATGCTGATAGCGTACAGCTTGATGTTAGCATTGATGCACACTATCTCAAAAGCAGCATGAGATATGATGCTTCTTCTCATATTCTACACCTTAAGGAGCTATTTGAAACAAATGCTCGACATGAGAGGTACAGGTGTCAAAAGCACTCTTTGGGAGTCGTCTGACTGAGGGTGCCCAAATTGGTCCTCACTGCTCAAGATGATCGAGGACATTGAGAGGCTTGAGACTTTGGGATGTGGCTGTGATGCAGAATTACAAATGGATTTAATTCTGCAATCCTTGCCTGACTCTATGCTCCGTTCATAATGAATTCAATATGAACACACTAGAAAACCCTGTCAGAACTTCTGAACATACTGAGGACTGTAAGCAGGACTTGAAAAGGTCCAAGCCTGTTTTACTGGTTGTTACCAGTAAAGCAAAGGGTAACGGCAGGGTAAGGCCAAGCCAAACCCAAGCCCAAGCCAAGCCCAAAGGACAGGTTGCTCTTGGGCTTTAGAGTGGCATAGGAAGGGCAAGGTAGTCTTCTCTTCTTTGTGGCAAGCCTGGCCACTAGAGGAAACACTGCAAGGCTTTCCTCGCAAGCAAAAGTTAGAGGCTACGACTTCAGGTACTTTCATGATTGAATTAACTTCTCTCCCTCAATATCTTGGGTCATGGACACGGGATGTGGTACTAACATTGTACTGATGTACAAGAACTAAGGTAGAGTAGAGTGCTCGCCAAGGGAGAGGTGGACCTACGAGTTGGAAATGAGCACATGTGGCTGCATTAGCTGTAGGGACTTATTGTTTATCTTTGCCTACGGGCTTATTGTTGGAACTACAAACTGTTATCACTACCTTTTATTTCTAGAAATATTATTTCAGTATCCGTTTTGGATAATATGGGGTATCATTTTGAGATATCTATGGATTGTTGTCCTTTAGTTTGAATGGTATTCTATTTAGAATTACAAGGTTATATAATGGATTATATGTTCTTGACTTACAATAAAGATATTCAACATTGAAACCAAGAAAGCCAAATATGAGATCAAAACCAGACATACTCTGGCATTGTAGATTGTGTCATGTTAATAAGACTCGCATGCAAAACTTCAAAGGGATGGAGTTTTGCCCCTTTTGACTTCAGTCATTTGAGGTATGCAAGTCATGCCTTTTAGGCAGATGACCAAGTCTCCTTTCACAGGACAAAGTGAAAGGGCTACTGAACTATTAGGCTCATCCATAGTGATGTTGTGGTCCACTACATTAAAGCCAGAGCTGGATATTCATACTTCATCACATTTACTGATATTTCAGTAGATATGGTATGTCTACCTCATGAGACATAAATCTGAAGCCTTGATAATTTAGGAATTCAGAATGATGTACAGAATTTTGGGCAAAAGTATTAAACTCTTCGGTCGGATCGAGGAGGTGAATACTTAAGCTCAGGGTTTTCAGAGTACCTGAAGGAGTGTGGAATATCACAACTCTCTTCCTTATACACCCCAACACAATGAGTGTCAGAAAGGAGGAACAGGACCTTACTTGATATGGTTAGGTCTATGATGAGCTTTATATTTACCTGCATCGTTCTGGGTTATGCCCTAAAGACTGCGACTCACGTTTTGAACTGTGTGCCGTCAAAGTCTATAGATAAGACTTCATATGAGCTATGGAGTGGCGAAAGCCCACTTGTCTTATCTAAGGATTGGGGTTGCGAAGCTTATGTTAAGAAATTGACTTCGAACAAGCTAAGCCCAAAATCTTGTAAATGTATATTTGTGGGGTATCCAAGGAGACCAAAGGATACTACTTCTACCATCCAGAAGAGCGCAAAATTTTTGTTGCTTGATCTGGTGTTTTCTTAGAAAAGGAATATTTTCTAAGAAGTACTAGTGGAAGAAAAGTAGAACTCGATGAAGTTCTAGCCACAAGATATACTAGAGTGAAGGACGGGATGATGTGCCATAAGAGTGGTTGAGTACATGAGGAGTTACTCCACAACTTGTGGATCAAAGTGAACCCCTCAGTAGCACAGGAGCTACTAGATCTGGAAGAGTATGCCATGAGCCAGGAGATACGGTTATCTCATGACTCAACATGGTACGTACTAGTCTACCAAGACTGAACCCAGAACCTACGAAGACACTATATCGATCCAGATTCCGTTACATGGCTTGAAGCCATGAAATCTGAGATGGACTCCTGTACCAGAACCAAGTGTGGTCTCTGTGGAACCACCTGAAGGGTGAAACCCATAGGGTGTAAATGGGTCTTCAAGAGAAGATGACATGGATGGTAACGTGCATACTTATAAAGCATGACTGGTTGCCAAAGGTTTCAAACAAATTCATGCATTGACTATGAAAAACCTTTTCGCCAGTTGCCATGATTAAATCCATCCGGATTAGCTTGCAATTGCTACATATCATGACTATGAGATTGGCAAATGGATGTCAAAACTGCTTTCCTGAACGAAACCTTGAGGAGGATGTGTATATGACACAACCTGATGGTTCGTTCTGATAGTCAAGCAATAGTTATGCAAGTTGCAGAGATCCATTTATGGACTCAAGCAGCTTCGGTGCTGGAACATCGTTTGATGAGGCCGTAAAAGAATTCAGTTTTATCAAAACGAAGATGAGCCCTGTGTTTACAAGAAGTGATGGGAGTGCAGTAGCATTCTTAGTGTGTATGTCATGACATACTTCTAATCGGGATGATATACCGAACTTGCAGTCGGTAAGACTTGGTTATCCAAGTGCTTCTCCATGAAGGACTTAGGGGAAGCAGCCGACATCCTTGGTATAAAGATCTATTGTGATAGATCGCGTAGGTTGCTTGGCCTAAGTCAGAGTGCATATATTGACAAAGTATGAAACGATTCGTATGAAAATCCAAGAAAGGATTTCTTCCGATGTCACATGGTGTTTATCTCTTTAAGGAATTATGTCCTAAAACACAAGATGAGAGAGATAGGATGAAGAGGATCCCCTATGCATCAGCAATTGGATCCATCATGTATGCCATGCTATGTTACTCGGATTGATGTCTCATGTGCTTTGAGCACTTTAGTAGATATCAGTCGGTCCAGGTGAGCATCACTGGTGGGCTGTCAAGAATATCTTAAGTACCTGAAGAGACTAAGGATATGTTCTTGGTTATGGAGGGGAAGATGAGCTCACTGTAAGGATACAGTGATGCTAGTTTCCAAACGGACAAAGATGATTATCGATCACAATCAGGGTTGTATTTTGTCTCAATGGCGTGCAGTGAGCTGGAAGAGGTCCAAGCAAAGCACTGTAGCAGACTCTACAATGGAGGCTGAATATATTACATTGTCATGCAGCCAAAGAGGCAGTCTAGATTAAGAAGTTCGTCACTAAACTGGGAGTGTTCCCACGATTGTTGATCCTATAGACATCTATTGTGACAACAATGGAGCAATTGCTTAAGCCGGAACCACGTTCTCATCAAAGTCCAGACACATACTCAGACGATTCCATCTCATCAGAGAGATAGTTGAGAGGAAAGACGTGCAATTAGTAAAGTGCATACTGACGACAATCTCGTAGATCCATTGACAAAGCCTTTGTCTAGCAGAAGCATGAAAGGCACTTGAGATCATTGATATTATACATGAATGATTGGCTATAGTGCAGTGGGAATTGTTAAGTAGTATGCCCTAGAGCTAATCAATATTGTAGATTGACTCTTTGTAAATGTTCATTAACAATGATAAAAGGCATTTTATTCTATATCGCGTAAATCATTATTATTACAATATGTATTGATATATTTCTTTAGAATGGTAGAACCGACGAGGGTATCAAGTGTTTGAAATCTTGATAGTGAGAACCCTATGAGCACATATGGTAGCCATTCTAGAAACTCCGTAGTCTCAGTATTATTTTGAAGTAAGGGTACAGATAATACGGTAAGACTATCATAGTGTTGAATGACCCTGTCGAAGGCAGTGACTGATCTCACTTGTCAAGGTTGTTTGGTTACACCTGGTCAACACATGGGTGCTGTTGTAGGCGGATATCAGTAGCAAGTTCACTGGACTAACCCCAGAGGATTCCATATGGATGGTAACCCTAGTGTCTATGGAACAAATCCTCTAACAAATGGTGGTACATGTGATCCTTAGACTTGAGATCACCGGAGTGCCTTGTGCACCGAGTACATTTGACACTAGCCTAACACAGTTCTATTCAGAGTTGTCAGTACGGTGGTGATTGGCTGTATTAAGGAGTGTATCAAGACATGGTGGATTGACAGAGGATTCATCACTCTCGGGTACGGGAGAAGTTATCTCACGCGCAATTTAGTATATGGCAATGACACTAAAACTGTGGCCATAGTGATTAGTTGTTGCTCTATCCAGATTATAATACAGGTCATTGGTCCAGAAACTGAATACATAATATCGAGAGTCCCGAGGTTGACACTATTTCTATGCCTTGGTCTCATCGAGATAACGTATGATGAAAGGATCGAATTGTACGGTAACCATATCGTTGACAAGTAGCTACTTTGTTGAATTCGATCTATCGGGTGGCCATGATGCCTTTGTTAGGGCCAATCTTGGTCTGTGTATAAGTGAGACGATTAATTGGTGTTAATCGCGATACTATACACTACCGTATGATGAGGAGCCTATGGGTCACACACATAGAAGATAATTTAGAGCCAAGAGGAAAGAAGGGCGTTTTCGTCTTTTTAGTGAAAGGGTATTTGGTAATTTTACAATGCAATTAAATTTGCTGAGGTCGTAGCCTTTTATTTAATTTGTTTAGAAAAATTAAATAAGTGAAATTACGGTTAAATGTGTGTTCGCACATATTTAATTAAATCATCATTATTGTTAAATGTTAATTAAATATTAATTGATTTTAATTGAGATAATGATGAATTAAATTAAAATATCTAATTGGGAGTGTTTGGCAAATTCGGGGGTGTTTGGGTTGGAGCCCAAGCCCATTCCATATGGGAATAGGGCAACTAAAATAACACTATAAAAGAAAAGTTTTAGTTGAAAAATGGTAAGTGTGTTATTTTATTATTTCATTTTCATTGAAAAAGGAAAAACCCTCAAGCCCCAAATACTCTCCCATGCCACTTTACTGTTTGATTGAAAATCAAACACTTTCTTTTGTTTTCTTCTTGATTTCTTAAGGCTAAGGAGGATATAGCAAATCCCTCCTTGGTTCTTGTTGATTGTCTTCGTGTGGATCTCTACGGTTCGATTCTACACTTGGATCGGTAGCAAACACGTTCAGAGACAATATTGGTGGAGCCTCCAAACGTGGGTATGGTTTCTTAAACCCTGAACTGATTTTCTGCAGATTTGATTATTTTATGTAAACTGTGATTTTTGTACCCGGATCTTGGTTCTAAGGAACGATCCATAGAGTTTATGTTTTTGTTTTTGTGCTGCGTAACTGGGTCGTTTATTTACAAGAATATGCAAGGAAGATACATTTAATGGCCCTAGGGTCTAGATTTCCTCTATTAGGAGACATAACATGTACAAAAGCAATACATCCAAGCACCTTTAAGGGGAAAGTATTTAGGATCCTACAACTGGGAAAGGTCTTTAGCAAAGTCTCAAGAGGTGTATGAAAATCCATAATTCTTTATCAAATATGCAGCTGTTAAGATTGCATGACTCCAAAAATATTTAGGTACATTCATGGTAAAAATTAAGGCTCTAGCTACCTATAATAGGTGTCTATTCTTTCTTTCAACTATCTCATTTTGTTGTGGGGTATTAGCATAAGAGCTTTGATGTACAATCCCGTGATGTAACAAGTAGTTTCCCAAGATAGAGTGAAAATATTCCTTACCATTATCAGTCCGTAAAACCTAGATTTTTTCTCAAAACTGAGTTTCAACCATTGAATGAAATTTTTTTGAACAATTGACTGGCTTCAGACTTGTTTTTCATCAGGTATACCTAACATACTCTAGTGTGATCATCAATAAACATAATGAACCACTTAGACACTACAATATTTGTAACTCTAGATGGCCCCCAAATATCACTATGAATTATTGAAAAAGGCCTAGAGCTCTTATAATCATGAGTTAGATAAATAGACCTAGTGTGTTTTGCAAGTTGACAAGTTTCACACTTAAAAGAAAATGAACTTTTATTTTTGAATAAAAATGGGTACAATTTGTGTAAATAAGGAAAGCTAGGGTGTCTTAGTCTACTATGCAATAGCATAATTTCCAAATCAATTGAACTAGAGATAGAATTGCACCTATAAACTATGTCTTTATTTCCATCATTATTCTCAAATTCTGCTTTATCAAAGTAGTAGTCCCCCTCTTGCTCTAGCATTGCCAATCATCCTTCCCCATCGAAAATTCTGAAATTCACAAGAAGTGCAAGAAAACTTAGCTACACAATTTAGTTCTTTAGTCAATTAGTTAATAGACAATAAGTTACAAGTTAACTCTGGCACATGGAGAACTAAATTTAAAGTTAGATTTCTTGAAAGCTTCATTGTGCTTTTACCAACCACCTTTACCATTGAGCCATCAGCCGTTTCCTCAATTGAATTCCCATAACATGGGGTATAAAATATAAAAACATTTGAATTACCTGACATATGATCAGAGGCTCCAGAATCTATTACCCATAGCTTATATGTTTCAAGATCTACACGTAAGTCTATATGGGAGTTATCTGTTTCAGCAAAAGAACATGAGTGCCTAGCCAGATTAGATTGATTGAGAAGTTCTTGCAGATGCTCCAATTGCTCTCTATTGAATGGTATAGACTCATTTCCTTTTGAATTCTGGACAATATTTCTTTCAACTTCAGTAATAAAACCTTTCCCTCTAGTTTTATTAGCCTTCTAATTTGTAAACTTTGTTGACCTACCATGTAATTTTTAGTAGGTCTCCTTAGAATGCCCTGGTTTATGGCAATACTCACATCATGGTTTCTCTCATTTCCTTCGCAATTTTTGATCTCATGTTGAATTCTTCCAACCTTTAGATGTTAGGGCTGAACCTTTTGACCCAAGTAATAGATTTGACATACCAAAAGAAGTAGATTCACCCATCATTACTTTCTTCCTACTCTTTTCTCTTCTGTTCTCTGCAAACACCTTTCGAATAGAGGGTAAAAGATCTTTGTCAGAACTCTACCTCGTACTTCATCAAGCTCCTTATTCAGTCCAACCAAGAACTCAATTTTTTTTTCTTTTTCTAACATCTTTCTATTACAACTCCAATCAAACTCCACAAACATGTCCAGTTTTTCCCATAAGTGAGCTAAAATACTGTAGTACTGAGTGACTAACATACCATCTAGTTTGGTCTCCCTCAAGCATGTTTTTAACTCAAAAACTTGTGTTGAGTTCCCCAGGTCTAAATATGTCTCCTTTGCCATCTCCCAAATGTCCTTCGCAGTGGGAAGAAATAAGAACAGCTGTCTAAACTCCTCTTCCATCAAGTTGATCAACCAAGTCATAACAGTGCCATTCTCGGCATCCCATTTCTTATATACCAAATCATTTTCTTCTGGAGTTTTAACACTTCCAGTCAAGTAGCCCAACTTTCCTTTCCCTCTTATCATTAATTTCATAGCCTGAGACCACGGTACATAATTTCTACCATTCAGTTTATAAACACTAACTTGAATGGAGTTTTGGTCCACATTATTATGACAAGTTAGATGAAGCTGATGCTTGCTGCTTGAGGAGGATCCTGACCTTGAATCCCTTAGAGGGTTCCTGCTCCCTGGGGGACTTGGACTTCTCTCCTGTCTTTTACCGATCATAGCAGTCTTCACCATTATTAATATTTCCAGATAGAGGAACCTAGCTCTGATACCATGATATCAGGAGAAAACAAATCCTGATAATCTTTTATTTCAAGCATATCTAATTGTATTACAAACTCTCCATTTATATAATTGAACTAAGACCTAAGTAGATAACTCTTAGACTAGAATTAGGACTCTAGATTAATATTATCTCTTTTTATTTCAATCTCTTAAACTAGATAAGACTTAGATAACTCCTAAATTGATCATATTCTAGTCTAGGAATCCTATAAGTTTCATTGTGAAGTTTTTGAGTTAAAGAATACAAAGGAAAGAGATGAAAAAAAAAGTTTTTCAGAGAGAAGTTTTGCTAAATATTACGCTTGCTTTTTCATTGACATGGGTTGAATTTATAAAAAAGGTTTAGTTTACTGTTACACCTAAACTTTTAGTGTATATTTTACTAACTGTTAGAGTAGATGTCCTAGAGCCAATCAATTATTGTAGAATTGACTCTTTGTAGTAATGTTCATTAATCAATAAAAGACATTTTATTCTATATTGCGTAAATCATAATTATTGCAATATGTATCGATATATGTCCTTAGAATGGTAGAACTGTGACGAGGGTATCAAGTGTTTCAAATCTTGATAGTGAGAACCCTATGAGCACATATGGTGGCCATTCTAGAAACGTCCGTAGCCCTAGTATTATTCTGAAGTAAGGGCATAGATAATACGGTAAGGCTATCATAGTGTTGAATGAACCTGTTGAAAGGTAGTGACTGATCTCACTTGTCAAGGTTGTTTGGTGACAACCTGGTGAACACATGGGTGCTTCCTGTAGGCGAATACACCGCAGCAAGTTCACTAGACTGACCCACCAGAGGATTCCATATGGATGGTAACCCTAGTGTTTATGGAACAAATCCTCTAACGAATGGTGGTGCATGTGATCCTTAGACTTGAGATCACCGGAGTGCCTTGTGCACCAATTGGTGCAGTTTGACACTAGCCTAATGCATTTCTATTCAGAGCTATCAATACGATAGTGATTGGCTGTATCAAGGAGTGTATTAAGAGTATGGTGGGTTGACAGAGGATTCATCACTCTCGGGTACGGGAGAAGTTATCTCACAACGCAATTTAGTAAATGGCAATGACACTAAAACTATGACCACAGTGGAATTGAGTTGTTGCTCTATCCAGTTTATAATTCAGGTCATTGGTCCAGTAACTAAATACACAATATCGAGAGTAACCGAAGGTTGACACTATTTCTATACCTCGGTCTCGTAGAGATAACAGATGATGGAAGGATCGAATTGTACGGCAACCATATCGTTGACAAGTAGCTACTTTGCTGAATCCGAATCTATCAGGTGGCCATGATGCCTTGCTAGGGGCCGATCTTGGTATGTGTATAGTGAGACGATTAATTGGTGTTAATCGCGATACTATACACTACCGGTATGATGAGGAGCCTATGGGTCACACACATAGAAGATAATTTAAGACTCAAGAATTAAGAAGGGCATTTTCATCTTTTTAGGTGAAAGGGTATTTTGGTAATTTCACAGTGCAATTAAATTTGCTGAGGTCATAGCCTTTATTTAATTTGTTAGAAAAATTAAATAAGTGAAATTACGTTTAAATATGTATTCGCATTTATTTAAATAATTTATCATTATTGTTAAATTTTAATATATTAAATATATATATTAATTGATTTTAATTGAGATAATGATGAACTAATATTAAAATATCTAATTGGGAGTGTTTTGGAAACAAGGGGTGTTTGGGTTGGAGCCCAAGCCTATTCCATATGGGAATAGGGTAATTAAACTTGACTATATAAACTTAAGTCTAATTGAGAGATGGGTGAATATTTCATTATATCATTTTTCATTTGAAAAGAAAAACCCACAGCCCCAAAACACTCTCTCCCACACCCGTTTTAGTTTTGATTGAAAAATCAAATACTCTTCATTTCATTCTTTGTTCTTAAGGCTAATGAGGATCTAGCAAATCCCTCTTTAGTTCCTTGCGATTATCTTCATGTGGACTACGTTGGTTCGATCCTACACTTGGGTTGGTAGCAAAATACGTTCAGATACAAAGTTGGAGGAGCCTCCAAACGTGCGTATGATTCCTTAAAACTCTAAACTAATTTCTGCAGATTCTTGTTTTGATATAAACTATAAATTTGTGCCCTGATCTTGGTTCTATGGAACGATCCATGTTGTTATTAATTTTTGTTTTCCGCTGCCTCAATGGATCGTTTCCTGACACTAACAATAATTCACCACCACACAATTTTAACCACAGACAAACCTTTCATTTAACTACCCCTTAATTACAACTGAATACATCAAAAAACATCAACTTAGACATCACAAAATCAGCTCCATTCAACTGCTCCCAAGGCTAGTTGTTGTGCTTCTTGTCTTCGGCTTCTCTGCATCTTCAGTCAACAAACTTCAGCTGATTTTGTTTCTAGCAGAATATCATCAACGTCGACACTCCTCCTTGATATTTTTGCTAGAAACAGCAAGTCTAAACCTTAGTTCTTTAATCTTGGACTTGTTAACTGGTTTTGTCATTATGTCAGCCAATTGTTCCTCACTCCTATAATGCATCAGTTCAACTTCTTTAGCTTGCTCAGCTTCCCTCATAGCATGAAACATGATTTTTATGTGCTTAGTTCAACCATGTAAGATAGGATTCTTTGCCATAGCAACAGTGGACTGATTATCATAATAAATTTTAATAGGATCACATTGGTCCAGCTTCAAGTCCTTCAAAAGTCTTCTTAGCCAAATGGCTTGATTCACTACAGCAGCAGCATATATATTCTGCCTTTGTAGATGATTGAGCTATAGTCTCTTGTTTCTTGGACAGCCAACAAAAAGCTCCTGAGTTTAAAGAAAACACATAACTAGAAGTGAGAACCAGCCCAATCACTGTCTGTATAGCCAATAAGATTGAACTTCTCTGATTTTCTAAACCATATCCCCGGTCTACACTTCCCTTTATATACCTTTAGAAGGTTGGAGGCATACATTAGACCAGGCCTAGTTATTGTCAAATACAACAAGCAACCTACTAGGCTTCTATACATGGACTCATCAACCTTGCTTGCACCATATTCTTTGCATAACTTTTAGTTTTGCACCAAAGGTGTGCTCACTGGATTGCAATTCTTCATGCTGAACTTCTTCAAAATCTCATTTGCATACTTCCTTTGACTCACAAAAATCCCATATGCCAATTGGTTTATCTCCATGCCAAGAAAGTATGTCATTTCCCCCAGATCAGTCATCTCAAATTCACTTTGCATGGCTTGTTTAAACTAATTTGTGGGAAAACACGTGTAATTCTAGGAGTGTTGTGGTGCAGATATTTTTAAATTTAAATTTAAACAGAACCTTGTATATAAGAGTTATCCTAGGAGTTAGGTGTGTAACTAATATTCTGATTTCAAATCTGATTGTTATCAGGTTAAGTTGATCCCTTTAAATAGGGCTACCTTGTACACTTTACGATGTATCAATGAAACATTCGGCTTCTCCAATTCTTCATGGTATCAGAGCCGAATTGATCCCTATCCAGAAAAGTTGAGAGAAAACCAGAGAGTCCCTAACCCAGTCGAAACACCAACCAAACACCATGTCTGATCTTTCAGGTGAAAACACTTCCAAAAGCCCTAAAACAAACCCCTCTCCTGCTGCTATTCCCCAAACAGCACCTCATCATGCTCCTGTAACAAAAAACCCCTCACTACAAATCACCTCACACAAGCTGAATGGGTAGAACTATCTACCATGGTCCTGTTCTGTCACCATGTTTGTTCGAGGTCGAGGTAGATACGGCTATCTCTTGGGCACCACTACAGCCCCCGCCAGAATCAGATCCTTCATACCCTACTTGGGAGGCCGAAAACTCCTTGTTGATGGCCTTGCTGATCAACTCTATGGAACCAGATATAGGTCGATTATATCTGTTTCTTCCTACTGCCAAAGCCATATGAGAAGTCACTGCAGAAACTTATTTTGATGTTGGTAATGTTGCACAGCTATTTGAAGTCACTCAAGGGGTTCGCCGAATTAGACAGGGAGAGCTCTCAGTCACTCAATACTACAACATTCTCAAAGGGTTGTGGAAAGAGGCTGATCAGTATCGACAGGTGAAATGGGAGTGTGATGCTGACAATACGCTGTACAACAAGATGCTTGAACAAGAGCGCATCTTTGAGTTTCTGATTAGCCTCAACCGAGACTTAGATGATGTACGAGGATGAATAATTGGAAGAGAACCCCTGCCTTCTATTCAAGAAGTCTTTGCTGCTGTTCGTCGGGAAGAAAGTCACCGGTTCGTGATGATTGGAGGAAACTAGCTCACTCTACCTATCAATAAATCTGCATTGGCTACCGACTCTGCTCTAACAACTCAGTAGCGTTACAATCGAACGAGTGACAACAAACGCCCTTGGTGTGACCATTGTCACAAAGTCGGTCATACCAAAGAAACCTATTGGAAGCTGCACGGTAAACCAGCGCACCTGAAGAACAATAAACCAGTCGAGAGCAATAATTGTGCTCTTCATGTCACTAAAGACACCCAGTCCGTTCATTCAGGCTCGTAAACTGGTTCTCAAGACTCAATCATCTCCAAGGAGCAATAGGATCTTCTTTAAGACCTGATTTAGAAGACCAAAAGGCCAGCTGCATCCACTCCTAATCCGTCTTGTTCCTTAGCAGGTATGACAAACAACTTTTGCGTCCCTTGGATAATAGATTCAGGGGCATCTGACCACATGGCTGGTTTATCTAATCTGTTTACCTCATATTCCCCTTGTCTGGGTAATATCAAAGTTCGAATAGCCGATGGATCTCTATCAGCCATAGCAAGAAAAGGAAAAAATCCTATCTCTCAAAATCTTGCTCTTAATTCTGTGTTACATGTTCCCAAACTTACCTGTAACTTGTTTTCAGTTAGCAAATTTACTAAAGACCAAAACTGTGTTGCTAACTTTTATCCTACCTACTGTGAGTTTCAGGACTTGATCTCGGGGAAGAGGATTGGCAGTGCTAGGTTGGAGAATGGTCTGTATTATTTTGAAGAAGGATCAAGCATAGGTAGACAAGTTCAAGTCGCAAATAAAGCCTTCACTTCTCTTGAAGAAGATAATATAATGTTATGGCATCGTAGATTAGGACATCCCAATTTTCGTTATTTAGCAAAATTGTTTCCTGTTTTATTTTCTAATAAAGATCATTCTCTAATGTGATATTTGTGAACTTGCAAAACATCATAGAGCACATTTTCACTAAAAAATTTATGAAAAATCTTCGCCTTTTAATCTTATTCATAGTGATCTCTAGGGTCCATCCCATGTTTCAAATATTTCAGGTACAAGATGGTTTATATCTTTTATTGCTGATCATACTCGTTTAACATGGATATACCTATTAAAAGACAAATCTGAAACGTTTCAATGCTTTCAAAATTTCTACACCATGATTAAAACCCAATTTGGTGTTTCTATTCAACTTTTTCGAACGGATAATGGTCATAAATATTTCTCTACTATACTCGGTAATTTCTTATCTAAAAAAGGAGTCATTCATCAATCCTTATGTGTCAATAGTCCTCAACAAAATGGTCTCGCCGAAAGGAAAAATTGGCATCTCTTAGAAGTGGCTAGGGCATTAATGTTCACCTATCAAGTTCCAAAATATCTTTGGGGGGAAGTTGTTTTGACTGCCGCATACTTAATTAATCGTATGCCATCTAAAGTTCTCAATTTTCAAACACCCATTCAAATATTTAAAAAATTCTATCAAAATACAAAGTTATTACATTCTTTACCCCAAAAACATTTGGTTGCCAAGCCTTTGTCCATATTCACAGTCAATTTCGAAGCAAACTTGATACTAAGGCCATTAAGTGTGTATTTTTGGGGTACTCTCCTGCTAAAAAAAGGATACAAGTGTTTTGATCCCATCTCTAAAAAATTCTTTGTGTCAGCCAATGTCACCTTTTTTGAAAATCTTCCTTACTTCTCTAAAACTCCTCTTCAAGGGGAGATAAGCTCACAATTCGAATCAGAAGAGAAGTTTTGGGAATCAAAATCAGCAGAATCAGTTCCTAATATCTCTCCTCAAATGTCTTCAGTTCCTAATATCTCTCCTCAAATCTCTCCAGTTCAAAATTCGAATGACACTCAAACTTCTCCATCAATCTCTCTAAACCAAAACTCAAATTCAGATTTTTCAGTGCCTCAAAAAAATCAGCAAACTAAAAATTCAAAGAATCCTAGGAACTCGGTAGATATTTCTCCAAAACTCCAAAACATTTTGTTCCAATCTCGGTGCCAGAAAATCGCAAAGAGGGGGAGGAGTCTAACTGCCTTGAACTTCGTGTTTATAAAAGGCGAAAGAATCTTAACAGGATAATGCAGACCTTTCAACCTATACCAATACTGCCCTATCCTTCAGCCGAGATATAGGAATCAAACGCAACAGGTAATAATCTAAATCTACCCATAGCAACCAGAAAAGGAGTAAGAACATGCACACAAGTAAGAACCTGCACACAACATCCCATTGCTAAATACACATCATATCACAGATTATCTCCTGCCTATTTGTCTTTTGCTCTCAATCTGGCTTCTGTAGAAATACCCAAGAATATTGAAGAAGCTTTGGGGAAACAAGAGTGGCGTGTGGCTGTAATGGAGGAGATGAAGGCATTGGAAAAAACTGGGACCTGGGAGATTATTAAATCGGTAGAAGGCAAGGTTCCCGTTGGTTGTAAGTGGGTTTTCACTCTCAAATACAAGGCTGATGGATCGATTGACCGTTACAAAGCAAGGCTGGTTGCCAAAGGGTACACCCAGACTTACGGCATTGACTACCAAGAGACTTTGCACCCTTAACAAAGATGAACACAGTCAGAGTGATCATGTCCATAGCAACAAATCAAGATTGGCCACTCCACCAGCTTGACGTCAAAAATGCTTTTCTCAATGGAGAGCTAGTAGAAGAGGTGTATATGTCACTCCCTCCAAGATTTGAGAAACACTACGGAAAGGACAACGTATGCAGACTAAAAAGATCACTATACGATCTGAAGCAATCACCAAGGGCTTGGTTTGACAGATTTTCAAGAGCAATCAAAGGTTTCGGGTTTGCACAAAGTCAAGCTGACCACACACTATTTCTGAAGTATTTGGCAGGGAGAATCACTGTGTTAATCGTACATGTTGACGACATAATAGTGACAGGTAATGACAGTAAAGGTGTTCAAGAGGTTAAGGAGTATCTTGGGAAGGAATTCGAAATCAAAGATCTTGGACATTTGAAGTATTTCTTAGGGATTGAAGTAGCAAGATCAAAATCTGGCATTGCAGTCACGCAAAGGAAGTATACACTAGATCTACTCAAGGAGGTCGAAATGCTAGGATGCAGGCCTGGTGAGGTTCTTATTGAACCAAACTTTAAACTGAAGGTTAGTGGAGATAAGAAACAGACTAATAAGGAGAGATATCAACGACTAGTCGGGAAACTCATTTATCTATCTCACACTAGACCCGATATCGCCTTCTCGGTTAGTGTGGTCAGTCAACACATGCACTCTCCAACAGACGAACATCTGGATGCTGTGTATAAGATTTTAAGGTATTTGAAAAGAACACCTGATAGAGGATTGCTTTTCACTAATAAGCATCCATTGAAGATTGAAGCTTATACATATTTAGATTGGGTTGGATGTATCAATGATAGGAGGTCAACGACAGGTTTCTGTACATATGTCGTAGGTAATCTGGTCACTTGGCGAAGTAAAAAACAAACTATTGTGGCGCAAAGCAATGCTGAGGCAGAATTCAGGGCTACAACTCAAGGTAAATGTGAACTGTTGTGGCTTAAAAAGCTAGTCGAAGAAATGGGTATCAAAGTTGAAGGACCTATGAAGCTTTTCTGCGACAACAAGGCAGCAATTAACATTTGTCACAATCATGTTCAACATGACAGGACGAAACATGTTGAAATTGATAGACATTTCATTAAGGAGAAGTTAGAAGAAGGAGTTGTATGTATGCCTTACGTCCCTATAAAAGAACAGCTGGCTGATTTGTTTACAAAAGGGTTGCAGAAATAGACATTCGAAGATTTAGTGAGCAAGCTGGGTCTTTACGATGTATACGAACCAGCTTAAGGGGGAGGGGGAGTGTGGGGAAACACGTGTAATTCTAGGAGTGTTATGGTGTAGATATTTTTAAATTTAAATTTTAACAGAACCTTGTATATAGAAGTTATCCTAGGAGCTAGGTGTGTGACTAATATTCTGATTTCAAATCTGATTGTTATCAGGTTAAGTTAATCCCTTTAAATAGGACTGCCTTGTACACTTTACAATGTATCAATGATATTAGTAAACGACCCATTTACGTAGTGGAAAACAAAAACATAAACAACATGGATCATTCATTAGAACCAAGATCCAGGTACAAATTTACAGTTTGTACAATATATATTAAATCTGCAAAAAAAATCAGTTCAAGGTTTAAGAAATCATATGCACGTTTGGAGGCTCTTCCAAGTTGTCTCTGAGCGTATTTTTATACCGACCCAAGTGTAGGATTGAATCGACGTAGTCGACACGAAGATAATCGCAAGGAACTAAAGAGGGATTTGCTAGATCCTCTTTAGTCTTAAGAAACAAAGAAGAAGAATGAAGAATATTTTGATTTTCAATCAAAACCCAAAACTGGCGTGCGAGAGGGAGGACCTAAAAAAATCATGAAGCTCTCCATTCAGGGCAACAGAGAAATACGGTGTAGAGATACATGTCATGATCCACCTCACCATACGCTCAGGAAACCCCACAGTACGCAATCCCAAAAGGATGAACTCCCAACTCACAGTATCAAAAGCTTTCCGAATATCAACTTTAAGGGCAAATCGAGGTGAAGGACCCCCAAGATGATAATTCCGCAAAAGCTCCTGAGTCAGCAGAATATTATCAGAAATCCTTCGACCTAGGACAAAAGCTGACTGGGAAACCCCAATAATATCCGGAAGCACAACTTTAAACCGATTCACAATCACCGTAGAAATGCATTTGTAAAGTACATTACAACAAGATATCGGCCTAAAGTCCGTCATACGACTCGGGCTCTCCACCTTAGGAACCAAAGCAATCCTGGTGGCATTAACACATCTTGGCATTTCATTAGTAGCAAAAAAATGTCTCACTGCATCTCTGAAATCTGTACCAATAATATCCCATGCCCGCTTAAAAAACAGAGATGTGAATCCATCCGGGCCCGAGGCTTTATCATCCGGGATAGAAAATAAAGCAATCCTAATCTCATCATCAGTGATAGGAGCAGTCAATGGAGAAATCATATCAGGAGAAATGTGGCCAGAAAAATACCTGGAAGCCTCTGCAATCTGAGGTTGACTATGGGCAGCAAGAAGATCCTAAAAAAAACCCACCGCCAAACGCCTAAACCCTGACTGTCAGTAATATGAGTACCATTCCTATCAGTCAAACCGTGGATGCAGTTCCGAACCTGCCTATGGATCAACGACTTATGAAAGAACTTAGTATTCTGATCCCCTAAGTGCAGCCACTGAACACGAGACCGTTGCTTAACGAAAGCCTCCTCATCTCGACAAAGACTGAAATACTGGTTGGCAAGGTTCCTCTCCTCAAAGATGCACTCAGTAGAAAAGGGGTCCCGATCCAAATTTCCCTAGGCTGCTGCCCACCGAGCCCGAGCCTCAATTACCCTGCTGGAGATATGACTGGAAACCCTAATATGTAAAGCTTTTAGCTTCCGTTTCACTAACCCCAATTTCTGCATAAGTCGGAACATAGGATTGCCTACAATAGGCTCGTCCCAAACTGCCTGAACAATATCCCTAAAATTTGCATGATCAGCCCAAAAATTTAGAAATTTAAAAGGGGATGGTACCTTGCCACGGCGGGGACCAAACCGGATGACAATAGAGCTATGATCTGAAACATCTCGAGGTCGGAACTCTGAAACTATGCTCGGTCGATCAAGGAACCAAGAAAGTGATGCAAAGACCCAATCGAGCTTCCGTAAAATAAACCCATCGCCCTGTTGACTGTTATGCCAAGTATACCGAAGCCCAGTAAAAGGAACCCCAATCAACTCAGCATCATGGATACATTGGCCAAAATCATCCATATAACCATACCACGCAGGATCACCCCCTACTCTGTCAGAGGCTCCCAAGATGGCATTAAAATCACCCAACACAAGCCACGGGAGCCCCTTTGAACCAAACACTGCCGACTGATCCCTAAGGAAATCCCACAGATTGCAGCGATTCCTAGGGTCATTAGAACCATTCACAAAAGTAATCCAAAATGAGAACCCCTCAGAAACATGAGTAACCCTACAAGTAATCTCCTGAAGAGAGCAATGAAGACTATGCACAGAGTAAAGAGAAGAGTCCCAACATACTAGGACACGGCAAGCAATAGAATCTATCATATTCGATAAAAACTGCCACAAAGGACAAACAAACGAGACCATTGACTGTAAATGAGACTGCTCAACCTTAGTCTCCAACAAACTAATCAAACCCAAAGAAGAGTCAGAAATCCAATTCCGCACAGCGCGTTGTTTCGAGAAGCCGTTAAGGCCTCTAATATTCCAACTCCTTATCATTGGAATTGGGATAGAAACAAGCTAATAAATCACTTGACCCGAAGCCCCCACTTCCCCCGACCTATCCCCTTTGCTAGGGGTGGCAAGGAAATTGATCCAGATAAGGTGGCATCTGGTGTCTGGAGATCGTCACTATGCAGAACAAGTGAGGCAAACCTGTTGGAAGAGGTAGATTGCCTACTCCCAGAACTCATAAAGGACTGAGTGTTTTTTTTGCAATTTGTAAATCCCATAATACAGTCTTGCTCATCCTCAATAGGAAAAGGGGAATCAGGTTCCGACCTTGATTCAGAGCCAGAAAATTCAGCTCTACTAGCACGAATAGTCTGCTGATACAGGACCAAAGCCAAAGAAGCATCCCCAACTCTAACTGTACTCGGAACTGAAACTTTAGATGGCACTAAAACATCCCTCTCCATCCCCCGCTCCCTCTCCCTAATGGGATCAATAGTGGCTGGCTGCCTCAAAGGCTCGCAGTTCTCAAATTGTACTGCTTTCCCTGGTGCCTTCTGGAAACTAGTAACTATTTTATTCTTACCCTGAGCTATAGCCACAGTAGGTACCTCTGGTTGGTGACAAACATGACCAAAAACACAGCACTTAGGGCACCTCTTGGGGGTCCACTCATATTCCACTGTAATCTGAATAGGCTCCGCAGATAACCAGCACTGAAATTCAATATGACGTCTTAGAGGCTTTGCTGCATCTAGCTCAACACATACCCAGGCATAATCCAAACGGGTCCGCTCTGATGTTGTCTTATCACTAGACAACGGTCGACCTAACATAGAGGAAACCATGCAGAGTCCTTTGTGGGACCACAAAGGATAAGGCAAACCATGCAAACGAGCCCATACCGGAACCTTAGAGATACAGCTTTTATCAAACGTAAACTAAGCATGCCATTGTTGCAGAATAATAGATTTACCCCCAAACATCCACGGTCCTCTCTCAAGGATTGAATGCACCGCATCCTCATCCCTAAATCTGAAAATGTAGAAACCAATACCTGTGGACATAACATCTTCCAACCCCGCAGCTTCCCATGCACGGAAAGCAATTGAGCGGACAGCATGAAATGGCATAGAATACCCCGGGAAATAACCCCCAATATAGCGAAGCTATTCAACATCATTGTCATCAATAACATCATCTGGTATATGTAAGATGTCATCCTTAATATCAAGGTCCACAGCTTCAAGGGTGAAATGGGACCCGACCTCTGTCACTCTAACCTTGTCCGCCCAAGAGAAGGACACTTTTGATGTGCTCTTTCCCATACTTTTCTGCTCTACATTTGGCTTAAGGACTGGCCTTTTTTCACGGGGCTCAGAAATGCCCAATTGAGCTTGAAAAGCTTCTTAGACTTCGACATTTTTAAGCCATTAAACGATTGCAAAGACAAACCTGTAATATCATTAGATTCAAACTCAAGAAAACCAAAGGAAGAGTTTTTGTGATGAAAAACCTTGGCTCCTTAAATTGCCACATTTGAGAAAACGGATAACAAATACTTGTCATCCATCCATGGCTCCAAATCCCCAATCCATAAAGATTTCCCCGAATTCCCGAGAGTTTGTGGCTGTTGGGAGCTTGTTGAGGCAGTGTTTAATGTTTTGGCTTGGGTTGGGGGCAGCACGGTGTTATTTGGGAGTGAGGGGTTTGGTTCGGACATTTTGTCGAACACTTGGTGGCAGGAAAAAAAGGTGTGATTTTGGTGAGTTTCAGAGTTTGAAAGAGCGAGGATTTGTGAAACAGTTGTTGGGGTGAAGAGGGTTTGGTGTTGGAAAGTGGAATGTGGTCGGGAGGGCTAAAGGGGAAAGTCTGGGCGCTGCGCACTAGGGAGCTGGCCGCGCGCAAAGCTGCACGCAAGGCCTGCAGACTTTTGTCGAACACCTTGTGTGCACGATCAAAACTCGACTAGAATGCAACTAACTTTTCCACGAATCTGCAAAATCAAAACCTAGCAAGAAACCAAGAAGAAAAAACTGCAGAAAATCACAAGAAAATCACACCAAAACAGGTCCACGAAATGGCATAAAAACCCAACCCAAACCGCACATTCCCGTGAAAAAACAGTGGGTTTTTCCCAGAACCAGAGGTTAACAAGGTGCAAGGAGATGTGGGGATTGTCGATCTTGCCCGGATGAGTCAGAATTGGCACTCCATTGCAATTCCCGATTGAAAAAACCCACTGTGAAAGAAAATCTAGATGTGCAGTTTTCGTCAAATTCGACGAAAAAATCCCGACGAGCAGAACCCCTAACTGAGGCAATGACAAAACGACTAGAAAGAGGGTTGAATAAGCTTTCCAAAGACGGTTGGATCACCGGATTCCAATGCCGGATGCGTCGAGAATAAGTAGGCAAAGTACCGACAGTGACCACGAGTTAAGAGCAAAAAACACTTGAAAAAAATTCCTGTTTTCCCTAACCCTAAACCCTTGAAACACTTGAGCATCAACTCGATTCCACTGTGGCCACAGATTTGTGATCGTAGTTCCAAACCAAATATCTCCCTAAGATAAGATCTCCTATAACCATGAGTGATGAATCCTTTATTGATCCACCACAGCCATAGTGTACTTCTCAATGTAACCAATTACCACTGTTCCAGTAGTCCCTAAAAGAGATGATGTTAGGCTAGTGTCAAATCACATCGATAATTACACATGGTACTTTAGTGATCTCAAGTCGAAGGATCACATGCTACACCATCTGTAAGAGGATATATATTCCATATACAGTAGGTTTACCATCTTGTATGGAATCCTCTGATGGGTCATTCCAGTGGACTTGCACAAGCAAGCAGCCATGTGTCACGCCTGGTTGATACTCACAACCTTGACATGTGAGATCTATCGCTACCTTTCGATAGGGTCATTCAACATGTATAATCTGTGTCCTACGTCAGATTTATGCTACGACTACAGATAGTTCTAGATTGCCCACCATATGTGCTCATAGGGTTCTCACAATTAAGATTTATAGCACTTAATTCCCTTGTCATAGGTTTCAACCTTTCTAAGGGCATATACTATTTTATTATACGCAGTAAATAGATATTATAGTATAGATGCTTGTAAATAAGTCGTGCTTTTTATTCATATACAAATGATGTTTATAAGAGACAAATTATTAGCTCTAGTGCACTTACTCTAACAATCTCCCATCAGTAGGTACTATTTTTATTTATACATCACCTCTCTTCATGATTTTGCTGATGAGATGGTATTGCCTGAGTATATGCTTGGATCGTTGGTGAGATTGTGGTTTCTTAGCCTGAGCTACGACACCCTTGATGTCACAATAAAGCATGACTGGATCAACAATGCTTGGAACCACTTTAAGTTTTGTAATGAACTTCTTGATCCAAACAGCCTCTTTGGCCCATCACTCAATACTATGTACTCAACTTCCATTGTGTAATCTGCAATAGTACTTTGTTTTCAACTTTTCCAAATCATTGCGGCCCCATTTAGACAGAACACATAACCTAACTATGATCGATAGTCATCCTTGTCAGTTTGAAAATTGGGATCACTATCCTCTTACAGTGAGATTATCTTCTCCTCCTTAAACCAAGAACTCCTCATAAGGTACTTCAGGATATTCTTGACTGTTGTCTAGTGTATCTCACTTGGATCTGATTGATATCTACTATAAATGCTCAAGGCATACGAGACATCAACCCTAATATATAACATGGAGTACATTATGGATCCTATTGCCGAAGCATAAGGAATACATCCCATCCTATCTCTCTCTTCTTGTTTCTAGGACACATTTCCTTTGGGAGATACACGCTATGTGACATCAGAAGAAAACCTTTATTTGATTCTTCCATACTAAACCTTTTCAGTACCTTGTCAATATATGTACTAGGCCCAGCAACCTATGAGATCTATCATGATAGATCTTTATGTCGAAGATGTAGGATGCTTCTTCGAAGTCCTTCATGGAGAAGCTCTTAGATAACCAAGTCTTTGCCGTATCCAAATTTAGTACGTCATTCCCAGTGATTAATATATCATCAACAAATAATACTAGGAACACCACTGCACTCTTGCTGAATTTCTTATATGTATTGTAACTCCCACTTGAGGTACGTAATTAAAGTATGTAGTATTGCCTAAATGTTCATCGATTTGCCCTTAATTGAGTTTACATGTTGTTAATATTGTTTGGTTGACCCTTAGTTGAATTAGTGTTTTGGTTTGGTAGAGTGGTTGCCCCGAAAATTGTAAAGACTTGGTGAAATCTTGATGTTCCAGAATTTGCCGCGGCGACAAAGGTTTTGTAATTGTGTAGGTTCTGTAATTTTTCGTTGCGGCGAAGAGCCGACTGAATGTTTCATGGAAATGTGTTGGAGTAGGTGCCCAAGAGCCAATCAATTATTGTAGAATTGACTCTTTGTAATAATGTTCATTAAAAAAAGGCATTTTATTCTATATTGCGTAAATCATTATTATTGCAATATGTATTGATATATGTCCTTAGAATGGTAGAACCGTGACGAGGGTATCAAATGTTTCAAATCTTGATAGTAAGAACCCTATGAGCACATATGGTGGCCATTCTAGAAACGTCCGTAGCCCCAGTATTATTTTGAAGTAAGGGCACAGATAATACGATCTGGCTATCATAGTGTTGAACGACCTTGTCAAAAGGCAGTGACTGATCTCACTTGTCAAGGTTGTTTGGTGACAACCTGGTGCAACACATGGGTGCTTGTTGTAGGCGAATATACCGCAGCAAGTTCACTGGACTGACCCACCAGAGGATTCCATATGGATGGTAACCCCAGTGTCTATGGAACAAATCCTCTAACGAATGGTGGTGCATGTGATCCTTAGACTTGAGATCACCGGAGCGCCTTGTGCACCGATTGGTGCAGTTTGACACTAGCCTAACGCAATTCTTTTCAGAGTTGTCAATACAGTGGTGATTGGCTGCATCGAGGAGTGTATCAAGACTATGGTGGATTGACAGAGGATTCATCACTCCCGGGTACGAGAGAAGTTATCTCACGGCGCAATTTAGTATATGGCAATGACACTAAAACTGTGGCC
The DNA here is from genome assembly GCF_008641045.1 of Pistacia vera. Classification (NCBI taxonomy): domain Eukaryota; kingdom Viridiplantae; phylum Streptophyta; class Magnoliopsida; order Sapindales; family Anacardiaceae; genus Pistacia; species Pistacia vera. Next base: position 1,376,788 of record NW_022196298.1, read on the forward strand.
ACAGTGAGATTGAGTTGTTGCTCTATCCAGTTTATAATACGGATCATTGGTCCAGAAACTGAATCCATAATATCGAGAGTAACTAAAGGTTGACACTATTTCTATGCCTTCGTCTCGTCAAGATAACGTATGATGAAAGGATCGAATTGTACGGTAACCATATCGTTGACAGGTAGCTACTTTGCTGAATCCGAATCTACTGGGTGGCCATGATGCCTTGCTAGGGGCCAATCTTGGTCTGTGTACTAGTGAGACGATTAATTGGTGTTAATCGCGATACTATACACTACTGGTATGATGAGGAGCCTATGGGTCACATACATAGAAGATAATTTAAGATCCAAGAAGAAGGAAGGACGTTTTCGTCTTTTTAAGTCGAAAGGGTATTTTTGTAATTTCACAGTGCAATTAAATTTGTTGAGGTTGTAGCCTTTATTTAATTTATCAGAAAAATTAAATAAGTGAAATTACGTTTAAATATGTGTTCGCATATATTTAATTAAATCATTATTATTGTTAAATATTAATATATAGATTAAATATATATTAATTGAGTTTAATTGAGATAATGATGAAATAAATAAAATATCTAATTTGGGAGTGTTTGGTAACATGGGGTGTTTGGGTTGGAGCCCAAGGCTATTCCATAGGGGAATAGGGCATTAAAGTTTTACTATAAAAGAAAATGATTATTTGTAAAAGATAAGAGATTTGATTAGTTCATTTTCTTTGAAAAAGAACAAACACAGCAGCCCTTTAAACACTCTCCCACGGTAGATTGATTTTGCCTAAAAATCAATTTCCTTGATTTTTCTTCTTCTTAATCTTAAAGCCAAAGAGGATCTAGCAAATCCTTCTTTGGTTCTTTGTGATTGTCTTTGTGTGGACTTCATAAGTTCGATCCTACGCTTGGGTCGATAGCAAATACGTACAAAGATATTTTGGAGGAGCCTCCAAACGTGCGTATGTTTTTCTGTACTCTTGATTAACCTTTTGTGCAGATTTTACTTTAATATAAATTGTAAAATTATACCCTTGATCTTGGCTCATGTAAACGATCCTTGTATTATATTTTTTTTTTGTTTCCGCTGCGTATATGGATCATTTACTAACATAATGTATTAGAGTTGGGGGTGTGATTACAATGAATTAAAGGACAAAGATGGAATTTCTAAGAAAGTGTAAGGGAAAAATGGGAAAGAATGTTTGCAAAATGCCCTTAGTCTTAGAACAACCCCTCATTTCTCTACTTCCACCGCCATTTCCATTCTTCATTTTCTCTCAACTTCCCACTCAATTATCTAAGGACTTTTAGGGTGCTTTTGAGTGGTTTTTGGTAAAGAGTTAAGCCAAAGCATCCTAAGGTAAGATTTCTTGCTATATATGTGAGATTTATTTATAGAAGTGTTGAAGTCTTATAGTATTATTGTTTAAGGTGTTGGAGAGAGGACTATCTACCAAAGGAAAAGAGATTCTAGTGGAGTCACTCAATCACAAGGTAAGTAAATCCAATTCAAGTTAAGGTTTATGCTTGTTGAGAAATTGAGATGAGAGGTGTATTTATTTATGGTTGTTGAAGATGTTTAAATTATGAGAAGTGTTTTTGGATGTGTGATGAGAGATTGAGGTTAGGTTGAAGTTGGAGGAGTTTTGAGTAAACTTTTTGGGAGTGTTTGCCTTGACAGGAATTATGATTATACAAGGGAGTTTCCTCCCATTTTGGAAGTTTAAAGAGAGAAGTAGAGTTTTTGTATGCACACTTATTGTTTGATGAAACGCCTAAGAGAAGCATGAGTATGAGTAAAGAACCTTAAATTCTTGCAACATTGCATATTTGCATTTCATGAGTGCTTTTAATGAGCATGAGCTAGTCACATGCATATATTTTGCATTTGTATAATAGCTTGAGAAAGAGTATAGAATGCTAAGAATAAAGCACTTTAAGAGTAAAGAGAAAGAAAGAATAAAAGAAAAAGAAGTGCTAAAGAAGAGCATAGGTTGTGCGATGGGGAACCCGTGAGTGATGAGTAGAGTATTCCCGCATGTACGCTGTAACAACTGCTGTAAACTAGAAAATGCTTGCATAATAATAATAGAAACTGGGCCCAAAACTTTTCTTTCTATTATATGTAATAAATCTTTTATACACAAGGAGTATTATTTTACAAAATGCTATTTAATAACAAAAACAGGGGAAACAGTGTAGCTATTGTTCCTCGCTTGCCGACGCCCCTCCGACTGCATCATCACATAGATCCTGCATCCACAAAGGAAAATGACAAGGTGAGCACAAAATAATACTCAGTAAGTAAACTCTCTATCTGTCTATCCCCGTAACTATTTTTCTTAATTCCTTCCTCACCCTTTCTTTCTATTGTTTTCTATTAACGTCATGGCCTCATCTTACCGGAGGTACGGCCGGATGGCGTTCACACAACACCATCTCACTCTTCATGACTGTCGGGTGGAGTTCACACAGCACCAACCCGCTCTTAGTGACTACCGAGTGGGGATCACAAAGCATCTACCCGGTTTTCATAACTATCGGGTGGAGACCACAAAGCGCCTACCCGTTTCTCATGACTTTTGGGTGACGATCACAAAGCATCAACCCATTTCTAATAACTATCAGGTGACAATCACAAAGCATCAACCCCTTTCTACTAAATATCGGGTGACGATCACAAAGCATCCACCCCTTTCTACTAAATATCGGGTGACGATCACAAAGCATCACTCCTTTTCTACTAAATATCGGGTGACGATCACAAAGCATCAACCCCTTTCTAATGACTTTCTCTACTCTAGCACTTCTCATTCTCTCTACCCGTAGAGTAGTTGCATTCACAAAGTTCTCTACTCATAAAGCAAGTGCATACACAAAGTTTTCTACTCTTCTTAAGTCACTTCTCAATGCACAAATAATGCATATGGATGGTTCATCTCCACTAATGCACTTATGAAATGCCAACATGCAATGTTGCAAGAATTAAGGTTCACTACTCATACTTAAACCTCTACTAGGCATTTCATCAAACAACTCAAGTGCATAACAAGACTCTACTATAACAATAATTCTATGTCTTTCTCTAACCATCCAAAATGGGAGAAAACTCCCTCACATAGCCATAAATCCTGTCATAGAATAACACTTCTAAAAAGGATTTCTCAATATCCTTCAATTCCATCTCAAACTACATTCCCAACCCACATCTCACTTCTCATAATCAAAGTGTATGAACAACCATAAAGCAATAATTATCTCCATTTGAATCTTAATAACATAGCATATCACATGTATATACATACACACATAATTGCAATTAACTCTCTATTCAAGAAAGTTCTCAAATCTCTACTTGGGTTGGGGTTTACTTACCTTGTGATGGAGAGATCTCACTAGCTCTTCCTTTCTCTTGGTTTGCTTGATTTTTCTCTACCTTTTAAACAATTACACAATTCAACCAAGAGACCTCAATATTCAAATATACATAAAATCTCACAAAACTTCACATCCAAAGCAAGAATCCTTACCTTAGGATGTCTTAGATTGATCTTCTACCCCAAATCACTCCAAAAGCCCTCTAAAATTCCTTGAACAATTGGAAGAGAAGTTGAGAGAAAGTAAAAAGGAGAGTGGCGGTGGAGAAGAAGAATGAAGGGTTTTGCAATGACTTAATTCCTTTTAATACAATTTATGCACAAGCATTCCCATTTTGCCCTTACTCTTCCTTGGGAATTCCATCTATACCCTTTGATTCATTACAAACACAACCCCATATGAACATATTCTCCAAGCAAAATCCTTACATTTTACTCCCCACTTTTCCTACTAATTAGGGGTAGAATGGTCAAATTGCCCTTAGGGAAGAAAATACTAAAACTTAACAAACATTTTGGTCGGCCCGTCGCCACGGCGAAAAATCTTCTGTCGCCACGGTGAAACTGTCCAGCAGCTTCCCCGGCTTTAAACTTCTTCTATTTTCAACCAATTTCAAGGCAAGTATTCAACATACCACTCAATCAAAGGCCAACCAAACAAATAATACTAATAAACCGACTCAAATAAGAACAAAAGGAGAAACATTGGCTACGTACCTCAAGTGGGGCGTTACATACGGTCATTGAGAGAGTGACCTGAGCATGAGAGAAAGAATTGGTATGGCCCGTAAGAGTACATGCGGATGAGGGCTATACTCGAGAGTACCCGAGAGAGAGAATACACTCACATGGCCAATGGTTCCGAATCGATGCATAACCGAGTCTGATCGGCAAAGAGTAAGAGAGCGTGATAAAGAACAGAGAGAGAGAAAGAGAATTAGTAGAAAAGAATTGTGAGAAACAGAGAAACTGAGATAGAGAATAGAAAGAATAAGAAGAGAAAGAAAATGAGAAGAGAGTAAGTAAGGAAAGAATTAAGAGAAGAGTTATGGGAATAGAGGAGTAGAGGATTTACTTACTGAGCATTGTTTGTGCTCACCCCGTTGTTTTCTATGTTTTACAGGAAATAGGTGAGGAAACGGTCGGATGGACGTCGGCAAGCGAGGAGCAATAGTTACACTGTTTACTCTTTTTGATGGTTTTGTACATGATATTTTGTATTATGTAAAGAATGTATATATTTATTAAATTTGGGCCCAACTACTTTTGTTACTATACATGTATTTTTATTATATGTACTTTATGAGTATCTTAGTAGAAGCAGTTAGTACATATACAAGGCTCATCTTCGTTTTTGTAATGCCCACATGGAGGTACATAATTTAATTTATGCTCTTATACCTTTAGTTGATTTTTGCTAAAGTTATTTTGAGAAAATGTGAAGAAAATGCCTTAAACTTGCATTAAGGGTAAAATGGTCTTTTCACTCAAAATTAGTTGAAATTGTGGGGAGTGAAAAGAGATAGAATTTCATGGAGAATGCAATAAAAATTAGGCATTCATGATAATTGACTAAGGGTCATAGATGGAATTTTAAAGAAAGTGAAGGGCAAATGGGAAACTAATATATAATTTTAGTTATATCAAGGATTGAAGAGTGAAACCAGCCACTCTTCAACCCATTTTCATGCCACCTTCTCCTCCAAATCCTATATTTCTTCCCTTCTTTTTATAAGAAATTCATAGACTTTAGGTATTTTTCAGTGGATTTTCAATCCAATCATGTTTTGTTAGAATAGATGCCCTAGAGTCAATCATTATTGTAGAATTGACTCTTTGTAATAATGTCATTGATCAATAAAAGGCGTTTTTATACTATATCACGGAAATCCTCATTGTATGTATTGATATATGTCTTAGAATGGTAGAACCGTGACGAGGGTATCAAGTGTTTCAAATCTTGATAGTGAGAACCCTATGAGCACATAAGGTAGTCATTCTAGAAACGTCAGTAGCCTAGTATTATTATTAAGTAAGGGCACAAATAATACGGTAAGGCTATCATAGTGTTGAATGACCCGTCGAAAAGCAATGACCAATCTCATGTTAAGGTTGTTTGGGACAACCTAGTGCAACACATGGGTGTTTGCTGTAGGCAAGTTCACTGGACTGACCCACCAGAGGATTCCATATGGATGGAACCCCAGTGTCTATGGAACAAATCCTGACGAATGGTGGTGCATGTGATCCTTAGACTTGAGATCACCGAAGCGCTCGTGCACCGATTGGTGTAGTTTGACACTAGCCTAACGCAAGTCTATTCAGAGCTATCAATACGGTGGTGATTGGCTACTGATGAGAATGCAAAATGTCATATTTACCCCCTTAATGTCTAGTCTTTTATACTTATTTTTGCCTAAATGTACTCATTATATTCTATTTTGATTTAGGATGCAAATGGAGGCGTTAAATGCAAAACGGAACTAATTAGGTGAATTCGGATAGTTTTGACACCGCTTCGTAATCTGGGAATAACTATCTCAGAGCTCTGATTGAGATGATTCAAAAGATGTGGAACCCTAGAAAGAGATCTACAACTTTCATGTTTTGGTTTGGAGATATATCATTGCATCAAGGTTTTAATCGGGCTTGAAGTTGACGCACCTGCACTACGACGTTCTGGACATTCTGCCTTGTCATGCAATTCAAATAGGTAGTTTATTATTGGAAGATTTGAAGACTTGTTGCACGCAAGTTACAGCTGGACAACACCACTTTCCTATTTCATTTTAGGACTTTATTTATTTTCAATTAATCAGAATCAGATTAGGATAAAGTTATTTTAGGATATTAGAATTTTGAGGAGATTTAGTAGAATTCAAATACTTGAATTGGATATCTTTAAGAGGAGAGAGAGATCAGATTGGGAAGAAACACACACCTCTCTTTCTTTCTTTTGGAATTTTTCTGTTTGAGTTTTTGGTTTTTCGTGATGGCCATGAGCGGCTAATTTTATAACTTGGTCGAAGGAAATGGCGACGGAATCAATAAAACTGTGAGATCTATCTGTTTTTAGTGTTCAATTTATGCTTTGGAGTATTGGATGTTCTTCTATGCTTATTTTCATGATTGTTTCATTTAATTACTAGGAGGCCTACTAGTTTATTATTTGTTGCAATCTACTGCTAAGTTAGATATCAAATCCGTAATTGTTTGATCCCTTTAACTTGTGAAGTAATTAAGGTTTAAGAGTTTGCTACGTCAAGAATTATTAAATCTTAAGAAGGACATTCAACTAAATTAAATACAACCGCTTGTGTTTGTGTTGTTAAGCTTCACCGATCTCTCTAGATCTTAAGGCTGCCACTAGATTAAACCTTTAGCACTTGTCTAGGGTTGTTTAGTAGTAAGATTAATTGGATCGCTTGTTTCCTAATTAACTACAACTAAGGAGAGATAGGAAAATAGTTCCAACGGTGAATACTCAAAATATGAATTGATATATACTTGCATCAATGATTAGTTGTAAGATTTCGATGGTGGATGTTGACTTAGACCAAGGTTTGTTATTTTGATTGATTTTGATAATTTCATTTGAATTGGTTTTCCTGAAATTGTTTCTGTTTTTACTCAAACCCCCCCCCCCCTAGCCTTGTTCACGTAACATTAAACTCGGCTAAACACTCTCCATGGGAACGATCCTTACTCACACTACTACGTGTATTTTTAGGGTTTTAATTCTGGGTGCCTACGACAGCACACCAACTACATCAAGGAGTGTATCAAGACTATGGTGGATAGACAGAGGATTCATCACTCCCGAGTACGAGAGAAGTTATCTCACGGCACAATTCAATAAATGGCAATGACACTAAATCTGTGGCCATAGTGGGATTGAGCTGTTGCTCTATCCAATTTATAATACATGTCATTAGTCCAGTAACTGAATATACAATATCGAGAGTAACCGAAGGTTGACACTATTTCTATGCCTTGGACTCGTCGAGATAACGGATAGTGAAAGGATCGGATTGTACGATAACCATATCGTTGACAGGTAGTGTTAGTAAACGACCCAGTTACACAGCGGAAAACAAAAACATAAACTCTATGGATCGTTCCTTAGAATCAAGATTCGGGTACAAAAATCACAATTTACATAAAATAATCAAATCTGCAGAAAATCAGTTCAAGGTTTAAGAAACCATACCCACGTTTGGAGGCTCCACCAATATTGTCTCTGAACGTGTTTGCTACTGATCCAAGTGTAGGATTGAACCGTAGAGGTCCACACGAAGACAATCAACAAGAACCAAGGAGGGATTTGCTAGATCCTCCTTGGCCTTAAGA